>NC_064617.1:324857741-325482741 GCF_023898315.1 Schistocerca nitens
GTACATTTTTCCCACTGCACCCTGTCTGAGCTAGAGGAGTTGAGGAAACTGCGAACGCATCGTATATTAACGGCACTGCATTCACGCTGCATGCAACTTGGTTCTATATTTCACATTTCTCAACAACATAGATCAGAAACAAAACAAATTTTCCTCGTTCTTACATTATTTTAGACGCGCAGAGGACATAATAAAATTTCTATCTGGTACTGATTGTCGGCATTTGCTCAGATGCAGATATTTTGGCAGATTTTTCACACACATAATTTACTTACTTAGTTTCATAATCTAATCTACTGTTCGAAACGTTGTAGCACTTTCACAAGCTCATTGTGCAAAGTGGAAATTCTACTTGAGGAATACAATGCAGATATTCAAATGGCTCTGAGCACTATGGGACTTAACTTCTGAGGTCATCAGTCCCCTAGAACTTAGAACTACTTAAAACTAACTAACCTAAGGACATCAAACACATCAATGCCCGAGGCAGGATTCGAACCTGCGACCGTAGCGGTCGCGCGGTTCCATACTGTAGCGCCTAGATCCGCTCGGCCACTCTGGCCGGCCAATGCAGATGTGCTGGACAGTTTAAACATAAAAGGAGTTGTCTTTAATATGGGAATTACATTGTAGATTAATCACTTACAGCTGCACTTGCACAGGGGCACTTTCTACTAAAAAGGCAAAAGGTCTCGTAAGCTGGAAAACAGCTGTGAGATCTCCTCTAAACATTTAGAAAACTGTCTTTGTACAAAGAATTCCTCAGACCTCTTATATTGTTTAATGCTGCTGTGCTTAGGCAACTAGACTGTAATTATCTGAATTTGTCCCTTTTACAATGCAATTTTCTCGTTAAATACATCCCCTTAAAATCTAAAATCCGTTGTTGCTCACAGTCTCTTACTGTGTGCTATCAAGTCCAATTCAAATGCAAGGTTTCTATCCATTCTAATTTTCTTTCTTGGACTCCTTTTTTCCTTTCATAAATTCAACAATAGTGGTTTTTAAAAGTAAAAATCGTTCCAGGCATGTCCTTTGACTCACCCAGCGTTTCTTTGTAGGTAACATATAACGTCTCGATAATCTTTGTTCAGTTCAACTGAAAACTGCTATAGCTGACGGTGGAATTCCGAAATTTTACTATTCGTACCAGGAATTACATCTCGTGCTCCATGCTTGCATATTTGCACTAATAGGCTTTTCATATACACAGCAATGAATCCCATCTGCCGACCATAAGTTTTTGTTCTTTTATTGTCAACTAAACCTTTAAATTAGTACTGAGCGGTATTGTAATGGTTTCATAGTGAATTTGCAGTACTTGTCGATTATGCGACTGCTCAAAATTTAATGAGAATTCTCATCTCTCTCTCCTGTCATACCCATTCTGTTTTAAAGGCTTGTGACGATAGATCGCGGGACTGCTTCCTTTTGTGAAAACAAACGCTGGATCTGGGAATGTCCATCGTACGATGAACAAAGAGCGAACGGTAAACAGCTGTGATACCACGATTCTGCGAAACCGAAGAGAGTTGTGCCGACCGAAAAATTCCGCACCGTAATAGTAAATGAAATGTCGTGCTGTACCAGGTGCTTCTGAGATGTACTGAGTAAAGCCCATACAGGATGAGTTTGGGACATGGTCACTGGATGCGCTTCAGGTCTCTATCTCGTGCAGTGACACAGCTCCCCACGTACCTACCGCCTCTCGACATTGTCTATTTTCGCGGTATCCATCGCAGTCGGTAACTGTGTACATGGGTTTTTTCACAAAATCCTGCTAGGTATCTAATTCTGAAATATTTAACACATTATAACAAGTTACATATGGGTTTTACACAATTGCTAGTCACCTAATTGTGGTATACTTAATACATTATAACAAATTAAAATGTGTGTGAAATCCTATGGGACTTAACTGCTAAGGTCATCAGTCCCTAAGCTTACACACTACTTAACCTAAATTATCCTAAGGACAAACACGCACACCCATGCCCGAGGGAGGACTCGAACCTCCGCCGGGAGCAGCCACACAGTCCTTGACTGCAGCGCCTGAGACAGGTCGGCTAATCCCGCGCGGCTATAACATATTAATACTTATTGAACTAATAATAAATACAATGACGGAAATAAAAAAGTGTTGTACCATAAAGAACCTGTTCGACATTTGTGAAACTTTGCGGATGTATTCGTATCATAACCGCTATTTTCAGTTATTTCGGAAATGTTGTTCATCATTAACTTCATTAAGGTGAGTGACGCTTACTAGCACGAATAGCTCACTCTTTTCGTTGCCATATGGAAGCAAACGGTATCTGAAAGTCAGCTTCAGGAATTTCTTTCCATGCCTGAAACAGATATTGTGTCTTTTCACGAATTATACTGAGTGAAGGCTGGTCTGAAAATATACGTATGACATCGCATCTCATAATTCCCATACAGGTGCAAGTCAGGGGGCCAGGTAATGCAGTGAAGCACGCGTAAATTACGCTATGCTTTTGTTGTACCTAGGATTATCCTACAGATGTGCCATTTGGTGTACCGGTCATAAAATATATGACAACAGGGTTCACCATTCTTGGAACGTACTGACGAAGGTGAACCCTCCCTGCAAGAATTACCAAATCGGTCTCGTTGCCATGTCAGTTTGGAGAGGTACGGGTTTCCACAATCGCTGCTTCCCATAACCTTTCATCAGGTCGTTTGCGGATACGTAGGAGTTAATCTCACGCCACAAACGAAGGCAACATGTATTGCTGATCATAGAACGCCCCTCAAATTCTCAGTTCTCTCTGGTTGCACATAAAGTCTGTTTGTGGGATGGTGTCACCAGTAAACAATGCTTGGCAACACAGCTTCTAGTAATTTCTTCCCGACGCCTCGTAGTGACACCCTGACCGAGTTTCCGCCGTTGTCACCCGCCTGTTCGTCAGACCCATTCGAAATATACTTCGATGTTCTCGTGGTGTAATACTGTTGGAAGGACTACACATTTCTCCCGAGTCCATCTCGTCAACACCTGTTCTGCAGATATTGCACTACAGCCAGCTGTCTCTGCAATCTTCCTACGTGATGCTCCTCTGTCCCTTATGCCAGTGATATGGCTTCTTTGTCTGAAAGACGGAGACGCGTTGCACGTGCTGCGTTGCGATGTCCGCCTGAAAAGCTCCTGTAACGTTAGATACATCCAATAACGATTATGTATTATTATTTAGGGACAGATTTCTTCTGTACTGGATGTAAGCAAGCATATGGACGAACTTCGATCAATATGTCTCAACGGCATAGAAATACTGGAATGTTAGTTTGGTTGCGTTTTGTCAGGGTGTTCATGGTTTAAGAGTTTCCTCGTCCGTCAATGCATGTTAATTATCTGTCTGTTTTTAGTGAGTCAGCTGGCATTCTAGATGCAAGCTTTAACATCACTTCCTCTATCTATCAATTTCTTCTGTTTACTTTGCTAGCTACCAAGGCTGACAGAGCGGAGAATTTGTTCATCCTAGCCTTAAATCTCCATCCTTCCCTGTGTTTGTTTCCATATACATTGACGAAAAAAACAACAAAAAATAATTAACGTCGAGTAACGAAATTTCAGGCATACATTTATCTAGGTAACTTATTTAAGTGATTACATTGCTAGATCACAGGCTAACTTAAGGGCGGTATTAGCTATTGAAAATATAAAGTGCTGGTAGATTAATAAGCGGTGTAACCGACAGACCGTGCACATGTTGTGCTGTAAAGCTGCCGGATGTCGCTTTGTTGAAAGGAGTTTCAAGCTTGTTGCTCTTGGTGGGTCAGTACTGGGAGGACAATTTTGTTTGTAGATGATGCTGGAGTTGTCACTGGACGATGTCCTATAGATGCCCAATTCGTGATAGATTTGCTGATCGAGCACGCCAAGGCAACATGTCGACACTATGTAGAGCATGTACGTTTACAACAGTGATAAGTGGGCGAGAGGTATTCTGTTGGAAGGCTTCCCCCGGAATGCTGTTTATAAATGTCGGCACAACAGGTCGAATCACTAGACTGAAGTACAGATTTGCAGTCACAGTGCATGGGATAACCACGAGAACGCTCCTGCTACCATACGAAATCGCATCCCAGACAATAACTGCTGGAGTTCATCCAGCGTGCCTATTACTCAGACATTTGGCTGCAGGCTCTCAACTGGTCCAACACACGACCATCACAGGCATCGAGGCAGAATCACCTTTCATGAGAAAACACAACAGACGTCCACTGTTCCCTCCAGTGTGCAAATGGCGGTGATTTGGGGTCAGTGGAATGTACGCTACAGCGCGCCTGGCGCGGAGCTGTCCTTGAAGTAACAGTTCGTTGTGTCACTGTGGTGCCACCTGCTGCTCAAATGCTGCTGCAGATGGAGTACGATGCCCCAGGCCCATACGCCGAACACTGTGGTCCTCCCTCTCGGTTGTGCCACGTGGTCATCAAGAGACAGATCTGGTGACCGCACATTCTCGTGACCACCGCTGCCAACAATCATGTACGAGTATAGTGGCTACATTCCTGCCAAGTAACCTCATTACAGGATCTAGTAGCCCTATTATAGGATCTCGTTCAAACTCAGTGAGGTTTTGGTAATGGCTTAAACGCATTCTTGACTAACGTCAACTCTACAATTTCGAAGGTTACTAGCACTCACGTACATTACAACGTACATTTAAAGCAAACCTGATTTGCTTCCTCATAGCGCCGCTACTAGAGCCACTCTTTTGAGACTGAAGCGAAACTGGAATAGATGTCATGTTTCAGGTGCAGAAACACGCCAACCAAGTCTCCCTTATGTCGCACAACTCTTTCTCAGTGTTTTGATTTTTTTTCAATCCATGTACATACTTATGAAAATACTTTTCTGTCCTGATGCAACACAATTCCTTTCGTCTTGTAATACACAGATATGTTTCGATGACTTTTCATAAAGGGGAGTCAAATGAAAACGAGGCAACTGAAAAAAGAATGTAAATTGTTTTTTTATTTCGGAAGTAGTCACAACAGCTGTTAGTAAATTTAACCCACTGTGTGACAAGTTGGTCAATGCCTTCATTGAAAAATGTTTGTGGTTGCCTACGGAACGATGATTGTACACAGGCGGCACCTCTTCGCTCGTCCACATACTGCCAACGTTGTTTTGACTATGCTACAGAAGTTTCGCTGGGAATCCCTTACACATCCTCGAAACAGTATAGATCTCTCCTATGCGATTTCCGTATTTTTGGAACCATAGCGGTCAGTTTGCATCGGAAGAAGAGGTACATGGCTGGGTACAATCATAGTTCCGTAGACAACCGCAAACGTTTTTCCATGAAGGCACTGACTTCTTTGCACACAGTAGGATACATTTAGTGACAGTTATGGCTATTAATTTTGAAATAATAAATAGTTTGCTTACTTTTTTATGTGTCTCGTTTTTATTTGACTGCCTATCGTCAGTGGGTTTGTTTCACTTTCTTAAGTTCGGTATGACGATTGTGAAACTTGACAAAAATCTGTCTAACAAGTAAGTGTTAGAGGAAGAATGAAAGTTATGTTGTCTCAAAGCAGAATCGTATTTCCGTAACTATAAGGATAATCTGTGTTGGTGGTTCTCTAATCCCTGAAAAGGTTGACGATGTCGGTGGGCTTCACAAGAATATTACAAATAAAACCTCTTTAAAATGTTTACACAAGATTACAAGTATATCAACTTCTACTGATAAATAATAAAATAAAGAAAATCGAACACATTTATCACGCATATGGTTCAGAATTCTCGAGCACGGTATCGATATTTCGGTACAATCTCATGTCACATATGAATAATCTATTCATTCTAATATAACCAACTTTCGTGGCAACGAGTGCGGAATCGCACTCAAACGTGTGCAGCGTTCTACATTACATGTAGCTGCTGCCAGTTTAACGGCGGAAATCAGTAAATTAACTTCGGCTGTGTAACAAAAAGACACCTTTTTAACTATTGAAATAATCAAATTGTACCGGATACAAAATGCACACAAAACCCAATTTATTTCACTTTAAATTAATTAAACGATTAAATGATAACAAACTAAAACCCTCAGCTGCCGACAGGTGTTGTTGATATAACTCGATGTGGACAGCTGAAAATGTGTGCCCCGACCCGGACTCGAAACCGGGATCTCCTGCTTACATGGCCGACGCTCTATCTATCTGAGCCACCGAGGACACAGATGAATAGAGCGACTGCAGAGACTTATCCCTTGCACGCTTCCCGTGAGACATTCCCAACTGTCCACAATTCTACATAAGGAATGTACCTTATAGACATTTGCCTATCCACTCATTATTCCCGCACGCTTTGGCGATTCCCGTAAGAGTTTGGGCAACCTGTGCGCATTCGCACAGACGAAGGTCAATGGCTGGGTAGCCTTTAACTATAAATATATGAAGACAGTAACTGTTCTCGAAAGAACAGAATACTGTTGATGACCGTGCAGCTTTTCCCTGGAATAAATGATGACTAACTGAAACCCTCAGCTGCCGACAGGTGTTGTTGATAAGTCCCTGCAGTCGCTCTATTCACATGTGTCCTCGGTGGCTCAGATGGATAGAGCGTCTGCCATGTAAGCAGGAGATCCGTGGTTCGAGTCCCGCTCGGGGCACACATTTTCAGCTGTCCACATCGAGGTATATCAACACCACCTGTCGGCAGCTGAGGGTTTCAGTCAGTCATCGTTTATTCCAGGGAAAAGCTGCACGGTCATCAACAGTATTCTGTTGTTTCGAGAACAGTTACTCTCTTCAGATATATATATATATATATATATATATATATATATATATATATAATTAAACGATTGTTGAATTACTAGGGTCAGTATTTATTTATTGAACATATCGTCTCTTTGGATGTTTTACGAAGGAACAAAAAATTACAGGTCGCAATTATTGTTGAAGTACATAGTTTTGAAATGATGTTTCTTTGACGGCAATGTAGATTTTCCATAACACCCATTATTATAAAAGAACGACACGCAAAGACAGGTCACTACCGACGAACATTAATAATTGCGCACTTAGCAAAGTATCACAGTTAGTGTAACTGGAAGTAACATTCACCCACATGATCAAGCAATGCATGTAGTCTTGCATAATATTGCTTCCATTTATAACAGCTTAATTAAATTAGGACAGAGGTAAGTTAGTGGAATTACGTTAACTGATTCATCGATTGTTATTTTATCAGAACATAGAAAAAGTATTTATGACAACATTGAATAACGCTCAGATAATTTTGTATATCTTTCGTATGTGATTAAGAAATATTAACTTCTTGATCTTACGTGAGTATCTGAATCTTTGTGCTGGCCGCTATTACAACTCGAATTCTTGTACGGTTTTAATCTATAATACACGGTCAACTAAAAAATAGTCTATGCATAATAAGATAAGTCGTTTTCAGCAGCAACCGCAGATATTCCAAGCTCATTGCTATATCCCTGTCCCACATAAAGCTCTCTATACGTCCTTTGTAGATGTTCAGAGGTGAGAGGACAGGTCGTGAGAGGATGAAGCCTTTAATTAGCCCTTGAAATGCTGTTGGATATTGAAACGGTATTGTATGGATGTAGGGAATTTTGCATTTAAACTCATGAATAACGCCGCGAAATGTAAGCGTCACACTGGACAACTGTGAATGAAATGACGACAGACGATCAGAAGAAGAACGTTAGTAAAACGCTGGAAATCGTGCTTGACATGCAAGAAGTGTGTAGAATGAAGCTTTACCATCAATCGAACCAAAACAGAAAGACTTCAACAGTAAGTGTTGCCAACGATGGATAGGATGTCATTTGTCGAATACGTATCACGCACGGCTCTTGAAGTGCATCGCAACTAAGTGACTTCTATTCGTTGCTTCACTATTATCTTTGCTATGTGAATCAACTTATGAATGTACTCTTAGGCACTTTCATTCATTTGAAAGTATGAACACCATTATGTGTGTTGGTTTAAAATGTTCGTGTATGATACTTGGATTTACAATAAAATAAATATAAAAAGAACTGGCTGATGGAACAAATTTTTAGCCCTAAATTACTAAAGTTTATATTGTACACTCCAATGCACCTAATGCTAGTTACAAGTAATTCCTAGCGACCGTTTAGAAATCTCTATCTTCTACACAAAATGTATTGTCTCGTGTTCCTGTATATGGATTAGCCAAGAGTGTAACTAAAAATACCACCTTCCGGGTTATATCACGTTTTTCTTCAGATCACTTCTGGTACTGTGGTGATAAAAAACTACGCTACTCAGTCCGAAAGAATTGTGTTTTATGTGATGAAAAGCCACGTGAAAATTACTGAACCACCTGTTAATGAAGAAATGTGTTAGGCAAGAGAGCGATGAACAAACTACGCTACACGTCAGCGGATACTGATACGGAGAGGCGTCTGCCCATCACACCGCTCTTCGGCCGTTATCGGTTTTTGTGACCTGTGACGCTACTTCTCAAGCAGCTCCCCAGTTAGCCTCACAAGGGCTGAGTGCACTCCGCTTGTCAACGGCACCCTGCAGATTCGGACGGTGAACCCCATACAAGTGCTAGCCAAGCCCGACAGCGCTTGGCGTCGGTGATCTGAAGGGAACCGGTGTTACCACTGCGGCAAGGCCGTAGCTAATGAAAGTAAATCACAGCGAATTGTAAAAAGTCGTAGGATACCTCTTAACATCGTGTCGGACCTCCCTTTACACAACGTGGTGCAGCAACTCAACGAAGCATTCAACAAGTCCCCTGCAGAAATACTGAGTCATGCTGCCTCTATAGCCGTCCGTTATTGCGAAAGGGTTTCCGGTGCAGTCGTTTGTGCAGTAACTGACCTCTCGAATTGTCCCATAAATATTCGATAGGATTTACGTCGGATAATCTGGGTGGCCAAAACATTCGCTCTAAAGGTCCAGAATGTTATTCAAACTAATCAAAATGAAATATTTTCCGTTAACATGGCAATTTGCCATCCATAAAAATTCCATCATAAAGTCCAAAAGTCCATTTAATAGCTGCAATTGGACTCCAAGTAGCCGAACACAACCATTTCCAGCAAACGATGGTTTCAGTTGTAAAAAAGAATGTAGTCCATTTCATGTAAACACAGCCCACACCATTGTGGAGCCACCAACGTTTGCACAGTGTGTGGTTGACCACTTGGATCCATGGCTTCATGGGGTCAGCACCACACATTAACCCTTCCGCTAGCTCTAACCAACTGAAGAGCCAAGGAAACGGATATACCTGCCGAATATCGTGTAGGGCTCCCGTGAGTACGCAGAAGTTCCGCAACAGAACGTGGCATGGTCACGACTACTGTCTCAAGGAGTGGTGGAGATATCGTCCGAACAGCTCGTTACAAGGCATCCAAGACATAATGTTAATGTCTGGTGAGTTTGGTGACCAGACGAAGTGTTTAAACTCAGAAGAGTGTCCTTGGAGACACACTGTAGCAATTATGGATGTTCGGGGTGTCGCATTGTCCTGCTGGAATTTGCCAAGGGCGTCGGAATGCACGTGAATGAATGCTTGTGATCAGGAGGGATGCTTATGTACGTGTCAACTGTCACAGTCGCATCTAGACGTACCATGGGTCCCATATCATTCAAACAGCACACGCCCAACGCCATTACAGAGCCTCCCCCAGCTTGAACAGTCCTCTGTTGATATGCACGGTCCATGGATTTATGAGGTTGTCCTGATTCCTGTACATGTCCATCCACTCGATTCAATTTGAAGCGGGACTCGTCCGACGAGGCAACGTGTTTCTACTCATCAACAGTCCAACGTCGGTGTTAACGGGCCCAGGCGAGGAGTAAAGCTTTGTGTCGTGCAGTCATCAAGAGTACACGAGTGGGCCTTCGGCTGCGGAAGCCCATGTCGATGATGTGTAGTTGAATGATTCATACGTTGACACTTGGTGATCATCCAGATTTGAAATTTGCAGGAATTTGCGGATGGGTTGCACTTCTGTCACGCTGAACGATTCTCTTCAGTCGTCGTTGGAACCGTTCTTGCAGCATCTTTTGCCATCCTCAGCGATGTCGGAGATTTGATGTTTTAACGGATTCCTGATATTCACGGCGCACTCGTGAAATGGTCATCGTTACCTCGGAGTTCTGTGTCCCCTCGCTCGTGGGCCGACTGTATACCATATTCAGATTCACTTAAATCTTGATTACCTGCCATTGTAGCAGCAGTAAGCGATCTAACAACTGCGCCAGACACTTATTGTATAGGCGTTGTCTGCCTGTTCACATATCTGTCTATTAGAATACGCATGCCTATACCAGGTTGTTTGGCGCTTCAGTGTATATGGTCACTAGCCCAGCAGAGGTACTGCCGGCGATGTCGTGCTGTTACCAAAGGCACTTGGGTCCGTCGTCTGCTGCCATAGGCCACTAACACCAGATTTCGTCGCACTGTGTTAACGGGTACGTTCGTCGTACATCCCAAATTTTTTCTCCGGTTATTTCCCACAGTATTGTTTGTTTATTAGCACTGACGCTGCTAATCTCGGTCGTTAAATGGAGGACGTTGGCCACTGAATTGTCCGTGGTGACAGGTAACTCCTAAAATTCGGTATTTTCGGCACATTTTTGACACTGTGTATATCGAAATATTGAATTACCGAACGATTTCCGAAATGTAGTGTCCCATGCGTTTAGTTCCAACTATCACTCAGCCTTGAATTCTCGTCGTGCGGGTATAAATACGTCGGAATCCCCTTCACGTGAATCACCTGAGTACAATGCACTGTCCTTCTATCCTTGCGTGCCCAAAAGTAAAGCCTGCATATATGCGTATTGCTAGTAGCCCTTGACTTTTGTCACCTCAGTGTATTTAGTGTGCAGTATGGAATGTCACCTTGTCACGGTCCGCGCGGCTCTCCCCGTAGGAGGTTCGAGTCCTCCCTCGGGCATGGGTGTGTGTGTTGTCCTTAGCGTAAGTTAGTTTAAGCTAGATTAAGTAGTGCGTAAGCTTAGGGACCGATGACCTCAGCAGTTTCGTCCCATAAGACGATGCCACAAATTTCCTATTTTAGGATCGTCATAGGAAATTTCCGAACGGCTGCTGGATGTTAATAGCAAACGTCAATGATGGATTTATGGCGAGTAACTCACATGTGGAATAAATAAAAGTGGAATTTCACAGGGATTTAGTTACAGACGATGTTGTACATAAATGTAGTCTGATGAAAAAAGTGCAGAACCCGCCATGGGACTACCGCAGTATCATACAGATAAATGCCACGTGTGGACGAGCATTGTCCTGCTGAAAAATGGAATCACAATACCTTGCATTATACGTAACACATGAGGCTTCAGGATTCCCGTGACTTATAATTGTCCCTTCAGGTTTCCGTCTGTCACTGCCACCAATAACCCGAAGTCATACCCCACGGCTCCCCACGTCATGGCGACGTGAGTAACACTGCTGCATATTTCGAAATCATCGGAAGAATTGGACTTCTCCCCACGTCCGGGATAGGGCAGAATCGCGATACATCGCTAAACACAGTGTCACGTCATGCATTAGAAACACATGCTTCCCGATCACAGTATCATTAGAAACGCTGCTGTTTGTATTTTGCTGTTAACGGCCACCTACGCATTCAATTCGCGGTCCAGCTCATTCTAGTCTCCGACCAATACGGCGGGATGACACAGAATGTTGCATGCCATCTATTACAATATCACAGATGGCAGACGCCGACGTGGAACGATTACTATGTTGTTGATGCGCAGTACAGCAGTCTTCTCTCGTGGTGGTGAACTTGAAGCTTGACTCTCAATATTCCTTCACCTACCTTCAACTTCCCACGCAGCCGGATATCAGGTCGATGTCAAATCCGAATGCCCCACAGCTCTGGATATTGTGCTGTCTGATTCGACCAGCTGGCTCAATGGAGATCCACAAAGAGGCCTCTTTCAAACTCTTTCAGTTACTGAGAACATACTCTGAAATGAGCATGTGGTATGTCCGTGTGCTTCATAGACATTCTCAACACCTGACCTGTTCGCTTCCCTTATACACCTTACATGTCCTGGTAACAACGCTAAAAACGAACAATACTAATCTACTGTGATGGCCTTTCCACACGTCACAAATAGTACTACCTCTAATCATTTGCATACCTGCCAATGGTGTCTATGTGTACAAAGCTACAGTCACACCCAGTCTAGTGTTCTAAGCACTTCTCTTTATCAAAAAAATGGTTCAAATGGCTCTGAGCATTATGGGACTCAACTGCAGTGGTTATAAGTTCCCTAGAACTTAGAACTACTTAAACCTAACTAACCTAAGGACAGCACACAACACCCAGCCATCACGACGCAGAGAAAATCCCTGACCCCGCCGGGAATCGAACCCGGGAACCCGGGCGTGGTAAGCGAGAACGCTACCGCACGACCACGAGATGCGGGCGCTCTTTATCAGCTACATCAATTTAACGTATTGAATATAGTAATAAAAACGATATCAAAACTGTCTGTAGTTAAAACCCCAAGGGAATTTAATAACAGGAGAACATAATGTGGTAGAGCCATCCGAGTACTGTTGACACAAAACCAGGAAATCGAAACTGAACGAAAGGAGAAGACATCAGAGTTGGATCAACACAAAAACTGGAACTCGAAACTGCACCAAAGGCAAATAAACTACTGCCTCATTTAGTGCAAGTTCAGCACCAAATGATGGTCACTCAAAACGTGATATCCCCCAGACAATGTCCTGCCAGTCAACAACATTTCTAATGGTCGACCAGGATTTGGTTTGGAAAGGTCCTGAGAATATAAAGACTGACAAAACAGACTATCATACCATATAAGATGTGAGGTATTGTGTTGTACACCAATTGAACACCGTGTACATGAATTAAGTTGATTATATTGAACATACTGTCACCATAATAGGTGGGTATGGGCTAAAATGTAACTGATTTCGAAAATGCAATTAACTCATCAGTGCATGAATCCATTGAATTCATAGCAGAAGAAATTCTGTTTGGAGGGAAGTCTAAAACAAACTGGACTAAATTCTAGATTTTCCTTTCTACACTCCTGGAAATGGAAAAAAGAACACATTGACACCGGTGTGTCAGACCCATCATACTTGCTCCGGACACTGCGAGAGGGCTGTACAAGCAATGATCACACGCACGGCACAGCGGACACACCAGGAACCGCGGTGTTGGCCGTCGAATGGCGCTAGCTGCGCAGCATTTGTGCACCGCCGCCGTCAGTGTCAGCCAGTTTGCCGTGGCATACGGAGCTCCATCGCAGTCTTTAACACTGGTAGCATGCCGCGACAGCGTGGACGTGAACCGTATGTGCAGTTGACGGACTTTGAGCGAGGGCGTATAGTGGGCATGCGGGAGGCCGGGTGGACGTACCGCCGAATTGCTCAACACGTGGGGCGTGAGGTCTCCACAGTACATCGATGTTGTCGCCAGTGGTCGGCGGAAGCTGCACGTGCCCGTCGACCTGGGACCGGACCGCAGCGACGCACGGATGCACGCCAAGACCGTAGGATCCTACGCAGTGCCGTAGGGGACCGCACCGCCACTTCCCAGCAAATTAGGGACACTGTTGCTCCTGGGGTATCGGCGAGGACCATTCGCAACCGTCTCCATGAAGCTGGGCTACGGTCCCGCACACCGTTAGGCCGTCTTCCGCTCACGCCCCAACATCGTGCAGCCCGCCTCCAGTGGTGTCGCGACAGGCGTGAATGGAGGGACGAATGGAGACGTGTCGTCTTCAGCGATGAGAGTCGCTTCTGCCTTGGTGCCAATGATGGTCGTATGCGTGTTTGGCGCCGTGCAGGTGAGCGCCACAATCAGGACTGCATACGACCGAGGCACACAGGGCCAACACCCGGCATCATGGTGTGGGGAGCGATCTCCTACACTGGCCGTACACCACTGGTGATCGTCGAGGGGACACTGAATAGTGCACGGTACATCCAAACCGTCATCGAACCCATCGTTCTACCATTCCTAGACCGGCAAGGGAACTTGCTGTTCCAACAGGACAATGCACGTCCGCATGTATCCCGTGCCACCCAACGTGCTCTAGAAGGTGTAAGTCAACTACCCTGGCCAGCAAGATCTCCGGATCTGTCCCCCATTGAGCATGTTTGGGACTGGATGAAGCGTCGTCTCACGCGGTCTGCACGTCCAGCACGAACGCTGGTCCAACTGAGGCGCCAGGTGGAAATGGCATGGCAAGCCGTTCCACAGGACTACATCCAGCATCTCTACGATCGTCTCCATGGGAGAATAGCAGCCTGCATTGCTGCGAAAGGTGGATATACACTGTACTAGTGCCGACATTGTGCATGCTCTGTTGTCTGTGTCTATGTGCCTGTGGTTCTGTCAGTGTGATCATGTGATGTATCTGACCCCAGGAATGTGTCAATAAAGTTTCCCCTTCCTGCGACAATGAATTCACGGTGTTCTTATTTCAATTTCCAGGAGTGTATTACGGAGTGTGGCTTAGACAAAAATAAAGGTTAAAAGAACATGTTAATAAAAGAGCAGATGCTGAAAGCAGATGCCATTCCGGGACTTTTAAAATGATAAAATTTAATGTATGGGATTTTCTTTTATTAAAACCTGTTATCGAAAATCCCGAACGCACTTTTGACTAAGAGGTATTGTACACTTGAAACATACTTACCTATAAGTGGCTGAAACGTGCTAAATTAAATTGATACAGTAAAACTGTGTAATAATCCTTTCAGAATAAAAACAGAAGTGACAGATGTTTGCATTGTTATTGGGATAGTTCGAGATTTCGCTAATTAGTTAAAATTAACTCACATATGTTAAAAATACTTACAACTGACAAAAGATATATTTTTAGAAAAATTGTAAATAACTTATTACCTTTTTATATAGAAATCAAAAATATAATTTCGAGAAATTTTAAAGTAACTGACAGCGAAAATAGCAATTTCTTTCAAGAGTAATGAATGTATGTCCTGCCACGCCAATTTTTTTGTTACTGTTGTGTTGCTTCTTAAGATTTTATGTTTCTTGTATATCCCATTAGAATAAAGGAGGCGTATATAAGCTCTCAGTAAAATGTAAATTCATAATTTCTGTAATGAAAATTTTAAAAATTTAGGTTTCTGAAAACAAATATTTTCTTTAACAACAATTCGAACACAGTCGTATGGCACAGTGTTGCGTGTGGCAGGATGATTTGATTCATAACAGGATACGTCACTGAAATGTCTGACATCTTAAATACAGGCACAATGTGCAACATATACACTTTACATGTATGATAAAAGTTTGTATAATTGAAAGTTGTAGATGACTGAGCCAAGAAATTTGGTAATAAATCCTGAAGGTTATGTGCATATATCGCATGTTTTCCTATTACGAATAGAAATGGATGGTTCTATTAAGAGGACGAACGACGAAAAAATTGACGATTGGTGGCGAAATGTCCTTCTGTTATAGAGAGACTCAAAGGCGCCAGAAGGAAAGGTTGGTGGTAAGTTCTAAGCTTGTCAGACATCAGCGCATACACAGGAGGAGGGAGGAAGAGAAAGGAAAGGAAAGGCAAGGCAAGGAGTTACTGACGTCTTCTCCATCGAGACTTTATGCAGAATGACGGCGACGAGTGAAAATAAGTGCCGGACTGCAGCTCGAACCCAGGATCTCCTGCTTGCAAGGCAGTTACGTTAACCGCTGAGCCATCCGGACACAGAATTTGTCGCAAATTGTGCGGACTATCTCGGCACGCCACTCTACCAAGCCACACTCCCAGCGAGAGGCATCTGTGTCCGGGAGTGTAGTGATTGACATGCCCAGGAAGCAGGAGATCTCGGGTTCGAGTCCTGGTCCGGCATACATTTTCAGTCCTCGCCGTTGACACCGCATAAAGCTCCGATGCAGCTAACACCGATACATTGGTAACTCTTTCATGTACCTTTCCCCCTACACACCTTAGTCTTTAATTTGCGGTACATAAGCTGCAGATTCTGCGTCGTGTCTGTTCTGTCGGACCTTTCGAAAAGAACAGCTTCCACATATTCATATAAAAGTCTCTTCTCCCTTTAATTGCAAATTTGTTTGTAGGTAAAAGAATATGATACTAAATTGCAGAATCACGGAAAACCATTATACATTCTTTTGTCGTCTAAATGAAATTGCAATGTCCTAAGTGAAGATTCACATCATCGTTAGGTGTGCATTGATTTCAGTCTATTATTTAAATTATCTGAGGCTCAAAAATATTACTAAACAGACAGCGGTGAAGTTAAATAAAACGTACTGCTTCCACTAAGATTGACCTGGAGTTTTAAGCCGGCGAGTGCGGAGCTTAGCCGGCCGGAGTGGCCGAGCGGTTCTAGGCGCTACAGTCTGGAACCGCGCGGCCGCTACGGTCGCAGGCTCGAATCCTGTCTCGGGCATGGCTGTGTGTGATGTCCTTAGGTTAGTTAGGTTTAAGTAGTTCTAAGTGCTAGGGGACTGATGACCTCAGAAGTTAAGTCCCATAGTGCTCAGAGCCATTTAAACCATTTTCTTGAGGCGCTTATGATCCTCTGTCTACCCCTACTCGTTGCATCACTCTCTGAATCTCAGCACTACCATGCCAACTATAGGAGAACAAAATGAACAAAATCCAAAGGGCAACTGAGTACAGAACAGAGATTAAGTGTAGCACGAACTAATTCAGATTTGCTGAATGACTGGAAATGTCCCAACCACAGGATCTAAATTCACTCCCATAGTGTCAGGGAAGACCTCACGACCACGTGAATATTTACCAGACAACTACGGCAACTAATGTTAGAAGTCGTCGTGAAAAAATCTGACGCTTAACGAAGGAAAACGAGAGTGTTATTCACTTTAAGTAACCATTTATGTGCTACTAGTTTAGAGCCGCTGCCTCGCTCGCGTAGACTTATGCTCTGAATAGCACTTTTTGTTTCACTGTAATAGACTTTTTTTGTTGTTCACAAGTTGCAACATCTATGCTTTCCACGCTGACTAAGGCCATAGAAGCATGGTGTTTTCAGAACGTACTTATAACTAACAGAGATTCTGGTAGCTGGAGCTGGGAGTCTTCGTAATTCTGCCTTTTTAATTCTTGTTGTGATATTTCCATAAAAACTTTCATCTGCTAACACATGTTTCTTTAGATGCGAAATACAAATTTTCATAGATTTAGCTTCAACTATGTCTTAATAAAGCGAAATATTTTAAAGAAAAATATAATACCCTATTTTTCCCCCTTAGTTGATGAATTTCCATGAACAACGAAACTCGAACATCAAATTTCGTAGATGTAGATTTAAAAATTCTTTAGTAGTTCCTTAATAACGATTTATTTCCAACCCAAACTTTCACCCACTCTTTCACCCCGTTAGGGGGTAAAATTCCAAAAAATGCTAAAATACGTATTTCTTTATTTCTGGCTTAGGAACGAAATACCATTTTCGTAGTTTTAGCTTCAAAATTCCTTTAATAGCGACATATTCTCAGAATACCTTTCGTCCTCTTTGGTGAAATTTAGAAAAATCTCGTTTTTTAAGAACGCTGCAGTATAAGGCAAACACTCTCTCCTAAGAAACTTCCAGGCAGATTAAAACAGTGTGCCCGACCGAGACTCGAACTCGGGACCTTTGCCTTTCGCGGGCAAGTGCTCTACCATCTGAGCTACCAAAGCACGACTCACGCCCGCTACTCACAGCTTTACTTCTGCCAGTATCTCGTCTCCTACCTTCCAAACTTTACAGAAGCTCTCCTTCGTAGGAGTTTCTATCCTTAGTTGTTTGGGACCTGAGGGGGCAGGGGGGGAGGGGGGAGAGAGAGATGATGAGTCGGAGACTTCGACTGCGATAACCGCCTGAGGTGACGGAGTGGTGGTGAGAAGAGACACGTGTTTGGCAAGAACGGAGTTCATTTAAGGGTTGATAAAGTCTATTTACATATTCGGAATTTACCTACGCCACTTCAATAACATTTCGGGATGGTTTCTTGGAAACGGTTGGGGCCAGTGTCTTGATCTCACTTTTCTCCAGTTCCAGTGACCTTGCTAAGATTATAGCGCCAGCCGCAGTGGCCGTGCGGTTCTGGCGCTGCAGTCCGGAACCGCGGGACTGCTACGGTCGCAGGTTCGAATCCTGCCTCGGGCATGGGTGTGTGTGATGTCCTTAGGTTAGTTAGGTTTAAGTAGTTCTAAGTTCTAGGGGACTTATGACCTAAGATGTTGAGTCCCATAGTGCTCAGAGCCATTTTTTTAAGATTATAGCAGTATGCGGAAGGCGATATGTTTGGACAAATTACGAGCGTTTCCGCATAGGTTAATAGGAGTGTAGGATATTTTTACGATTAGGATGCAGATGTCTAGACTGTTTGATGATGCTTGAACAAATGGCTCTGAGCACTATGCGACTTAACTTCTGAGGTCATCAGTCGCCTAGAACTTAGAATTAATTAAACCTAACTAACCTAAGGACATCACACACATCCATGCCCGAGGCAGGATTCGAACCTGCGACCGTAGCGGTCGCTCGGCTCCAGACTGTAGCGCCTAGAACCGCACGGCCACTCCGGCCGGCGATGCTTGAACAACACAACAAAAGTATGAAGTGACCTGAGTGGAGTTTACAGAAAATCCAGACATGTGACATATGAGATCCAGGTTTTTTAATACTATCCCACCAACTTTTTGGATGCATTTTGTGATTTCATTTTTCTGTATATTTATTCTTCTAGGTAGTACCTATAACCGTGTTTATAGTACCCCTTCCTCAATGCCTGATATTTACCCTTAACTCATTGGTAAATAAATTTTATGAACAGTCTAGCTGCTCACATTCCGCTGCCTAACACACGACGAACACATATTACGCTATATAACTCGGTCGGCTGAGACAGCGGAAGGATGCATCAATCTCACATTCTGCGTGTAATTAAACGTACTTTCAGGCCATCACGACAAAAGCAAGAGATGTTCTGCGTGCGATCGGTTCGATTCGTGCAGTAAATTTGTGCATCACTGAAAAGAGGCAGCCTTAGCGGGAACGGACACAGAAAACATGGAAAAAACCACAGCTGGTATTGTCGCTTTGTGTGACTGTTATCGGCCGGTGAGCTCAAAGCAAGCGGATGTGATACGTGCGGCTGATTTAATCCGGAAAAAATTGACGGGCAACTAGTACAGCGTTTCGTATGCCATCTACGTGACGGTCTGTGCGAGGATTCGTCTGTCAAATCTATCGACCACCAGTCATTGGAAACCGATAGCAAACAAACACGTTTTTCATCTTTAAAGGTACACAACTAGCTCTAGAGAAAGGTAAACCACTGTTCTGCAGCGTGGGTGTCAGCTGAAGTTTTCCAAGGGCAGGGGGCATCTTCTGTAAACTGCCAGGTTTGGAACAAAAGAAAACTGTGACAACCAAACAAACATATGATATACAGCCATACTACTGTCTCACTGAGCTCATCCAAGTAATGATAACTACTGGCCTGAGAATTCTATAGTGAATAACAGTTTCGGGAGGAAGGGGGACGGGGCAATAGCAAATACCCCCTATCGTCTCTGTTGCGGACACCTATTTTCTGAAGTGGTAAGATCCTGGATCGATCATTAATGCTACCTACTAGCTTTTCGCATTCCTAGCTTTCGTGAAATAGTCGAGTGCTATACAGGAGGGCCTAAAAGTTAGCTAAGGTTTGAAAATTCCCTACTTCACATGATAACGTATATAGCAGAATAGCTCTCTGTCTTCAGGCCACAAGTGGCCCATCGGGACCATCCGACCGCCGTATCATTCTCAGCTGAGGATGCGGATAGGAGGGGCGTGTGGTCAGCACACCGCTCTCCCAGTCGTTATGATGGTTTTCTTTGACCGGAGCAGCTAGTATTCGGTCTAGTAGCTCCTCAATTGACATCATGAAGCTGAGTGCACCCCGAAAAAAAAAATATATATATAAACCAGTTACCTATTGTCAGCGTAACAATTCGTTTGATTTCAAAAATTATTATCCCGGCTAATATTTGTCACTCTCCTAAAGAAATCTCCTCTTGCCGTTTTGCAGAAATTTTGTCTGTAAAGTCGTGTGAGTGGCGCTAAATTGCATATAATTTATCAGATTTTTCACAACTGCTACTTAAGATGGAAGCGCTTTTCTCTAGCAAAGGGAACATTTAGTCACAAAATACTACCTGCGCACAACACTGAATATGTCTCCTATTAAAATATTTCATGTAAATCGTCCGAAATAATTAGGCTTCATACATCAGCAAATAAGAAATTGATATTACTTAACGTGCTATGAGCATTGTTCTTTAAAGATACAATCTAAGTTGAATTCTGTCCTTTAAAGTAGATTCGGGACCACCGGTGCACATGTATTTCTATTAATTTATATCTAACAACATTTATGTTTGTTAAAATTCTCGATTTAAAACTGCCGCGGGGATATTTTTGCTAAGATGGCGGCAGACAGATGATACTCAAATTGTCTATTGTTATTCTCGACTCCTTTTACATCAAGTTAATGCATTTGGATAAAATTCTTTAAGCCTTTTATCTCTATACTTCAGCATTTAAAATTCTTTTCAATAGAAATTACATCATTTTTTTATCCAACTACTAGTAAACTCCGCTGTAAGTTACTAGCGCTAATCGCTGCGCTCCTAATTGCGGAGCTGAAAATTAACACTTAAAAACATAAATTAAATTGGATTACAATTGAAATAAATACAAATCCACCTCTAGACAATGGCGACTCTATTTTTCAAATAATAGTTAACAAAATAGTTACAGGATTTTCTCTTTACAGACCTCACACGTCTCACGTCCGAACAGTTCATCGTTTAGCACAGGAAGAACAACTGAAACACAGTTATCACAGATAACAAAAAAATAAGATTATAATTGTTGTTGTTCATGAGTGTAGTTCTCTTACGATAGTTTTAATTCACACAGAAATTAAATTATTACAGAGATAATGAAATAATTATCGTCATTTTTACAGGTTGCAGTCTTTTTTATAAGTAGTATCGATAATATTTGTTGAAGTTTGTACACTTAGTTGATTTTAACATCTTGTGGCTAGAACATAGTGTCGTGGATATTACAACATGCTTGAAACGACATGAGGTTTTACTGAAACCAAAAACGAGAGCGGAAACTGGTGAACAGATGGCCCTGGACAGTAACAATTCAGTGACGCCGCATGTGAATCTTGTATAAAATGAGCTGTAGTGAATGGAAGAATCATATCTCCCCAAACCTGGCTGATAAGTACCTTCTGGTATGTACGACTTTTGTGCAGAATGGCGCTCCACCTCATATTGCCATGAGTCTGAAAGATCTGCGCACATCGTTTGGTGAGGATCAATTGCTTAGCCGCGACGTCCGTCATGCCCGGTTTCCCAGCTTCGCAGACTTCAGTCCGTGTGATTATTGGTTGTGGGGTTACCTGAAGTCGCAAGTCTACCACGATCGTCTGACAACATCCGACGGCAATTTCTCACCATACCTACTGATATGCAGTACAGTGATGTTCACAACATTGTCCATCGACTACAGGAATTCTTGATGACTATCAGCCGGCATTTGTTATAAATAATTTATTGTGGCGCTAGTTATTGTTTTTGTATTATACGAAGCGGCGCCTGTTGGTCATTTTGTGCACTTTTCTGTGGTTTAAATAAATCCCCAAGTCATTTAAAAGTGTATGTCAATGTTTAGCTATCCACCTGTATTACTCAGCGAAGATTCGAATTTTAAAATGTTAACGGCCTCTTGGGTCACCGTCTACGTTACAATACCTGCGTTCCTGACAATCCACATAAAGTACTGACAGCAATAACTACAATGATAATTTCCTTTGAAATGCGTTACATAGTAATTTTGTAAACAATGACCAGTCATTCTTGCCGAAGTGTCATTTAAACAGTGTTCTTAATTTAAGAAACTAACCACTAATACACAGAAAAATTATACATATAATTTCGACCGGAATCAAAGGCTCATTGCAATTGCAAGACTTTCCCTTCCGACCAGTGACGATGGCAGTTTAGTGATGTAGAACATAGTAAAAGAAAGATAGGTTACCTTGACTGTCCTTCCCTAACTTCCTTTTACTACCTTCTATACTACTAATGTTTTGATTTCCTCAAAACCCTCTTGTTTTGTTTAAACGTTTTGCAGTTTGGTTTCTCCTTGAATTTTCTATGTGATGCTATTATTAGTTCGACTTTTCTTTGCAGAAAACTTGATGTGTCGGCAGCTGGGCCAACACCTTGTAGATCGAAGTGGCTGAAAGTGCACTCTAAACTAACGCAGACGGGCGTGAAGTACTGGAACATGAGACTTATTAATGAATAAGAAGAACAGTACGTAGCTGGAATAATATACTTAACTTTATTCTCTTGTTAGAATACATCTCTTGAATAGTAGTAAGCTATAAGCACTGATACAAATGGCGCCTTGCTAGGTAGTAGCTATGGAATAAGCTGAAGGCTATTCTATCAGTCTCTCGGCAAATGAAAGGAAGACTTGGTAGGTCTGGTCGCAAGCTATGTCGTCCGTACAACTGGGGCGAGGTCATGTCCGTGTCTTGTGACCTGCCATGTGGTGGCGCTAGGATTGCGATTACACAGTGGCGACACGCGGGTCCGACATGTACTACAGGACCGCGGCCGATTTAAGTTACCACCTTGCAAGTGTGGTGTCTAGCGGTGACACCACAAAACTAAATTTCGCTTCTAATACGGAAAAATATATGGTAGCAGGTCTTTACATGTACGACAAATGAAATAAAATTGCATTTATGAAGAATGACAGTATAGAGAAATAAAATAAACTGCACTACTTTAATGAATAACTTCCAATTCAGTGGTGCATGGCCTCATACGTCTTACGTTAGCTGAATCTTCGTTTCGAACAGAACTACAGACCATCAAAGACATCGCTTCCAGTAATGGCAACAGCTCTGTCATGACTGGTAATATACTACAAAAAAGAAAATGCATAAAATTACACCGCTTCTGTACGATAGCCAACAGGAACCAGTGAGAAGTTACAAAAATTGGTGCATCATCCCATACACTGAAAAAATTTCAAATAACCTTACTACAAGCCCTAAGTCTCACAACCAGAGACGAGCATTTCATAATACTAACAAACCTATCATCAGTTTTATCCAACAGTGGAGACAATCTGCAACCACATAAAATCACGTGCAAGTATTGTTGTGCTTGAGCTGTGGCAATTAGTGTACCTGAATATGAGAGAAGCTAGAGATTAAGAAAGAAAGATTCAAATTTTGCCTTTCATCTTTTGACTGAAAACCACTCATACGCTGTAGAATGTGGTGTCTTACATAGAGATTCCACAGCTGGAAACACTACAAATCAACAAACATTATGACACCGATTCCCAGTTTAGTATTAAACCATCAAGCTCAACTTCCCATTTCACTGCTGTTAAAATACGTTTTGATTACAGATAATAGATTGAAATTGTAAATTCAAAATATTTTTCATCAGTTGTTAAATGTAGTTCCATATAGACTTTGTTTTCTTTTTCTTTAATGTAACTTTTTCCGTGTAAACACTCGACATATCATTATTTTTGTATCTTCAGTACCGTCTGTGTAAATTATATCTATGTACGTCGCACATCATTTTTAAATATGTTTACGACGTTGAGTTGTCATCTGAAGATGACCTAAGAAGCCAGAAGCCAGTTCGTGACCAAACATATATTAATTTTCAGCATATTAAAATGTGCTTCCTATTTATTATTTTAGAGATGTGCTTTCGCATGTTCAACAGAATTGTTGTTCCTATTTCCATGCACAATATTTTGACAACCAACCAATTAATCTGGTTCTGGGATGTCCCGTCCACGTTGTCAGGTGGATACGACCGCCTTACACCCCCCCCCCTCCACCCTCTACACCCTTTGATACGCATTTGTTTTTCTGAGCATGCGAAACTCGCGTTCTCTTTGCATTATCCAGCTCTGTTCGAGCAGTTGCTGCGTCAGCTCTCTACACTTGGGCAAATATTTCTTGAGTACTCTTCTAGTAACTTTGTGAGGTACACAGAGCAATGAAGAGAAATTTGTATGGTACGTATTATGTGGTTGTGCTCTCACACGATGGATGGATAGAATTTCAGCAACTGGGCCATGGGGAAGAAATCTCCACCTATGGCGATATGAAAAGTAACTTGCTATCTTCTCCACAGCCACGATGTACAGCATCTGTCGTTGCACTTCATTAATCATCCAGATCTAAGCTTTCTCCTTTTCTTGCTACCAGACCTCGCTCAGACACTTCCAGTATACACGTTAACGCTTAGTCGTCACTTGTATTTTTTTGTGAAAAGCAAGGAATTATATCTACAGTGATGAGGTAAAAAATTATGACCACATGTTTAATAGTGTGATGGTCCAAATTTGGACAGCAGATTCGAAAATTCCTTGGTAGGTTTTCAGGGTTAGGTGGCCCCTGAAGTCTACGCACAGGTTTTACAGTTACCATAAACAGTTGGGCGATGGTTTGTTGACAAGGAACTGGTACTTGATCGCACCCCATCTGCGTGAAATCAGGTTCGTATCAAGCGCATTTGGTGGCCAAGAGTTCGCTATCATGCTCCTCAATCCACTATCATGATTCTGTCCTAGTGAAATGCACAATTGTTCTGCTGGAAGATTTCGTCATCTTCCAGGAGCATATCAAGCATGAAGGGATGCAGGAGACGTCCACAGCTGTCCAAGAGTCTTCGATTACAACCACAGCTATCATGGAAAAGTTGATTAGTGTCCTTAACAGTTTTCATGGCATGATGTATTTTTCAAGCTGCTGTTCACCTGGATGACAGAATATCTAGACATGGTCGTCGATATAATGTTAAAAAGGTGATTCATACAAGCAGGCGATACATTTTCATTTAACTACGTTACAATCTCGATGATTATGTGCCCACAGCACATTTGAAGATATTGGTGGGTCGACATGGGAACACGGTCTAGTGTGAAGCCCATTGTCCAACAACATGCACTGAATAATGTGCTCCAAAACACTGCACCAGCGTTGTACTCCGTCAACTGATCTGCCACAGAGAGATGTCCCTCCAGATCCACAGAGGGAGAAAACTTCCATACCTCCACGACCTGTGGTCAGGCATAGACACCCAACGCCTTGTCATCTACTCAAGTGATTGAGATCCTCCAATCATTTTACATACATGCTCAGCATGTAGCATACAAACAACCAAGCAGCTCTTCTGTTTCGGAGGTGCTCACTTCTAGGGACTGGACTATATGGCAAAGTCAGTTATAGCAGTGGTTTGCTACATTAGCAAATCGTATCATACCATAGAACTATTCCCCTTTTACCTGTGCACCGATTATATATTTTCCTTTCCATGTCACGTGCCTACCACATCATGAGGCAGCATTCAATCTCACAGCGAGCAATCAGTTGAGGAAAATGACAGTATCTTCCAGCTAAATTACCTTAAAGCAGTGTAGCTGAAAAAAAGTAATTATGGACTACCTGCAAAACATGAGGTATAACGAAAATTCATATGAAGATACGAAGTTGTTAAAGTCACTTTCAATGATGCCAACACAGTAATTATAAGACTTACATAAGCATACAGTTTTTATGAAGTTGTATTATACATAAAGAAAGAGAAAGATCTAGGAATGCAGAGAGTCTGTTACCTTACCAGTTTACTAATGAAATGGCATATTTTCATTTTGCCTACAGTCACTGTGGTGCCAAAAATGGTACTAACAAAATTTTAGAATGCATCACATTCAATATGTTAATGAGGAGAGTAGGGCAAAGAATTAAATCTTGTGACATTTGTGAAAAAGCACAGGTAACTATTGCTATTAATGAAGGGTGAAAGCAAACCATCAAAGCAGGTATCATACTGAATGTTGTGACCTTGGATTTATATGATCCTGTTCCAAAACCAATTGGTAATTTTACTTGCAGTTCAGTAGTAGTAGAACTGTTCTCAAAATTCATTGTAAAAATCAACGGAAAAATCGATAGGAGGGCTACGCATTACTTTAAAAATGGGGAAAAAAGTAGAAGTGTATTGTCTGACAAATGGTCATGTTCATAGCGATGGAAACATGGAATGACTGTTCATCAGGTACAAGTTACCCACATATCAGGGTATCATACATCCAGTAGTCCTGCTGTAGATACATATGGGAATAGGCTGGTTTGCAGTATGCAGTCTTGGTGCAAGTATATGAGAGAGTTACAGAAACAATTGAATACTGAAATTCAGAAGAGCAGACGTTCCAGTCCTGAATAAATATTGGTAACCAAGAAACCTAAAAGTTTGGTAGAAGATTTAACAGTTTTCTCTGCATAATGAGAGTACTATTGATGATGAGAAGCAATTACTTGAAAATAAGATGAGTAAGCAAGTTAAAGCTAGGTTTGGTAATTACGACGAAAATTTGAGCATCGCAAAATTTAAAATTACTGACTTCATTCTCATGAAGACTTACGCAAAGTCAAACAAAATTAAGCATGTAATAAGCGAGTTTACATTTGTGTCCAAAGGTCCATTTAATATGGTAACCATTCCACATATCAACGTGCACTACTTGGTATTTGCTTTTACGGAGTCCAGCAGAACCAAACATTACGGATTTAAAAAGATGAAAACTAAATGTTCAAGATTACAATCCACTTATTTCAAACTGACATATATAAATATGCTCCGAATACTTAAGGAATTGTGTTATTTAAAATGGTAAGCAAATTTTACTCGCTTATTGAAAACTGTTAACAAAGAATGTCTAGAATTTGTTTGTAGTTCATAAATAACTTTCATTATTTGCTAATTTGAATAAATGATCAGGATGAATTTTTCCGCCGTGTACAGACTCTACGGTTGACCAATGAGAGGATACAGAACAAAAATGTCCCGGAAAGGCTTGGTTTCCACGCTAGGGACTATTTATTCAGTAATACATTGTTATAGAGACTGAAGTATAATATGCTCTGTACCATGCACCCACTGTAATAGTATGTGTTGAAAATGGTTTCCATGTGCCTCAACGCAAGCGTGTACGCCGTGGCATGTTCCGTTACACACGTTCACATCGGCCAGGCTGCATGTGAAAAATGTCAAAGGCAGCATGAATACGTTGCGCCATTGTCTTCATATCTGGAATAGGCTTTGCATACATGATACTTTCGAGATAGCTCCATAACCAATCGCACTGGTTAAGATCCCGTGAACAAGCAGGCCACGTAACAGGATCACATCTTCTGATCCATCGACCAGGAAAGACACGATTGCAATGCGTCCGGACGTTAATGGCGAAGTGGGCTGGGGCACCATCAGGTAGCAGCCACATAACCCTTCGATTCATCAGTGGCACTTCTTCCAGCAGGGAAGGTAACGTCTCCCGCAAGAAACGGCGATGTTCCGGCCTGTTTGGCGACTTGGAAGAAAGACTGGTCCCAGAATACGGCTACTATTTATCCCAGTGGATACATTGCGGCTACGCAGATGCTGATGATTAACTCTCACCGTTCCTAGGAGGTTCTGAATACTGTCCGATAGACGACTTTAATGAAAGTTGAAGATACCACTTGGATGTGGAAAGGCAGTCGCTAGTAAGCCCTTGCACGCGCCGTAAGTGATAACGGCTCTAACGACTGTCATGGAGAATGTTCCACACGGTCGTACACCTTCTCTGTACTGGCGGGCCAACTGCCTGCTGCTGACACGGCGGTAGGCTTCCACAGTGTTAACTATGTTCGCCTCCTAGTCTGGTGTCCGAACATTTCGGGTACGTCCTTCGTTATTTCCTGCTTCCTGAAATCATCCTATCTCAGAAAATGGCGAAACACCCTTGCAAATATTGAATGCCATAGCTGTTGTTGGGGGGAATTAGTCTCCTTATACAAGCTTTTTGCCAGCCGCCCATTGCCATTTGACTTCCGTAAGTAAATACCATGGCGCAGGCTCTCGATTTGAGTACAATTGTGTACAACACTGTATCACATGCACTACAAAGTGTGTCAGCAAGAGAAGCTAATCGGACACCACATTACGAATTACTACAGCGGGAGAGTCCTCTACGGCATGAGTTATGAGGAACAGTACCAACCTCTAGGAGGAAACCATGCATACTGCAAATGTGGCTGCATGGAACAGAACGTATTAGACCACAGTCTGTGTAATAAAGTAAGACTGGATAAATGGTCTCTGGCATGGTAACCATGCATTTCCGGACGTAAGTTCATTAGAACTTTTTGTTGTGTATCTTCTCATCGATCAATCCCTAGAGTTTGTACACAGTGGAAAAAATCGCCCTGTATATCCCATGTTACACTGCTAGTTATACAAAAGTTAAATTGTGTAATGGTACACTTCTTTGTAGCAATAGTTGTAGAAAAATGCATAGAAATGTGGTGCCTATGTAATGTGACACCTTTAATTTTTTTTTAACCATACAAATACTGTCAAAGTCACAAAACTTTTTCCAAACATTTATGTAAAACTTTTTCGATATTAACCTACGTTTGAAGTGGCGAATCTTTGGAACCAACCAAATGAACTGTTAATACGCTTTGAATAGTAATTTTACCAGGTTATATATAATCCAAATATTATAGGATATTACAGTAATATTTCTAGACAATATATTTTTAAAATTCCATTTTCGTAGATTTACTCATGCAAGGTTTCTCCTTCTCACTTGTTTAGATGACATTTCAGTGCTGTTTGAAGGACAGGATGAAAACAGCTACACACAGAGTAGAATCGGCTGCAGACATAGACATGGTATCCATGTATGTAGATGTTAATTTGGAAAAGTGGAAAAATTACATCATATCAGAGAATTGTGGTGTGGCTATCTGGTATCAACGACAAATTGTCACTGAAGTTTAAGGTTCATGGATTTCGAGATTTTACTGGTCATTATAAAAGGTGGAATATTTGAGCCATTGTTGCAGAATAGACAATCGCTTCTACAGGAATTGTGTGAATTTCGGTAACCCATATGGTCATGGACTTGAACCTGCATAAATTTATTTTCTACCCCAGTTTTCGACAGTATAGCAACTTCCACAACGAAGATCCCCTTGGCAACTGAAAAATCCTTTAAGTTAGACAGATATCCTCAAAATATTTCTCAATAGAAAAGAAATGCTTTAGGAAAGTGGGGAAAATAGGCAAAAGGATAAACATATTCCAACCATAATACCTATTGAAATTTAGGAAATGATTTATATGTCCTATTAGAACACTGGTGCACAGGCTAGTCCATGCAGAATACTTTGTTTGAAATGACTGTAGGGCTATTAAATGTAGAAATCATGCCTATATTGGGCAACATAGTTAAGTGTTGATTGTGTTTAAGATTCAACAAGATTGTAGCTATGTGTTATTAGTAATAGAAGAATTAAACCACCAAGAAAATGTCGAGTATAGGTTGACTGACACAACACCATTTTATTATAGACTGTGACAGGGAAACAATTATCTGTCATGTACACTGTGAACATGTAAATGACCAGGTGTTGGGCGATTCATATGTGAATGACTTGCTTAAAAAGGAATATTACAATCATATGGATTCAATAATACAATGTGCTCTTTAACAAACTTAAATGAAAGTCCAGCCAATGATATGCAGTTACACCACTTAAATTCAAATCCACGGTTCTGTATTGCTATAGACATTTCAGATTGTGAAGTAAAAAACCGATGTCAGTTTTTAATCACACTTACAGAAAATTTAATAAGAGTTTTGTAGTATCTGAGAAAGAAACTTAAGCCATAATTTGGAGATTTAGAAGATGCAGTAATTATTTATGGAGGCAAAAGACAATTATATTTACTGATCAAATTACTTTAAGTTTCTGACAATATTGCTTACATTTTCATGACAAACCCACAAAGTGGGTGGTTTCTTTAATAGAGTGACATGCACATAAAATCAAAGGTACCAAGAATTGTGTGCTGGAACCCTATCTAGACTATCAGATGATGCGGAGTTTTTGAATAAGTTTGAGGAAAACGACAGTAACTTCCAACTAAACTATTTGGAAGCATTAGAAATAAAAGAAATAATTATGTATATTTGTCAAAATCAGAGGTGACACAGAAATGCAGACGATGATCTTATGTCAATAGAGCTAAATGTTTGGTGATACTGATACAGGAAATATTAGAATATCACACAAGATTTATCAAGTTATAATGTATGTAAAGAAAAAAAAAGATACAGGAACCTGTTGGTCTTTCTAGTTCAGTAATCAAATAAAATATTGTTTAAATTTGGCTTATACTCAGTGTAGTGCAAAATAATGTGCTGACAAAAATTTAAAATCCATCACATTCAATAATTTAATAAGCAGAATAGCACAAGGAATTAAATTTTGTGATATTTACCAAAACACAAAAGTAACTAATGACACTAATGAAGGGCCAAGCAAATTATCAAGCCAGATGACGTAATGAGAGTAGCGACCTTGGATTAATGTGGTCCTTTACCAGAGACATCTGGTACTTTTTATTGCATTTTAGTAGTTGTCAAACTGTTCTCCAAGCTCATAAAGTTGTAATCCTTGCAAAAATCAAATGAAAAATCGAATACAATAATATGTTTATGGATTACTTTAGAAATGGGGGGAAAACATGAGAGTGGTCCCAACTTATGTTCAAAGCGATGGAAAGGTGAAGTGGGTGATAATCAAGTACATGATATCCACATTTCAGCAAATGATACATCCAGGAATCCTGTGGAAAGATGCATGTAGATACAGGGACGTTATGCTATACATATTGCCATGACAACCATAGGTTTGGGGGCAACTACATGACAGAATCTGTGGATTCTAAACCATGAACATATTGTTACTCCTGAAGAAATGTTGCTCAACATAACATCTAGAAATCTGGTAGGAGATTTAACAGAATACCCTCCATGGAATGAGAGTACTATTAATGAGTATATACATTTACATAAATACAAGACAAGCAAAAAAACTGAAGCTAGAACCCATGGAAATGATGAAATTTAAAATTCCAAAATTTAATGTTCTCACGACGACTTGGGAAAAATCAAGCAAAATTAACCAAGAAAAAACCAACTTTAACTTTGTGTACAATGGTCCAATATAGTAGACACATCACATACTAATGCATATTACTTGGCATTTCTCGTTTTGGGTAAATGACCTAGAGTAAGAAACACTATTTGTCTGAAAAGGTACAAACCCAAGGTTTAATATGTCATTCCACACACATAAAAGAAGCCTTGAGAGAAAGTATGTGAATAAATAAAAACAAATTCATTTGCAATTCTTGTATTGCTATGTATGAAATTGTCCTTTTATAGTAATCTGAGTTCAAATATAAAAAAAAACTTATATAATGTAATATTTAAGAAATTCAAACCAACTAGAAGAGTATGCATGAAACTTATAATAATATGAGTTTCAAACATAAAAAACTTACATAATATAATATATAAGAAATGCAAACCAACTAGAAGAGGGTGCTTTTCAAAAATCATGAGTTGTAAAAGCAAATAAAAATGTAATTTGTGGAAGTTCTATTACAGAGCATTGGAGTGCTAAAAGATGATAACTGCAGTGAGAAAGAACGCATTAGATAAACAAAAAGAGTGAAAAGGAATGAAAATTTAGTTAAAAGGAAAGACAGTTTAGGACACAGGTCCTGTTTGGAGATATGAGTTAATATAACATGATTAAACTAATTTTATATATCTGTGCTGTGTGTACTTGTAAATTGATATACAGGGTGAGTCACTAACTATTGCCACCAAGAATAACTCCGAAAGTATGACAGGAGCTGAAAAGCTTGTGGAACAAAAGTTGCATGGGACAACTGGATCCATAATATGACGTTGCTGGGTGGGGTGGCTTCAGAGATGTGAAGGTCAGATTTGTTTTTTTTTTTTAAATTGGATCATTTAGTTTGGTACTTATTTTCTGATAGGGGCTATCGAGACGAATCCAGTGATGTGTAACAGTAAGGTCTTTGATGGTCAACGAAGCTCAAAAAGGTGGCATGGACGTCCATTTACAGAAGGTGTTCGGAGTGATGACCATTTGTATCAATGCAATACTGCAGTCTTCTAATATGGTTTGAGTGCTATTCCTTAACACTGCGTCACTTAAAAAAGCACTTACTCTAACAATTTTCTCTCGTACATCGTGCAAACATGAAATATTCGCCGAATACGGCGTATCCATCAAATGTGTCATTGACATGTAAACACCATTCGACGGTTTCGCAGTACAACACTAATAATAACGGTAAGACTAATATCGTCGAATCTAGAGAATGTGAATGAGGTATTCCTTCGAAGAGCAAGTGAATATCCATCTCATCTTTGGAGAATGCCAACGAAATTCAATGAGAGCTAGGGACTTACACGCTGAAAGATATCCTCAACGTACTCGTCCAACACGTCGTACATTTAAGTATGTGTATGATAAACTGAGAACAACTGGATCTTTAACGCATCAGAAATATAGCCGGCAAAGGAAAGTTACTAATGAGGAAATGGAAATTGGTACTCTTGCCACTGTGGTTCGAGATCCTTGTGTTAGTTCGCGTCAAATCGCAAGAGAATTTAGCATGAGCCAGAGTAGTGTTGTTTGTGTTCTGAATCGCCATAAATATCATCCTTATCATATCAGTCTCCACCAAGAATTAACTGGTACGTATTGTACGTGTCGCTTTGAATTCTGTCGATGGGCTCAACTACAGACTCAGAGGGATGACACATTTATTAATTTGATTTTATTTACTGACGAGGCTACGTTCATGAACGATGGAAATGTTAATTTGCATAACATGCAATATTGGGCAACTGCATTCCATCTTGGCTGTGGCAAGTTGCACACCAAAAACTGTGGTCGGTGAATGTATGGTGAGGGACTCTGAAGGACAGAATTATAGGACCCTAGTTCATCGAAGGAAATCTTAACGGCAGGAAGTACACCATATTCCTGCAAGAAACAGGTCTGTTATTGGAAGAAATACCTTTAGGTTCTAGGAACGGAATGTGGTATGAACACGATGGCACCATGGCACATTTTTAACTGATGGCTGGAAATGAGTTGCAGAGACCATTCCCAAATCGTTGGATTGGACGCGTAGGAGAAGCGTCGTGGCCAGCTCGTTCGCCAGACTTAACGCCTCTGGATTTTTTCTTGTGAGGATTTGTTAAATACATTGTTTATGGAGACGTTCCAACTACACCTGAAGGCATGAGAGAGAATTGTCAGAGCATGTGATTCGATAAGTGCCGATGTGGTAAGGAATACCACTAAATCCATGATAAGAAGATTGCAGCACTGCATTGATACGAATGGTCATCACTTCGAACACCTTCTGTAAATGGACGTCCATGCCACCTTTTTCAGCTTCGTTGACCTTCAAAGACCTTACTGTTACACATCACTGGATTCGTCTCGATAGCCGCTATCAGAAAATAAGTACCAAACTAAAGGATCCCATTTAAAAAAAAAAAAAAGCTGACCTTCAAGTCTCTGAAGCCACCCCACCTAGCAATGTCATATTATGGCCCCCGTTGTCCCATGCAACGTTTGTTCCACAAATGTTTCAGCTCCTTTCATGCTTTTTGAGTTATTCTTAGTGGCAATAGTTAGTGACTCACCCTGTATATAAATGTGTTCTGAATAATTAAGGGGCCGCCGGGGTAGCTGTGCAGTCTGAGACGCCTTGTCACGCTTCGCGCGGCCACCCCTGTCGGAGGTTCGAGTTCTCCCTCTGGCAAGGGTGTATGTGTGTGTTGTCTTTAGCGTAAGTTAGTTTAAGTTAGATTAAGTAGTGTGTAAGCTTTGGTCCCATAGGTCTTATCACAAATTTCCAGATTTCCAATAGTTAAGGAATTGTGATATTGAAATCAAGCAAAGAACTTTAACTCAATGATTAAGATACAACACTAAGTTAAGTATGTAACATCGTGTGTTGACAAGCCTTACTGAAAACTGTTGACAAGAACTCCCCGGAATTTATATGTGTTATATAAAGAGTTTGTATGTATATCATCATTTGATAAACTGGATGAATCTGTAACCAGTGTTACATTTAGTTGATGTTATACGATGACTCAAACAAATGTGCTTATATGTAACATAAGAGCTTCAAAAAAGGTATAAACATCTCGAAAAACGTAAGATCTTTTGCCAAAAGTTTATGTAACAAATTAGTAGTGTTAACCTACTGTCAATATTGTAAATCCTTAGAGCCACCTAAATGAACGTATGTCAATGTGATTTAAATAGTTGTGCTATCAATATAACAGAGTGCGTATATTATTGAAAATTTTTGTAATATTCGTAGAGAACCTATTTTGGAAACTCAGTTTTCAAATATTTAATCATGCTTGGTGAGGACCTACAATTGGATTTTCCTTTCCCACTTGTTTGGATAACATTGTAGCACCACATGGCTGAAAGAATGGAAAGAGTCACAGACAGGGTAGCATGAGTCCATAAATAGACATGGTGTTTCTGTCTGAAGATGTGAATTTGGAAAAGGGCGAAAATAGTATCAGATCAGGTAAAATCTGGTGTCGCTACAGATTATACTTAAAGATGTAGACACAGAATATAACGCATGGCGAAACAAGGTTTTTCTGGTCATAATAACTATCGGAATATGTTAGCCATAGCTGCAGTATGAAGCACAGGTTCTACAGGCGTCATGGTGACCTCTGTTAATCCAAATAATCATAAAAGTGAAGAACTGATTGAAATTCATTTGCCACCACAGCTTTTGATGGCACAGAAACTTTCAAAGCAAGAACTTTGTTACAAACAATTTTCTTAATAGTGCAGAAGGAATTTACAATCATATACAACCACATGTTTATCACAACACCAAGGGGGTGGCCTTGTTTTACATCCACCTTTCGAAAATATTATAATCTAGTCCGTTACTCTATATTTTAAAACTTTGAAAAAAATTGTTGATTGTGCTCATTTCTTGTATTAGCCTCCATGTAAGTGTTAAATTTTGCACTTAAACTTAACATAAAAATTTGTCTTAGTTTTTGATATTCCTCTCCATATCTAATGTCGTATTCAGCATTTACCGGCTCAGGACGTTATTTAGACATCAGTATGCCTTCAGAAGGTTAAAATCCACAAACTTAACAAAAACTGCATTTTTAACATTTTTCTTGCGGTTGTTGTGAAGTACCCTTCCAGCTCAATAGTACAAGTTGAAAATTCATGGTATTGTTAAGAGTGTAGTAAAAGATATTTTCAGGCTCTGGAATATACTTAAACAACAATGCATCTTTAAAAAGTGTGTCGTCAATAGAAGTCGGCAACATGAACTTTTTTAGGACAAGCATGAAGTATCTCATGTGTTCCCTAGTAATCTGCATTACGGAAATGTGTTGGTATTTCGGGGGTTTACTTTGCTCATGTTTTAAGACTGTAGTGCTCTATACTTCCAGTAGCTTCTAATGTTCATTTACCTAAAGGCTTTTCTTATCATTGATCATTATACTCGTATACATATATTTAATGTTTTGTGCTAAATATATGATTTCAAATATCGTATCCGAATATTATCACATTATGTGAAGGTAATAATATTTCGTAAGCCGTTCACTAGCTCAAGAAGCTATGATTTCAAGATTAGCAATGGCTGTGGTCGCCTTTTAAAAACATGGTGTTTTAAGTGCCGAGAGGGTATGTAAGAACTATACAGCTTAGATCCATTTCGTTTTCAAGTAACTTAAATTCAACAAAATGTATTTGGCTCCATAGTCATAAAGTAAAATTCACAATAATTGATTTAAATTTAGCTCGTTGAGAAATGGTGACCGTTTTAAGTTAGTTTAATATTCATTTCAGGGCGATTATCATATGGTGAGTTAATAGTTCTCAAACAGTCTTACAAAAAAACACTGCTGGTTACGTATGTACAAACAAGAAACTTAAAGGTTAACTAAGCTTGACAGTGAAGTGTTATATTTGTGTCTATTGTTTATTACTGATCGATCAACATATCCAGATTACACCTTGTCAAGAAATAGTCGATCGCCTTAAAATTATTATATTTGAGTTTGAGATGCATATGGTCATAGGTAAACGAAATTGTAACTCATAATGTGCTTGTACAGTGTAAGATAACTCTCTTTACTCATTAAGTGAAACAGGACTGCATAGAGCATGCAAAATACAGTGGCCACTTGATGCACAGTCGGCTGGGGAAGTGTTGGGAGAGCGAGAGTGGTGGTGGTGGTAGTGGGTGGGGGGGGGGTGGTGGTGGTGGTGGGGGGGGGGTAGCTCGTCAGAGCTGAAGGGGAAAATGATGTTCTAAACTGTAGCCTACGCTCACATTTTTTTGTAAACGTTATGTTGGGACCCTCGACGCCCAAACTTGTATAGTGACCATGGAAAAAGATCTGGTTTCGTTATTGTCTAATAAGAATTTCGCCGAAAATTCAACGATTTATTTTCGCATGGCTTGTTAACCGTTTGTAACTTTCAGATCAGCGTCATGAGTATCGAATTTTGAGTAAAATCTAAACATTTTTGTGGTTATCATCTCAAAATTCGATTCTTTTACCAAAATATAGCAAAGTTTACACTTTCTCATCTCACTAACACGTCATGCAACCAAAATTGCTAGAGAATTCTGAAACAGTGGATTATAAAGTTCGTAAAATGAGGAACTGAGGAAAAGTAAGGTCAGTAGATTATGAAAAAGCACATACTTGGTTCAACAAAATAAACACGTAATATCTTCACTTATGTTGTTTCAAGACCCATAGCATTTCTTGTTTTACCAGCTATTGATGACACTTAAAATTACTTTCTTCCACGGAACGCTTCTGTATTTACTGGCATAACACGGTAGATAATTAAGTTTTACATAAAAACGACGTGCCAAAATACTGTCCTCTTTGCGCGCTGTCATTTGCCAATATCTCATTGCGATATCTGAAACTGTTTGTGAAATATTCGGAATGTTAAGGATATTTCACTCTGGCCTTATCGCTGGCGCGGCGCGATCGAAAATGAGTGCGCTACATCAGGTCAATTTTCTCGAGGTTGGTGACAGATAGATACCTCTCCCAAAATCCAAAGAAAAATTCATTATGTTAGTTAAATTTCATACTTAACGACATATTATCTAATATTCACGAAACGCAAAATCATAGCGACCACTGTTTTCCATTGCACACTTTTCTGAATTGCACCCAATGTCTTACTTTCACGGAAATATCACAATAGCCATGACCATTATCAAAATGATGGGAACATCATCATGAACCTGATATATAAAGCTAAAAGTAAAGCAAAAATGAAGTTTTTTATCTAATAGTCTCAGTAAAATCGTCTGAGGAAAATTGTAGGGTCCGGAAGATTCAAAACACTTATCGACCGCCCCTTCGAAACTGATGAATGAACTCGCCCAGGGGCTTGGAGGAAAATTGGACACTGTGCATCGGACGCCGTATCTTGCGTGGGCTACACAATTTTTATATAGCTTTTGGGGAAGACAGAAGTTTGCATTACGCTACACAGACAAGATCATGCTCCGCGGTCGCGCTATCGTCCGAACAAGCAACAAGGTTTGAGTGTAATAGCTACGAAGCCAAAACTGTGCTAGAAGTTCTGTTAAATGAGGTAGTTAAGCACGTCATTAAGTGAAAGGAAGGCAAGGGCACTATGATTCTCATACACACATCATAGTAAAACAAAGAGTGTAATCGATATACTAGGTTCGATTACTTTTTTCCATCAAGACGTGACAAACTGTGGTCACTTTGAAACGTCCCCTTAGAAAAATTAATTAATTACTGTGCTGATAAACCTCTTACGTTATTTACTTTTCAAACAGCTGAGCAAAACTGAACGTTCTCAGACATTACTCTCTTTACTTATTCTGACCAACACTAAACTGACACACAATATTTTTAGCGCAACGCAATCTGACTTTTAATAATTCCTACAAAAGAATGACCCCGACTAACAATAACCAATACTTTTACAAATCACTTACCTCACAAAAATCTTCGTTACTCGAACTACTGCAATACAGCGAGCGCCATTACTGCCAGCTAAATAAAAGATTCAAACTACTGAAGGCACTAACTACTGATAGGCATAGTTAGCAAATGAAAGATTTTGATAGAGAACTAACAATGTATTTCCCTTAATAGTGTTGAAAAGCCATTATGTATATATAGCAGTTCATGACATCCAGTCTTACAAATGTACAGTCTGTGATGGACACACGTCCGGATCATCCGCTCTCAAAATTCCGCCATCTCTCTCCCCACATCCACCACTGCTGGCGGCTCACCTCCAACTAAGCAACGCTACGCGCTGTTAACAGCCAACTGCCCAACACTACAATAGCCTACAACAATGCAAACCAGCCACAGACTGCACGCAGCACAGCCAGTGATTTTTTTCATACAGAGCGCTACGTGGCGGTGGCGTTACCAATATAAGAACCTAAACAGCCTACTTTCATAATCCCCGTGCTCCCCACAAAAAGTTTTAAAATTGTTTTGGGCCATGGCCAATACAGATTTGAAAGAAAATTTCATAATTACAATAACAAAGATATCAAATGCACAGACTTATTATTACAATGTTGGTCAGAAGCTCAAATTTTCTCACAGTCCATAAAGACAGTCCTGATCATTCATCACAGTAAAATTGCAGTGTTTTTCTCAAAGTCTGAGTAGTAAAAGAAAATGCACACGGAAGTAGTGGATTTCCATGCAGCCTTGAAGAAGAAGTGTTGTCCTTCCAACGGAAAGACAGTGCTGACTCTCGACATTCAGACAGGTAATGGGCCACAACAGAGCAAACCCATCGGAGAGTCAGTCGAAGTTTTGAAGAATATTTGTAGGTAGGTCGTCACAGAGCAGACCCACTGTAGTCCTGGTAGAGATTACGGGATTGGTGGGCCACCAGAGGTGCAGACCCACTGCAGTCCTTGTAGCAATAATGGTATTTGTGGGTCATCGAAGGTGCAGACCCACTGTAGTCCTTGTAGAGATGGCCAGCAGCCATCTGTTGCGACTGTGCAGGTGCACAATCATCATCGAAGAGTCATGCTGAGAATATAGCAAGTCCATAAACCACCACTTGTGTACTCACAAAACTTTTTGGAATGTCATTAGAACCAGGAATACTGTTAACCAGTCCCTTGCTGAATTATCAACACACGTGCAAACACTAACAATCCATTTTTTTTACTTGTTGTGCATATACTATGACCAACAGAAACGTGTGCACTGAAATGAAATTTAATTTGAAGAACTGGTGTCTATACGATTATAAATTTAGATCATAAGAATACAAGGTACAAAATACATCATTAAAGAACATAATAGTACAGATAACATATGTAGTAACACAGGCTTTACAAAAGAATAGAAATAGACATATACATCAGTGTTACAGGAATTATGACATGAGTAAATATATAAAATAATGAGAACAGTTTTCGAAACATTAATTTCACACATGAGCTTTAAAACAGAACAGAATAAATAATGTCTAAACACCTTTACAAAGAAAATAACATATTATAAATGCAAATTATATTTGAGGATAACAGTATTCCTCATCATAGTGAATGTAGCTTAGTACTAGAAAAATTCTACAACATTAATCTTATTAACTAAACACATAAAGACAGGAAGAACACAAATACACAAGGGTACACAAACACATAGAGGAATAACACAAAAGGAAAGGACAGGGTTTGTTTTACTGCAGTATTTTGCATGGAGATCTCCCTTCGTTCATCATTATTTCCAAAAAATCCTATCTAAGACTGCTTTCTGTATTCTATTCATCCTCTTTTAATCAATTATTCTTCATTGTACAGTACCTTTTCTTTTACAAACTTTTTTCGTATAATTTGTCAATGCATTTCTTCCAATTCATCATAATTCATTCTCTTATATAGCCTACCCCCTCTTAAGCTAACTTAAATCTACTGAGCTCAAATGCATAAACTAAGGGACGAGGCAATACAGCAGCACAAAACAATCAATACAAACAGCAATGAAAAAAATGCAAATTGGCAAAGCTAGTAGAAGTAAATCTCAATTAGCAAAGCAAATACAACATTACAACTAATATGAGCCAATGTGCAGAAACAAGAAAATTAAATCAGTAGTAAAACTGGCTTAACAGAGTAATACAAAGTGAAATTTAGTAGCACTATGCCTGGCAAACAGCAGCAGCAAATGCAATTACTTATATCTAAATATGACATAGCTCAAGCAGAAATAATAGTACACTAAAGACAACAATGCAGATAAGGGAAATGTCTATTCACATCTTAATGTCTATGTCATTAAAGTGGTGCACCACAAGAAGTTATTCTACCAAAAAAATTACCTAGCAGTTGAAAAGAAAATTATGCATGCAGTAACTGTTATTAATCCCTTCTTATTGCTCTTTCCTTTCCAAGTGCTCCTTTTTCGAGGAATGTGGATCGTAAAATTATTATTTAATAGATCTGTTGACAGAAAGTGTTCACATTCACAAATGCATTTAATTTTATTTTATAAAACCAACCAACACAGGTGGAAACCAGATATCAAATGAAATAAGCAACTATGAAAAGCAAAGCATAAAAATATCATTCAATAGTCATGTGACATTTCATAATTTAGTAGAAATCCTCTCAACTCTCGTAGAAAGACACTTGTCATAATCATGTGTGCAGATGTAAGAATATTTCCCATCAATTTATAAGCATTTCAGTAAGTAGCACAAAGTACGCACTCCATTACGTGAAGGTCACTTAACTTTCTTACCGAAATATTTACGACAGCAGTGACAGTCTCATATAAAAAAAAAAAATTCACATGTCGAGAATTTGCGTTATGAATGTGTAGAAACAAAATCCTATAATTATAACAGCGTCCAAATATTTTTGCCGGCATTGTGGTACATTACCCATATACACACATTTCATAACTCTGGTACGATTCTTGGTTTCCAACATCCTTTCTCACAAACCAGAGTCCCTAACCACTACTCGTTATTCCTTACCTTATTACACATTTCTTATTACAAATTTTGAAGTAAGTTCAACAGCGACTAGAACGTACGAAAATCCATTCGATGTTCTGACAAGGGGTCCCAAGAGATCAACAGCAGCAAATTCTTTTAATTTAGAAGGAATGATAGGAAACAACGGAGCACGATGTGAGATAGTAGATGGTTTCGCCTTTTGACAAAGTTTACAAGTAGACAAGGCTCTTCGAATTCTCTTTTCCATATTGTTAAAATAACAAGCCGTTCGAAGAATATGATAACATTTTCGTGGACCAAAATGTGCGTAGCTGAAATCGATGTACCAAATGAGCTTATTAACAAAATCGTCTGGTATGCAAAGTACCCATAGTTTGTCATCAACAGTGCAGCGTTTGAAGAGTATGTTGTTTCTAACCAGATAATAATGCCGAATATGAGTGTGTGTCTTTTCATGCCATTTACTTTTGATGTCTTTCCAAATCGGATCTTTATCTTGTTCATGAGCAATGTCCTTTAAAGATGTGGTGATGAAGTTTTCAAAGGCCACTTTCTGAATATAAAGAATACTGAAATTTTTCTCGAGGTTGCCTTCTGTGTTACTTTTCTCAAGCCCAGCTGGTGCGCGTGACAGTGCGTTCCGGGAATGTAGACTATTGTGAAGTGGAATTCTTGCAGAATCAATGCCCAACGTTTTAACCTGTCATCATTTAATTTGGAAGACATAAGAAATTGTAATGCACGATGATCATTGTATACTTTTACGTGCTTACCAGAAAGAAAGAAACGGATTTTGTTAAATGCCCAAACGATAGCTAAAGCTTCTAATTCAGTAACGGAATAATTTTTTTCAGATTTTGTTAGCACTCGGCTAGCAAAAGCAATGGTTTTCTGAACAGTAGTGTCATTTTCTATGGCTTCTTGAAATAAATGGGCACCAACACCGACTTTAGAAGAATCCGTGCTAAGACAGAAATCTTGTGAGAGATCTGGATGAGCTAGTACTGGCGCATTAAGTAGCGATTCTTTCAAACAACTGAGTTCCAACTGTGCTTGTTCGTCCCAGTTCCAAATAATATTTTTTCCAGTGAGAGAACAAAGTTTTGGTGTCACTAGAATTTGCATATTCAGAAAATGAAGGTAAAAATTTACGAGACCTAGAAAACTGCGGAATTGTTTTTCTGTGGATGGAACTGGAATGGCTCTGATTGCTTCTAACTTTTCAGTATCTGGCTGAATGCCTTCAGAAGAAATAATATGTCCCAAAAACCTCACCTATGACCTACCGAATTCAGACTTTTCCAAGTTAACTGTAATTCCAGATTCTGCAAAAATTACGTAACAAACTGTTGAGGATGCGATTATGTGGCTCTCATGAGGCTTCTGCTATTAGAATATCATCCACATATAAGGTGATGTGACGTTTTAAGAAATCAGTTAATATGGAATTTAGCCCGCGAATGAACGCTGCCGAAGAAATGTTCAAACCAAAAGGAAGTTTCCGAAATTGATAAGAAACGCCGAAACAAAGGAAAACTGTGTATTTTCTACGTTCAGGATGAAGTTCGATCTGATAAACGCTGGATCTGAGATCAATAGAAGACAACACTTTTCCACCATTAAAATTTTGAAGTAGTTCTTCCATCGTTCGCGGCCTGTCTGTTTCAGGAATGATGATAGTATTGACTTGTCTCGAATCTAAGACAAGTCTGATCGATCCATTTTTCTTCTCATCAACGTGTAATGGATTGTTGTATGAGCTTACTGCAGGCTCAATAATGCCCTCGTCAAGCATAGATTGTATTTCTGTTCTAACACGGTCCCTATAATGTTCTGGAATTACGTATGGTCTAACACAAAATTTAGTATGCTCACGAAGACGAAATTGGTATATAAATCCCTTGATTGTTCCTGTTTTGTGAGTAAAAACTGTAGAATGTGCTTGTAAAATCTCAAAAAGGTCCTGCCTATCAATGTCATTACAGTTCTCAATTGTTTGAATTTTATTCTGAATTAACTCATTAGTATCAAATACGCCATCGATATCATCCCTGTCAGTACTTGCAGAGTGATTGTTAGTGTCGAAAATTCCGAACTGTTGTCTAACAGAAGGTAAAGCCGATTAATTTCCTCGTCATGGTTTGAGAGCCAATCTTCAAATTTCAAAGCAATTGACTTACCTTCTTTCTCTAAACTTATTTCAGCATCGTGAAAGTTTGAGATTGCTTTGTATTCATTCAAAAACTCTACTCCCAATATAATTTCCGTCGACAATAATGGAACAATAAGAAAGTTCATAGAGAAGCTGTGGCTTCGACAAAAGAATTCTAAGTTGGTTTGTTGGCGTACATCCATACTTTATTCCAAAAATTGCCCCTTGTAATTTAATCTTACGTAAAGGAAGTGTGGGGCAATCGTTCGATTTGTTACATTTGCTAAAAGCTGTTTCATTAATTACTGAAATGGGACTGCCAGAGTCAAGTACTGCCGCAAATTTTACGTCACTTACTGTAATGTGAATCACATCATATGCAATGTTGGTATGTTTTACGTCGTGTTCCTGGAGTAAGATGTCCCTAATGTCTTCCATTTTTACGTAATTACTAGCCACGCAGGTACGTCTTCAGCTACATAAGTACATATTGTGGCTGCCAGCGGTATGAGTCATTGCCTACTGTCTCTTTGTTGGCGCGCGTCGTTATTGGCATTAGGAGGCCTAACTTCTACAAATTCACCTTGTCGAGAGGGCCCTGTCCTGTTTGTATCCCGACAGTTCTGATACAATTCAGCTCTGTCGTTACGATCGTATCGTCTGTCGTCATGTTGGTAGATTCCATAGTTACTTTCTTGTCGGTCATGTGGTGGAGAATTTCTCCCTGAATCGTAACTGCGCGCTGGACCGTTGCGTCTGAAGTTATTCTGTCTCCCTTGATAATAATTATTTTGGTTCCCATATTGTCTGTTTCTCTGATTGTCTCTGTGATAGTCATTACCGCAGAGAGGTGATATTTCCCTGTAATTATTACTACTCTTCCAACGGTTGTCATACTGGTGGTGCCTGTTTTGGTCACGATTTACGTTGTAAGAGTAGCCTTGTCGAGTCCATTTATTATTTCTGTCATCGCGGAATTGTGACGGATGTGACCTGTATTTGTTGTGCTCCTGGTTTCGCGTTCCGCGATTGTCAGTGTCAATTTCCAATTCTTGTAACAGTCCCTGAAGAGCTTCAATGTCGTCTTTGCAACGTCCTGCCAAAATAATATGTCGTAAATGTTCAGGCAATTTGATTAAGCAAATGTGGATGAGTTCTGAGGGGCTGTAAGGGTTTGACAGGTACTGATTCTTGTGCAAAATGTCACAAACTATTTCACAAGACAGGAAAATTCAGATTGTTCGAATTGTTTCTGCTATGTTTTACTCGGTCTTGTGCAGCTTAAGACCAATATGCTGAGAGGAAGGCATGATAAAATTCTCCTTCACTGTGACAATCGTGAATGACCGATCGCATTCTTTCAGCTGGTTCATACTCTAAGTAGCTACACATAAATTCTAATCTGTGCTGCAATGACCAGTTGGGAGGAAAACAATGAGAGAATTATGAAGCCATGCTCGTGGACGAATGTCGTTGCCAGAATTCTTAAATGTTTTGAATTTACGTGTAGTAATGAACAGCTTATAGTCAAAATCATCGTGTTGGCGAGTCGCACATCGCTCATTGTTACTTCGTTTCGGCGGTTCCATCTCAAAATTCAGTGCGCCTTGCCACTTTCTTTCATAATTTCCGAAGTCTCCTGTGTTATTATTTTGTGGTTGTTCTGTATTTCTATGTCCCTCTTCCCGTACTGGAGCGCGAGTGTCCTCTGAAATATGTAATTCTTGTATTACTTGTGTCAACTGATCTTGTACTTCCCGGATTTCTCTTTTGTACTGTGTATTGATTTGATTTTGATTTTGTTTGAATTTTCTAATTTGTTCATACTCTTCAATGTCAGTGAAGGCTACAGGTCTTGTGTCATTCAGATCATCATCTACCTTTGTAGATAAGTTAGTGAACTGATCTGAAAGTTCGGCTACTTTATCCAATAGTGAAATTATTTCCTCTGTGTGTTTTTCTGAACCAAGTTTCAGAGTGTCCATTTGTGTTGAAATCGTATCTACTGTGTTCTTTAACTTTTCCTGAGTTTTTGCAAGTTGCGTAACCGAATCGGTAGATGCAACTGAGTCAATTTTAGCTTGCAAGGTCTCATGATTTTGATGAACAATAGTTTGCAGTTCTTTTATGGCTGCTTCGTGATTCTGTAATGCATTTTCATGTCGCGAAAAAATAGGTTGAAAATGCACACAAATTTGTGTTTTTACGTCATTACAGACTTTTTGACATTTCGATTCAATGTTATGTAACTCAGTAGTTAAATCTTCACGTGTTTGTTCAAACGTGGTGTCTAACTTCCGAAGATTTTGTTCCATTGTGTCTAACGTTTGAATCTTTTGCTGTGTTTGTCTCTGGTGTTGTTACATTGTGTCTAACTTTTGAAGATTTTGTTCCATTGTGTCTAACTTTTGTAACCTTTGTCCCATTTGTTGCATTAACTGTAATAACAATGCACTGGTGTCTGAAACATGTTCCTCAGTGCTATTCGGCAGTGCATTTGAACCGGCAATATTCGGATTTTGAAAAGCAGAAAATATGTCTTGACTTATTTGAGAAAACGGTGAGGACGCAAAACCTGAATCTACAATATTTGCAAGATTGTGCCCTGTCATTTCGGATTCCTGAGGCGAGCTGTTGCCGACCGATCGATCGATAATGCTTCCCTGTTCACTATTTGTTTCACTGTCTACGCCATTATTTGCCGCCCGCTCCATTTCCCTATGCACAATTACCAAATTACTACTCTGGAGATTAGTTAATTCATTACTCGGCGGCGCCAACACATTGCTTTCGTCTTCACTGTCATTTCTCAGTTTACTTTGGAGCCTAGTATTACGTTTTTCACACGCCATTATTGTCACAATATTTCACACGACAACACAGAAAAGCACAATTTGAAGAGCAAAATAAGAAAAAACATTAACATATACCTGAAAATAATATCAACTTAATTGAAAGCGCAGCTGCGAAATACTTGGTGCAACTCTACATGCATGCCACTACTGTTTTATGTACAACAATGAAAAACTACAACTACAAAGGAAATTCTCTTTATAATTACGTGCTAGCAATAAATAATAGCTACAGTAATTACTCAAACTACAAGAAAATATCAGAAGAATCCAGTGAGCTATCCTCGGCTAATGGTCGACATGTGAAACGTCCCCTTAGAAAAATTTATGAATTACTGTGCTGATAAACCTCTTACGTTATTTGCTTTTCAAACAGCTGAGCAAAACTGAACGTTCTCAGACATTACTCTCTTTACTTATTCTAATCAACACTAAACTGACGCACAATATTTAGCGCAACGCAATCTGACTTTTAGTAATTTCGACAGAAGAATGGCCCTGACTAACAATAACCGATTTTTTTTCTTTTTTGGTCTTCAGTCTACTGACTGGTTTGATGCGGCCCGCCAGGAATTCCTTTCCTGTGCTAATCTCTTCATCTCAGAGTAGCACTTGCAACCTACGTCCTCAATTATTTGCTTGACGTATTCCAATCTCTGTCTTCCTCTACAGTTTTTGCCCTCTACAGCTCCCTCTAGTACCATGGAAGTCATTCCCTCATGTCTTAGCAGATGTCCTATCATCCTGTCCCTTCTCCTTATCAGTGTTTTCCACATATTCCTTTCTTCTCCGATTATGTGTAGAACCTCCTCATTCCTTACCTTATCAGTCCACCTAATTTTCAACATTCGTCTATAGCACCACATCTCAAATGCTTCGATTCTCTTCTGTTCCGGTTTTCCCACAGTCCATGTTTCACTACCATACAATGCTGTAGTCCAGACGTACATCCTCAGAAATTTATTCCTCAAATTAAGGCCGGTATTTGATATTAGTAGACTTCTCTTGGCCAGAAATGCCTTTTTTGCCATAGCGAGTCTGCTTTTGATGTCCTCCTTGCTCTGTCCGTCATTGGTTATTTTACTGCCTAGGTAGCAGAATTCCTTAACTTCATTGCCTTCGTGACCATCAATCCTGATGTTAAGTTTCTCGCTGTTCTCATTTCTACTACTTCTCATTACCTTCGTCTTTCTCCGATTTACTCTCAAACCATACTGTGTACTCATCAGACTGTTCATTCCGTTCAGCAGATCATTTAATTCTTCTTCACTTTCACTCAGGATAGCAATGTCATCAGCGAATCGTATCATTGATATCCGTTCACCTTGTATTTTAATTCCACTCCTGAACCTTTCTTTTATTTCCATCATTGCTTCCTCGATGTACAGATTGAAGAGTAGGAGCGAAAGGCTACAGCCTTGTCTTACACCCTTCTTAATACGAGCACTTCGTTCTTGATCGTCCACTCTTATTATTCCCTCTTGGTTGTTGTACATATTGTATATGACCAGTCTCTCCCTATAGCTTACCCCTACTTTTTTTCAGAGTGTCGAACAGCTTGCAGCATTTTATATTATCGAACGCTTTTTCCAGGTCGACAAATCCTATGAAAGTGTCTTGATTTTTCTTTATCCTTGCTTCCATTATTAGCCGTAACGTCAGAATTGCCTCTCTCGTCCCTTTACTTTTCCTAAAGCCAAACTGATCGTCACCTAGCGCATTCTCAATTTTCTTTTCCATTCTTCTGTATATTATTCTTGTAAGCAGCTTCGATGCATGAGTTGTTAAGGTGATTGTGCGAAAATTCTCGCACTTGTCAGCTCTTGCCGTCTTCGGAATTGTGTGGATGATGCTTTTCCGAAAGTCATATGGTATTTCGCCAGACTCGTGTATTCTACACACCAACGTGAATAGTCGTTTTGTTGCCACTTCCCCTACTGATTTTAGAAATTCTGATGGTGTGTTATCTTCTGCCTTATTTGACCGTAAGTCCTCCAAAGCTCTTTTAAATTCCGATTCTAATACTGGATCCCCTATCTCTTCTAAATCGACTCCTGTTTCTTCTTCTATCACATCAGACAAATGTTCACCCTCATAGGGGCTTTCAATGTATTCTTTCCACCTATCTGCTCTCTCCTCTGCATTTAGCAGTGGGATTCCCGTTGCACCCTTAATGTTACCACCGTTGCTTTTAATGTCACCAAAAGTTGTTTTGACTTTCCTGTATGCTGAGTCTGTCCTTCCGATAATCATATCTTTTCCGATGTCTTCAAATTTTTCCTGCAGCCATTTCGTCTTAGCTTCCCTGCACTTCCTATTTATTTCATTCCTCTGCGACTTGTATTTCTGTATTCCTGATTTTCCCGGAACATGTTTTAACTTCCTCCATTTATCAATCAACTGAAGTATTTCTTCTGTTACCCATGGTTTCTTCGCAGCTACCTTCTTTGTACCTATGTTTTCCTTCCCAACTTCTGTGATGGCCCTTTTTAAAGATGTCCATTCGTCTTCAACTGTACTGCCTTCTGCGCTATTCCTTATTGCTGTATCTATAGCGTTAGAGAACTTAAAACGTATCTCGTCATTCCTTTGTAATTCCGTATCCCACTTCTTTGCGTATTGATCCTTCCTGTCCAATGTCTTGAACTTCAGCCTACTCTTCAACACTACTATATTGTGATCTGAGTCTATATCTGCTCCTGCGTACGCCTTAGAATCCAGTATCTGATTTCGGAATCTCTGTCTGACCATGATGTAATCTAATTGAAATCTTCCCGTATCTTTCGGCCTTTTCCAAGTATACCTCCTCCTCTTGTGATTCTTGAGCAGGGTATTCGCTATTACTAGCTGAAACTTGTTACAGAAGTCAATTAGTGTTTCTCCTCTTTCATTCCTTGTCCCAAGCCCATATTCTTCTGTAACCTTTTCTTCTACTCCTTCCCCTACAACTGCATTCCAGTCGCCCATGACTATTAGATTTTCGTCCCCCTCTACATGCTGCATTACCCTTTCAATATCCTCATACACTTTCTCTATCTGTTCATCTTCAGCTTGCGACGTCGGCATGTATACCTGAACTATCCTTGTCGGTGTTGGTCTGCTGTCGATTCTGATTAGAACAACCCGGTCACTGAACTGTTCACTGTAACACACCCTCTGCCCTTTCTTCCTATTCATAATGAATCCTACACCTGTTATAACATTTTCTGCTGCTGTTGATATTACCCGATACTCATCTGACCAGAAATCCTGGTCTTCCTTCCACTTCACTTCACTGACCCCTACTATATCTAGATTGAGCCTTTGCATTTCCCTTTTCAGATTTTCTAGTTTCCCTACCACGTTCAAGCTTCTGACATTCCACGCCCCGACTCGTAGAACGTTATCCTTTCGTTGATTATTCAATCTTTTTCTCATGGTAACCACCCCCTTGGCAGTCCCCTCCCGGAGATCCGAATGGGGGACTGTTCCGTAATCTTTTGCTAATGGAGAGATCATCATGACACTTCTTCAATTACAGGCCACATGTCCTGTGGATACACGTTACGTGTCTTGAATGCAGTGGTTTCCATTGCCTTCTGCATCCTCATGTCGTTGATTATTGCTGATTCTTCCGCCTTTAGGGGCAATTTCCCACCGCTGGGACAAGAGAGTGCCCTGAACCTACATCCGCTCCTCCGCCCTCTTTGACAAGGCCGTTGGCTGAATGAGGCTGACTTCTTATGTCGGAAGTCTGCGGCCGCCAATGCTGATTATTTATAAAAATTTAGGCAGTGGCGGTGATCGAACCCGGGACCGAAGACGTTTTTGATTATGAATCAATGACGCTGCACCTGTACCTTTCACAAATCACTTACCTCACAAAAATCTTCGTTACTCGAACTACTGCAATACAGCGAGCGCCACTACTGCCAGCTAAATAAAAGATTCAAACTACTGAAGGCACTAACTACTGATAGGCATAGTTAGCAAATGAAAGATTTTGATATATATATATATATATATATATATATATATATATATATATATATATATATATATATATAGCAGTTCATGACATCCAGTCTTACAAATGTACTGTCTGTGATGGACACACGTTCAGATCATCCGCTCTCAAAATTCCGCCATCTCTCTCCCCACATCCACCACTGCTGGCGGCTCACCTCCAACTGCGCAACGCTACGCGCTGTTAACAGCCAACTGCCCAACACTACAATAGCCAACAACAATGCAAACCAGCCACAGACTGCACACAGCACAGCCAGTGACTTTCATACAGAGCGCTACGTGGCGGTGGCATTACCAATATAAGAACCTAAACACCCTACTTACAACTTGAGCGTTGGATTATCAGTGGTTTGTTTTGACAGAGCAGAATAAGAAATCTTTGTGGCATATCCGTGAAGCCAAATACTTTAATAATCATAGACGTTCACTGAACGAATCACTGAAATTAAAATAATGTGATGTGTATTTCACAATTCCTATTCTGGGCTTCTAGAGCTTGTACAGGTGACATAGCAGACAAAGAAGGAAGCCATGTCCAAAGAGGTACATTTTCGATGTGAAATAAGTATAATTATCGGATCACATTCAAATTTCTCGCTTCTCGGTTCCTTATCAAAGCCTGTCTGCTGTACAGTCCCTAGAAACCTGTAACAGGAAGGGTTAAACACCCAGCATATATAAGCAGTAAATACCGATGCAACCCAGTTTTCAGCAGTGCAACAGCCAGATAGTTGTTCAATCATCTGGTTCGAATATGCGTAAAATGTCAGACAATCGAGTGCTCATACGGTGTCACCGTTATTCGTAAAAGAAAACTTCATATCAAGTTCAAACAGACATCACCGATCTTTCTGTAGTTCTATGATACGTACTGTACAGCCTCCTGTGAAATTCAGGAAACTGCTTCATAAGAAGTATGCAGCAGTATTAGTATGATGAGCCCGACGTAAGTTAAACAGGTACAATGACGCAGCTTCCCACAATCAGGTTGTTACTTCTATGGCTCATCAACAGCCCTCTAACATTTTTTGTTGTTGTTGTGATATGCAGCTTTAATACCTGTGTGGGTATGGTGTGGTCCACTGCAAAATCAGTAACCGATACGTGCTCCACTGCGTGAGCAAGTTCAAACAGAGTCTGGACAAGTCCTGCCTGTCAGTTCGAGTAGCAGTGAGAGGGGCAGCACGCTGCTCCATTACGTAATTGTATGCGGTTCGATGTGTTTTCCGTTAGCTACGGCAAACACGAAATTGTGTAACCTGGTGCTCGTTGCATACAAAGTTAGTGTTAATAATCTAAATTAACGTAGCTTCCTATGCGCTCTCTGAACACAGCGCCAGAGTATTTGCTTTTCGTGTGACCACCCGTTATTTGCGTAATCGGTGAAGTGTTACTGTGTGCGCTATATGTACCATTAAAGACCTTATAACTTCGGCAATGAGATAGTCAAACAGGTCTGACTAAAGCAGATCATATCGAATGATTGATATCAAAATACTGAAAGCACCGTCGGAAGTACTTGATTATACGTTTCATGTAAACTGAGCGTAAAACGGTAGTATCCGTTTCCGTTCTTACTTTGATTGGCTGTGCCTTTTTTTCATAATAGCAGGGAAGGTAAACGCAAATAAAGTCAAAACTAGGACACAGCTGCTTCCTGTCATTATCAGTATCATAAATATAGTTCTAAAGTAAAATTTACAACCAAATCTTTCGCTGTAGTTGATTCAGGCGCTAAATATCGCACACTTCACGCAGAATTTGGAAACACACCAGTTGAAAACTAACGAATGTACTTCAAGAACTATAAATGATCTTTTTATACAATACATTTTTTATCTAGGAAGAACCATGGTGAAAAAATTGGAATATTGAGAGTGTAGGAAGCTTATGGAAACTAAAAGATAATTTTATATTAGGGGCTAAGTACGTAGCAAAGCCATACCGTTAGATGTTCAGGAAATGAAAAACGAATTGTTTCGTAGGTGGTTAGAATAAGAGAGAAGAATATAAATTATAATTAATGAGTTAACAGACGAACATGATTCTGGTTTCAATGATGGTAAAAGTATCAGAGGTCCGGTACCGATTCTTTATTTAGTAATGGAGGAAGAATAAAAAAATTAGTAATACTTTTAGGTAAAACTGCAGTTTTTGATGAGGAGGCTTTTATTCTCAAATTTCAGTGACGTGTTTCACCTGGGGTAGGCATCTTCAGATTTTAGGAAACTGGTCACGGTGCACGACTTCCACAAAAACGATTACACGATGCGAACATGTCTGCAGAATGGGATTACAGCATTAAAAAGTTGAAAATCCCCAGTTCCTGTAAAGTGGGTTCTCCAAATACTTTTTGATATACTTATCACAATCGATGTATTCGCATCGTGTAATATTTTAATGGACGGCATTCACCGTGACCAGTTTAATCTGAAGATGCCTACCATAGGCGAAATCCATCACTGTAGTTTCAGAATAGAAACCTCTACTGTACTTTCATCTCAAATCTTACACTTGTTTCTGTATCAGCTCCAACGATGGAATGGAAAAAATTTCATAATACTTCCGTAGGACTTGTTGACCATTTGTTGATAATTTATGATGAACTATCTACAAAATCAAAATGAATATAACAAGTGATTATGGCGAAGTCAGAAATGAAATAAACTTCTAGAAGAGGACGAAGAACACAAATATGGAAGTTAGAGATATTATACAACAACGGTGTGGCCGTGCGGTTAAAGGCGCTTCAGTCTGGAACCGCGTGACCGCTCCGGTCGCAGGTTCGAATCCTGCCTTGGGCATGGATGTGTGTGATGTCCTTAGGTTAGTTAGGTTTAAGTAGTTCTAAGTTCTAGGGGACTGATGACCACAGATGTTAAGTCCCATAGTGCTCAGAGCCATTTTTTTTGCTATAAATTTAGGTGTGCATTTCTTCATTAAACTTTCTAAGCTATCTCTAGAGCCAGTATGGCCTCGCATCTTCCTCTATTTCTACGAACTAAAACTTATCTTCTCTGATGATGGCTCCTACCAGTATTTCCATTCATCTGTAAATGACACGTCAGTATTTTGCAACAATGACTCATTAAGCTGGGAGATTAGTAATATTCGCACTTATCAGTACTGTATTCTCTGGAGTATGGATTAATAAATTCATCTTCAAGTATGAGGATATTTCGTCCGTTTGATATATCATACATAAAAAGCAAGATGCCGTGGCTGTCTTTCCCAACGCTCTCTATAATTCCGAGGGAAAATGGTCTATTCAAGACGCATCGTTTCCACTTACATCTTTGTGATATCAGACAAGTTCTTCCCCCAGTATTGTATATTCAATATCAACTTCATTTACTTCTTCTCCTTCTATAATACTGGCTTCATGTTCGCTTCCCTAATACTGACAATCCACTTTTCAGCCTCACGTTCTCTGATCAGAACGAGCTTGCCACCTGTGCTCTTAATATTGTCACAGGTGCTTGTTTTTCCTCAATGGGTGTCTTTATTTCTCCTATGCGCTGCTTCTATCTCTCCCATAGTCATTATCACGCCTCCTATTGCTGTCGACTGACACTTCCACGATCAGCGAAAGTGTAATGTGCGGTTTGTATACCCAGCCAGTATTCTTCACCTCGTCGGGATATGTGAAAGCGCGGCGACACGACACTATCTGTTGTTGCACTCAGTATTTAATGATTATGTCCGCGTGCCCGCATCTCGTGGTCGTGCGGTAGCGTTCTCGCTTCCCACGCCCGGGTTCCCGGGTTCGATTCCCGGCGGGGTCAGAGATTTTCTCTGCCTCGTGATGGCTGGGTGTTGTGTGCTGTCCTTAGGTTAGTTAGGTTTAAGTAGTTCTAAGTTCTAGGGGACTTACGACCACGGCAGTTGAGTCCCATAGTGCTCAGAGCCATTTGAACCATTTTTGATTATGTCCGCTCTTTGGACCAATTTTAGTCAAACTATTTCGTTAATAAACTTGGATTCAAATTATTACTGTCTCATTCACTACTATGAATAGTCACACTTTAGACTGATAATAAATGTCCAGATAGGGTCTATAATCGAAAGTGAAGCTGCGATGCGATGTTTGAGTATTAGCTTCGGCAACGATTGAAGTTCTTAAATTGGAGCTAATGGTATCGGTCTTTCATCGATTGAGATGCTCGCTGGATGTTGGCGTTTCCTCAGTTCTGTCAGTTTTCGTATTTTTGAGAGTAAATTAAACGAACGGAAACGTACTTTTAACTTTCCCGGTTTCCAATGAATTCAACTATTTCATAAATCTAAGGAACTAATTCATAAATTTAAGGAACACTAATACTCAGGACACAAAGGCTAATTGGCGTGACTCTAAAATCTCGAACGTAAAGACTCCCAGGCTTTATAGACTCACGGACGCTAAAGACGTTAACAATGCGTGCGTTGGGTTTATGTAGTAGTTATGAAACACAAGGGAAGTTCGCTAGAAACTCTTTGAATAAAACCCCTAGCTACTTTGCATATAGTACGCTATTCCATTGACTCTTATAATTCTTTTATTTAATTTTCTCTTATTTAAAACGGGGATTTGTCATTTTAGATGAAATATGGGAATTGTTCATGAGCAGTTCGAACAAACTGTAGTTTGGAAAAAGGCCAGATACGTAATGAAGGGTTAAACAGCCCCCAACGATGCCTATTTTAAGCAAGTTGTCATCTTTTCAGTTAACCACGAGATATGCTAACATTATAGGGTTCTTAGTTACCTGTGTTTGACTTATGCTTTTAGTTTCTTTTTATGGAGCAGGTTTTTGAATCTTTGCTTGAGACCTTATTTTTTTTTCTTTTTCCTCCTTTCCTTTTTATGATCCAATGACAGTATATGTGTGTGTGTGTGCGTGTGTGTGTGTGTGTGTGTGTGAGTGTGTGTTAGGGCGATGTCACATGATTACAAAAATTGTACCATACGTTTTTTTTAGATGTTCATTACATGCCAGATTCTTCATTACGGACTAACATAAGTGTTTCCAAGTATTATCTAAATCTTAGATATTTCCATTTTCCTTAACATTAATTATATCATTCGTTTAATATCTATACTGAATAATACAGTTTAAAGTTAACTTTAAGTTTTATTTTAGATACTAGACATAACATAAATATTCACTCTATGTCTATTACTGAATAGGGCAGCTTACACTACACATTCCGATCTATGTACAATCCTAAATATTTCATTTACAATCTTAGGATTTGAATTTAGTCTTATCTGTTGTTTTGCCTAGCGAGGTCTACGATGTTCATTCATTTCGTCGTCCCTGTTGCAACTGTACAGAGTGATCGTTCGCGTTCTGCGGGCCATCTTTGTGGTTGCAACAGAGGGATATAGGCATATGGGTAAGCTACATCATCTTTTGTCGTGCCACCTCTTCAGTGGTTGAGCAACACGACTCTTTCTTTGTTTGACTCATGTAGCCTCTTCTTGTAGCTTGCAACATGATTTATATATGTTGTGTCGTCTCTTCAATGGCTAAGCAGCACATCGTTTTCATCATTTGACTCATGTTGCCTCTTCTTATAGTTTGCAGCATGCCCATCGTAACGATCAATCCTCTTGCCCCAATTTCACAGAGCTCCTTGGTTGATTACGCCCTACCACGTGTGATTTTAGATTTTTTAGTTCTCTTCTATTTCCATTGGCCAATTCTTCGTCAGTATTATTAAGCTTCGTAATGCGTTCTTCGGATTGCCTATAGCTGGCGACCTTATTCGGTAGGGTCGTCTTCTTCTTCAAATTCTTCATCTCATTTATACCGATGCTGCTTCTAGATCGCCGTGATGTTCTTGACTAAACTGACTATCGAAGTTCCGATTGACAGCAATGGACAGCTCGCTTCTTGCAGAAAGTCTTCGAGTGATTAACTTCAGGCGATTGGTTTTTGTTTTCTCGTTCTCGTTCCGTCTATAGGTTGCAAGGCGAGCGAACTCCCGACGTCGACGTCCTCCGCCTACGTCATGGAACGTTTCGTAGCTCGCAGTTACCGTTTCTGGAGCCGTGTAGCCAAAAGATGACTCGCCTCATCAGATTACATCAGCAGTCCCTCAGGTTGTTTGGGTGTCGGCCTCAGCGACTGGTAAGATGTCCCCACAAATGCTCCAAAATCACGAAAATAGAACATAAAGAACACATATGGACATGACATATAGTCATGACATATAAAAGCAGTATCGATTAATGTCACTCATTAAATTTTATCCCCAGCTGTCAGTTTTCTTGTTCACTAATGTATGTAGTCTTGCAGCCTTTCTAATAGTTCATAGTATTCATTTTCCATGTAATGTTAGATATAAAGAGTTTGCTCATTTGGTATTTCGTTGCTTCACAGTTATTCTTAATGTTCAAATCACTTTCATTTCCGCAGTTTATGCCGAGATACTGTCCTATTCACTTCCGGGCGCAACTCTATTGAAATAATTGACACTTCACTGGTCAACCAGCACCACGACAATTTTATATGCAAGTAAATTCGATAACTCAGTGTGTTTGGTCTTAATGTCAGTTCGCTGTTCACTAACAGTTACATGTGAGGCTCTCAAACAATTGCAGAATCAAGTATTAACAAATTGCTTCGTCATTAATTACTGTACTATTAAATAAACAATACATATATATCCACTCAGATCAGAACGTTATTAAAACAATAAATCGTAATACTACTCTAGTATAAAAACTATTTGGTGAAGCTTCTCATTCCATGTTTCATTAATTGTGACTAAAAGATTTATCCATAACATTTCTTCAAATCTTCGTGAGGTAAAAAACCCTCGGTTTGCTCCCATTATCTTCATATACTAACAAATAGCTTACTTCATGCGGAATGCGAATAATCCGGTAAGGTCCGGCATAAACATGTTGCCATTTCTTCTTTAACCTCTTAAGAGTCGATGACATAGGTTGCTTTCTTAAGGAGACATTATCGCCTATGGCATATGTCACAGTTATACCCAATTTACGATCGAATTTAGCCTTCCTCAGTCACGCAGCATGCTTTAGTGATACACGCACGTAGTTAAACGACTTCCTATCTTTGTTTTGCTCAGCCAAGATCGGCAAATCCACTCTTTAGACTCGGGCATGTTATATATTATCTCCGCTGGAGTACACCTGGTGGATGAGTACGTCTTGTTACTGTGAATCTCTTCAATGACCGACACGTACTATATCCACTTATATTGTTGTGTTGCAGCGTTATTGCGAATAAATCTGTTAAAGCCTCAAAATATACGTTCAACTGGCAACGCTTCTGCATGATATCGTGATATGATGTTAAGATACCCTTTATGTCTAATTTTAACATGCAGTGCTTCCAATCCTTGTCGGTATAATATGATGCATTATCTAACAGAATAGCACTCGGCTTACCAAACGTAGGTATGTTGTCTTTAATTAGGTGGTTCACCATAAGCTTAACATTAGTAGACCTTATTGGGTACATTTTAATGTATTCTGAAAACAAGGCACAAAAGCCAATTACATTTTTAAATGTAGGTGTTGCAGTCGGAAGAGATCCGATCACCTCACAAGATACTATCGCTAAAGGTTCTAATGAAACTGTTGTGAGTAGTACTTAATGCTGTAATTAATACGTTTTACCTTTCCACATAGCGTGCACACCTAAAGAATATTTTATATTTTCCGTTTCATTTCAGGAAAACAATGATATTTTCTGAACTTATCGTTACACTTAGTAGCACTAAAAGTCCACACCCATAATGTGTATACCATATGTATTTGGAGATGCATGCTTCAGGTATATACACTTTCCAGCTTCCTTCATTGATATTTGCTTGATAAAACAACCCTTGAATGCAATTCATAATTTAATAATCGATTATCCTTTTGATCTGTCTTTAAATCACTTCTTATACGATTCCTGGTCATATCTTGTTCTTGTAAGACTGCAAAACTTTTGAACATATATTCGTAGTCCTTTTGGTATGGCACATTTTACTAAAACATTACCCTAAAATTCTGACTCTTTTCAATTATATTGTCTTCGTCGGTTACTCCTTGTGGTAATCGTGTTAGTGCATCGGCTACTACATTAATTTATCTGATATCTATCTGATATTCTTGCAATAGCAGTTCCCTCTCATTAGCCTTGCTTGTAACAGTTTACAGGTCATTAAAATTGTGACATCCCTATGGTCTCAATATATAACTGTCCGCTTGCCATATACAAAATACCTGAATTTACACAGCAACCATATAGCTGCTAAACTTTCCCACTCAGTTGTTGTTTAAGCTATTTCACAATCGGATAAGGTGCGGCTAGCGAATGAATCGATACTGATATCTTCCAAACTGTTGAGTACTTTTGGTTAAAATACCATCACAACGTTCCATGTAGCCAATGCATCGGATACGATGCAAAAATTTTTCCCATATCCAGATGACTCAACAAGTCAGAATTAACTAATGTTTCTTTTTCATAAAAAACTTTGCCGTACTCAGCAGTCCATTGCCAGGTTATGTTCTTTCTTGGCAAATTTAATTAATCATCATTGTTTGGTAAATGATTTGGTAGAAAGTTTCGAAAGAACGACATGAGACCCCTAAATGATTTTAATTGTCTCTTGTTACTTTGATATTGGAAGCTTATAATTGTGTCCGACTTTCTCGGGTTTGGTACTATCCCCTCAGGTGAAATCATATGCTCCAAAAATTTTTAATTTATCCCTTCCAGACTTAGATTTCGTGAACACTCTGATGCCGTATTCTCCAAATTCAGATAGTACTCTTCTTAATAAATCAACATGCTCTTCCCAGTTGGAAGCTGGAATTCATAATCACCAATGTAAGCAGTCACATTTTGTAAAAAATTTGGTCCTATTACAGTATCCAAAGGCATGATAAAAACACCGCCATTTATGTTTAATACAAAAGGTAGTACCTTAATGTGGTAGCTCTACCTGCAAAGATAAAGGCTGAAATTTCCTAGATAAATTGATCTGCCAATATGAAGAGCATAAACTGATAGAGGTTAAATTATCTTTCTCTACAACTACCACTCATTCTTCATGGTTCCAGCTGTCTATTGTTGGACTCGATTGCATAGACTTTTCGGTTTTGCTTAACATTTGAGAGATGGAATGTATAGCCCTGACGTTTCTATTATGTCTGCAGACTCTGTCTCTAGAAAGGTCGATTGGCACCCCGTTGGACTTGTTTCATGTTATTTTCGCTTACATGTGTAATTGAATGAAACGCTACTACCGTCGTTTGGTCTCTGTTTATAATGCATGTTATAATTATTGTGCGTAGCACCGTTCTTATTATTACTGTTACCCGGCTGATGATAAAGTGAACTGGGCCTTCTATTTCCAGGATGATGGCCATTACGCTAATTATTATTGTGGTAACTTCGATTATTTGTATTACCTTTATTATATTGCGATTTTTCGTTGCGATTCTTTTTATTGCAACACTTACTGTGGTATACATTGTATGGATTCCCATTAAATATCTGATTTCCGAACTGCCTGGCGTACTCTTGGATTACATCTAAAGAGTCTGTTACTGACAGGAATTCATCTAAGTTGTACCTGGTACATTAATCAGTTTCTCTCGCAGATGAATTGGTAATTTCCTTTTCAGAATTCTTAAAACCCCAGTATGGTTAATAGTTTCATCCCAATATCAGGTCTATTTATGTACCTTTCGACATACTTTCAAAGTGCGCCCATTCTCGGTTTGTAAAATTCTGGACTTTAAATCTCGTTTCTAAGTCTATTTTGTTTGCTATAGCGAGACTTCACCACTGGTTTTCGATACTATAAACTGAATATTATCCTGCTCATTCCTGGATTTAGGAAATACATCTCAAAAACTTTTTATGAAAGCCATAGCGTAGACAGAATTCTTTTCTGTTGAAAACGTATGGAATTGCCCGGCATTAAATATACTATTTTTGACCTTTGCCGACCAAGTTGCACTTCGACGGTCAAAATGTCGATTCCCGTAATCTCTGAATCTTCACTACTGCTAACTGATGTCTCCCCGTATTCGTTCCACCTCCCTTTCTTTACCTTTGGATTGATCAGTTAACGTTGATCGGACTATTTATCCAGCGATTTTAGCTCGGTTGACTCGCCTTCCATACGCAGTGATTGATTTTTGGCTTGACTCTGCCAAGAGGAAATTTCTGTAATGGGCTTTTCTTTAACATTCTTAAACTCAGCTTTAAATTGTTTCACGATTCGGTATTTCTGCGTATCGATGATTCCGGCTTTATCGGTTTATTAACTGACTCTAGAGCACTCAGTACTTGAGATCGTACATCCTCTGATTTGGTTTCTATCAACTCGGACATTTCTTCCTCAGTCAGTATGCTCTTGGATTGGTAATTGTAGGTTTTTTACTTTGATAGAAGATCATCTGTCCGAAACGGTAGACTCCTCTTGACATATCTCGGTCACACCCTTCTCTAAAGTATGTACTGTAAGGTGTCATGTTTCCTGCTTGCGGACTTTAAGTCCAGTTTCTCGAGTTCCTTAGTCAACCTATCGTCCCTCTCCTTATTTGAGCCTCCAACGATTTAACAGCCTGTTTGATTTCTTCCATAAAATCGCGGTCTTCCTGATCCCGTTCTTCCCTGTATTTCTGTTCTTGTACTTACCGTTCAGATTAGTCCGTAATAGTTACTCTTTAAATTCTCGATCCTTTCGATCCTGTTCTTGATTAGTCTGTAATATGACCTCTTTAAATTCTCGATCCTAAAGATCCTGGTCTCGATTAGTCTGTGCTATCTCCTCATTGAATTCAATTAAAGAGTCAAACAAAACATCCACCCCCCCCCCTTTATTTCTACGTTTACCCATTCTGCTAGGTCGTACAGGGGAATCACTATTGGGTATCAACATTCCGATATTGTTACTTTCAGTCGTTTCCGTCGCAAACAAAGAGTCTATTCCGGTCGTATTCGATAATTGTAATTGTCCTGCCCTATTCATCTGTTCAAGGAATACGTTTTCTATCCTGTTCTCATCCATCTGTGTTACCTTCTCCCTAGTCATATCTTCATTCACATCCTCTACATTACATCTAAACCCACAAGACTTCATTGATAAGGTCAAATATTACAAATTACAACGAATCAACACTAACACAACTTCAGATACACAACACACAAATACTGTCTAAGCTACAACATCAATTCAACAAAGCGACAAACTTGCCATAGTCATCAACCAGCTGTTACAATATACAATGTTTAATTGAAGCACAGTGAGCTATGACTCAAACCTTAAATATCGATTATTACGTCACGATCGTAGTGTCAATTATTTCGATACTTACTTAGGTATTGTGTCTTTTTATAACTCCTAAATTTGCGCTCCCTTCAGGGACGAATTTTGTCCCTTTCAGTTCGGTGTAGTTCTTCCTTCCTGTCACTCCGGGCGTAGTTTCTCCTGGAGAGTGAACGTGTAACACGAACAAGTTTGCACGAATGGCTATTTCGTTCGTATACAGTCACTAAATAATTGAGTTGTTACCTTCGAAACCAACGTTGCCGCGTCATTTATACCTCTTATTGCTGCCTACTGGCACTTCCTTTTTCTATGCCCAGACAGTATTTTTCACCTCGTCGAATTACGTGAAAGCGAGGCAACACAGCACTATCTGTTATTGCACTCAATATTTGTTGATAATGGCGACTCATTGCACTAATTTGAGTTAGACTCTTTCTTTAATAAGCTTACATTCAAATTATTACTATCGGTTAGCTGCAATGTTTAGCGATTACAGTCAAAAATGATCATTAATAGTTACTAGACGTGCGATTCGCGTTTCAGAATGAATTGATACTTTTATTTGCGTAGCACATGTACTCCAAAGTAATTCCTTCAAAAACCACAGGATTCGTTTAACATAGCACGATGTTACGGCTGTTGAAAATTATTCTCTTTAATATTAATGTGGGATAAACTATTACTGTGATTATCGTCCAATATACACGGTTCACTACTCGTGATAATCTGTTCGAAATCATAGGACACTATAGTTTTTATTGACACACTTTCTTCGACATGATTCACTAGTATGAATGGTCACGCTTTAGCTCAATAATAAATGTTCAAACAGGGTCTATGAACGAAAGTCAAGTTCCGACCTGAAGTTTGAATAGTGGCTTCGGCAACAACTGAAGTTCTTCAATTGGAGCAAATGATGTCGGTATTTTATCGATTGAGATGTTCGCTGGTTGTTGGCGTTTTCTCAGTTCTGTCAGTTTTCGTACTTTTAACAATAAATTAAACGAACAAAAATTTTAATTATCCCGGCGTCCGATGAACTTTTTCAGCAGTAGCTCATAAACTTAAGAGACACTAATACTCAGGATTCAAATGCTAAAAGTCCGGACACTAAAATCTCGAACGCAAATACCCCCACATGCTAAAGACTACCAGACGCTAGAGACATGCAGATGTTAACAGTACAAGCGTTGGGTCTATATAGCAGTTGTAAAACAGCAGGAAGTTTCGTTAGAAACTCACTGAATATGGTTCTTTGCTACTTTGCATATAACACTCTATTCCATTAGATCTTACAATTCTTTTACATAATTTTCTCTTGTTTGAAACGGAAACTCGTGATTTGAAATGAAATATGGGAATTAATCATGATCAGTTCGAATAAATCTTAGTTTTAAAAAAGACCAGGTACGTAACGAGGGGTTACCTCATGCATGCTTCTACATCGTTGCATTGCTCGTCTAGCTATTCGTGCTTTGCAAATTTGTGGTCTCTGCCAATATCATTCTATAGACGCCTTTATTACATTTTTGCGTACTTAATTTGCTGCATTTTTATGCTTGATTCTTTCGTCTTCTGCCCGTTTGATAATTTGCTGCCTTCACTATTTCATCTCTCGCGGCTACCCATTTGTCCTCTATTGCATTCCTCACACCTGCTTCAGTCAAATGTCACCTGAAGCGCCCATTGAAAACCTGTGCTTATTTCCGCTTATCCAGGTCTCATCTCCTTAATTTCCTATATTCAGCTATGGTAAAAGCTCATAGTGCTCTTGGAAATTTTTGCGTTTTAAAATTTGTGTTCGAAACCTGTGTCATACCATTATATGATCTACACTACTGGCCATTAAAATTGCTACACCAAGAAGAAATGCAGATGATAAACGGGTATTCATTGGACAAATACATTATACTAGAACTGACATGTGATTACATTTTCACGCAATTTGGGTGCACAGATCCTGAGAAATCAGTACCCAGAACAACCACCTCTGGCCGTAATAACGGCCTTCATACCCCTGGGCATTGAGTCAAACAGAGCTTGGATGGCGTGTACAGGTACAGCTGCCCATGCAGCTTCAACACGATATCACAGTTCATCGAGAGTAGCGACTGTCGTATTGTGACGAGCCAGTTGCTGGGCCACCATCGACCAAACGTTGTCAGTTGGTGAGAGATCTGGAGAATGTGCTGGCCAGGGCAGTAGTCGAACATTTTCTGTATCCAGAAAGGCCCGTACAGGACCTGCAACACGCGGTCGTGCATTATGCTGCTGAAATGTAGGGTTTCGCAGGGATCGAATGAAGGGTAGAGCCACGGGTCGTAACACATCTGAAATGTAACGTCCACTATTCAAAGTGCCGTCAGTGCGAACAAGAGGTGACCGAGACATGAAACCATACCATCACGCCGGGTGATAGCCAGTATGGCGATGACGAATACACGTTCCAATGTGCGTTCACCGCGATGTCGCCAAACACGGATGCGACCATCATGATGCTGTAAACAGAACCTGGATTCATCCGGAAAAATAACGTTTTGCCATTCGTGCACCTAGCTTCGTCGTTGATTACACCATCGCAGGCGCTCCTGTCTGTGATGCGGCGTCAATGGTAACCGCACCCATGGTCTCCGAGCTGACAGTCCATGCTGCTGCAAACGTTGTCGAACTGTTCGTGCAGGTGATTGTTGTCTTGCAAACGTCCCCATCTGTTCACTCAGGGATCGAGACGTGGCTGCACGATCCGTTACAGCCATGCGGATAAGATGCCTGTCATCTCGACTGCTAGTGATACGAGGCTGTTGGGATCCAGCACGGCGTTCCGTATTACCCTCCTGAACCCACCGATTCCATATTCTGCTAACAGTCATTGGATCTCGACCAACGCGAGCAGCAATGTCGCGATACGATAAACCGTAATCACGATAGGCTCCAATCCGAACTTTATCGAAGTCGGAAACGGGATGGTACGTATTTCTCCTCCTTACACGAGGCATCACAATAATGTTTCACCAGGCAACGCCTGTCCACTGCTGTTTGTGTATGAGAAGTCGACTGGAAACTTTCCTCATGTCAGCACGTTGTAGGTGTCGCCACCGGTGCCAACCTTGTGTGAATACTCTGAAAAGCTAATCATTTGCATATCACAGCATCTCCTTCCTGACGGTTAAATTTCGCGTCTGCAGCACGTCATCTTCGTAATGTAGCAATTTTAATGGCCAGTAGTATATTTCCAACCTTCCGGTATCTCAAGATAGCTTCCATGTATAAAACATTCCTTAGCATTTGTAAAACAGGTATTAACAATGATTAAATTATGCTCCGTGGTCAATTTTTCCCCTCCCATTCCCTCCTATCTTTATTCCTTCTTGTCCTCCCTTACCATCGAACAGCCATCTGTTCACCACAACTAAATTTTCATCTCAATTAAGTACGAGTATTTGAATATTTTCGTTTATTCTGTAAATAGCTGACAAACCCGGCAGTACATGGTATTTGTTTTGCGAATTTTCTGTTACAAACGAAAACAAAAAATTAATTGTGTTTGAATTGTAATACAGAAAAAATTTCATTTCCTTGGATTGAACAAAATGCCTTTGAAATTATGCTGGAGCGCTGCGGCTTTGTGTGCCTACAACGTAATTTTGTAAGCGACCATACAGAAACGCCTCCACATAACTCTATACACGGCTATTGTTGGTTGGTTGGTTGGTTGGTTGGGGGAAGGAGACCAGACAGCGTGGTCATCGGTCTCATCGGATTAGGGAAGGATGGGGAAGGAAGTCGGCCGTGCCCTTTCAGAGGAACCATCCCGGCATTTGCCTGGAGTGATTTAGGGAAATCACGGAAAACCTAAATCAGGATGGCCGGACGCGGGATTGAACCGTCGTCCTCCCGAATGCGAGTCCAGTGTCTAACCACTGCGCCACCTCGCTCGGTGGCTATTGTTCTCGCCTACAGCCGTTTGCGCTTTTGCTGTTGAAAGCTCCCAAAAGCGTTGTCAGGTCTCAGGGATTTCCATAAGTTGACTCGACTGTACGAGTGTCTTAGTAGTAGGGAATAAATTTATTAAAACGTCATGCACAGTGAGGCATTGTTTCACGGATTTTAATTTTTATGAAGTCATATCTCTTGAACTACCTGTCGTGCAATGGTATATTCGTGTAGGTATGTTCAGTGGCATACTTGGATACTTTGCACAATTTTGGTAAACATTTTTGGAATTCAGTGATCAATTAATTGTTATATTTAGATTAAAGTTCAGTCTTGATCACGTTATGTCTGTTTTAATGAGTAACCGGTTTCGGTTTTTTCTATAAAACCATCATCAGACCCATTGGCTCCGTTGGGTTGGTAGGTGAAGCTCTCCTTGCTGCTGTGCAGTCAACTGATCAGTTGACTGCACAGCAGCAAGGAGAGCTTCACCTACCAACCCAACGGAGCCAATGGGTCTGATGATGGTTTTATAGAAAAAACCGAAACCGGTTACTCTTTAAAACAGACATAACGTGATCAAGACTGAACTTTAATCTAAATATACTTGGATACTGCCTGAGAAATGTGTTGCATGTTTTATGCAACTCTTTTCCATGTGTCTCATTGTTTATGTCGTCATATCTCCTGATATACGTGTCATACAATGATATATTGTTGGTACATTCAGCGGCGTGTGTGGACACTGTCTGCAAAATGTGTTCCGAGTAGAGTGAGAACCAAAATAATAATAAATTTAAACGTCCTGGACAATGCGGCAGTTTTTCATGAATAGTGTTTATGACGTCGTATTTCCTGTACTGTTTGCAGTACCATGATATAATTCGGTAGGTGTATTTTGCAGTATATGTTTATACTGTCTGCAAAATTTATTGCAAATAGTGTTAGTAGCACAGAAGTAATAAATTTAAACTCCCACACCGATTGTTGCCTGATGGTCCAGGTGTCTGGGAGGTGATATGGGACATCGTGCATATAGACACACGTGCATATAGAACTTTTTATAACATGATTCATCTCACCATCTGCGGAGTTAGTAGGCATATGAGCGTGCAATTCCCCAGCACCTTGGGAAATTTTACCAAAACTTTTAGACGCGAACATATTCCTGCTGTTTTGCAAATGCATCTCTTCTCCAACTCCTACAGGTTCCCCTAACTGTAACTCACTCACACCCACTACTCTATCGCCGTAAGTCGCTCATTCCCGTCTACCTCCAGTTGCCATTTCTCACTCACTCATTTCCCCAACTCATCGTCATTTTCTCTTTACGTCTCTCTTTACAGCTAATACCTCATTCCATCCTTCTTATAGCTGCTTTCCCTTCTCACTGTCACTATATCTCTCTTCCTCCTTGTAATTATATTCTCTGTTTCTTACTATCACTCTCTCACCCACTTCCACTTTCTCTTTTGTCTTTGTACCCCCCCCCCCCCTCCGACCTACTCCCTACCCCCGCCTCATTGGAAATGTCTCCTTCACTCTTTTCCTGGCAGTGTTCTGTCACTGTGAATTATGTTCCAGTGTCAGTACGTCCCTCTCTTTCTCTCACACTTCCACCATCTTCTTCGCAGTTTCTTCAACACAACCAGTGAATGCTAGCTTACAGTATTTTTACTTTTTCGTTTGTTTGCTACTGCTACTATCTTCATCTCTCTCAGCATTTTTTAGATCTGCTGAGGAAGGTAGAATGAGACAGCTGGTACCCCACTTTTCAGTCTAAGTCTTCTATAAAAGCAGTAACTTATTTCCATTTTTTGGGTTCCAATAGGAGAATTTTTCTTTTGTCTCCTTTCTTTTCTCTGCAGCAGTGCATGTAACTCATATGAGAATTGATCAGTGCAATTTACGTAGTTTACTAAAGTGAAATTTATACAACCCAAAAGTAAATTTACACCTCAGACCTCAGAGCGAGATTTGGCGACAAAAAAAAAAAAAATAAAGAAAAGCTTGTGCATCGGTTCTACAATATGTGGTTCCCAGAGGGTAACAGAGACGCTTTTCACGATATTTCTCCGTACTACGTCACTTTAAAAACTAAGTTTTCACCTTAACACGTGTTTTACGTGCCTATTTTACTTCCAAAGCAGAGTAACTTTGGCCCTCTGTATCACAGAAACAGATAAAGATATGAAGAAAATTTTAAAGACTATTTCATATCTGGATCTTAGGAATACATCGTAAACATTTCAGCCATTTCCTGTGCATAGCTGCCTTGAAATCCTCAGCTGGGGTTATAACCGCCGGTGCCGGCGAAAATATAGCAAAAACAAGAGAAACCTTTTTGTGGGCGTGTGAACTACAGCGCCTCGGTAAGTCCGATCAAGCCCGCCGTCAAATGCAAAACGAATCAACCGATCTGTTTCATGTGCCTAAACGGGAGGAAATGTGTAATATTCATGCTTCGACCCTGTACTCTAGATAGTGACACTAAGACATTCCTTGTGTTGGGCACACAAATGGTCCTTAGCCCAAGGGCTGTCCAAAACACTTGATCCTACTTTTTTGTCATTAGTAGGACCTGTGGTACGAGCGCCGGAAGATCTCATTATTATGCGCTTCGTTTTGGAATGTAGCATGCATACCGATTACTTCTGCAAGACACGTCTTTGATTTTGTGTTGATAACTCTGTACTGACTTGACCACAGGTCCTGTTCCTCCTGCCACAGCACTTTACTAAATCCCATTATATATAGTTTCAACCCATCCATTTCCCTTTTTAAAGTATTTAAGCTACCATTGCACACTCGAACCTGTTGAACGCCAGTTTTGTTTTTCATAATGCAAACTTCCTGAGTAGTCTCTGCACTGAGATCCCTATTGGTTACTATTTTAACTCCGGATCACATCATCATTAAGCCACGCAGTAAAGCTGCTTGTCCTCGGGAAATACAACGTCAATACGATCCCCTTGCTTTCTGCTCATTGCTGTAGCAATACAGCAAGCGCATGTTTGCAAAGTTTACAAGGCCAGATCAGTCAGTTATAAAGACTGGAGCGTTGTTTGTCTGGCCTCTCTACGAATACTCTTAAGATGTAGTTGTACCAACGATGCGGCTATCTGTGTAGCAGAGGCAGGGAAGCGAACCCACTACGACAAGCTCCAAGGCCCATAGATAAAGTGCGGTGTCTGAAGACATCTATGAATAGTCGTTACCAGTAGAAGGTGTGGGATGATGCGATAAAGGTTAAAACATCAATAGATAATCGAGATGGCCATGGAAGGAGCAGTGCAGGACCGACATTATAGAAAAACTGAATCATCGTTGACATTTTTTCCACCATCAGCCATAAATGAGATTGGGACAGAGCGAATACCCTGGACTCAGATACTGTCTACCGTTCACGGTATGATTGTTTCAGAGTGTTCATAGTATGCATGTGAAATACGCTATCATAGATACACAAATCTTTGTTTTGCACTTTATAAATATATTGCTTCCATTCTCTTCAGGTGCATGCATCGGCAATAATTTCTTAGAACAAAGGAATAGAGCATTCTCACCAACCCCAGAAGTCTCATTACAGAGCAGCAGAATGGTTTCTTCATTCATAATCTATTGAAAATAAAAGTATTGTCTAATATTAAAAGTAAATGCCTGTTATGTTTAATGAACTAAATTCCTTCTCCGTTTCGTTGTTGTCTTGATTGATTTTGTATACCAAAAGGAATTAATGCTCAGCCACTATTCCTAAGTGCTATTCAGTTCATCAGTGATGTTCGTTAACGTAAAGGGAATTCGTGATTGATTGAGATCTGTAGTACAATTAACGTAATATTTTCATTAACTAAACAGAAAGTATACATAATTCAGTGAAGACAGAAACACATAGTATGAAAAAGACTGGAAACTACTTTCAAGGCTTTGGTGTGAATCTTATCTAATTGCAACATTAAGAATGAAGCCTGCCACAAACTCACTTGTAACGGTTTAATAATTTAGTTAAGCTTGTGACAGGAATATTATGTGTAGTCGATAAGTTTGTTGACACTTAACTAAGAATCAAGAGTTTTTATAAGTTTAAAAATTCTTTTTGGAATATTTTAACACCTTTGACAATACCCACCATGATTTGTCTACTGCATGAGTAGCCATGTCTTAATTTAGTACTTACACCGAACGTCTCCTTAACTTTAATTTTTAAAAGGAAGCCTATTGTGCTTTTAACGTGGACGATCTAATGTCTACCTTTACATAATTCATGTCTTCTCCTTCTTATGTAAGTGTACACTTTTTCTACATAACCTCTAACATCAATATTGTTAATGTTTGCGACCATTTTCCTCGGCTGCCGATTACATTATGTTTTTTCATACTTTTATTTGTTGCTATATTTGGTCTGAGAGATGGAGTCGGCATCTCAGTCCCCTTCTTTTTGTCCACTGCTTTCTGTTTCTCTCTCCGTGCTGGTTATAGACCATGTAGTTTTAACAAGCGTTAAATTATTAGATTCAGGTTCATTTTTGTGCTTGTGAGTACGAGTGGAGCACCTGTAAAGTGCTTTGTGCACAAGGGAAATTATTACTTGTGAACAAAATACACATTACAAGAAACAAATCGAGTGGTTCCATTTGCGAAGGTTGCTTTTATTCTTATTAATGGAGTAGGTAGCCTTGGTCGAAAGCTCTAATATTCTGTGTGAAATATAAATCTGTCTATATGTTTCTGCTTGGGTGAATCACCCCTTTCAATTGTCGTGGCTAAAATGTTTCTGGAAGAGTATTGTTTCCAGCAGAAAATAAATTACCGGGTATCTAATATGCACTTGACTGTGTATTATTAATATTCCGGATGAGTGTGGAGCTTCTTCTGAAAAAGCTGAATTGAAATTTTAATTCGAAAGAATAAATAGCTGTTCTGTCTTTAGGAAGCAATAAGAGAGCTCGTTTTAAAAATTTGTAGCACTAAAGCCTACATATCTCATCAGCTTACCTTCTCTCATTAAAGTACGAAGGTAAACAGTAGATGTACTGCGCTTAATAAATAGAAACACTGGGCCTCGTTGTATTAAATATTTTTCGCTATGTTGTAAAGCAGTGAAGTTAAATATACCTAGCCTGGTGCAACCAAAATTCGTCGTTCGAGTTCGACTACAAAGCGACAACTGACTTTATTACAGTACGAAGCTAATCATCAGTTCCTCAAAGCAAGTGCTGGCTGTTGAGGTTCCGTCATGGTATTCCTTGTCATTTCTTCATGGCCTCCGTCGCAACCGTATTAGTTTTCCGACTCAGTCCACCGGTAAGCGATGCTGGGTGACGACTCAAATGTTCTTTGCTATTCAATAATAGGAAACTTATTTTTAATTCTCTGATTAATAAAAGGTATTCCGCTGCCTGTTCCCCTTCTCTTATTTCTAGGCAACGGATTGTACTTTTATATGCCCTGTTTTTGCATGTCCATCTCCATTCTACTTACATGATCTTGAAACCACTACAAAGTGTTTGGCAAAGAATCTTTAGCATGATACCACATGTTAGGCCCAGTCGTATATGTAGCGTAGGAAGAATGACTGCCTTAATACCTCTGTCCTCACTGTAATTAGTGTTGTCTTGAGGATGCCTATCCGAGAATATGTAAGGAGGTACAGAATTTATCTAGTTTTTCCATTATATACGGATTCTTGAAACTTTTTAAGTAAGCACTAACGGAATAATTTGTATCTGTCTTCAAGCGACTTCCAACACATAGTTTTCAAAATTTTCGTGACCCTGACCCGTGAGTCAAACCTGTGAGGATCCATTTCACGCTTCTTCGCATAAGTTGGCCGTATCTAGTATCAGTTCGACACACTTGAGCAATATTCAGACCATGAGGATCTCTTTCAGCCTTCTTCGCGTAAGTTGCACGTATCTAGTATCAGTTCGATACACTTGATCAATATTCTAAGATGGAATGCATGAATGATATGTGAGTAGTCTCAGTTGGCAGACTGATACCATTTTCCAGGTATCTTTCCAATAAATCGAAGTCTGCGACCTGCCTTACCTACGACTGAGTCTATGACATCATGTCATTTCATAAAACTAAAAATTGTCACACCGAGGTACTTGTACGAAAAGACTGATTGTAATTATTATTATTACTTCATTTGTTGCCATTTACACTTGATCTGTCACATGGTGAGTTACAAATGTCGTGCTTCCACAATGTTAAATTATGCATGTATATGAAATGAAGCTTTTTTGTTCTGTCGTGTTTTAACGAAGTTTCAGCAAAGTAGCAGCTTTTTATAACTGGATACTTAAAACTAATTAGGAAATGGAAATGCTTAATATTAACAAGTTACATATTAAGAAGATAGGGGCGTAGGAAAGAGTTTAGATTTGTAGGATGCCACCACTTACGCTTTCCAGGAAGGAGGACGTGAGGAAAACATTGGATCTTTAGCTCCTAGGAGTTGGTCGCCGTCTGACCTACTGCTACTACCCACTTTTCGAAAACGTGAACCTCTGCAACACTTGGAGCCCGTTGCTTTCAACGGCGTCGTTCTACGTGTACGCTAGTTTCTAATTCTCGTTAATACACTGCAGAATATGCTGTCTTCTAATTCTACGTTATGTTAAAATCTACTATAGCTGTGATAATCACCACCCGCATTAAATTATGATTCTGTTTTCAATTTTATAAGTCTACGCTCTTTAGATCGCTACCATTGTGTATATGTATGAGTGTACTGTGGTTTACATAATGAACAGGTCAATATTGTTCCATGTCCAGGAATACATTACCAACGAGAAGATCTAGTATACCACCTGATCTGCTACCGCTACTAATGTTGCCTGTCTCGCTGGTATTGTGTGTGGAGTCACTATACGCCTCTACTCGTTGTCATCTGTCGTTATTTTACTCTAAGCACTATACAGTGTGAGTCACCTAACGTTACCGCTGGATATATTTCGTAAACCACATCAAATACTGACGAACCGATTCCACAGACCGAACGTGAGGAGAGGGGCTAGTGTAATTGGTTAATACAAACCGTACAAAAATGCACGGAAGTATGTTTTTTAACACAAACCTACGTTTTTTTTAATGGAACCACGTTAGTTTTGTTAGCACATCTGAACATATGCACAAATACGTAATCAGTTCCGTTTGTTGCATTGTAAAATGTTAATTACATCCGGAGATATTGTAATCTAAAGTTTGATTATTAATCAAAATTTAAGCAGTCTTGTCAAATGACAGCGTTGGTGTCATACCTACATGAAAACAATGTACAGCGCCAGATTTTCATCTGTTGACCACGTATAGAAGTATTTTTTTCCAGACTGAATCTGCTCCGCATTAGCACATTATCAAAATGGTTCAATGGCTCTGAGCACTATGGGACTCAACTGCTGAGGTCATTAGTCCCCTAGAACTTAGAACTAGTTAAACCTAACTAATCTAAGGACATCACAAACATCCATGCCCGAGGCAGGATTCGAACCTGCAACCGTAGCGGTCTTGCGGTTCCAGACTGCGGCGCCTTTAACCGCACGGCCACTTCGGCCGGCTGCGCACATTATCGTATCTACCAAGTTTCGCTGTCATACGATGATTACAGTCCACACTGGATCTGAGTAAGTAGCTGCATTTTAACTATCAGCACCGAATATGCAGTCATGAAGTATGGGGAGCAATGTAGAATCGTCGCTTTTTACGAAAAAACTGCGGGAACAACAGCCTGAGCGATGTTCGTTCTTCTGCTGTCAGTAAGAGGGTCTAACATTGCACAGCAGATAGCGCAGTCGGCGGCACATCTCTTGGCGCAAAGTGAAATCATGCGTGGGCGGTTTGAGGGACGCGCGGACCTGCGGCTATCAGAGCTACTGTACTGGCGCCACGTTCCCGGCGCAGTGAGGCGGAAGCCCGCCGGACGAAGCGAGGCCTTTGTACCTGTGGCGGCCGCGGCCGGAGTGACTGCGTGTTGGCCGCCTCGCTGCCCAAAGCACCGGGCCCGCCAATAGCCAACGGCCTTAATGGCGCACGGAGCTGCCAACAGCCGTCCATTCAATCAATTTGCAACACCACCGTGTCCTCTTTCGTGAAACGTTACAAAGCCGAAGTGAAGGACACAGTGATACACCTTGATAAATCTGCAGATTTTAAACCAGCCTTTGACCAGTCTTCTTTGTTTTTAATTTCATTTTACAAAATAAAGACTTCCGATCAAATAAGGCATATAGGATAGAGAACTTTTCGTGGTAGAAGTGGCAACAAAACGGCTATTTGGTTCTCTGGAAGGGGACTAGCAAGGGGGGATAACAATGAGAGGAAGATTCAATAACCAACGAAACCATAAACTTCTACGAGTCGGAGGCTGGAATGTTAGAAGTTTGAAAGTGATAGAAAATGTAGAAGGCTCACTGAGGATACAGTGGACATCACTGAAGTGAAATGGAAAAAAGATAAGGATTTCTATTCAGACTAGTCTAAGGAAATATCAACAACAGTAGAAAATGGTATAACGGGAGTGTTGAAGGTAGGACAGAGAGTTAGTTATTGAGAACAGTTTAGCGATAGGTTGTTCTCATCAGGGTCGACAGTAAATCAACATCGACAATGGTTCAGCTATACATGCCGTCATCAAAAGTAGACAAGATAGAGGAAGTATATTAAGATACTAAACGGGAATTTCAGTATATCAAGGAATATCAAAGTCTAATAGTTATGAGCGACAGGAATCCGGTTGTAGGGGAGGGAGAATAATGGCTTGCTAGTAGGGATGGGAGAGGAGGAAGGCTAATTGAGTTCTGCAACAAATTTCAGCTACTAAAAAAAAGCGAATATTCTGTTCAAGAATCACAGGAGAGAAGGTGTACTTGGAAAACGCCGGGATATGCTGGAAGATTGCAGTTGGCTTACATCATGGTCAGGCAGAGATTCAAAATCAGATAAATGATAGTTAGCTGCCGACAAGTGTTGTTGATATACGTCGATTTTAAGGAGTAACCAGGATGAAATTTAGACTCATATCATAATTAGGTACTGATGAAGAGTAGTCTGAAGAGACTAGTTACGAAGAGTCAATGCGCAAAGAAGTGCCATACGGAAGCACTAAGAAATGAGGACATACTTTTGAATTTCTCGGAGGCTATAGATATTGCGATAATGAATAGCGCAGTAAGTAGTTCAGTTGAAGAGCAATGGCCATCTCTAAAAAGGAGAATCAGAATAGTTCGAAAGAAAAAGGTAGATACAAGTAGGTAACGGCGAAAAAACCCTGGTCAACGGAAGAAATACTTTAGTTGAGCGACAAAAGAAAGAAGTACAAAAATTTTCAGAGAAATTCATAAATACAGAAATACATGTCACTCTGCAGTGAAATAAATACGAAATGCGGCGAAGCTAAGGCGAAATGGCTGCATGAACAATGTGAACAAATAGAAAACGAAATAGTTGTCAGAAGGACTGACTCAGCATACAGAAAAATCAAAACAACCTTCGCTGAATTTAATATCCAGTATTGTAATATTATGAGTGCAATGGGAATTCCACTGTTAAGTGCAGAAGAGAGAGCAGATTGGTGGAAAGAGTACACTGACGGCATACGTGAAGGGAAATATTTGTCTGGTGAAGTGACAGAAGAAGAAACAGGAATCGACAGGGAAGAGGTGAGGTTCCCAGTATTAGAATCGTTTTTTAAAAGAGATTTGCAATACTTGATATCAAGTTAGGCAGAACGGAAGCAAGACTGAAGAAAAATCAAAAGACGTTCATAGGATTTGCCTACCAGGAAAAAGCGTTCGACAATATCAAATCGTGCAAGATGTTCGAAAATCTGTGTAAAATGTGGCAAACTACATAGAAAAGCGGGCAATTACATTATCTACAAGAACCAGGAAGGACGAATAAGACAAAAAATGGTTCAAATGGCTCTGAGCACTATGGGACTCAACTGCTGAGGTTATTAGTCCCCTATAACTTAGAACTAGTTAAACCTACCTAACCTAAGGACATCACAAACATCCATGCCCGAGGCAGGATTCGAACCTGCGACCGTAGCGGTCTTGCGGTTCCAGACTGCAGCGCCTTTAACCGCACGGCCACTTCGGCCGGCTCGAATAAGACAGGAAGACCAAGAACGAAGTGCTCAATTAAAGATGAAGTAAGAGAGGGACGTAGTCTTTGGCCCATACTATTCGATCTATACATCTAAGATGCAATTACAGAAATGAAAGAAGGGTTCGAGAGTGCAATTAAATTTCAAGGTGAAAGGATATCAATTATAAGATTCGCTGATGACATCCCTATCCTGAGTGAAAGTGAAAAAGTGTTACATTACATGCTGAATGGAATGAACATTCTAATGAGCATAGAATATGGATTGGGAGTAAAGCGAAGGAAGACGAAAGTAAAGAGAAGCAGCAGAAATGACAGCAGCGAGAAACCTAACATCAGGATTGGTAATGAAATTCTGAAGGTGGCAGGGGTAAAATACAGGGAGCGAAAGGCTATTTACAATTTGTACAGAAACCAGATAGCAGTTATAAGAGTCGAGGGGTATGAAAGGGAAGCAGTGATTGGGAAGGGAGTGAGACAGGATTGTAGCCTATCCCCGATGTTATTCAATCTGTATATTGAGCAAGCAATAAAGGGAACAGAAGGAAAGTTCGGAGTAGGTATTAAAATCCATTGAGAAGAAATAAAAACTTCGCCGAAGACGTTGTAATTCTGTCAGAGACAGCAAAGGACTTGGAAGAGCAGCTGAACGGAATGGACAGTGTCTTGAAAGGAGGGTACAAGATGAACATCAACAAAAGCAAAACGAGGATAATAGAATTTAGTCGAATTAAGTCGGGTGATGATGAGGGTATTAGATTAGGAAATGAGATCTTAAAGTAGTAAAGGAGTTTTGCTATTTGGGGAGCAAAATAACTAATGATGGTCGAAGTAGAGAGGATATAAAATGTATACTGGCAATGGCAAGGAGAGCGTTTCTAAAGAAGAAAAATTTGTTAACATCGAGTATAGATTTAAATGTCAGAAAGTCGTTTCTGAAAGTATTTGTATGGAGTGTAGCCATGTATGGAAGTGAAACGTGGACGATAAATAGTTTAGACACGAAGAGAATAGAAGCTTTCGAAATGTGGTGCTACAGAAGAATGCTGAAGATTAGATGGGTAGATCACATAACTAATGAGGAAGTATTGAATAGAATTGGGGAGAAGAGGAGCATGTGGCACAACTTGACTAGACGAAGGGATCGGTTGGTAGGACATGTTCTGAGACATCGAGGGATCACCAATTTAGTATTGGAGGGCAGCGTGGAGGGTAAAAATCGTAGAGGGAGACCAAGAGATGAATACACTAAGCAGATTCAGAAGGATGTAGGCTGCAGTAGGTACCAGAAGATGAAGAAGCTTGCACAGGATAGAGTAGCATGGAGAGCTGCTTCAAACCAGTCTCAGGGCTGAAAACTACAACAACAACAACAACAAGTATATAAAGTTACGGAATTTCCCTACCTAGTTAGCAAAATAGTCTATGACGGCTTGAGCTAAGAGGATATAAAAACAATTAGCACTGGTAAAAAAAAAGCATCCATATATTAAACAAAGGCAGTAATTTGAGGAATAAATTTCTGGGAATGTGCGTTTGGAGCACAGAATAGCATGATAATGAAACATTAGCTTTTTGAGATGTTGTGCTACAGAAGAATGGTGAAAGTTAAGTGGACAGGTAAGGTAAGGAATAAGGAGGTTCTCTGCGGGAGAGGAGAGCCAAGATGGTAGGATATCTGTCAGATATCAGGGAAGAACTTCCATAGTACAAGAGGGTAAATACTGTACAGGATGGCAGTAATTGGAATATGTGAATACGTTCAGAAAATAATTGAGGACGGTGGTTGCAAGTGTTACTCTGAAATTAAATTGTTGGCACAGGATAGGAGAATTTGTGTGGTTTTGGTACTTGCATTGTTTAATTCATAAATTTCGGGCGTATTATAGTATTTGAGAGTAGTAGCATCGCGTTTTAGTACCTGAATAGTGTAAAATCGCGTAGTCTCCTTCCGCCGCCGAGCAGTGTGTCAGCAGTGCGCAAGTCTCAGCATTACTGCATTTACTAGGGAATCTTGTATTTTAACAACCGTTTAACTTTTGTGTCGAATTGTTTGTACTCTCTGTAGATTAGTTCGGACGTTCTTTGCACAACAGTTTTTAGCATGCATAGGGACTGCAACTGCTGTGTTCGGATGCAGGCTGAGTTGGCATCCCTTCGCTCCCAGCTTCAGGCAGTGTTGGCTTCGGTCACACACCTTGAGGCTGTTGCCAATGGGCATCACTGTGGGGGTCCGGATGGGGGTTTGTCGGGGACGGCCAGCTCGTCCCACGCATCCCCCGATCGGACTACGACTGTGGCTGCCCAGGATACTGCCCATATTCAGGCTGACCCCTCACCTGTGGAGGGAGGTCGTCTCGAGGTGTGGCAGGTGGCGAAAGACATTCCGGAAGGCTGAACGGAAGGCCTCTCCAGTTTGTCTGACGAACCGGTTTCAGGCTCTGTCTCAGGCTGATACTGATCTTCGGCCGGACATGGCTGCTTGTCCTGTTCAGAGGTTGCCCCTCATTCTGCAAGATCCGGGCGGTCGCAGAGGGTGGCCTTACTGGTAGTTGGGAGCTCCAATGTCAGGCGCGTAATGGGGCCCCTTAGGGATATGGCAGCAAGAGAGGGGAAGAAAACCAACGTGCACTCCGTGTGCATACCGGGGGGAGTCATTCCAGATGTGGAAAGGGTCCTTCCGGATGCCATGAAGGGTACAAGGTGCACCCATCTGCAGGTGGTCGCTCATGTCGGCACCAATGATGTGTGTCGCTATGGATCGGAGGAAATCCTCTCTGGCTTCCGGCGGCTGTCTGATTTGGTGAAGACTGCCAGTCTCGCTAGCGGGATGAAAGCAGAGCTTACCATCTGCAGCATCATCGACAGGACTGACTGCGGACCTTTGGTACAGAGCCGAGTGGCGGGTCTGAATCACAGGCTGAGACGGTTCTGCGACCGTGTGGAGCGCAGATTCCTCGACTTGTGCCATAGGGTGGTGGGGTTTCGGGTTCCGCTGCATAGGTCAGGAGTCCACTACACGCAGCAAGCGGCTACATGGGTAGCAGGGGTTGTGTGGCGTGGACTGGGCGGCTTTTTAGGTTAGATGGCCTCAGGCCAGTACAGAAAGGGCAACAGCCTCAAAGGGTGCGGGGCAAAGTCAGGACATGCGGGAACCAAGCAGCAATCAGTATTGTAACTGTAAACTGTCGAAGCTGCATTGGTAAATTACCGGAACTTCAAGCGCTGATAGAAAGCACCGAAGCTGAAATCGTTATAGGTACAGAAAGCTGGCTGAAGTCAGAGATAAATTCTGCCGAAATTTTTACAAAGGCACGGACGGTGTTAAGAAAGGATAGATTGCATGCAACCGGTGGTGGAGTGTTCGTCGCTGTTAGTAGTAGTTTATCCTGTAGTGAAGTAGAAGTGGATAGTTCCTGTGAATTATTATGGGTGGAGGTTACACTCAACAACCGAGCTAGGTTAATAATTGGCTCCTTTTACCGACCTCCCGACTCAGCAGCATTAGTGGCAGAACAACTGAGAGAAAATTTGGAATACATTTCACATAAATTTTCTCAGCATGTTATAGTCTTAGGTGGAGAATTCAATTTACCAGATACAGACTGGGACACTCAGATGTTTAGGACGGGTGGTAGGGACAGAGCATCGAGTGACATTATACTGAGTGCACTATCCAAAAATTACCTCGAGCAATTAAACAGAGAACCGACTCGTGGAGATAACGTCTTGGACCTACTGATAACAAACAGACCCGAACTTTTCGACTCTGTAAGTGCAGAACAGGGAATCAGTTATCATAAGGCCGTTGCAGCATCACTGAATATGGAAGTAAATAAGAATATAAAAAAAGGGAGGAATGTGTATCTGTTTAGCAAGAGTAATAGAAGGCAGATTTCAGGCTACCTAACTGATCAAAACGAAAATTTCTGTTCCGACACTGACAATGTTGAGTGTTTATGGAAAAAGTTCAAGGCAATCGTAAAATGCGTTTTAGACAGGTACGTGCCGAGTAAAACTGTGAGGGACGGGAAAAACCCACCGTGCAACAACAAAGTTAGGAAACTTCTGCGAAAGCAAAGACAGCTTCACTCCAAGTTTAAACGCAGCCAAAACCTCTCAGACAAACAGAAGCTAAACGATGTCAAAGTTAGCGTAAGGAGGGCTATGCGTGAAGCGTTCAGTGAATTCGAAAGTAAAATTCTATGTACCGACTTCACGGGAAATCCTAGGAAGTTCTGGTCTTACGTTAAATCAGTAAGTGGCTTGAAACAGCATATCCAGATACTCCGGGATGATGATGGCATTGAAACAGAGGATGATACGCGTAAAGCTGAAATACTAAACACCTTTTTCCAAAGCTGTTTCACAGATTAATACCTCACTGCAGTTCCTTCTCTAAATCCTCGCACAAACGAAAAAATTGCTGACATCGAAATAAGTGTCCAAGGAACAGAAAAGCAACTGGAATCACTCAACAGAGGAATGTCCACTGGACCTGACGGGATACCTATTCGGTTCCACACAGAGTACGCGAAAGAACTTCCCTCCCTTCTTACAGCCGTGTACCGCAAGTCTCTAGAGGAACGGAAGTGTCCAAATGATTGGAAAAGAGCACAGGTAGTCCCCATCTTCAAGAAGGGTCGTCGAGCAGATGCGCAAAACTATAGACCTCTATCTCTGACGTCGATCTGTTGTAGAATTGTAGAACATGTTTTTTTGCTCGCGTATCATGTCGTTTTTGGAAACCCAGAATCTACTCTGTAGGAGTCAACATGGATTCCGGAAACAGCGATCGTGTGAGACACACCTCGCTTTATTTGTTCATGATACCCAGAAAATATTAGATACAGGCTCCCAGGTAGATGCTATTTTCCTTGACTTCCTGAAGGCGTTCGATACGGTTCCGCACTGTCGCCTGATAAACAAAGTAAGAGCCTACGGAATATCAGACCAGCTGTGTGGCTGGATTGAAGAGTTTTTAGCAAACAGAACACAGCATGTTGCTATCAATGGAGAGACGTCTACAGACGCTAAAGTAAGCTCTGGCGTGCCACAGGGGGGTGATATGGGACCATTGCTTTTCACAATATATATAAATTACCTAGTAGATATTGTCGGAAGTTCCATGCAGCTTTTCGCGGATGATGCTGTAGTATACAGAGAAGTTGCAGCATTAGAAAATTGTAGCGAAATGCAGGAAGATCTGCAGCAGATAGGCACTTGGTGCAGGGAGTGGCAACTGACCCTTAACATAGACAAATGTAATGTATTGCGAATACATAGAAAGAAGGATCCTTTATTGTATGATTATATGATAGCGGAACAAACACTGGTAGCAGTTACTTCTGTAAAATATCTGGGAGTATGCGTACGGAACTGTTTGAAGAGGAATGATCATATAAAATTAATTGTTGGTAAGGCGGGTACCAGGTTGAGATTCATTAGGAGAGTCCTTAGAAAATGTAGTCCATCAACAAAGAGGCGGCTTACAAAACACTCATTCGACCTGTACTTGAGTATTACTCATCAGCGTGGGATCCGTACCAGGTCGGGTTGACGGAGGGGATAGAGAAGATCCAAAGAAGAGCGGCGCGTTTCGTCACAGGGTTATTTGGAAACCGTGATAGCGTTACTGAGATGTTTAGCAAACTCAAGTGGCAGACTCTGCAAGGGAGGCGCTCTGCATCGCGGTGTAGCTTGCTGTCCAGGTTTCGAGAGGGTGCGTTTCTGGACGAGGTATCGAATATACTGCTTCGCCCTACTTATACCTCCCGAGGAGATCACGAATGTAAAATTAGAGAGATTCGAGCGTGCACGGAGGCTTTCCGACAGTCGTTCTTCCCGCGAACCATACGCGACTTGAACAGAAAAGGGAAGTAATGACAGTGGCATGTAAAGTGCACTTCGCCACACACCGTTGGGTGGCTTGCGGAGTATAAATGTAGATGTAGATGTAGATGTAAAATAGTCGTCAGTGGAAATAACGCCAACTACACACACAACCTGATAACACTGTATGAAGACCTGAACGATATCCAACAGTAACTAAGCACACACGAAGACAAATCGGGAGTCGATGCGCGCGCACACACACACACACACACACACACACACACACACACAGCCGACTCATGAACGATCGGCGGGCAAAAACGCCGACCGACGATCCACCAACACCGTGGCCCGGCCCATGTGATGCGTGGCGGCAATGGTCGGGAGAGCCATGTCGACGCAGACGTCACTGCTCCAACCCGACTGCCCTAGTGAGGCATTGCAACTCCCCGACTGGCAGGTCAGGACTGCCCTTCAGACGCTCTCCAACCGACTGACAGGTCAGAACCGCACTCCTTGCAATTTCCAACTCACTGCACGTAGACGACAACTGGGAAGTAATAGCAGTCAAGCAAAGATACTATAAGAGCGGATATATCGATACGCGCTGCTAACGGCGCTTACGGTTAGGCAAAGCAGCAACTCAGTGACAGTAGGAATTTAAATCAACGTAGTGAGGTGGAAGTACGTTAAAAACAGGGTGTAAACTGCATGTTGGCGGGAACACGAGCCACGCACGGCTCAGCCGTCACCAACGGAGCTTGCAATATTGTTCCTTTATTTTGTGATGTCTATCTCCGGTAGCAAACTGTTGTACAGTGTCAGACCAGATGCGAGTGGTTGATTGTTGTTGTCAACCGTCACATTATTGGGGCACTCAAGGGTACAAATATATGTTTCATTTTCATAGGGCTTGGGACAATAAGAGGGGGGAATGGGAGGGGAGAGTCAGACCTGTTAGGAGGGGTAGATGGACGGGACAATTACATCATCAGGGAGGGGGAGTAGGCAGAAGCCACCTTGGGAAAGGGTATGGAGGGTGTGAAGATGAAGAGCAGGTGGGATGCAAGAATATAGGCACAGCAGCAGGCAGGGATGGGCGAGGATGGGAGAGACAAGCGGGTGTGGGGGATTGAGTTTGTGGGAGGAGTAATGTATCCGTATCTGTTCGAGGAAAAGGAGAAGTTGTGGGAAGCGAATTAAGTCGTATAGGATCCGCGAGGGTGATGGGAGGCGAATGTGATAGGTGAGGCGGAGTGTTTAAGGATTTGGAGGGACTTATAGTAGGTGGGACGGTCGGAGATCCAGGTGGGATGGGCATAGCAGAGGACGGGGTGGATGAGGGATCTATAAGTGTGGAGGATGGTGGAGGAGTCCAGATCCCATGTGCGGCGAGAAAGGTGTTTGAGGAGGTGGAGTCGGGAACATGCCTTGGCTAGGATCGTCCGGAGATGGGGGTTCCAGGAAAGGTGATGGTCAAGGGTGACACCAAGGTACTTGAGGGTTGGGGTGAGGTGAATGGGACGGCCATAGATGGTGATATAAAAATCAAGGAGGCGGAAGGAAGGGGTGCTTTTGTCTTCAATGATTGCCTGGGTTTTGGAAGGAATGACTTTGAGCAGCCACTGGCTACACCAAGTGGTGAACCAGTCAACATGGGATTGGTGAAGGTGCTGGGAACGTTGCAGGGTGGGGGAGAGGGCAAAGGAGGCAGTGCCCTAGGTGTATTGGAGAAGGTGAATGGGAGGTGAAGGCGGCGGCATGTCCACAGTATACAGAAGGTAGAGAAGAGGGGAGAGGACGGAACCTTGGGGCACAATGGTGCAGATGTAGAAGGTGTAGGAATTTGTGTTAGGGATGGTGACATAAGGACGGTGGGAAAGAAAGGAGGTGATGAGATGGACGTAGTTAATAGGAAGGGTGAAGATTTGGAGTTTGAAGAGGAGACTGGAATGCCATACATGGTTGTAGGCACGTTCAAGGTCGAGGGAGAGGAAGATGGCGGAGTGACGGGAGTTGAGTTGTTTGCAGAGGAGGTGAGTGAGGTGGAGGAGATGGTCATCGGCAGAGAAGGACAGCTGAAAGCCACATTGGGTAGCGGGAAGGAGGCAGTGATGGTGGGGATGCTGGTGGATGCGTCTGGTGAGTATGGATTCCAGGACCTTGCTGATAGGTAAGGCTAATGAGATGGTAGGAGGAGACATCAGATGGTGATTTCTCGGGTTTGAGGAACATCAGGATTTGGGAGGCTTTCCACAGGTCGGGGTAGAAACCGGTGGAAAAGACCACCTTATAAAGTCCGGCCAAGGTGAAGAGGAAGGAGGCAGGAGCTTCACGGAGATGATAGGTAACACTTTCGTGACTGGGAGCGGTGTTGCGTTTTGTGTGGAGTATAGAGATGAGATCTTGAGTAGTGATTGGGGCATTGAGTTTGGTGTGTGTATTGTTGTCCAAGTACTGGAAGCGAGGAGTGAGTGGAGGAGCACAGGTGTCAGTTCGATCATGGACATCAGGGAAGAGGGAGTAATCGAACTGTGGATCGTCAGGGATGGTAAAGACATCAAAGAGGTAAGAAGTGATGTGGTTGGCCTTACTAAGGCTATCAGGAAACGGGTGGTCATCATGAAGGAGAGGGTAGTAGGTAGGGGGTGGGGGTAGATCTGGTAAGGTGGCGGAAGGCTGAATAGAACTTAGACGAGTTGACAGGAAGGGTAGCATTAAGACGAGAGCCTGTCTGTCGATATTCCCGGCGTTCCTTGTCCGTGAGCAAATTTCAGACGTGTCATTAGAGCTGCCAGTGGCGTCATAGTGCGTCCCAGTCATGCATGTGAAGGAAGGCATGTTAGAGACGGCGGGATTCACAGAGGTGCAGGACAGTCTGTGGGGGTAAAGTGAGACGATGCAGGTGGATGGCGTCGGTAGGGATGTGGGCCTCCACGGCCACAGACAAGGTCCATTGGAGAAAGGAGGCGGCATGGGTAATGTCATCAAGGTGGTGATAGATGAAGGGGTGGCTATCGATCCAGGGTAGTATGGTAGGCATTCCAGTCTGCATGGGAATAATCATGGACATATTTCAGGGTAAGGTCGATGCAAGGGTTGGGACGGCAGCGACGACCATCTGACACGACAGGGGGATGGCCACTGCCATAAATTTAAGGGCGTGCACCGTCATGCAGCCAAGGAGGTTAGGGGAGGCCAGGATGACATTGAGGGTGGTATTGGATTCAGAGCGGGTGTGCTGGGGATTGGGAATGAGGTCACCTTGGAGGGTGGAGAGGGACTGATGCCACTGCCATAGCTGGGAACGACTATGGATGTTGAGGTCAGTGGCAATTACATAGGAGGAGAAGGTACGTTCAATGTGGCAAAGGAAGTCGAAAGGAACAGGAGCAGAGGTGCAGACATAGATGGTGGTGCAGGTAATGGTAAGGCCAGGGAAGAATGAGGATCAGGTGTTCTGTGGGGTTGGGAAGGAGGGTTGGAGCTGAGCAGGGGTCTGGCGGTGGTGACTGATGGCTACCCCGCCAAGAGCAATTGGGAGAGGATTATCGGAGCGGTGAAGGAGGTAAGGTGATGTGTGTACTGGATGTTGGCCAGGTGAAATGTTTCGTTCAGGAGGAAGGCATCCACATGGTGGGTCGTGAGGGTATGCATAAGGAGGTTCCTGTTAATGGGAAGGGAGCAGATGTTGAACAAGATACGGTGCTGTCGCACTATGGTGGAGTTTAAACGAGGGTGTCAAGGCAGGAGAAGGTAAAATGGGTGAGGTTATGGGAGTAGGTGGCGAAGGTGTTAAGGTGAAAGACGGAACGGGCAGCTAGGGAGATCTGTTTGATGGTATAGGGATGCTGATACAGGTGGATATTCTGAAGGAAAATGGTGACGAATCTGATGATATCCTCAGCTGTGGTGAGGGGGCGAAGGGTGTTACCAGAAGGGGATCGTCAATGGGACGGACGGGGACAGTGAGTTCGGGAGAGACGGGAAGAGGGAAGGCCTTACATTATTGGGAGTAGGTGGGGTGAGGAAGGCTACAGGTGTTGCAGGTTGGGGGGCTCAAGGTTAGGACACTGCCAGAGGAAATGTGCCTTTTGCAGTGAGGGCAGACGGGAACCTTGCGACACTCAGATGTTTGGTGTGCATTGTACTGGAGGCACCTCTGGTATGGGAATGGTCGAATTTGTAGCGGCGGTTAAACAACAGGGGACCCTCTTTGAGGAGGCGGTCAGTGGAGGGGGCCGACTCTGAGAATACCTGCACGAGGAAGGTAGGGCCAGTGGAATTATGGATGCGGCAGGCCGCACAGATTTCAAGGTTGGGATAAGCGCTAAGTTCCGCCAACACCTTCTCCTCCCTGATCACTGGGCTAAGCAGAGTGATCACGGAGGTGAGGGTCGGCGAACGGCGTGGGGGTTGAGGTTAGTGAAAGGAGGGAAGGTCGGAGCAGGGGTGAGGGAGGCATTGGGGCCGAAGTGGATAAGGGGGATTCTGGCCAGGACATCAGTATGCAGGGTGGGTCTGGGAGAGGAGATAAGAAGAGTGTCCCTATGGGGAGTAAGAAAGGAGATAGGGGCACTAAGGTAGTATACTTCCTGAGAAGCATGGTAAGGTTACGGATTTCCAGGAGGGATCGGTCAGGATTGGATAGGACGTACTGATAGGTAGAGGTAGGGGAGGAGGCTGAGTGTAGGGGAGGAGGCGTGACGTCCATGGCATCAGGGGGTGGGGGAGGAGGGAGAGGCTGCGACTTTTTAGGGTTAGAGGAGGCAGGGGATGCGCTAGTGCTCTTAAACACAATGGAGGGGTGAGAGGAGGGTTGGGCGACGGGAGCGACTGGGAGATGGCGGGAGGAGGCAGGTCCCAGTGTTGGTGAGATGGTGGAGTGGGCAGTGGCCCGTCGAGCGACCACCCGGGCAGGGGCCGGGGTGGCTGACGTAGTGGCGGGGGAGGGGGGAAGGGAAGGAAAGGGATCAGAAGAGGGTGAAAGGGATTGCTGAGCTGTAGAGGGAGCGGGAGCAGGAGCAGGAGATGGGGCAAGAAAGGGTGTAGAGGTTGTAATAGTGAGGAGGGGGGGGGAGATGTATTGGGAGGGGGCGACTATGTGCACCAAGTAATGGTGGTGGCGGCTGCCGATGGGGATGTGTAGACTATTGCACTCGTGGTGGTGGTGGTTGTGGGGTAGTCATGGCGAGGAATTACCAGTGGAAAAAACAGCACAGGAGAACTGGAAAAATAAGGGACTACGACAGAGATGAAACACACATGAAGCGGACTAGGGCTGCTGGTGTAGCGGGGCATTGCTGGAACGGCTGGGACGCTACTGCTGTTGTAACCGGCGACGGCCGCTGGCGTAGTTGGGAAAGGCTGGGATGCTGCTGCTGGTGCTACCGGCGAGGGCCGCTGGCATAGCTGGAACCTGCTTGCACCGCTGGAAACCGGCTCGGCTGCTGGCGTCACTGGAGCTCGTAGCTGGACCTGGCACTGGCGTCACTGCTGGGCTGCTGGATGCGACGACGGCTGCTGCACCTGCGACAAGGCCTAGCACTTCAACGATTGTGGCTAAACAGTCCTTGAAGGACGAAACTCTCTCGAGTTCCAGCGAAGATGTGGCGACGTTGCAGGAGTCACAGCTTTATGCGGCCGGCCACCACGTGGGAGATCGAAGAGACTTGCGCGATCTTCTTGCGATGATGGCAGGCGCCTCAGCCAACGACTCAACGGGCTTTTGTTCACTGAAAGATCTCCGTCGACATTCTGCAAAGCGCCTATGAATATCTGCCGACGCTCTGATTTTCCACCAAAAGAATCTCAAAGACAACTCTCTGCTTGGGACGCACCTCTGTTACAGACGCCATTTTGAAGGCATCGTATAGTGCCACCACCTATCGCAACTTTATGAAACTATAGGGACTAAGGCTGGAGTATTCCACGATGTCCCACAGCAATTCCTTCATCATTCAGCCGAAATCAGCCGAGAAAATAAAATGTATTGCAATACTTATTGAAACGCCCTGTCGTATGTATTTATTGGCAACAGGCATTGTGATCCTGTCAAAAAGATCGAAATAATGACTTACAGCTTTACGTGCAGTCTGCTACCTGTGTGTACTGTGCGTGTGTTTGTGTTCGTGTGTGTGTGTGTGTGTGTGTGTGTGACAATCACAAGACCAGTCGGGATATGACTGCAGGCTTGGGCTGCAAGCACTCATCTGACCGGCTCAAAGATAAAACACGTATACGTATCACACGAGTGTGATTGGATGGAAAAATGTACTGAAACTTCCAGCGTAGGGGGAGATGTAGTAACAGAGAACTGAATAGCTTTCGATCGCAGATTGGAGAGAGACGCGTTGCAGCCTGAATAGCTTTCTGGGGCTAGAGTGGCGTTCGTATGGGTGGCAAAAACTTGATTTTGCTAAGTGCACTCGAATGAACGGTGTTAAAATAAATACAGGTTATTTCCTACCTCCATTTTGTTTCCTTTAGCGCAGTTAACCTAACTTTTCAAATACGTAAGCGTTTTTGTTTGTTTTGTTGTGTTCTAACTTTTTTATTTCAATCTCCCGACACAACGCATGAGCTATAGGTATTCGACATTTACTAGGCGACAGCAGGTCTCTCAGAGAGTTTTATAGGTCGACTGGCGAACCTAACATACAATATATGACACGTACAAAGTGTCAAAGTAGTTGAGTCGAGTCTTAAGGGATGGTGGTATTCTGTAGAAACAAGATGAAGTGGGGACGAAAAGTTCATTATAACCGAAATCTACACTAATATGATTATAATTGTCCACTGGTTCGGGTACCTTGAGCATCCTTAATTCGTAGATAGAACTTTCACTCCTTGCGACTCTGCATTTTCCTTGCACTGACTCTCACGTTCATTAAATCGCTAGTCACGTTTTTCAGTACAATGTAATACTTTCGTCTTAGGCTTTATTTTTGAGCCATCAGATATTTCCCCTACGGTTTGTCTCCACCTAAGGCGTAGGAATTTAGAAAAACAAGATATTTGGGGAACGAATTACTAGGAAGTCTGTACCTCCGTACAAATCTCACACATTTTTAGTACCGAATGGGAAAGGCGAAGGTTATAAGTCGGTAGCTGCCTATCGTACCCTCAAACAAAAAAAAAATGTTTTGCAATCAATTCCCTTGCACTATCTAAATACCTGTATTATCTGGTTTTCTTGGGTACGTTATTTCACAGTTCTTTATCTGAATCAGTCTTACCATCAAATTCTGCTTGCTGAACAATACAAACCTTTGACTGTTGTTTGTACTGACTACAATTTTTTCGCATGTAACAGGGTGCTTTTTGGTTTGTCTGCTGGTGCTACGATATTATACCGTTTGTTGGACAGTGCGCTTGGAGAACTTACATATGTCACCTAAACGTTGTTGTTATTTACGATAGCGTACGCATCGACAGCTCTTTCTACAGGTGAGCCTAAGTATTCGCTCTATTAGCTGGAGGTGTTGGCTGTACTCTCTGGCTTAGAAAAATTTACTCTAAAAAAATGGCTCTGAACACTATGGGACTCAACATCTTAGGTCATAAGTCCCCTAGAACTTAGAACTACTTAAACCTAACTAACCTAAGGACATCACACACACCCATGCCCAAGGCAGGATTCGAACCTGCGACCGTAGCAGTCCCGCGGTTCCGGACTGCAGCGCCAGAACCGCTAGACCACCGCGGCCGGCAAAAATTTACTCTCTACAGCACAGTGAATTTCACATAGAAACAGACAACCAACCCATCAATTTGGCGGGACCTCTAAAAAGATACAGCTCGTTGTGTGATGCAGATTTCAGCTTTTCGTTCTTCTGGAGTTATATATAAGGATCTTTCACAGTCCATTTCAAAAGAGAGGCCAATGGACAAGCTGTTTATAGATTGCTTGGTGCATCTTCCATGAATTCAACATGGAACACGGATATCATGTTAACAGATTTTGGCTTTACACGCTTTATCTTTCTGGCGCCTACTGAGCATGATTACTGGTTGGACCACTTCCCAAAGGAGTGGAAGTTTTTCTTACTTTCTATCACCTAAAACCTTGATTAGCGTTACTGCAGCTATCGTTACACAAAGACAATTCCAGAAATCCTGTTTTGGGTATGCCGTAACCCAACGATCCTGTACTCTCTTTTGTTGTCCGAGTTAATACAATCCGCACTTATTATCTATCGCAGTCAAGCTCGAAGTAACAGGGATAAGTCCATTGATTGGTTAAATTTTGCGTTCAGTTCTGCTGTACGTGAGTCTCACAGGACTTCACCTGCTAAGCTCATGTTTGCTTACCCCATAAATTCGCAATACCTAATCTTCGGTCTATTCAAGATCTACTTTCCAAGACTGCAGAACCCAACACTCTCAACCAAATGTGAAGAAACCAGTTAATAATATTCGCTTCGCACATGGGCGAGAGGCTCACGGATGTAACAGAGGCAGGCGCCCGCCTTCGTTTAGAATGGGTGATCGCATTTGCATTTAAGAACCTGTAGGCCCACAGTGGGACAGATCAGAAAGCCTCTCCTAAGGTACGCCCATAGTTTGTAGGTTCCTATGATGTCATTCGAACGCTCAAGTTTGGAAAAAAAAAAAAAAAAGGCTGATATAACACACAGTCTGTTAAAAGCTGGTAAAAACTGAAGTTCTATGGAGGATATTTTATCTACCCAGTTTTCAAAACTTCTTTCACATCTTTTACTTTTAAGGGCGGACGATGGACCAGTGTGAATGCTTCGGATTCGGATTATGGCTTACTGCATCTTTGCTTAGCTCGTGAGGACGTCTTTAATTTCCGCACCCAAAGAGGGCAGCTAGCGTTACGCTCACATAACTAAGATCAGTGACACTTGTGGGGTCACTTGTGTGCTGGAGTTAATTGGGACATTTTTATCTGTGATGGGCTAGAGGCGCTAGATTGCCATATGACTCCATGTTATGGCTGAGTGGGAAAGTTGTATTTGGCGTCCTCCACTAAAGGTGCAGTTCCTGCTCTTAACTTCCAGAAACGCCTTCCAAGTTAGCCGGCCGGGGTGGCCGAACGATTCAAGGCGCTACAGTTTGGAAACGCGTGACGGCTACGGTCACAGGTTCGAATCCTGCCTCGGACATGGATGTGTGTGATGTCCATAGGTTAGTTAGGTTTAAGTAGTTCTACGATCTAGGGGACTGATGACCTCCCATAGTGCTCAGAGCCATTTGAAACATTTTGGAGCTTTCCAAGTTAACCTAAGTAAATTAAGTGTAAGCGTGTGGGCCCCTATGCATGGCAACACGATATTGAGGGCTATGAAAGTTTTATTCCAAAACAATCACAGACGAAAATTATTTGGTGAGAACTTTATGCTAAAACTGTCTCACCGACTTCGCCAGAAAATAGGAGCTGAACATTCACCTGTTTCTGCTTGCCATATTCATCGTTTCATATGTTTATCAGTATTATTTAATACGAATGACAACATTTGCCTTCTATATCTCTTGGTCGAATGATAATGGTCGAATATTGTTCTAAATGTAGTAATTATGACCTCAGCTGTGGACTTTTTATAACCATTGTTTGTTTTTCTAAACGGAATAGTCTTCTTTGCAAGCATGAAAAATAAGTTGTTATTGTATTTTTTCGCGTACAATAAAAAGTAATGCTAATCCGACGATATAGTTTTATTCCTTATAATTTTGTCTCTAAGAAATTATTTTTGTGAACGTATCGGACGTTCCCCGTAATCGCTGCACCACGTGGAAGAACCCCTTGCTTCCGGAACACTGATCATCGGCGGGAATTTCGGAAGGCCTCCACTTGGACCTGCCACAAAATAATTTTGTATAAATCGTTTTCAATATATTTTCAATTAGCATACGAAGGATGATTGACTTTTGACGTAAAGGTAACGTATTTAACCCGAAAAACTGAGTCAGAAGCGTGCATTAAAAATAAATTTTGAAGATATCGCAAAGCGGTATCGTAAGCTGACAGAGATTTGAATTTAGAATACCGGCATCAAAATCTCACCAAAATTGTGCATACTGTTCTAAAGTTATGTTTCTTAATTTGAAAAACACAGTTTTGAGAAAAACGCAGTTACATATTAGTTAAGTTACACATACCTCTGTCAGCGATTCCTGCATGATACAGTAATCCTTCCAGATGCAGAAAGAGTTACTCCTCCATCTTCTTCGTGACCATGCTGGTCCAGCGGGCATCTTAGGCAGCTTCCGTCATCCTCTGCAGTGCTCGCTCGATACGCCTTTCGTCTATTTTTGTGCATACGTTCTGACGGACTTGTCCCGTCTCAAGTTCGAGCACTTTCATAATGTTCGTAATATCTGTTAGATCGTCGTGGGAATTAAATGCTGCCATAAGGCCACGATGGCGGATATTTTTTTATCCTCCGCTGTGAATGGCTTTAGAGGCATCGAGCAGATGCTAGCATTAAAACTCTCCTTGGCTTTTTAAGGATAAGCTCCCAGGAATAGTTCCAGCAAGTTATGTGATAACATGCCGAACTAAAATAGTTGACAGTTTCGTCGGTAACTGATGTATCCGTCGACTGAGGTCGGACGTGCGCTCAATGCGCCGGGACACTTTCACAAATCGCCTTGTAACTCAATAACGGAGTCTATGGCGAGCTTGGCGTGGTCACTATAATAAAGCAGACATCCCAGAGATCAATTTTTGGAAGTTTCAAATAGGACTACCCCTGTGAGCTGTATGATAATGTCATGAGAGCCAAAGTAGAAGAGAGTTGCCTTTAAATGTTTCTGAGTTGATGATTAGCGTCTCCAGTGTTGCATACCACAGCGCTTTGCAAACCTTGGCACACGTCATGAGCTGGCAAAACAAGTGTCATCACAGCCAGGCATACGACCGGCAGCCGGCTTCCACGGTCAGCAGACCCTCCACGCCTCACGCTCAAGGGGGCGTGACCACGGTGTCGCCACACCACGAATATTGAAGCACAGGCTGCAGAGAAGTGTTTTACCTTCCAGCTGAGTTTTTGTAGCCACCATCAGCCAGCACCACGCTCTCAACCTCAACCTCTACCCGATAGTGACCTGCCCTTCCCAAGACATTACAGTTTGGTGTCAGGATTCCTTCACTGATACTTGGTACCAGGAGAGTCGACCTCCACCCAGCACACAATATTGTCACACCGTCGGATGGGTGACCAAGCTGTTGATTTTGTAGTTTTCTTCCTTTTTTTCTATGAATAGAGGACATGGATCAAAGTGGTAGATTCACGGAAAGTTGAGGTTAACCTTAATGCAGCCATCAGAGCCGGTTGGGCTTTCTCAGTTCAGTGCTAGTACCAGGTAATGATATTCGCAACCCCAAATGTTTAGTCAGTGTAATTTGCTACTCCATGCTGTAACGTGTATGGAGTCACAGGCAGCAGTTTGTTTCATTTATCATAGGTATGGTGATGCGGCTAAACATTCCACGGTGACGAGACGGCTCATAATGAGATGCAGGTTGTAACTGGTGTATGTTGTATATAAGCTATTGTCAACTGTTGTTGTGTTTTAGTTTATGTTGGAGATTAAGGTTCTCAGTAGCAGAGGCGCCGGGCAAGACGCCAAACAGCTTTTCCTTAATGAGGTAGCGCAATTAAGGATGCACAAAAGAGAGTTACCCTTGCGGTTTGGAGCTAGGGACGAGGACTTAGCGCTATCATTGCAATCTAGTCGTCTAGAGATCCAAACTGATCACGTCGTCCTGTGAAATGTAATTAATAGCTAAGGTTAGACGCTGGACGCTGGTCACAGAACCAGTTTACTAGAAACAGCAAAACTGCGGTTGTCAGGAGAAGCAAAAACCTACATGAGGCGTGCAGAGAGGTTCAAAAACACACAGCCGTTTAACGAGATGGAAAGATGCGAGTGACAGAAGGGTGCGAGATTCTTCTGCAAGCAGTTGAGTAGTTTAAGAAAGAAGCACAGTGAGTCAGTGGAAAATTTTGCGGACAGAATACGTAAGATAAATGTGCAAACGCTCGAATATAGTGTGAACGTGTGTGTGTGTGTGTGTGTGTTGGGGGGGGGGGGGTTGATGATGACTAGAGATCAGGAAGCCGAAATAAGACACTGGATGCCTTTTTAAATGGGATGCCACCCGATATGTCCAGAAGGTTTAGGATAAGTGCTCCAGAGGACTTCGCAATGAGTTTGGCTACAGAGTTTGAGCAAATGATTTAACACCGATAGGCTAAGGGCTTTTTCAATTAGCGTAAAGTGCTATAGATTGTAGTAGGTGTGGTGTCGCTGAAAACGCTATTGTAGGGGCTGTAACGAACATTAAAAGCAAGAAGGAACCCTAGATCCATCGTGTGTCATTCCCGGTAAATTTCGATTCTACATATGCGTATGTAGAGGTGAAATAGGAAATAGTGGGAGCTGCGAGACGCAAGAAGCACACGTCTTTATTGAACACAGGGGTTAATGTGTCAGTCGTAAGTGTGGCCTGGTATGTCAGAGTGAACTTAACCCTCCACGCAGGTTTGCTTGGTGTTGGGTACAGAGTGATGTAAAGTCGGTGGGTTCAACTATGGTGAGTTTTCAGACTGGGGCAGAACGTTCTAAGTAATGTGTAGTAGTTGTGCCATGTATAAGTGAGGGTTACCGTATGAACTTTGGGTTACACTTTCTTACAGCACAAAATACCAAAACTGACAGTATAAAACATGAAACTTCCTGGCAGATTAAAACTGTGTGCCGGACCGAGACCCGAACTCGGTCCGGCACACAGTTTTGATCTGCCAGGAAGTTTCATATCTGCGCACACTCCGCTGTAGAGTGAAAATTTCATTCTAGTATAAAACTTGTTTCAACTCGGAGTGTACCATTTCATTAGAGGGAAACAGTCGCCGGCTTAGTAGCATCGCAAGATTCGTCTCTCTTAAGAAGGGAACCCCTTGGACTGTGAATAACAACGCTACGGCGCAGTTCACATGATATTGTGCTTCACGTCACTGGGAAGTTGCTTTGGGTGAATGTGGAATCAAATGGCCTGTTAATATGTTATGTGTGGTAGAACCACTTGCAAGAAATGATGTGTAGGATACATCACGTGGCTTTGTGAGAAAAAGCAATATATACATACAGGGTGAAGATGACAGGAAAATGTTTCCCATAAATGTAGATAATCATGATACCGATGAAGTGGAGGTGATCAAGGGATTTCTGTAGCACACCAGGATATCCTAGGTCAAAATGAATGGGTCGCGACAAGAGTGCGCCAAAATCAGACGCAGGCCATATTCAGAATTGCATTACGTAAGAACGTAGAGTAGCAGGAGTGGAAGGAGTGGAAATGGAGAAGTTGTCATTGAGGTTTGAGGATATACTTTTTCCTAATGGCCCATTGCCAGCAATACCTATGACACAACACAGAGTTTCTACAAGGAATGAAGCATCAGTATATCATGCCATACTGTATACCTTGGCATTTGCAACCAGTTATGGACGATTTTGATAACCAGCAGTTTGTAAATGGAATTATATCAATATCGAAAGATGCCATTTGGATTAGAAAGTAACTAATAACTTACCAGCGTTTGTTTGATGAGGTGTTAAGGAGTCTTAAACCTCAACAATTTATAGTATACCGTCATAACACGATTGTTTTCTCAAAGGAGATGATGGAGCACATACGATAGTTACAAGAAGTTTTGAAAAGCTTATGAGCGGCACATTTGATGTTAAGTGCGGAAGAAGTGTCATTTTGCTTCCGAGAAAGTGACGTACTTGGAGCATGTAGATAGTAGTGAATGGGTTAAGACAGACCAAAAGTTGGCGCAGGCAGTGAAAGATTTTCCAATTCCTGGATACAGAAAAGAATTGCAATACTATTTTGGTTTAGCAAATCATTGTAGGAAATTCGTAAAAGGGATTCCAGAGGTGACAAGACCACTTATGCAATTGTTGAAGAAAGACATAAAGTTCGAGTGGGTGAAGGAATGCCGAGACGCATCAGAGGACTGAAGAGAGCGTTAGCATAGTGTCCCACATTAGTTTTTCTGGTTTATGAGAAAAAGTTGGTGCTTTCAAAATGGTTCAAATGGCTCTGAGCACTATGGGACTCAACTGCTGAGGTCATTAGTCCCCTAGAACTTAGAACTAGTTAAACCTAACTAACCTAAGGACATCACAAACATCCATGCCCGAGGCAGGATTCGAACCTGCGACCGTAGCGGTCTTGCGGTTGGTGCTTTCATATGACGCTTCTGATCAGGTGTTGGGGTGTGTTTGAGTCAGGTGACGGACGGTAAAGAACATCTCAGTAAAGAACATCCTGTATCACACTGTTCTGGCGTAACCACAATCGCTGGAACGAAGACGATAAACGCAAAGACCAGAGAAGGCGGTGAGGCGCCGTCATCCAAATGCCCGCTGACAAGGACCGCGCCACGACAGGAGCGCTCTCTGCAAGAAATGAATAAAAGCGCCGCTCCTGCCAGGCCCAGCCACTCAGATCGGCTCCGTATACGGAAATTAATGCTCACTTGTGGACATTAGTGAAACGAAGTAAGTATTACCACGGCCGAGCGGAGGGATCTACTCATCAGATTGCCGTGAACATTGTGTGTAGCAAAAACTTTATTGCTTTGCATGTCGCATCTCGCTTGCGACACTTTTGTATGTTAAAGTTTTGTCAATCTGCTCTATAGAATGCTTTCCCCCTCATCTGTCCAGGTCCATCCCCCCCATCTGCCCTTGGCTAGGGTGTGTCATCTTTGTGCCGACATTTTCGTGCAGTGTTTACAGTGAGTGTTCAGCGTTGTGTGTGTTTTCGGAAGTGTTGCAAACGGACATCATACTGTCGCTGGGTGTGATTTTTATATCTCTTGCTAACAGGAGCCAGACTGTCGCCATGTTTATTTAATTGTCTGTCTACTATGTTACTTGACTGATTCCTGTGTATTTTCTTAGCATTGCCAACCCTTTGCTTTATGTTTTAACTTTCGTAAATTTTTCCGCCGTTTTACAATTTAAGTCACCGTTTTATCGCCTTTTTATTGTTTCTTATCTTCTTCTTACGTTTTAAAAAGTCTGTAGGCTGCAGAGCAGCGTAATAAGCTGCTGCCAGCCCACCCCCTTGGGGGGAATCGAAATTCAATAAAGGAAAAAAAAAACTCTATAGAAATAAAACTACTAATATTATTTGATTGAATTTTTGTACAGCATTCCGAGAACGTAGTATCCCTTAGGCACCCTATGCGAGACGAGTGGGCAAGACCCAACACATACACGTCTTGGTAGATGAGTAGAGTGGAGAGAAACTTCTCCTCAATGCAAAAGGAAATGCTCAGTTTGTATGTGGGATTAAGTGTATTTGATATTATTTATATGTGAAGAAATTTGTGGTGGTAGCTGATAATGTTGCTCTTAAATGGTTATTAGGTGTAAAGGACCCTTCTAGTATGGTGATGACATGGCCGCTAAGCTTGAGCGATTTCGGATATGAAGTTCTAAGCGAAATCTAGTAAGAAACATTGGAATTCAGATGTTTTAAGAACAAAGGTATTTGTAATACCGGCACAGGACCTGACGCTATCTTGACTGAGATACTCGTTTATCATTTTATGTGGTTGCAGTGACAAGGTCAGATAAACCCAACAGGGACAGTGGATTTGTTAGGTACATTACCAAAATATTGAGAGAGATATTGAGGTGTGTTCAGGGGCAAAAGCCAAAGCCCTGGAACACCAAGAGCATAAAGGGAATAGTGTGGGAAAATTACCACAGGATAGTGTATGACAATGGGTAATGGTATTGAGCCCTTGTATTCCAAAGGGTAGACCAAATATTTGTCACTAGGTATCAGGGGCTGTATTAGGCAACTGAAACAATCCCACACGTTAACTTCTAACTCCAAATAGTAACTCATACTACCAGAGCCAATTTTGGGTGCCAGCGACAATTACAGAGCATTCTGGGAACATTAACGCAACTATTAGCATCCACAGGGGAGAAACTGACTGATAGTAGGAAGAAACGTCAATGCAAAAACCTAATCAACCTGCGAATGGAGTTGCATCTAGATAGAGGTCAAGAAAGTATGAGAGGATATTTGTTGTTGTGTATTGTATTCTATACCTTAACAGGTTAACTTTAATTATGATGTTAACTGGGTTGCAACTCTATAAGTGACAAGAAGCTGATGCGTGGTTGGATAGCAGAATTTGGTTACTTAAGTGGTTTTTTTGTGTTCAGTCTATATTGTTTGTGAGGGGGTGTCCAGAAAGTAAGTTCCGATCGGTCGCGAAATGGAAATCACAGTGAAATCCGATGAAGCTTCGCACAGTTATGTTGTGAGTGTCTCTAGTATGACTCTCGATCGCTTCATGTTGCACCGTGAGCATGTAAAGATGCCTAGAAAATAGTTTCTTTCGCCAAGTAAGGGTGCCTGCCAACAGATTTCACCTGATTTCATGCAAGCCCACATAACTGTCACGCATTTGCTTCTTCATGAAAATTCTCGGTCGCTCACAGCTGGGGACGAGGAAGACGCTCTTATAACGTTTCCGATGCGAAGTGTTTGATCACTATCCATACAACTCAGACGTGGCTCCCTCTGATTTTCATCTCTCTTCACATGAACCACAGGCTATTAAGACGTTTTGATATAAGCAACAAGCTGCAGACCATTGTAGAGAACTGGTGGAAAGCACACAACGAAGATCATAGAATGTTGCTGCAACGCTGCAAAAAATATGTAAATCTGATCGTCGACTATGTAGGAAAGTAGTTGGAACCTGTAGCTAACTGTTGAAAATAACCCATTTCTAAATTTTCACTGTGGTTTCCTTTTCATGACCGATCGTGGCTTACTAACTGGACAGCCCTCGTAGGTAATTAAGTGCTTTTTTCTCTGTTTATTAGATGGCAGTTCTTCCCAAAGGGGGTGGGTGTGGGAGAGGAGGAAAGATTGTATCTTCTTGTTTCTACGTTGATGCATTCCAGAGGTAGAGGTGAGGGGAATCCTAATCGTGGCAGTGCTGCACCTCTTTAACAGGAGTAGAGTGGAGGCGCTGCTAGTAAAACTATTGGAGAATGGTGTGCTTTCTGTAAGATAATAAGATGAAATAAGATGCGGTTCTCACTCATCACCGATGAATGCTGGAGTGAACTTCAACGCGTGAGAAGTGCGTAACGAGGTGAGGAGGTTTGAAAACATACTTGTGGCTCTATGAAGATAGTCGGAAGCCAAGGGGATGTTTAAAGAGATACATGCGCATAACGAATACTGACTAGAGGTAATGCAGTGTGTAAATACAACGGTACCAGGACCTGAGTGTTGTACTGGCCCGAGTGAATGCGTTGGATATGAAGTTAATAGTTGAGAGGGTTGTGCAGTCGTCAGATGATGCGTGAGTAGTGGTGTCGGGTTTGGAAGAGGCCATTCTCTATACTGTGCAAGGGCAACTGAGTGCAACGCTGCAAGCAGTTCCTGTTAGGCTTACGAAAAGCAGGGCGGTATGCCATCGGAATGGGAACACACTGCAGAGTCAAACACGCAGAAACTTCCGTTGTACTACCACATACCAACAGGAAAGTTCATACAGGTTAATACAGCGGAAATATTGCTGATCTCAAGATGGTAGAGATGACACTCTGTAATGCCATCAGGAGAAATAGAGCTACAATCTGCCCAGCCAGGGTACTTCAGACTGGCACGAATACATGCGAAATTCGTTTGTACTTAGGTAAGACGGCCGGGGTTGTCCTCATTGCATCCTACAGCTGCGACCCTACTTCCAACAGGCGGGGCTTCACTGGTTTCATTAAGTGAAGAATAACGCAGTGTTGGCAGCTAGCTGCTACGAACAGGCAGGCAGACGGGAACTAAATGACTGGAAGTGCTTGGCAGTATATTAATGATTAACGGAACGGACTGCGACATTACAGGACCGACTTTTCACCTCTCAGTGGCTGTTATAGGAGATACCAAATTAAATACACTCCTGGAAATGGAAAAAAGAACACATTGACACCGGTGTGTCAGACCCACCATACTTGCCCCGGACACTACGAGAGGGCTGTACAAGCAATGATCACACGCACGGCACAGCGGACACACCAGGAACCGCGGTGTTGGCCGTCGAATGGCGCTAGCTGCGCAGCATTTGTGCACCGCCGCCGTCAGTGTCAGCCAGTTTGCCGTGGCATACGGAGCTCCATCGCAGTCTTTAACACTGGTAGCATGCCGCGACAGCGTGGACGTGAACCGTACGTGCAGTTGACGGACTTTGAGCGAGGGCGTATAGTGGGCATGCGGGAGGCCGGGTGGACGTACCGCCGAATTGCTCAACACGTGGGGCGTGAGGTCTCCACAGTACATCGATGTTGTCGCCAGTGGTCGGCGGAAGGTGCACGTGCCCGTCGACCTGGGACCGGACCGCAGCGACGCACGGATGCACGCCAAGACCGTAGGATCCTACGCAGTGCCGTAGGGGACCGCACCGCCACTTCCCAGCAAATTAGGGACATTGTTGCTCCTGGGGTATCGGCGAGGACCATTCGCAACCGTCTCCATGAAGCTGGGCTACGGTCCCGCACACCGTTAGGCCGTCTTCCGCTCACGCCCCAACATCGTGCAGCCCGCCTCCAGTGGTGTCGCGACAGGCGTGAATGGAGGGACGAATGGAGACGTGTCGTCTTCAGCGATGAGAGTCGCTTCTGCCTTGGTGCCAATGATGGTCGTATGCGTGTTTGGCGCCGTGCAGGTGAGCGCCACAATCAGGACTGCATACGACCGAGGCACACAGGGCCAACACCCGGCATCATGGTGTGGGGAGCGATCTCCTACACTGGCCGTACACCACTGGTGATCGTCGAGGGGACACTGAATAGTGCACGGTACATCCAAACCGTCATCGAACCCATCGTTCTACCATTCCTAGACCGGCAAGGGAACTTGCTGTTCCAACAGGACAATGCACGTCCGCATGTATCCCGTGCCACCCAACGTGCTCTAGAAGGTGTAAGTCAACTACCCTGGCCAGCAAGATCTCCGGATCTGTCCCCCATTGAGCATGTTTGGGACTGGATGAAGCGTCGTCTCACGCGGTCTGCACGTCCAGCACGAACGCTGGTCCAACTGAGGCGCCAGGTGGAAATGGCATGGCAAGCCGTTCCACAGGACTACATCCAGCATCTCTACGATCGTCTCCATGGGAGAATAGCAGCCTGCATTGCTGCGAAAGGTGGATATACACTGTACTAGTGCCGACATTGTGCATGCTCTGTTGCCTGTGTCTATGTGCCTGTGGTTCTGTCAGTGTGATCATGTGATGTATCTGACCCCAGGAATGTGTCAATAAAGTTTCCCCTTCCTGGGACAATGAATTCACGGTGTTCTTATTTCAATTTCCAGGAGTGTATTAAGCAGCCACAGTTGTACTGGCCAGATAACCCCTTAAATGTGCTTCCAATGCAAACTTTGACCTATCTGAATCAAAAATTAGATCTGAACTATTTCTTGCCTTGAATCGACTAATAGCCACGCAAGAGGGACGAATTTCGGTGGAGATGATGGTTCAAAATGTGCAGCAATACCAGGAGAAGCAACAAAGTACGGACTTGACGATGAGTGTAAGAACAATGGGCACAGTGATGGTGTTGATTACGTTTTGCGCAGCCTTCGTCTACCATAGGCGGAGAGCTGCTCATCAGAGTGACCCCCCCCCCCCAGTGCATCAATACCACCAGACTGGTTGACTATTCGTAAAACAGAGGACTAGAGTACAGAAAGTTAAGGATAAGTTGAAACGTAGACATAAGTAATGTGTTTTCCTAGTATTAAGAATTTGTGAAACTCAGAGGCATGTAGTCTGAAGTAAATTTTTGGTACTGGTGCTGTTGATTGCTTCAGTGAAGAAGACCCATGATGACATGATCAGTGAGAGATGTTGTTGCATACCGATGTGACAAGTCGTGGAATAGAGATATGCACATATACAGATGATGGCAGTATTGTGTACACAAATATGAAAGGGCCGTACACTGTCAGAGCTGTTATTTGTACTCAAGTGATTCATGTGGAAAAGTTTCCGTGATTACGGCCCAAGGCAGGAACTAACACACTTTCAACGCGGAATGTTGGTTGAAGCTCGCCGTATGAGATATTCCCTTTCAGAAATCGTTAGCGAATTCAATATTCCGAAATGCACAGTGTCAATAGAGTGCCGAGAGTACCAGATTTCAGGCACTACATGTCACCACAAACAACACAGTGGCCGACGGCCTTCACTTAACGACCGAGAGCAGCGGCGTTTGTGTAGAGTTTCATGTGCTAACAGGTAAGCAACACTGCGTGAAATAACCACAGAAATCAATGTGGGATATAATTTCTAGACGTGTTGCAGATTTGCTGTGTTGCCCCATTCCTGTGTGGCGTTTACGTTCCAACACACTTAATACACTGCAACTAATGGGTTGCAAGCTGTCGCTTCCTTCAATCATAAATATGTGTCTGAGTGATCTGAATGTTATAATCTTTACGTACAGAAAATTATTAGCTTCTTAATAGCCTTCAAATCGTGAGTTACGTACTTAATTTTTATGTATGAAAGTACTGAATTTACTCATGCCATTTTTGTTGTCTATGTCTGCTGTTGCTTTCGGAACTAAAATTAATAATCAGATTAATTAATTTAATAACATTTAACTTTAAACTGCTGGTGTACTCATGTACCACCAAATAAAATAAAAACAGTGAATAGTTGAGGGAATATGAATAAGACAGAGGCGTATTCGAGCTTTAAAAATAATGACATGTTTTATTGGAAATTTGTGGTAAGATCTTATGGAACTAAACTGCTGAGGTCACCGGTCACTAAGCTTACACACTACTTAACCTAACTTTAACTTACGCTACGGACAACACACACACCCATGCCCGAGGGGGATTCGAACCTCCGACGGGAGGAGCCCCGCGAACCGTAACAGGACGTCCTAGTTCGCTGGGCTACCCCGCGCGGCCATGTTTTGTTAATCCTTTTATAAGAAGAAGGAGCTGATGAATCTTACACAAAAGCACAAATCGTAAAAGGGATGGTGTCTTATTCGCAGAGCATACGTTGGGGTGGAAGCTATACAAATTCTCCCATGAGTTACTCCCCTTTACAACACAATCTGACTTTGCATACATGAATTCACTGTGAGGCCTAATTCTATCCAAATGTAATCAACTACGATCGAGTATACCACGAACTACGGTTCACCTAAGAACAGGTAACAGTGAATATGATTTAACAAACCTACGCCGGTGCAGCAGTATTTTACCCTTTCACCTTGATTCAGGCGGTGGCAGAAAATAGAACGCTGTGGGCGAGGAGCGGCGCACTACAGCAGCTGTAATGCTCTGACACAGCCACGAAAATCTGCAAACTACACGGTCTGGTGTCTGATTATAAAAATGCGGGAAACTTCCCTATCAGAGTACTGAAATCCCGACAGGTGCCCACATTTGCTGACCTGGCCAAACCAATTTGACTCACAGGTACAGCGGTTAGTGCTGGAATTTTCGTGCATCAGACAGCCAACTCAGAACGGATAAGTTCACCTTCCTAACGTAAGATATGTCCGAAATTATACGCAGTTTCACTGTCAATACAGTTGGATGTTCCCACTGGCTCTTAGTCCATCACAAGATACAGACCACAAGTCTCACCTACGAGGGAGAAACCTGAAGTTTACCACCAGGGTAAGACCAGAAGACGAAGAAGGCAAAGAGTCACAACCACTTTCCACCAAGCCCCGGTACGGGAGCCGAATTAGCAAAACCGAAACCGCCCCCACATTGCACAAGCCAATCGAACTGTTCTCTACTCATCGAATATATCTTCTTGACTGTTTGGTTCGCCAGGCACAGCACAGGGCTCCCACACTGGGGGAACAAACCTCCACTTCGCGTATCCTGAGAGGAGCCAACCAGCATCTCCAAATCTCTCTTGTCTCAAAAAAAAAAAAAAAAGGAGATTTTAGGCTAGGAGGCATCGTTCTCATGGTAAGCATGCCCATGTTTTCGGCAAAAAAAAGGAAAAGAAAAAAAACTGCCTAGACAGAAACACATCCCTCACTTATGGAGAGATGTAATCTTTCCAGACCGACCCTTTTCAATTTCTGAAAGAAGGCTGTTAAGCTTCCCAGACAGCTGTCCCTGTGAAATATTCATGTTTTTGCCACTCTCTAAAAGAGCCTGATGACTTCCTGGTGTCAGGGGAGTTACAGTCTTTCCTCTACTAAAATGTGCTCTACCTGCTCTGTCCGTATTGTCCCAGCTTCTAACATGAGAATGCATAGAGTCTTATGACCTTCCTACCCTTTGAACAAATGCTCAGTTTACAGTAGTCTCTCTTAAATAGCTTCCTCCACCCACTTTCCATCGACTGGCCACCTTCGCGATGGACTTCCACCTGGCCCATGTAAAACGTTTTTCGAATTGATGCCCCCTCCCCGCCTCCTGTCCGGTTCTAAGCAGCAGAAGGAAAGTACTACAGCCGGATGTCCCCCTGCAGGAGCAATCAACAGAGTGCTGCTTCCCAGAATCACTCACACAGCCTGCTCACTGCACTCAGAATTTATTCCCCCAATTCGTATCTTCTCCCTTCTTTCCGTCACCTCCATTACGGGCCCCCAGGTACAAGTTTAGGTTACAAGAACATTCTGCCCACAATTTCTTCATGTTAAAAAGTCATAAACCACACATTCCACATGTAGCACCGGGAACACCGAGATAATGACCTCAAATGTGAACGTTAATCTGACTGACAATGTTGTCAAAGTGAGAGAGTGTCGTGTCATATCTCAATGTCTTCTGGTTTAGCGAAAATATCCGTCACCACAGATACAGCAAGATCATAAACACCTGCAATGAGCACTATGGAATCCTTTGTGGGTATCAACAGACCTAGGAATACACAGACCTAGGAATACACCCAGAAAATAAGTCGGGTGAAAAAAAAATAAAACAAACTACGGTAAATAAGTTCAAATATTAGGCTGGTGCACAAGACAATAGTGTTTCTCCGCAAGTTTGATAAAGTCAGCGGATGTACGTAACAGGGAATCTAGTCATCAATAATGTATTGTCCTTCACTAATTACAACAGTCTACCAACGCAGGGTAACTTTTCGACTCCGCGACTGTAGAAATCATGTGGTTTTGAGGCGAAGTACTCGGTGAGCGAAGTGCGGAGAACATTTCCATCCAGAAAGGCATTTCCTTGAAGGTTGTTCGAGAGAGGGTGAAAAAGGTGAAAATGTGAATGCGGAAGATCAGGTGAATAAGGAGGTTGCTGAACGACTTCTCAACCCAATTCCTGTATATCTCTTTCTCTTAGTGTATCAGAAGGCGCGAGAGTGTTATAGTTGAGTAGCATCACTTCACGCAGTCTTCCTGGTCGTTCTTCTTGAACTGTGTCTGCAAGACGTCTCATTTGTCAGACAATAAGTATCAGCACTGTTGGTTAATATTCGTAGTACACATAGTACACCACGTGGTCGCTGCTCCACCAGATGCATAACACTGTGGACGCGCACAGGTCTTGGTACGGGTTGTTTCTGTATTGTTTGGGATCAACCATCCCTTTCTTTTTCTTACGTTAGAATAAAGTCACCATTTCTTGTCACCAATAACGAGACAGGATAGGAATGTTTGGTGTTGTTCACAAACCAATTTGTGATGAGCCAGCAGAGATGCACGTGTGACTACCTGCTGATTTTTGTGATTTTGGCTTAGAGCATTCGGTACCCATACACCCAAATTTTCAACCTTCCCCACTGCTGGCAAATGTTGCACTAGGGTGGAATGATCACAGTCCATCACATTTGCCAGTTCTCGAGTATGATGTCGTGGATGATTGTGGTTTAATGCGTTTAAACGATCTTCAACAAACCCCGAAGATCTTCCTCAACGTAGAGAGTCACTAACACCGTGCTCTGTGCAGCGGTATTATCCCCCTACACGACGCAGGTGTTCATACCTGCCTCTGCTGCTGAAACCCCTTCGTTGAACTGAAATAGAAGAATGTGTTGGAAATGTTCCGATTTCTCAACTTGGCGCTCCATTTTGTAGCGTCCATAGCTCCAGTCATTGTCCCCAAATGACAGAATGAGAGTATGTAAACTCATACAGCTACAGTAAATTACAAATAAAAAATGACAAAATATATATAAACCCTTAGCAACCGGAACACCAACATGCAAAAGAAAAACGCTACGAACTTATGAACCAACCTAATTGATTGAGGTCGCAGTAATGCTTAGATGAAGAGACTTGTCTAGGATAAATTAGCGCATTGAGCTGCTTCATACCAGTCTTCGGTTTGAAGATCTTAGCAACAGCGAGGTAAACGATTACCATTGAATTCTTCCTCTGTTCTTTTATCTAACTTGGCTTCGCTGTACCTCTTAGTTCGTTGTGCGTTTTTATAGGTGTATTCAGCAGCACGAAATGTAGTTAACATCTTGTTTATTTCATAATAAAGGTTACCGGTATTTCTTATTTCAGCGTAACCTAACACAGCGATCTTCTCTAATGGATTATGGTGCCACTCAGCATGCAGGTATTTGTTACAGTGCCTTGATATTCTATGTAGCTTACATAGCTATATGTCTGTGTACTTACACGTCCAGGAAGGGAATCGTTCTTTACTCTCTATTTACGGTGTGAATTATGAGGTTTTATGTAGTTGCTGGAGTTAATCTACGTAGATCTGCTTACCCATGCGACTATAACACTAACATGACATGGCAGCCACGTACCTCAGCCAACAATGTGGGCTCAGTGAAGCGGTATTTAGAGCTGTTTATTCGACGCCTTCCATAAACACCTCAGTGATACAGAAGAAATTGTGGAGCTGACTGCTACTCCGTCTGTCGGCTAGCTGTATTCGTATTACAAATAAAATATAATGATGACAGCCTGACACAGTTTTAAATGTCTGGCAGTATTCGCAGCTCTAAGCTGTTAATGATCTCAGTGACACAGCCGTAGGAAGGAGAACTACGGTTCAGATCCACGCCGAGTCATCAAAATTTAGGCTTTTCTGTCCTTTTCGCAGAATCGCCAAGGGAAAATGTTCGCTCGATTTCCTGTTCCGATCTTAGTGACCTCGTCGTCGACGAACGATAAACATTCATTCTTTTCTCAGCTTTAGGCATGTTCGTAAATAGCGAGATTACGTAATAACTGACCATCAGATCCGCAGCTTTTGCTTAATGTTCTTGTATATGCTGGACAGAATTTGTTGAGTCTGTAAAGTATACTTCCGTGCGCACATCCAGGCTAGATAGCTTGTTGGTCTGGTTGCTGGATAGATAGCGCGTTGGCGAGTCGATCCCACTGACAGTCTAATTCGTGAGCGTTTTTCGAGCTTTGGAGCTTGTAAAAATATTATTATTTGTCGAACTATTGACTGAAAGGCCGCAGGTGTGCATCCAGATCCAACCGTCGAATACGGCCGAAGAATCATCTATGGAAAATTCAACGAGTCATCACCGATAAGCACGTCTAATCTTTCAATTGTATTAACCCTCTTCATGAAAAACACTCTCGAGATTGTTGATGTTAGCAGACAGATATTAATGGCCAGAGCTTGTGTTAACCCAGTTCACCAAGTAAGGAGATCCCTCTCAAGTTGTGCTATGATTTTACATCGAATCTTGCCTCATTCACGGTCTGCTCAAGGGTCCTATATAGGAGTTGCGTTGCAGTAAAGGCGTTTCTAACACGTTAGATGAGGGCTAAAATGGCTATTTAGAAGCCGAAAACGGTGTTGCAAAGCTTACTGTTGCGACCAGCACTGAGAAAAAATTTGGTAAGATAATCCATTTAAGAATTTCTGTACTTTATTTTAGCATATTAAATGAAACCCTTTCGTCACTAGCTCACGTTATTCTAATCTTGATGTTGCGACCAACACTGAGAATGTATTAGGTAACGTAATGAATTTAAGAAATTTCTGTACTTTATTCTAGCATGTTAAAAGAAACTGTTTCGTCACTAGCTCGCACTATTCAATTCTTACTGTTGCGACCAACACTGAGAATGTATTAGGTAACGTAATGAATTTAAGAAATTTCTGTACTTTATTCTAGCATATTAAATGAAACCCTTTCGTCACTAGCTCGCACTATTCAAGTTGTTAATTGCCTCGTTTTATAGCACCCAAAGCACGAAAAGTTTGTGACAAGTTTTTCATTAAAACCGTCAAATGTCAAGTCTGCTCGGAAAAGACAGAGTGGTGATGTGAAACGTAGTTAGTATGATCTCCACGAATACTGTGCACGGCTATCTGGAATCATCTGAAAAACAAAGAGCCGGTATATACAGCTACATTTTATCATGTTAGTTACAACGAAACTATTGTGAAGAGACAGGCGCAAATATTCTGTTTCCCCGAAGCGGCACGTGGCTACAAATTTAAAACAGATCCCTCCAATTTTATGGAAAATTTTATCCCACGCAAAAATCAAATTAATTACTCCCGGAAACATTTTTCAAGCTATCGTTTAAATGACTCCCGAATATTGCACACAGCGTTACTATTTTCACATTGTTAAGTTCTAATACGTATTTCGTTACAGTATTTTGAATTGCGAAGTAATTAAAGCGCATAGGTTACGCAGTATATATATATATATATATATATATATATATAATCTTGATCACAGAATTATTTGTAGTCATTTTACGCCTTTCATGCACTTGTATTCCATCAGTGCTGGGTTTTCAAATTGCATAATGTTCACTTTGGGACCTGGAATTGTTTCCTGTTAACTGTACATTTTACTGTCTTTTGTTTCGTCAGGTTGCTATACTAATTATTGCGAATGCAGTGAAAAGCAAAAGACGTTGAAAATTTAATGATTGTACCATCAGGGTCTTACCCTAATTATGTATATTCCAAACAGAATATTCATGAATCTTGGAAGAAATCTTTTCTGCGTTTTTGATCACCCAATTTATTAATGTAAAACAATGCAACATTTCAAAAGCAGTCCATTAATCATTTTCACAACGTTGGGTCCCAGGTCGCTAAGAATCATTAGAACCATGGTGTCAACAGTTCTGTAAGCTTTTGACAAAATAAAAAATGTAATAACATGCACTATAGGTCTGCTGACATTTTTAGACCATTGTCAAGGAAATGTAAACGAATGCTTTCAAGTTTACAGTACTAATTAAGTTGTGGACTAACAGTCATAAAATATTAAAACGTAAGATAAATTTAAGGAAGTAACATTAAAAAGTTGTAAACATAGGACTAAACATATTCGGTGGATAAAATAAATTTTAGGCAATGTCTTTAAAAAATGCTGGTGCATCTTTATGACACTAGGTTTTAGCGATATTGCTTGTAATTTTTTTGTATGCTAAATATTTTTATGGCTATGACTTCACTATCGACAACCTATTCTCTGTACACTGTATTTCAGGGAAATGCTAAACATACGCATCAAAAAAGTTTTGCGTCACCCTGGTTCCCAGAACTTCTGAATATAGACGTTCACTGTGGATATTATGTCACAGATACAGTCCCTTTCTCTGTTCAGAGATGTCACTAAACCCGCCCAAAGATGTAAACAGCCATGCACGAGCAGCGCCTGTTGGACAGCCGATCACTTCCAGTCATTCCACCAGGAAGGAGATACACAGCTCGTGTTGTCTGTAGTTCAGCCATGCCTAGACGGTCAATGCCGCGGTTCGATCGCGTTCGCATTGTTACTTTGTGCCAGGAAGGGCTTTCAACAAGGGAAGTGTCCAGGCGTCTCGGAGTGAAGCAAAGCGATGTTGTTCAGACATGGAGGAGATACACAGAGATAGGAACTATCGATGAAATGCCTCGCTCAGGCTGCCAAAGGGCTATTACTGCAGTGGATGAACGCAACCTACAGATTATGGCTCGGAGGAACCCTGATAGCAACGCCACTATGCAGCCACGGGACGTCGCGTAACTACTCAAACGGTGCGCAATAGGCTGCATGATGCGCAATTTCCACGGCGAGGCCCATCTTTGCAACCACGACACCATGCAGCGCGGTACAGATGGGCCCAACATCTTTCCGAATGGACCGCTCAGGAATGGCATCACGTTCTCTTCATCGATTAGGGTCGTATACGCCTTCAACCAGACAACCATCGGAGATGCGTTTGGAGGCAACCCGGTGAGGTTGAACGCCTTAGACACACTGTCCAATGAGTGCAGGAAGGTGGAGGATCGCTGCTGTTTTGGGGTGGCATTTTGTGGGGCCAACGTACGCCACTGGTGGTCATGGATGGCGCCATAACGGCTCTAAGATACGTGAATATCATCCTCCGATCGGTAGTGCAACCATATCGACAGCATATTGGTGAGGCATTCGTCTTCATGGACGTCAGTTCGTGCCCCCATCGTGCACATCTTGTAAATGACTTCCTTCAGGATAACGACATCGCTCGAGTAGAGTGACCAGCATGTTCTCCAGACATGAATGAGCCGTAGTAAAATTTGCTCTTTTGAAGAGCGCACCGCAGCGCATAGTGTAAAGCAGTCGCTTACCGTTTCTGGCGGTGGCACTGCTCTGGCAGTGGCAGCTTTGGTGTCTCCCTCTGGTGGAAAAGGGGAAAGGTTGCCTTTTCAAATGAATTTAAGGGGCGCGATGAGCTCAGTAGAGGAGGGTCAGTGAGTCGAAGGCAGTTGGTCAGCTGGGGCTATATTAGCCTGGGCGAGTCTGGTCAGTTGGTCAGCCAAGTTAGTCTGGGTCTGTCTCTCGTCCGCATTGGTGAGGTGGTTAGTGTCTGTCGGTCGCCCGCATCTCGTGGTCGTGCGGTAGCGTTCTCGCTTCCCACGCCCGGGTTCCCGGGTTCGATTCCCGGAGGTGTCAGGGATTTTCTCTGCCTCGTGATGGCTGGGTGTTGTGTGATGTCCTTAGGTTAGTTAGGTTTAAGTAGTTCTAAGTTCTAGGGGAGTGATGACCATAGATGTTAAGTCCCATAGTGCTCAGAGCCATTTGAACCATTTTTTTGTCTGTCGGTCGTTCGGAGTGCTAGTATGTGTTAGGCCGCCAGTCTGCTCGAGTTTTCTCAGGTAATGGGCATTGGCGGTTGGATCGGTCGCGCACTGGGAGACAAGATGACTTGTCCGCCTGGAGGGTTGGCGCATGTGAGGTGGCCACGTGAGTCCAGTGGCCTTGCCGTATAGCGAGGCGTAGTGGCTTCGAGGCCGACACGAGAGCAACAGGAGCCAACCCACGACATCGGTCTGGCCGGGGCGAGGTTGAGCCGAAGTAAAATTTGCTGTTTAGAAGAGCGCGCCGCAGCGCCTAGTGTAAAGCAGTCTCCCTCCGTTCCTGGCGGTGGCACCGCTGTGGTAGTCGCAGCTTTGGTGTCTCCCTCTGGTGGGAAAGGGGAAAGGTAGACTGTTCACGTGCTTTTAAGGGGCGCTATGAACTCCGCAGTCGGAGAGTCGGTCAGTCGAGGCGACTCTAGTCAGTTGGTCAGCCGGCTCATTGTGGGACAGTCAGTCTCTGTCTGTCGTCGGAGTGCGAGTATGTCGTATGGATCAAACTTTAAGCCAGAAAATGAGAGTCTTGCCACTTCGCCAGTAACAGAACTCAGCTATTTTATGCACGGTCGGGACTGAGTTCCTGCATCTGAGTCTGCGCGTTAGGCCGCCTGTCTGCTCGAGTTGACCGGGCAACGGTTATTGGAGGTTGGATTGGTCGGTAGGTTGGTCGCGCACTGAGACACGAGATGACTTGTTTGCCTTGAGCGTCAGCGAATGTGAGGTCCCCATGTGAGTCCAGTGGGCAGCGCCGTATAGAAAGGGGTAGTGGCTTCGCGGTTCAGAAGAGAGCAACAGGAGCGGAACCACGACATCGGTCTGGCCGGGGCGAGCTGTGACGCCGTGCGAAGGGAGATCGGCGCGCCTTCCTGCGTTCGTTGAAGCGGCTGGCAGCGGACGGTTCCGGAGAGCGTTGAGGGTGCTGCGCCAGGTCTTCGCCAGCAATCGCAGTTTATTAGAAGTTAAGTGATTGCAGATATGTTGTTTCATTTACTTGTTAAATTCTACTTGTTTTCTTGGTGAGGTAACCAGCCGCTTTGTTTTGGGTTCGTCCCACCATTCTTCTCCGTTTGCCCACCCACGGGAAGGTGGTTATTGTGAATTGGGTGGTCCGTTTTTCCCTTGTGGAATTGGGAAGGTTTAGTGCAATCTGCAATTGTTTAGTAACTCCCCCCCCCTCCCTGTCAATGTGCCATACGTTAATAGCTGCCTCTGTCATGTTTGTCCGAATTTATAAAATTAAGGTCAGGGCCGAATTCCTGAAATATGTTTTTATCTTGCTTATCATCTAGCGAGGCGTTATATGTGTAATGTAGAGCATGTTGTACACTTTACGTAAGTCTGAATTTCATGGGTTTTATTTAAATAGTCATTATTATAAAGTTGCCACACTTCCACCGTAAGAGCCCTTTTAAAAACAAATAGCACTTTTGGTGTAAAATAAGTTCTTAGTGTGAGTGTATGTACCATTTCCGTCCCTCTTACGCGGTGAATAGTTAATGTGTTTGTGTGAGTTGTTAGAGATTTTAGGTTACAGTAATCTGGTGTGTTGCAGATTTGCAACAGTGTAGTTTTTCGGAGGTCGTTGTGAGCGGCCGTGACTGCGGCCGTGTTGAAAGGGAGCGGAAGCTTCTCAGCCCGTAACGAAAAAAAAAAAAAAAAAAACATTTTATTCTGCCTCTGAATATTTGTAACTTGATATTTCGGGGGTGCTTTTCTGCTTATAATTTTAAAACTGTTTTGAAAAATCTTTAGGAATAAAACTCACATTTGTTAAATTGTAAGTTGATATTTCGAGGGTGCTTTTCTGCTTATAAATTTTAAATCTGTTTTTTGAAAATGATTTTAAGAATAAAATTTCCATTGGTTGAAATTTGTTTCCATCAGTTACTCCTTGGCAACTACGTCCACGCTCACTTAGTGTGTTAATGTTCTTGATGAATCGCTAGTAAATAAAGTAAATTCTTTAAGAAAAGATTATGGAAGTAAATTTTCACTGTTCAATCAACCCTATCGAACATGCCTTGGATAGACTGAAAAGGGCTGTTTATGGACGACGTGGCCCACCAACCACTGTGAGGGATCTACGCCGAAACGCCGTTGAGGTGTGAGACAATATGGAGCAACAATGCCTTGATGAACTTGGGGATAATATGGCACGACGAATACAGGCACGCATCAATGAAAGAGGACGTGCTATCGGGCATTAGAGGTACCAGTGTGTACAGCAATCTGGGCCACCACCTCTGATGGTACAACAGGGAATGTGTGGTTTTTATGAGCAATAAAAAAGAAGAAAATGATGCTTATGTTGATCTCTATTCAAATTTTCTGCACAGATTCTGGAACTCTCGGAATTGAGGTGATGCACAACTTTTTTAGACGTGTGTAGTTCAGGCGGTGTGGTAAAGAACGGACAGTTTGCAATATGAAAGCCGTGACTGAAAATACGGATGTGAAAAGCTAAACTAGCCGTTATCTCCCGTTATCTGTGGTCTGTACGGAAGAACAAATAAACAGGGCTTCGGACTACTATTGTGCACTCCGACAGACATAGTCAGTTCCATCAGGACAATGCGACATCCCACACGTCCAGAAACGCTACAGAGTGGCTGCAGGAGCACTCTTCTCAATGTAAATACTTCCGCTGGCCACCACATCCCCAAACATGAACATTATTGAGCGTATCTGGCATGCCTTACAACGTGCTGTTCAGAAGAGATCTCGGGCCCCTCGTACTCTTAGTGATTTATGGACAGCCTTGCAGTATTCACGGTGTCAATTCCTTCCAGCACTACTTCAGACATTAGCCGAGTCCACGTCACGTCGTATTTCGGCACGTCTGCGTCCTTTCGGGGGCTCTAGACGATAGCTCTAAACGATATTAGACACGTGTAACAGTTTCGTTGGCTCTTCAATGTAATTACAACACCAACAGTCCACTTGGGGAGTTCTGAAAGATTTAAATGTCCCTCATGGATTTATTGCTTCACCAGGGAAGACGAAAGGAATATTCCAGAATTTGAAACACGAACAGCTGCTAGCATGAGTTTCTTAGAAGTAGATACCTTAGGGGCTGCGAAGCAACTCAAATCGCTTGATACGGGCAAGTCTTCACGTCCAGATTGTATACCGATTAGGTTCCTTTCAGATTACGCTGATAAAATAGCTCCCTACTTAGCAATCATATACAACCGCTCGCTCACCGATAGATCTGTACCTGCAGATTGGAAAATTGCGCAGGTCGCACCAGTGTTTAAGAAGAGTAGTAGGAGTAATCCATCGAACTACAGACCTATATCATTGACGTCGGTTTGCTCTAGGGTTTTGGAGCATATACTGTATTCAAACATTATGAATCACTTCGAAGGGAACGGTCTATTGATACGTAATCAGCATGGTTTCAGAAAACATCGTTCTTGTGCAACGCAGCTACCTCTTTATTCGCACGAAGTGATGGCCGCTATCGACAGGGGATCTCAAGTTGATTCAGTATTTCTAGTTTCCCGGAAAGCTTTTGACGCTGTTCCTCACAAGCGACTTCTGATCAAGCTGCGGGCCTATGGGGTATCCTCTCAGTTGTGCCACTGGATTCGTGATTTCCTCTCAGGAAGGTCGCAGTTCGTAGTAATAGACGGCAAATCATCGAGTAAAACTGAAGTGATATCAGGTGTTCCCCAGGGAACCGTCCTGGGACCTCTGCTGTTCCTGATCTATATAAATGACCTGGGTGGCAATCTGAGCAGTTCTCTTAGGTTGTTCGCAGATGATGCTGTAATTAACCGTTTAGTAAGGTCATCCGAAGACCAGTATCAGTTGCAAAGCTATTTAGAAAATATTGCTGTATGGTATGGCTGGTGGCAGTTGACGCTAAATAACGAAAAGTGTTAGGTGAACCACATGAGTTCCAAAAGAAATCCGTTGGAATTCGATTACTCGATAAATAGTACAATTCTCAAGGCTGTTAATTCAACTAAGTACCTGGTTGTTAAAATTACGAACAACTTCAGTTGGAAAGACCACATAGATAATATTGTGGGCAAGGCGAGCCAAAGGTTGCGTTTCATTGGCAGGACACTTAGAAGATGCAACAAGTCCACTAAAGAGACAGCTTACACTACACTCGTTCGTCCTCTGTTAGAATATTGCTGCGCGGTGTGGGATCCTTACCAGGTGGGATTGACGGAGGACATCGAAAGGGTGCAAAAAAGGGCAGCTCGTTTTGTATTATCACGTAATAGGGGAGAGAGGTGGCAAATACGATACGCGAGTTTTGATGGAAGTAATTAAAGCAAAGACGTTTTTCGTCGCGGCGAGATCTATTAACGAAATTTCAGTCACCAACTTTCTCTTCCGAATGCGAAAATATTTTGTTGAGCCCAAGCTACATAGGTAGGAATGATCATCAAAATAAAATAAGAGAAATCTGAGCTCGAACAGAAAGGTTTACGCGTTCGTTTTTCCCGCGCGCTGTTCGGGAGTGGAATGGTAGAGAGATAGTATGATTGTGGTTCAATGAACCCTTTGCCAAGCACTTATATGTGAATTGCAGAGTAATCATGTAGATGCAGATGTAGATGTAGATGACGTCCAGTGAGTATTTTGTAGGGAGCACATTGTGCTCATGTGGGAGCGATCTAGATATCACCATTGTTTGCCTTGATATTGTAACCTGTATGTGTCCTAAGATCCGATGATGGCGGCTTTAGTTTCGACGGAGCCGGTAATCATGGAATAAAAAGAATTCCTGCGGTCTTGGCTACCAGTTTATAGTCCAGTGAGTATCATACATTCTAAGTTGCTGAGCTCTACTAATCGACCCATTAAGCTATTACTGATCCTCTACTGACAACATAATACTCTCGAACTTCCTTTATAACGTCGGCCCTGCTTCTCGTAACATCCAGTCGTCATTTCCGCGCTACATACGGTTGTCGGGATACTTTTCACCATGTGGTGTACATATCCTCTATAGTTTGAACATACATATGATCGGCACAGCAGTGAATAGGCCTTAATAAACGTGTGACATAAAGTCAATCAGGAGCCTGGCGACCATTCTAGTAAATCTGCGTGGATCTGTAGCTAAGCTGGCTATGTCAGGTCAAATGTCACACAGCAGGTGAAGAATGACCTTACTGATCATAATGTATACATGATACGTTTCGGAATTATTTCCATCTTCAGAAATTCAGGTACGAAGGTAGCACAAGGACAAGATCATTACCAGTTGTATACGAAACATAGTCTACGTGGGCCATATGACAACAAAATTGTCGTTCCCGGACTGTGTTTATGGCTCTTTTGTTCTGGTTTTGATCCATACTTTCTCTGAGTTTTGGATACTTTTTTAAACGCCACTACCCGGCAAGTGTCACTGAGCGACAGCCACCTCGCTGCCACTAAACGGAAAGCCGACGCCCTGAAAGGCCAATAAAGGTGATCAAAGCGCGACGCGACGGGACCCTGGAGGGCAGCGATGCGGTGTGGCCTCGTGGCGAGCGAGAGTGCTCCCTTCATCATCTCGCCTGCACTGCCCGACGGCCGTTATTGCCTCTCCCACGAAAGCTTCCATCTTACGGCTCACCGGGGACTTCACAGCGCGGCCACTTCTAGCGGAGATTGTGGTCTTACACTGACTGCCGACATCTGTACGTGGACTGGTTGGTAAGTTCACAAGAACAGCTTCGTAATACTGGTATTATCTGTGTATTCAAAACTACTCAATATCGTTCCTTTAGATATAACATTGTTGTGGAAAACGGTAGAACGCCTCGACATTGTCCCGTAGACATCTGTCTCACTAGACATGGGGCGTAGCGTGCGTTCTGAAACGCTGAAAGAATTGAATCGACCATTTTGTTTGTTGCAGGAACCATCCTGATATTGGCTATGTTTAGGGAAGCTGCGGGAACGTAAGGGAGAGTTTCCTGTATTGTACGGGTTTCTACCCTAAAATTAGAACCTCTTCTACTTCATAACATTTAGCGAGGTCAGAGTAAACTATTTCTTGCAGCTGTATTGTCAGCTATGATTTCTGTGGGCTGAGAAACAGGATATCTGACGTCAGCTTTGGTTTTCTTGTAGTTTTCATCTATCATTTTGGGTACGTGAAGAAGAGAATTACTGTCATATGGTAAGCGGCCATACCATGTTTCGTTTTCGGATGAATATACACGAAATGAACATATTTTTGAGACAGCGACGAATCTCGTTGTGATTCGTTTGTACGAAATGGAAATACCTCCAATATGGCTGTAAATGAAACGCATAAACCTATTCCAGAAGCTTGATTTTCTATTTCAGACTTTTAGGGAATGAATGATCTGTTCCCTCAGAAACTGGATACGGCCACCATTAAAAATCATAAAATCATAATTTTTTTCCTGCCTGGTGACCGGTTTGATACGGCCCGCCACGAGTTCCTCTTCCGTGTCAACTTTTTCATCTCAGAGTAGCAATCATACGTCCTCCATTATTTACTGGATGTGTTTCAATCTCTGTCTTTCTCAACAGCTTCTACTCCCAAAGGATCCTTCTAGTACCGTGGAAGTTATTCCCTGATGTCGTAATAGACGTTGCATGTCAATTTCCATTCTTCTTGTCAGCGTTATTCCTTTTCTCTATTCTGCGGAGAACTTACTCATGCTTTATCTTACCAGTGCACTTAATTTTCAACATTACTCTGTAGCACCACATCTCCAATGATTCTATTTTCTTCTGTTCCGCTTTTCCCAGTGTTCATGATTCATTGCTATACAATTCTGTGCTCCAAACGTTCATTCTCAGAAATTTCTTCCACAAGTTAAGGCCTTGGTTTGATGCTAGTACTCGTGGTCAGGAATGCTCTTTTGCCAGTGCTGCTATGCTTCTTATGTCTTTCTTGCTTCGTCCATTATGGATTATTTTGCTGCCTAAGTAGCAGAATTCATTACATTTTTCTGCTTTGTAATCCTCAATTCTCATGTTAAGCTTTTCGCTGTTGTCACTTATTAACATTAAAATGGTTGGAACACCTCTGGTAAGCAGAACTGTACAACGAGGAAAGGCGTTCTACTTCTTTTACATTTAGTGACTTGATTATCGTCCCGGTAAGAATGCAACAACCTTTGTCGGGTATTAGAATTGGGCTTGGTACACCTATAGTGCTGACACTTTTGCACTAACTCCCAAATGTTTGACTGAATGCTCCTTAACATTAGATATCGTGTCTTAAAAACAACTCAAAAGCCTTCCGTACATGGACTGTTGAAAGTAACGAAAAACGGCAGATACCAAATTTGCTGGAAGATATATCCTTCAGTCATCATGGCCTCTAGTGCGACAAAAAGCATTCCTTTACTGAAACTATTACCTGGTAATTCTCTTCTCTGAGTTAGTTGTTGACAAGTGCTACTAAGTTTGCAATCCTTAGCCTACTGTTCGGCCAAATCTTGAAATAATTCATGAATTTCACTAAAAATGACCAAATTATAAATGAAGATCTTGCTGTAGCTAGACGTCTTCCTCACTATCGCTAAACATTCTGATGAGGGCTCCAGCCAACTGGTTGTCGCTACCGCAAATATCTCTAACCGTGAAACGGACTGCCGAAATCTGGACAGCCCACCTCGCTATTCGACCAGTCTTACGTAGCCTAGCTAACACCCAACTAAGGGCTTCATTGTTAGTCTCATGTAAAAAGGAAAGTACTCTAAATAGAATCGAAATTTTTTTAGAGTTTAAAGCACTACCGTAGCATCTAACTCGTAGACAGAATAATTAACTTCTCTACTTGATAATTCCCTGGATGTGTATGCAACAAGAAGGCGTTTGGCATCATACTCCTCTAATAACACGGCTCCAACCCCAGAATTAAAGGCGTCAATCGCGGGCATAAAATCTTAGTCAAACTTGAGGATTAGCAACACTGGTGCCGTACTGAGGAAAAAATTTTTATAAGGTATCAAATCCCGCTTGCTATATGTCCATCTATTAGAAAAGTTCGCCTTTATGACCAAGCGTATTCAGTAGAGCTGCTGATTGTGCGAATCCAAGAATAAACTTCTAAATGAAATCTATCATTCTGATGAATCGCATGATCGCTCTGCAGTTCTTAGGCCGAGGAAAATCTTCATAGGTCATGTTTACTCTGTACCTACTTTGATCCCAGTTGCAAAAACTAAGATTCCCAAAAATGATATCTCTGGACACGAAAAATTCATCATATTAGCTTTGATCATAAGGTCAGGTTCCCTAAGTCTGCCCAAAACCTGAAACAAATGCTGAATATCCTCCTCAAACGTCCAACTATACACAACTACATCGTTCATATAGTTATTAACAAAGCTGAATTTAAACTCACCCGACACAGAATCCAAAAATCTGAAGAGAACAGCCGCGCTAGTGGGCAAAGAAAATTTTAATTCAAATAAGCTATAGCCGGTAGGAAATGCTGTCACTTGTTTAAAATCTTAATGTGGGGGATCTGGTTTACACTTGGTTTAGGTATAACAGTGAGTTCCCCAGAAAAGCACATAAAGCAGTCTTGCACGTCACGAAGAGGCAACGACTTCAGGACTACTTTGCAAGTTAGCTCGCTATAATCGACAACAGGTCTGTACCCTTCGCCCCCTAGGTTTGCGAACAAAAAACATGGGCTACACATACGGAGACGTTGAAAGTCTAATGACATCTTCTTGCAAAGCTCTATTGATATTCTTTCTTTCTCCTCCATCTTAGTTGGGAACAATATATACATGGTGGATGAGGAAAACTAATTTTATCAGTTAACTGATACTGACTAGAAGACGACTAGTAACACCTAAATGCTCAATAAGAACAACGGGAAATTCATCCAGCAACTGGATGAAGCCTTTTATTTTTTCCTTTTTAAACAACATCAAAATACATCTCACTAGATTAAACTTAATTAGCCCCAAAAGTAGAATGATTGCCAGACTGATAACTCTGGTTTCTCCTGAACTTAAACCAAAATGTCCTGTGCGAAAAACCTGGTACACAATTTGGCTTATCAAGAAAATTGCAGATCAAAATGACATCCGCAGACCAACCTTTTACAGCTCAGTGTTAATGTTCCGTGAAAAGTCATGAATTTTAATGTGGGAGCTAAATTGACCAAAAATAAAAACAGACTCGCTGTTCACTAAACAGCACTTCTGCTGAACTGGGTTCAATGTCAGAAATTTACATATGCCTTTACCTCTCAAAAACTGGCTCAGAATCATGAAACATAAATTACTGCTCTAATCCAACAGTATGCAGACCGGCTCTGGGATAGGTAACGCGCACATACACTGTGATGAACATCGGAAGACGGCGCTTCTGTTATTACAGCTAGGTGGCACGCCGAGCGCGGCACCGAGGCGAGGCGGCCGCCTATGACGTCAGCTGCTATTAGCTGCCTTTAAAGTACCGGACAGTGTCGACCAAAATGGCCTTACCCACCACAGGGAAAACTATTACCTTGATTGACAGAAGTTCGTTTCTCAGAGAACACTGAGTAAAAAGGTGAATTTTTAACGTGGTAGACGCTGTTTGTACCATCCGTCTTCTCGTCGCTAAAACGAATACCTTCGATAGTAATACCAATGCGGTCGAGATCACAGAAAATAACAAGTTCTCACACAGAGGCACTCTCGAACGATACCCCTCCCACATGCGCTACAAGATATTATTAACATCCTGTTCTTCGCTGAATTGGAGATCTAAAGCAACTTTAGCTCTTGTAATGCTCTAAAGATAAATGGGGGAGGTCTCCATCGGCATCTGAATACGAAAATAACAGCGATTAGTCTGCTCATTTCTCATTCGCTCTCAAAGTATCTCTTTAATAATTTCACCATGTAAATATTGCTACGATTAAACTTGAACTACGCAACTAATAGTTCGAGCTATTCGCCCGTCACCGAGTGGATAAAATATCAACATAAGAAACCTAAAAATTTTAACATGAATCATTCATTAATCTAGCAAGCAACAACCAAACATTAACAAAATTCACCGTTGTCTCAATGCTAAGTTGATCGATACCCTGTAAAAAAGGTAATATGGGATTTAGCGATTTACTAAATGATTTCTCAGTCGGCCTGCTATCCAATAACATATCACCCTGACCACAGCCATCTGGTAACTTTGTTTCCTCACCCATACATTCTTCTCACTGAAGCTCATCTCGGTTCAAGGAAAATAATATATACTGATAATTTGTCGACTACTAACCTTTTATGAGAACTAGTAGTAACAATTGGTATATCTCCAACCCTATTATTAACATCAGTAACATCAGACTGAATCCGGTACAACTGAGAGCGTGGAAGGACTCTACACTGAAGGAACTCAGCGTTACCCTGCATTCCGGCATCCAAATAGATGCTGAATGTTTCATTTACCTCGCCAAACTTATCCGCAATGATTCAAAAGCGGATAGCCAATGCTACTAATAAGCCTATTATCAGTTCTGTGACACTTGGTCCACCGACTGCTCACAAATATTAGTTTCATGCAAGATATATTGATTGTTAGCATGTCCTAGACTCAAAATCGCTCTTTTGGCCATCGTAGACTGCTTAGACAGCTAAGTCTGGAACCCAAAACTTAAGCATTACACAGGTGCAATGAAAGTTTAGCAGTTTTAAGTGTATTAGCTAAGAGTATTTTTAACTTTCCTGAAACTAATACCGCTAAATTCACGCAACGACCCTCTGCAGCTACCACCTAAAACTGATTGTGAGCGGAATGTACCAGGCCAAATAAAACGTTTACAAAAGGGTCACAAACCTGTATTTTAATTATTAATGTAATTAACTTCACAAGTAATAGCAAAGATCGTTTATTATTTACACAAGTTAAACTACCTTGAGAAAGGGGTCTTGAAAACTTGAAATCAATACGCATAACAGAAAAAACGTTAATCTGAGTTCTTACGAATGTTGAGTTTAGCAATTATAAAAGATTTTCATCATACCAGTTCGGAACCCACTTCAGCCTTCGCTGCCGATGGGCGCAACTGTTCAAATCGTTAGATACTGCTCGATAATACAACTTCAACAGAGACATATTTACATTGTGAAATACTCACAAGATAGAACTCGTTAATGCAAGCAAATATGGGGCAAAAACATTCATAACACTAATTTAATCAGCAAGAAAAAGAGTAATTCTCTATGCGGAAACATGGTTTCATATCACTGTAGTTCCTCTAATCAGCATGTGACGATCAATAAGTCTATAAACCAAGAGCTGAAAACATTAAAGTATTAAACCAATTTACTTTTGTAATAGAGATATTAAATTCGTTTATAATATCACTTGTAAAGCTGTAACTCATCAGTTACTTGCACATATTTTAACGCATGGAACTGCTTTATAAATGTTTCATGAGCACAAACAGGGAGCACAAAAGGCACCACGTAATCTTGTGACTGCGTAACACACTATTTACGTAAAGCTGTTATTTTTTACAATCAGTTGCAAGAGATAAAATATGGCTGAGCACTTGAAAAAGTAAACATTTCTTTGTAGACTTAATAGAACTGTATCTTACAGAATCCGGCTCGGCTATAGAATTAACTTTTAGCTGTAGTATAAGCACACCAACGTATCGAACACGTTCGATGCTCACCTTTATGAGTGCAGGTGAGTGTCTTACCCAAAATGCTTAAATCAGTCTCAAAGCATGTCCCAGTCCTCAACGGTCAACGTGCTGCGGATTGTAAATTGTGACAAATAGCTGCACGCGGAGCCAGGTACACCCCACACTCACCGGAACTTGCTTCGCTTCCCTAGACCGCTGTCATATCACATAAATCATCAAATGACGCCGTATACGAGGATCTGTACTGTAGTTAGAATCCTCCAAAGGTAATAGTCTTCACAACTTGGCCAACACCTCTGACAGGCTTGGGACGACTCACATCAAAATCGTCACTGCGCAACTTGCAGACGTGCGATTTAGCTGCGCCACCGCTAAGCATACCCTAACACTCCTTGGGGCTTAGGTAGTTGAGTGGTGGCCAAGACTGCGCCTCTACCAGTCGGCGACACAGAACAGTAATGTACTTTTAGTGCCACCGTAACGCCACCAATATGGACGCTGCCACGCATATTGGCCCGCGATAATGTACAGAGATGAACAATATTGACCTATCACACTCGATACAGTACCAAACTGGCTGAAAACTGACACACTGCACTATAGTTATCAGCACTTATCACATCATATACCGATCTTCGACACCCAGTAACGAAAAAGACAACTGCAAAACCATCTCTACTAGACCTTTGGAAAGAAAGCGGTATGCAGAAATTCTACATCACTGTAGTTGGCTGTGAGCAGTGTGCATATATCAAAGTGTTTGCCGAGTCATGTATATTATCAAAGCTCATCCATGCAATATAAATTTCTCGGACATTTCTTCACCATCTCCTTATTTCTCAGTTTTCCCGTCACCATGTATCACAGTTAATATTGCAAAATGCTATCTCGAGAGCCACATATACTTCGTTTCTATTATGTTCAGTCTCAGTTCTTCTCTTTATCGCAAAGTGAGGTACTGTTACCTGTCAACTTCTACCCGCATTACTTTCTCTAAAACGTTACCTTATCGCCTACCTTATTGTAATATCAGACGTATAGCTCATCTTCGGCATTGTATAGATAACACTAACAATTGGGCGTCACCGGTATCACGATTTCAGACCAATGATCCTCAGCTGCCATATTTTCGAATCCAAAATTATCTTTCAATGTCAGAAGGCACATGTGAAATTTATCATTATTTTTTTACACACAAATGCTATTCTGGATCAGCTCTTTCTTCCAAAATGAATAGCCTTTCCTCCAGCGTCACAAAACATCGCATATCCCGCCTTAGTTTTTCTCTATTACTCGCATAATCACAAGGTTCTTCCCGTAGTGCAATTTTTTGATGGGTGATTTTTAGCCGTCATTTCTGTTATGAATAATGGCTCCTGTTATGAAATTCTTATTTAGGCAACCCTTCTGAAGACTTCCTACAAACATCCTGCGTAGCGTCCGATTAGTTTTCTGCAGCCATAATATTCTGCCTTTCTTCTTCTTTCTCTCTCTTACTTTATGCATTCTCTCTTCTGCGTTGATACTAAGCGACTTCAACACAGTTTTTTAAAACTGTCGCCTCTTCTGGCATTTATTTCTGTCATCACTTCAATAAAATGTTTCGGAAGTTAATCGCAGCACTTCAGAACAACCTTTCATAAGTTTTAACAGGTTGTCTGAGAACAGATACTATGTTTTTCATTGGTTCTCACAGGTCCGAAAAGAACTAATCGTGAACCTCAGTTCGTTCGTTCCTAATCTAAGAAAATTCCTAATATTGCGACATTTTTCAATTATTTATAAGTTTTCGTCTTATCTTGAGAATTATATCATGATGAATTGATGTTCCATTCTATTTGATAATTTTAAGCTATTTTACCTCTGCGCTCTTTTCAGTTTATGTGATCTTGTAGAAGGGTGGGTTTTCTGTTCTTCTGTCATCATCTGATTTAAAAAGACCATATTTTTTAGCAAAACTTCATTTTTTCCATGTTGCCGTCAGCTCTGTGTTATCAGCACCAATTTGAGACAGTGGTGTCTGGCAATGTTCTGTAAGATGAGTAATAAAATCACCACGTGTCGCACAGCAATTGCCATAGCAATCTAGATCACTACCAGCTACAAAATCCAATACGTTGTTGTTGTGGTCTTCAGTCCAGAGACTGGTTTGATGCAGCTCTCCATGCTACTCTATTCTGTGTAGGGGTCTTCATTCCCCAGTACCTAGTGCAACGTACATCCTTCTGAATCTGCTTAGTGTATTCATCTCTTCGTTTACCTCTACGATTTTTACCCTCTACGCTTACTTCCAATACTAAATTGGTGATCCCTTGATGCCTCAGAACATGTCCTACCAACCGATCCCTTCTTCTAGTCAAGTTGTGCCACAAATTTCTCTTCTCCCCAATTCTATTCAGTACCTCCTCATTAGTTATGTGATCTACCCATCTAATTTTCAGCATTCTTCTGTAGCACCACATTTCGAAATCTTCTATTCTCTTCTTGTCTAAACTATTTATCCTCCATGTTTCACTTTCATACATGGCTACATTCCATACAAATACTTTCAGAAATCACTTCCGGACACTTAAATCTATACTCGGTGTTATATTCCTTTTCCTCAGAAACACTTTCCTCGTCATTGCCAGTCTACATCTTGTATCCTCTCTACTTCAACCGTCATCAGTTATTTTTCTCCCCAAATAGCAAAACTCCTTTACTACTTTAAGTGTCTCATTTCCTAATCTAATTCCCTCGGCATCACCCGATTTAATCCGACTACATTCCATTATCCTCGTCTTGATTTCGTTGATGTTCATCTTATGTCATCCTCTCTAGACACTGCCCATTACGTTCAATTGCTCTTCCAGGTCCTTTGCTGTCTCTGACAGAATTGCTATGTCATCGGTGAATCTCAAAGTTTTTATTTCTTCTTCATGGATTATAATTCATAATCTGAATTTTCTTTTTTTTTTCCTTTACTACTTACTCAGTATGCAGATTGAATAACATCGGGGATAGACTACGCCACTGTCTCATTCCCTTCCCAACCACTGCTTGCCTTAGATGCCCTCGACTCTTACAACTGCCATCTTGTTCTTGTACAAATTGTAAATAGCCTTTAGCTCCCTGGATTTGACCCCTACCACCTTCATAATTTGAAAGAGAGTATTCTAGTCAACATTTTAAAAGTTTTCGCTAAGTCTACAAATGCTAGAAACTTAGGTTTGCCTTTCCTTAATCTATTTTCTAAGATTAGTTGTAGGGTCAGTATTGCCACACGTGTTCCAACATTTCTAAGGAATCCAAACTTATCTTCCCCGAGGTCGGCTTCTACCAGTTTTTACATTAGTCTGTAAAGAATTCGTGTTAGTACTTCGCAGCCGTGGCTTATTAAACAGACAGTTCGGTAATTTTCACATCCGTCAACACCTGCTTTCTTTGGGATTAGATTTATTGTATTCTTCTTGAAGTCTGAGGGTATTTCGCCTGTCTCATGCATCTGGCTCACTAGATAGTAGAGTTTTGCTAGGACTGGCTCTCCCAAGTCGGTCAGTAGTTCTAATGGAATATTGTCTACTCCGGGGGCCTTGTTTCGACTCAGGTCTTTCAGTGCTCTGTCAAACTCTTCACGCAATATCATATCTCCCATTTCATCTTCATCTACATCCTCTTGCATTTCCATAACATTGTCCTCAAGTACATCGCCCTTGTATAGACCCTCTATATACTGTTTCTACCTTTCTGCTTTCCCTTCTTTGCTTAGAACTGGGTTTCTATCTGATCTCTTGGTATTCATACAAGTGGTTCTTATTTCTCCAAATTTTCTTGTAAGCAGTATCTATCTTACCCCTAGTGATATATGCCTCTACATCCTTACATTTGTGCTCTAGCCATCCATGCTTAGCAATTTTGCACTTCTTGTCGATCTCATTCTTGAGACGTTTGTATTTCTTTTTACCTGTTCATTTACTGTGTTTTTATATTTTCTCGTTTCATCAATTAAATTCAATGTATCTTCTGTTACCCAAGGATTTCTGCTAGCCCTCGTCTTTTTACCTAGTTGATCCTTTGCTGCCTTCACTATTTCATCTCTCAAAGCTACCCATTCTTTTCTCTTGTATTTCTTTCCCCCGTTCTTGTCAATCATTCCCTAATGCTCTCTGAAACTTTCTACAACCTCTACTTCTTTCAGTTTATCCAGGTCCCATCTCCTTCAATTCCCACCTTTTTTTAGCTTCTTCAGTTTCAATCTGCAGTTCATAACCAATAGATTGTGATCAGAGTCCACATTTGCCCCTGGAAATGTCTTACAATTTAAGACCTGTTTCCTAAATCTCTATCTTAGCATTATATAATCTATCTGAAACCTTACAGTGTCTCCAGGCCTCTTCCATGTATACATCCTTCTTTCTTTTAAGTTATGCTCTGTGCAAAATTCTACCTGCCGGCTTCCTCTTTCATTCCTTACCCCCATTCCATATTCACCTACTACTTTTCCTTCTATACCTTTTCCTACTAACGAATTCCAGTCACCCATGACTATTAAATTTTCGTCTCCCTTCACTATCTGAATAATTTCTTTTATGTATGAACTATATCTGCTGCGATTAGAGAGTCATCCGGGTCGGTAAACAGCTGTGTTCTTTCAGAAGTTAGTTCTTAAGCTTTAGGGTTATGCGAGATGAACTAGACAAGCACATAATCGACCGAAACCACAACACTGACACTCCAAAGGTTTACCATGAATCTGCAGTATTTCAATACGTTCTGCCTCTAATTATTATCGACTGGAATTATTCTTATCTTTTCAGAAGTATGTTCTCATTGCTTCTTTACGATTCTAGGAAGTGAGTCCTATGTCTCTGAACAATGATCGTGTATACCAGGGAAGTCTTAGAGGTTTGCACTTGTCCCGAGAGATGGCTGTTGGCTATGAGGTACTTAAGCAAAAGCAATATTTAACGTCAAGCTTGCTCTTAGATCCGATTCTCAAACCGTGTAACGAACGCCGCTGCATTTACATAACAGTAAAGAAATCGGCTTAGGACCGAGACAGCACGTGCCTCTACGAAGCAAAATTGTCAGTACGTACAGTATCTGTCGATGCCGGTGGTCACGTTCTGGTTTGTAGTGTTCCTTACAAACTGCGGGACCTCTTGTTTTGTCGGCGGACAAGGTGTACTGAATACAGAAGAAGGATCGGATTCTGGCATTCAAATTTACGTATTCAACCATGCTAGGAGCCGCACGGCTTACTCCAGTATTCGATACAGTTCTACTGGCCCTCCGTGTGGCAGCACACCCGCTAAATCCTATTCAGATGGCAAGAAGACATTATTCTACACCGTAAATGGCACGAGGAAATCACTTCTGTAGGGAAGACGGCTGACTTTATCTGCAGGCTGGAGTAATTCACGTTCCTGCAAAGGAAACCAAACACTATCCTACTGGCATCTCTTTGTGTATACTGACATTTCGCAACACCTATGTTACAAATTATGTACTGCTGTACACAATAATATCCTAGATAGTGGATCAATTTGGTTCCATTATCTGTTCCGGCCAGTTATCTGTCGCTAATTTTGCTTATCTTATCGAAATTAACAATGATTTTTCGTTTTATTTTTCTGATTTCTTTTCCCGTTAATGGCTTCATCGGCTCATCACTGTTTCCTCTCCTCTGCCTGCCTCTCAGAGTATGCCTAAGTACAATGTTCTCGATTCTTTGTTATGTAAATTTCAGTCCATCATTCTCCAATAGCTGGATATCTATGGCTACCTCTGGTACCATACAATCCGAAGGTATTTATTGGTATGATATTACATATTAGGTTGAATAATCATTTGATTATCACTTCTATCAATGATTTTACGACTTCCGAAAGAAAGGACTGTAGCCCCTGATCCCTTCAACATCTATTTCTTTTTAATTGCATCTGTGGACATCCTTCCGTGTCACTGAGACCCTCGATGTACTCATTCGCCTCTCTTACTCTCCCCTGCGCAACAGCTGAATTCCCTTTGCACTCTTAATTTTAACGACCCACTTTGTTACGGTAAATAATATGTTACTTCAATTTTTTGTTCGAAAAACAGGTCACATTGAATAGCTCTACTTATCTATTCCCGTACAGTAATATTACAAAATAAGAAAAAAAATCTTGGCAGGAAGGTTGTTACAATTGATTATTAAATCCAATTCTATACGTTGCTAAAAAATTGCCTTTTCGTAACCAACACGACCCTTCCACGTTTCTGAATGTTCGATGAAGTTCGTGGTGAGGCCTCACACTGTTTTCACCCTCTACAAAGGCTAACGATGCAGGAGGCTACTGTCAGAACATTCCCACCCTGCTGTTCATCTGCTGAGATCGGTGTGCAAATTGGATCCTCGAGAGGGTGTTCAAGCTATTTTGAAATACTAGGTGGTGTCCAGTATTCCAAAACAGTTTGACTCAGATGACATGAAGGCGCTTGAGTGGCCACGCAGATCATCTCAAGCCACAGCTATACAACAGGTATGGAGGATGTCCGCACCTCGAACCCAACTATGACCAGTTCCCTTGAACTGTGAATGGTTGTAGAGTAACTAGAAAAACCTCCCAATACTTTCATTATTCTGGAGGTCATATTCCGACACGCCGGTGCCTTTTTTATGACGAACTAGCACACTATATGTTGACAGGTTGGAATCTTCAAGTCAGTTGGTAATTATTGTACTTCTAAAGAATTCCACACAGTAAATGGTTTGTCTGGGTACCAATGCCGATCAAATAAAACGTCAAAATCGGTGGTTGAAGAGACACTTCTCAGAAGTACACTGACGTACGTATTGGCTGTGATTTCGAGGTAGCAGTAATACTAACATGAGGAACCGATTTCATAGAATGTAGTAGTCATGTGTGTATTTGTTGGATATTTCTTATCAGAGAGAGTGAAGAGTCGTTTTAATTTTGCATGTCGCGGATTACAAACACTCCAACTTGAGAGCTTTTTCAAAATAGAAGTGAATAAACGAAAACTACTAAGTCGACCCTATAGTTTTCTTATCCTAATAATTATTTTTATTTACTTTTTTGATTGACTACAACGATAAATTTTAAAAATAGTTATGTCTCATGTAACTTTACGTAAATATAGGGTGTAGTGTTCTGCCTTAGTCGACTTCGCTCTGCTCTCCCACTTTTGTTTCACCGTCGGATGATGTTACATCAAGAAAATACAGTTACTCTCATTATAAATTCTTCTCCCATGTGCTTCTGTTAGTTCTTTTGACAAGTGTGGGCTTCTTTAGTCCTGACAGAATGAGTTACTTTTTAACAAGGACGTGTGTGTTTGACGGCGTAATATGTGTATAACCTCAATTCATTATTCTTTTTTTGTCAATATTTCCCATATATTCCTTTCGTTGCCGATTCTGAGGAGAACCTCCTCGTCTCTTACCTTACCAGTTCTATTTACTTTACGTAAATATAGGGTGTAGTGTTCTGCCTTAGTCGACTTCGCTCTGCTCTCCCAGTTTTGTTTCACCGTCGGATGATGTTACATCAAGAAAATACAGTTACTCTCATTATAAATGCTTCTCCCATGTGCTTCTGTTAGTTCTTTTGACAAGTGTGGGCTTCTTTAGTCCTGACTGAATGAGTTACTTTTTAACAAGGACGTGTGTGTTTGACGGCGTAATATGTGTATAACCTCAATTCATTATTCTTTTTTTGTCAGTATTTCCCATATATTCCTTTCGTTGCAGATTCTGCGGAGAACCTCCTCGTCCCTTACCTTACCAGTCCACCTACTTTCCAAAGTTATTCTGTAGCGTCACACCTGAAATGCTTCGATTCTCTTCTGTTCTGGTTTATCCACATTCCATATTTCACTATTATACAATGTTGTGCTCCAAATATACAGTCTCAGAAATTTCTTCCTCAAATTAAGGCCTGTGTTTGATACTAGCAGACTTCTCTTGGCCAGAAAGGCCCTGTTCGCAAGCACTAGTCTCTCTTTGCTCTGTCCGTCATGGGTTACTTCTCTGCCTAGGTAGCAGAATTCGTTAACTTCATCTACTTCGTGATCCCCAGTTGTGCTGTCAAGTTTCTCACTGTTCTCATTTCCGCTAACTCTTATTAGTTTCGTCTATCTTCGATTTACTCTAGACCCGTATTCTCTACTCACTATACTATTCATTCCATTTAGTTGAGCCTGTAATGCTTCTTCACTTTAGCTGAGGATAACAATGTCATCAGCGAATCTAACCATTGACAGACATTCTTTCACCTTGAATTTTTATTTCACTGCTGAAACTTGGCTCTTTTGCGTGTTATACAGTATGGTACATGTCTCACCCTACAACTTATCCCTATTTTCCTCGGAATTTCGAACATCTTGCAGCATTTGATATTGTCGGACACTTTCTCTAGGTCAACAAATCCTCTGAACGTGTCTTGAGTTTTCTTCAGTCTTGCTTCCGTTATCAGCGACTACTTCATAACAGGCTCTATGATGCTTTACCTCTCGTAAACCACACTGATCGTCATCCAACACCTCCTCAATTTTATTTTCCATTCTCCTTTATATTCTTTCTATTCCTATTCTTGTGAGCAATTTGGATGCATGAGTCGTTAAGCTAATTGCGGATAATTCTCGCAGTTGACAGCTTTTGCAGCCTTTCGAATGACGTGGAAGTTTCCGAAAGTCAGACGGTATATTGCCAGACTCATACATTGTACACAACAGTCGTTCTGTTGCCACTTCTCTCAGTGATTTAATATACAGTACTATGATCGAATGTTACCTAATCCTCCTGCATTGTTTGATCTTAAATCTTACGCAGCTCTTACGAATTCTGATTCTGGTACTGAATACCTTATCTCATCTTTATTGACTCCTACGTCTTCTTCTGTTATCAGATAAGCCTACCGCCTTGTAGAGGCCTTCAATGTACTCTTTCCACTTATCAGCTCTCTCCTCTGCATTTTAACAGGGGAATTACCATTTCAATCTCTTGTTACCACCCTTGCTTTTAATTTCACCGAAGGCTACTTCGACCTTTCTATACGCTGAGACTGTCCTTCCGTCAACCACTTCTTTCATTCTTAGAATCGAGACCGCAAACTCGGTTCTCTGTCAAAGGCAGTCTCCGCACTTTGTTTTATATCGACTTGATAGCACCGAACTTTCGGAATGGGATTGCAATTCTGTTATTTTTTATACAATACTAATAATCTTCGTATCTCGTGAGTAAATTGAATATTAATGGAGGAATCAGTATCATAAATGTATCGCTGCTGGAGCATCACTATGTGCGACACTGGTAAACCACAGAAAAAGACGAAGTGCACTACAGAAATAGAAATAAATATAACATTTCCGCGTAGATTCTTATCAATCTCGCATTCTTATACTGATGTAAATGAAAATACCTATACCTCTTTCGTTTCAATAACAAATGTCTTCCAAAATCGTGACATAGAGGTAAGTGATAGGCAGTTATGATGTTGCGCTTAGTTATGCAGGAAACGTTAACGAAAATATTCGTTGCCCAGCTGGAAAAAGCGAACATAAAATTGTGTAAGGCGTTGGATATTCTCAGAAAAATTGGGCATAACATACAAGGTAATATACAATGTACAGGGTTATTCCGCGATATTGTTAAAAAGTTTTAGGGATGATGGAGAAAGGAAAAAAATGTATATATTTGAAGTAAGGGCCCTGATTCGGAAACGACCGAGACGAAACTTATTAGAGAAAATCATTCAGGTACATCTAACGGAGGACCCTTTTTCTGCAAGTTCGTTGCTTTCTATATATTGGGAGGAGGTGGTATGGACCAAAACAAGAAATATTTCTAGAAAAATTGGTCTAAAGTGCATACCTTAGGAACTTTGGGCCCTTCTTCATCTTTGCTGCTGTGAAGCATATCTCTTCTACTCAACAAGGGCTCATAGGTATGAACTTCAGAGGCGATGTTTGTTGCACAGATCTTGTTTTGGTTCACGCTGCCTCCTCATAAGGTATGGAAAACAAAGAGCTTGCAGTAGAATAGGTCCGCAGCCATAGGAATGACAACGATCTACGTTTATAACATTCGACTCGGTCGCTTCCGGACCAGGGTCTGTTACCTCAAATATACATGTTTATCCTTCTCCATAGTCCCTGACAGTTTGTAACATAATCATGGAGCCACCCACTACACAAGTACCACGTGATATCAGCAAGAATAGAAAAACAAGGGAGAAGTGTGGAAGGCCACCTGTACATCCAAGAAACTGCGGTGAAATAAAATGTTATGGAATTACATTAAAATTTAGGGAGAAAGGATATCTATGATAAATTTAACTGATGACACTGCTATTCTTGGTGCAAATGAGGGGGAACTAAGAGACCTATTGAATGGAATGAAAAATCAAATCAACATGTAATATAAACTCAAAGTGTAATAACAAATTACGAAAATAATGGGAAGTAATAGAAATTAGATTAGCAATAACGATAAACTTAACTAGTAGACAAACTGCAGGAACTCTGCTAATTTGGAAGCAAAATAGCACCCAACTTCTCCACCACCTCATCCCCACTCCCCCTCCCGGCGTCATCTGAGGAGTATATCACTCATTCAGAGTATACCACTCAGTCTATTGCTCTTGAAGTGTACTATTGTTATATTATTTAAACATACAGGATTTCTGATACGTATAAATCTGGGAGAAAAGTAGTAAGCACATGGACAATAAACCATGTGATGTTCAAGATAGGGAACAATCTATATGTGGATCGGGAGATTTTTGCATGTATCTGTCTTGTGGTTCTTTCATAACGTCAACGATCCAATGTGTACTCATACGCACAGATACAGAAAGGAATTACTAGTAGTATAAATATTTGACGCGGAAGTCATGTAGGGGAGGGGGGGGGACAGTTTTGATGCGGGAGGAATGAAGCCTTTGAAGTAAGGTTGACAGGAGGGTACACTATTAGCGGATGTGATAAATATTCATTGGCATAGAGTGAAAGCTGCACGATGCGTTGCCACACGGCCAATCGATAGAGCGTTAGTCAGGCAGGAGACAAGATAAATTGTCTCCAGGATCCGATAGTGGTATTGGTCTTGTCTCTCGCCTCCATCTATAATTATTTCGCGTCAGATTAAGGAAAGGAGATTCACAGTTGGCACCTAGTAATTGGAGAAAATGTTTTACTCGATAAGTCAGTATTTTGCCGCTACATTATGACCTGCAGCTGGCACAATAAGGGGCCATGTTCATTATCAGGAGCCTTTACCAAAACATTACGTTTGCTGGTATTATTAAGCTTACTTGGCAATTTACGTTTAAGACCCGCACGGTGTCATCCCGAAGATGTAATTGTTTACGAGGGTATACCGGCAGCAAATGCATTCATAAATAAAGTATTCAAACACTACTCCACTGACATGAGCACTAATCAAGCTGTTTATAACGCCTTCTGTGAGAATACAACTTAATTCAAAGGGTATAAGCATCTAGTGTTAGTGAATAGGGATAATCCAGTGACTCATTCAATTTCACATTCTCATTGACACGATGGAGAGTTCAATACATTTTACTAATTTCGTTTTGAGTATGAACATTCGTTTTGATGTTTTCGTCCACCTTTAGGAAATATTCTAAGCGCTTTCGTACCTTCCAGTCACAGCAACGGGTTATTTGTTCGGCGTTTGCTAATTTTGTTTCCATTCCGTCTCCGTCCCGGGAAGTAATAGCCGACCAAATTTTCGTATTCAGCCCACTCAAATTAGTGCACTAAAGATATTTTGGGGGAAAGAATGATTTGTATCTGTAGAAATTAGATAAAATTGTTTTCAGTGTTACTGAAATTATTGTACAAAACCTAATTTTATTTTGTAGAGCCAGATCCATAGTGCTGTATTTCGTGGTTATTGACCGTTTTAAGGCACTTGAAAAACTTCATTGTACGTTGTTACAGTCGTACCTCTCCGCCAAATAACTGACTTTGGCATGCTTAAGACCATCTTTAAGTTATCTGTAGCAGAAAGAATTGGTCACTGGAAAATGCGTGCACATGTGGCTTTGTTCAGAAACCGATTTTGGCCAGTTTAGTGTGCACTTTTTGTAATGATATTGCCTTGTGACATTGATAACCCGCAGATGTTTCTAAACTGACTGATACCTTTCAGTTAATGAACGAAATTTACAGTTTTCCAAATAAACACTAAAATTTCTCCTGACAATCAGCTACTTCAGTAAGTATACACTGGCATCGTGCAGGCACATGCTGGGAAAGTTTCCAATCACCGCCTCAGAAAATACAATATACAAACGAAAACAGACAGAAAAGCGTTTACACAGTTCACAGACTGGCGCAGCACATGGGTTCCTTCCATGGCTTAAATGACAATTAATGTGGTGACAAGAGGGACATACGGTCGCATAGTTAGAATTCAGAAGAAAATATTTTCAGCAGATAAGACCTGACAGTAGACACACGTAAATCCGCTATTTTTTCTGAGTTGTGCAGGTTTATTTTCCGAAAAGAATAATACTTACCTTGTTATGAAGTAAATTATTAACTTATTAATAGCTGCCATAGAGCTTCATATTTTTGTAGAGAATCCTGCATCACTGTCACCGTTATCAGCGTGCGACCCTTCCCTATGCGTGACATTACGCGCGTTGGTAGCTCAGTGAATTGTGTTGCAGGCAATGAGTTTACGTTTGATACGAAGTATCTCTTTTCTGATAACTATGGTTGTTGTTTGGGATAATAAAACGCTATGTGCTTATAAGTGAAGGAAATGATTGTCCTCTGAACAGTATACAAGTGATCCTTACGTTCCAGTGTTTAGTGGAAGAAGCGATCATTAAAACAACTAGTGTATTGTCTCTCATAGGGGTATACTCAGAACAGGACGCAAGGCATGCAACTCCTTCTTTTGAAATCTCAAGAGTAATTACAGGTTTCTTTCAAATATTAGTAGATTAGGAATGATTTATCTACAGTTTCTTATGTCGAGCAAACGTATAATAGACAGACGATCTGCTGCACTCACATCGCCTGTAGTTATTGATTTCCAAGAAACATTTGCGTTCTTAGTGCGGCAAGAGTACATAATATTCACAGCCGCAGTTTCGCGAAGTGTGAAACGGTTCCCTTATTTTACAGACACTGGATTCAGTAGTCACTATCACGTTGGGGGCAAATCTCTCATAGCATATTCCAACTAGTTCGATACGAAACGCAATAGACCGTAGTGCTAGTATCGCTATGATCAAGTAACAGGGCATTACAGCGACAAATTACTACATAAAATTCTAGTGCGAGCGCTGCTTACAATGTTTTAAATAAACTTACGTTGTGTTGCATGCTTCGTTTATTTAGAAATGTCCACAGGAACGTAACACTGGTGCAAAAAGGATAGCTACAGCAAAATATAAGTAATATAGCATAAAGAAATTTCAGGATTACATTTGTCTGGGTTGTGTGGATAACCAGCTTCCGTCATAAAACACAACAGACCTACAACCTTCTCTGTACTGATCTCTCGCTTCACACCAGTGAAGCCACAAATAACGGTGATGCACGATGCATGTCGTCCGGCTCGGAGCTGTCCTTGATGGTTAATGTAAGCGCGAGATAAGCCATTGCAAATGTGAAATGCTGGTACATTAATAACCGGTATGACCGCCAGAACGTGGAATGGAAGCCTGCGAATGTGTATGATTTTTGTTGTACTGGTGCGGGAGTTGTCATTTTGTGGGATGGAGTTCCATTCCTGTTGTACTGGGTCGGTCAATATAGAGACCGTTAATGCTGCTCGTGGATGACGACTTGTCGTCCGATGATGTCCCGTACGAGCTTGATTAGAGATAGGTATCGTGATCTAGCAAGCCAAGGCAACATGTCGACACTCTGTAGAGCCGTATGTGGGCGAGCAATATCCTCTTGGAAAACACCCCCGGGAATGCTGTTCATGAAGGCATTACAGCAGGCCGAATCACCAGATTGACGTGCAGATTTGGTGTCAGGATGCGTAGGATAACCACGAGATTGCTCCTGTTGTCTTACGAAAACGCACCCCAGTCCATAGGTCCAGGTATAAGTCCAGTTTGTGGCACGCAGATAGGTTAGTTGCGGATCCTCAACTTGCCTGCTTCTAACAAACTCACGGCCATCACTGGCACAGAGGCAGAATCAACTTTCGTCATAAAACACAAGAGACCTCCACCTTGCCCTCCACGGAGCTCCAGCTTGACACCACTGAAGTCACAAATAGCGGTGATGCACGCTACATGTCGTCTGGCTGGGAGCTATCATTGAAGTAACCAATTTGTAATAGTTCACTGTGTCCCCGTGGTGTTAACTGCTGCTCATCCTGCTGCTGCATATGCATTACGATGCGCCCCGACCTAACACCGAACACAATGGTCTTCTCTTTTGGTAGTATCACATGGGTGTCCGGAACCCGGTCTTCTTGCGACCGTACGTTCCCGTGACAAGCACTGCCACCACCTCCGCTGCCGAGTCTTTCTGCAGTACCGCAGAACCAGCTTCCGTGGCCCTGTTACAGTAACTCGTCCAATCACAGTGAGCGGTAGATAAGGCTTTCTTGTCTAACATCCACTCACCACGTCTAGTCCCAAAAATAACCAGTGCTCACCCCCATTATAGTGTGTATTTAATGCAAACCTGGTTTACATCCTCACAGAGGTGCTACTAGCGTAGGACGCCCAACTAAGCTGAAAAATTCCTTTCGTTTCCCATTTTCCATTTCCTAAGAGGGTCACCACACAGAAATTAATTTCAAATTACAACACATGAAAATCACTATTAAATAATTTCAAAAGGTGTTTAAAACAAGTGCAGTACAGCTGTTTCGGAAACTTTAGTATTTGAATAAAGTAATAAAATAAGTTAAAACGTTACAAAAGCCACTAAAATGAAAAAAAAGCGAGGTTAGGGCCACATAAAACTCAACAGAGTAACGACACTTATTTAAATGATTGTATTCAGCATACGAAAACTATTTCAGCGTTATTTCGATGTCGGTAAGGCAAAGTGTGTAATTTACGGGTCCATTTTATCATATCTTCACCTCACTCACAAACCCACATTTCCCTACTTTAGCTACGACTGGCTTATATTGTAACTTTTTCCTCGTGGAGGAGAAAATGTGCAGTCTGTAGAACAAACACAGGATTTACGCAATCCAAACAGATCTGTAGTACTGTCAAGCAAGGGAAGCGTTATCGTGTGCTCCTGCACTATTTGCACAAACCTTCAATACCGTTTCTCACTCGCAGCTGCCATATTTGTTTAATTGCTCTCGTGTTTGTCAACTTATCGTCCCTTTCGGCAATAGGGAGACAATGCTTTTTTTACAGTATTTACACATAAAAACTAGTCTTATATTTTTATGTTTGTAAGAAATTTCTTTTCCTACTGATTGTCAACTACTGTCTCTTCCAGTAAGATAAAGGGAGTTATTTTCGTGGTGTAAGTTATTTCGTGATAATTTGTGCTTCTGCGCAGCGGACATCCCTATGCAAGGAGAACGTTGGCCTGTGTTGTGGTAGTTCCGTGTTTCCTGCCAAATGGCACAATATGCCTGTTTCTGTTCCACTGCGCTTAAAGTCAACAATACAAAACTTTTTCACATTCTTCTTGACGTTTCGTTAAATACTATGGTGGTTATTGCATCGTCTGTGTACTTTTGCTACTCCTTGGAAACTATTGAAGGTAAGCGATTTATTTTACGGTATACTATAGTCATTGATACAGTGAACGTAAAAATTCGTGTAGCGTCAGTTACGCTTGATAATGCTTAAGAGGAACAGTGAACTTCTTAGCAAATTCCACTTAATAGAATGGTGTCTTTGCATGCTCTCCTATTTTGCTCAGTTGTATGGATTGTAAGCAAAATATCAGTTTAGTGTACTAAAGCAAAGTTATTGCTAATACTGTGTTCTACAGGTCTTACTTTTAAATTTATGTTTCAACATATCATGAAGTTATCTACATATATTTACATTATCACTAAATTACATATTTACATTTATTGCATGTCACATACAAGATGTCAGAGGAGCGTTCAAAATACCGCAGGTATACTATTCAGCAACTTCTAGCAGCTGCTGAATTAACGAAAGTTAATAACGTTTCTTTATACCGAGCTTCAGGCAGATGGGTGTTCCGTGGAGCACATTAAAAGACTGCCACAGCAGATCCCGTAAATTAGGAAGACCATTTGCTCTAACGCCAGATTTTGAGAAAGAAGACCAAAACTACATTATAAAGATGCAAGAACTGGTTTCAGGTTGACTTTTATGATGGTGAAAAAAGTAAAATGCAAATTAGCGAAACCAGCTGGTCATGGAAATTTCTTAAACTCCGAAAAAGGAAGTGCCAGCAAATGGTGGTGGTTGAGCTACAATACGAGGTACAATCTTACATTGCGGACTCCTTAGAACCTAGCCGCTTACAGGGCCTCTATGGCAAATGAAGAGATGATTCGTGATTTCTTTTCCAAACGACAGAAGATCATTGGCTTTGTGGTACATGCCATAAATTTTACTCAAAAAGAATGAAGCTAAATGGATCAAATGTTCGTTTAGCTTAACCCCACACCATGTGCTCTGCCAGCATTCCGTCCCAGAGGAGGATTTTTGTATGTGCGACAACCGGTCGAGGATTCAGTCATCGTAAGCAGCAATGTCTAGAAGTATGTTATAACAATAATAAAGCCTATTATCACCTTCATGGCCATTTGTGTTATTAGTTTGTAAAAAAAAAGAATTAGTGTAATAAATTTGGTGCAAAATACCGTAATTACTAATTACTACGAAATTAGATTACTATTATCACAAAGTTACCTACCTATATCTCGAAATTACATACTTTTTATCGTTTGGAATATGCCGCGATATTTCTTCAGTAGCACTGTATAAATAAGAAATACAGTCTAAAACCGCTGTATTACGTCAGATTCCTAGCAGACAAGTATTCATAAACGATTAATTTCATGAACATCAGAAGCAAGTAGCAAAGTAACAAATTTATCATGAATATATCTCCCTTTACTCTATACGAATTTCACAGGCTAATTTGGCACCCGCTTCCCACTTGAGCCTCGTGCCCAATACTTTACAAGAGGAACACCCGCGTACGGAGATACTGCCTTAATTATTGACATCTATTTACAGAGTGTGTTCATGCAGCTAGGGACTCTACTCGCAGCATGAGTCTATGAAGTAGTTGGCAGGATATTTCCATGCAGCAAGAATTGTTCTCGATGGACGAGTGAGACAAAGTGTCCCACAACGTAGGGGGGGGGGGGGGGGGGCTCTATAGGCGCAGGGAAGCCAACCCTCCGAGGGGAGTAAACCCTAAAAAAATCCAGGTCCTCCAAGTCGGGGGTTGGGTGTGAAGCTAAGAACCTTACCCCGGAAAAAATGCTGTTGCGGATACTATACACATGCCTCGGAACGGAAGGGATTGCCTGTTGGCGACCACGCGAGAAAAACGGTTAAAGAGAAGGAACACGAATATTCGGATTGCCACCTGGAATGTGAGGACACTCAAGAGCCCTGGCAAGCCACAAGAAATTGGGAATGAACTAGATTAGTATCAAGTGAAAATAGCAGCAGTACCAGAAACTAAATCGAAAGGGCAAGGAATGATAGCGTTGGGGGAACATTTAATGATGTATAGAGGTGGCGATACAGGCCTTTATGGCACTGGTTTCCTTCTACATAGGTCTGTGAAGGCTAATGTAATTGGTTTTACGGCAATAAGTGACAGGATGTGTTCTCTAAGGATAAGGGCAAAATTTTTTAACGTTACAATAGTGAATTTCTACGCTCCTTCGGAGGAGGCAGATGAAGACGCAAAGGATATATTTTATGCCAAATTGGAAGAAGAAATTGGTAAAATTCAAAGGCACGATGTGAAAATAATACTTGGAGAACTAAATACAAAAACTGGGATAGAAGAGGTATATAGAAGTATAATAGGAAAGGAAAGCCTACACCATGACAGTAATGATAATGGCCTCAGACTGATAGACTTCACCAGCGGGAAGAACATGATAATAAAAGGCATCTATCACCCAAGGAAAGATATTAAGAAATGTGCATGGGTATCACCAGATGTAAACACAAGAAACCAAACAGATCACGTACTCGTAGAAAAAAGGCATGCATAAGATATTATGGACGTTAGCAACTGTAGAGAGGCAGACGGAGACACAGACCACTACTTAGTACGAATTAGACGTGGGCAGAAATAGATTTGTAAGAAACCAAAGGAATAAGATAAGAATGAAACACAATATGCAAAGACTTAAACCAAAGGAAACACGGGAAGAATACAGGAAGAAACTAGAAGAGATATAGGAAGCAGGGAGAAACACAGGGAATGAAGATAATGTGGAAACTAACTGGTGGGGGGGGGGGGGGGTCGTTGAAAACTGCCATTAGCGTAGCTGCAGAAGAAATACTGGGGAGAAAACAACGCAAAAGGATGGTTAAGTGGTTCGAAAAGGAATGCTTAACGGTAATACACGAGAGAAATGAAGTGAGACGGAGAATGTTGCAAAGTTTAGCGGCACAAGGTTAGCGGCAGAAGAATACAGAGAAATGACGAAAAGAGCGGATAAGCTTTGTAAGGTAAAGAAAAGGCAGCATGAAAGGAGAAGAATAGAGCAGCTGGACGAAATGGGAGACAATAAAGAGATCAGAAGGTTCTATGGAAGAACAAGAGATTTGAAGAAAGGTTTTCAACCTCGAGCAGTTTTTTATAAGGATAAGGACGGAAATCTAATTGGAGATAAAAGCAAAGTCCTAGACAGGTGGCAAAAGTAATTTCCCGAACTGCTTGACGGGAAACAAGGGGATAAAGAAGAAGGAACCGTGATTGAGAATGAAAGGGAACAGGACTCAGAATTGGAATCAGAGTTAGATGTAGAGGATCGGGAAGAGGAAGTAGTACCAGAGCTATAGGTAGTGAAGAATGCTATCAAGAGCCTAAAAATAATAAAGCAGCAGGAGAAGACGGCATAGAGGCCTAATTATTAAAATATTGGGGAAAGAAAATGGAGGAGGCAGTCCATGAATTGATAAGGGAAATATGGATAAAGGTGGTAATTCCTAAGGATTGGAACCTGGGAATTATCTATCCGTTACACTAAAACGGCTACAGGTCAGAATGTAGTAATTATCGTGGAATCATTCTCCTGGACGTAACATATAAGACATTTAGTATCACTGTAGCCTCCGGACTTGAACGGGTGATATAAGAGATATTAGGGGACTATCAGGCTGGAGTTAGGAGGAACAGATCCACGATGGATCACATATTTTTATCAAGACAAGTGCTAGAGAAGTCTTATGAGTATAGCAAGCAACTACATTAGTTGTACATTGATTTTAAAAAATCGCACGACAGCCTACACAAGAAGAAAAATATACAGATCATGAAAGAATTTACAATCCCACTAAAATTGATCAATTTAACGTAAATGACAATGAAAGCAACAGTGTGTAAAGTAAGAATATAGGAAGAACTGTCTGGTGAATTCCAAGTACAGAGGGGGCTATGGCAGGGAAATGTGATCTCTACAATGGTATTTAATTTAGTGTTAGAAAAGGTAATGCGGCAAATGCCAATATACCCAGGAGGAACAATATTTAATCGACAAGTTCAAGTGGTGGCATATGCGGAAGACGTAGCATTAATGGCAAGGAATGTAAAAGCACTAAAGGGGAACTACGATACGTTAGAGGAAGCAGCAAGAGAAGTAGGTTTAGAAGTAAACATAAGCAAAACAAAGTATATGGTGATGGGGGAGTCCAATATAAAAGGACAAAAGAATTGAATAGTAATGAAGGGGAAAGAATATGAAAGAGTGAAAACATTTTAATATTTATGTTCTGTAATAACGAAGGACAATAAAGTAACAGGAGACAATCAAGAAAGGATAGCGAGTGGAAATCGTTGTTATTTTGCCTTGCAGAATGTATTTAATTCCAGGAATGTTAGTAGAAATAAAAAAAATCAAGATATACACGACCATATTAAGACCTATAGTAACATATGGATCAGAAGGATGGGTATTGACATTAAAGGAGGAGAACTGGTTATTGAGATGGGAAAGAAAGATACTAAGAAGAATTTTTGGAGCAGTGAGAGAGGAAGATGGCTGGAGAGTAAGGACAAATGTAGATCTACAAACACTTATTGGACAGATTGATACTGTTGTTAAAATTAAGCAGGGAAGAATAGGATACAGAGAATGCCAGTAACTCGGAGTGTCAAGAAAGTTTTCATGGGAAAACCTGACGGAGGAAGGAGAAGAGGTAGACGCAGAAAAAGGTGGCTGGACGATATGGAAGAAGATCTAAAGGCGATGGGAATAAGAAACTGGAAAGCGATGGACAGAGAAGAATGGAGGCAGGTGATACAGGAGGAAAAGGTTCTTCAAGGACTGTGGAGCCAACGAAGAAGAAGAAGAAGAAGGATTTTGAAAAAAAAGTAAACTTACTGTGTTCATAGTAAAGTATCGAAAAAATTTCATTTTCATGTATTCGTTAAAACACCTTTGAAATTACGAAACAGTCGTTCTAAGGATTATGCATAATGTACAGACGTATAAGAATAGTAACAAATTTAAGGAATTTGATCAATTCCTGAGCGCAGCTGCTTTGCGTGTCCATGATGCGTCTGCGTAGAGGTCTGTATGGCAACGCCTCATCATAGCTCTAAAGACGGCTACTGTTTTCGCCTACAGCCGTTTGCGCTTCGGACTTGAATGCTATCAAAAGCGCTGCCAGGTGTCAAGGATAGGACAAGATGGGAAACATACATACCCACACCAACTCACCCACCCACATACACACGGTGACTCACATTCATTTTTATAATATGTATAAGTTTTTGGTTTAACATTCTTCTCCATTTATACGATCTTGAAGTATGAAAGAGAAGAAACTGATTGCAGCGAGGTATCTCATCAGATGACACTGGAACTCTGTTTGCTTCTGGCGATCTATTATCTTTCTGTGTTGGCTTAGGTGTCAACGATAAGTAGATAGATCAGAAAACAGTTCATTGTATACTGAATAATAATGATTTGCACAACAGCCCTATGTCACTTAATTAAAACGACCAATTAAAGTCTAACAACAGATAATCCGCAGGTTCTTTTACACCTGAGGATGTCTACCGTAAATTGCTGTTATTAATAAAATCAGATATCATGACTGTTCAAAAATATTCCGAAGCCATAAACTACCGCCTCCTTAACATAATGTGTCCAGTGTATTAGGTGAAATGTGTCTGTGCTCAGTGGAAAAGTTTAAATAACGGAAGGACTTAAGATTTTGTACAAATAGCTACATCGAAAGATAATGGCAACTGTTATGCCTAAGGACCCCTTTAAAATGGCAACAAGAATTCTGCTGCTGATAACACGTTAAAATGACACCATTTCCCGAAGGCCTGCAAGGAATTTCCTATAAAATTGTTTTGGTAGATTTTTGTTATATAAAAATCCCAATACACACACGTTTGTGGAAAAATGTTGTAAGAGAGATTACAAAAGGTATCTGAGGAATTTCCGATAAAACTGCTTTCGTTAAGTTTCATTATATGAAACTTTCATAGTCTTAATATCTTTGTTTACCTGGTCAAATAAAAATGGAACAGAATATGCAAATATGCACATTCATCGTTTTCCTAAAGTTGGAAACAGTACACAGTGAGCTATCGCCCACATACATGAATGCAGCTCATTTCCTAAGATAATACTCTACTTGTGTGTAAAAGGAAATTTTGAATAACGGTACTTGGAAATTCCAACACCCCACTTATAAAATTTCTTCGTTACCGGTGACAGTATATGCCTTTGGTTGGGTTTTAAATTGAAACAAATGAAACCTTTACCCTGTGAGTTGAACTCCAGCTTTAATATGAATTTACTCACTTAGAACTATGCCCTGAAATGAAAAACTTTTTAGTTGGACCTGCGTTTAAACACAAAAGCCATTCTGTGCTCTGTCTGCCCTGCATAATCTAATACGGTGACAAACTTACTTGGGATGCTGAAAGATTATTCACTCATATTTCCGCTTGTAGAGTGTGGAGGCATCTTAAATATGTGTAATTAGAATTTTGGAAAGCCGTGGTAGGAAAGGCGCGCAAAATTGTTTGCTTGGGTTGAAGAAACTGTTAAACAATATCCTTATGAAGTCAGGCAAATACTGAATTCACGTAATGCACAACCATGTGTGACTGATGAACAATATACTCAATGTTATACATTAATTGTGGCTACAAAAGTAGTGAGAGAAAACTTTGAGCGGTAGTGTAAAATACTGTAAAGATCATGAGCTGCAAGGATATCCATATGGTCATGAATATGCATGGAATCAGTATTCAGCCGTTAAACATGTCTTAATTTACATACTGGACGAGCAGGCGCTTGCTCTAATAGTGCCCCAAAACGCACACATAAAAAGTTCGGATTCACATACATGAGTAATGGAACTGCGAGTACTGTGAACGTAATCACTGGTGTCACTGGTAGACTTCGTCAGACACTGACCAGAGCAGCATGCCAGGAACCAATAACAGAAGCTAATCAGATGCCACACTCAGGGCTGACAAGCAAAGTAGCTGTGTGGATTCTACATTTAAAGGGTCGTGATTTAAGGCTACAGTACTGCAGCAGTGCCAGTTGGAGCCCAGCTAACAACCTTATCACACCTGGTGTCACATTAAACATCCAGTGTCAGGTTACACACCTGGGCACCGCAATTCACCCCCACTCCACTCTCCTCGAGGAACCGCTGGAAATTGATCAATGTCACCCAGGAGAAACCCTCAAACACCTTAAGGAATCATGTGAGGTATATTCATGGTCATGACGAAACTTGATACCCATACATCTGAGGCAAGTGGATTACTCGATATGTGTCACATGACATAAAATAGGTAAGAGAACCCTCCAATCTCCCTCAGCACGTTAAAATAGTGGGATATCCCTCCCATCTCCCTGTCTGTCTCAGCTAATTTGAGCACAACAGAAAGGTAGGAAACCCAGAAGAGCAATAAGATTCGTGCTCCTCTCCTCCCCCTTATCAACGTTGTAACTAGCAACACTGTGTAGTCTTCTTCAATGGAGATCTGAGCATCATATAGGAAAAAAATGGTAGTTGTCTCGCTTCCAGCTGCCTAGTTTCGAATACTTTTCACGACCACCTAACTACCCACTTCCCACTACCCACTACCCCCAATCGAAATAGACACATATAATAATTATAAATAAGAAAATTTTTACAACTTTTATCAGATTTGCGAGTGAGAAAAACAAATATTCTCATTCAAAAACTTCATTATTTTCTGCATGTAAATTTACACACAGGAGACAACCCTTTTTCTGTTTGCTTGGAGTAGTTTTATAAAATCCAGTTTAATTTTTAACTTATAATTCACATCTACATTGGAATCCTCTAATTCTCTCTCCACGTAGGAACTTGACATTTTCAAAGAAGATATTTTTTTCGAATTCTAACACATATCACATTTTTCACTGCAGAGAGCACTTGGGGAGTTTAATTAGGCCTCTTATTTCCTGTATAACACAACTGATATAACACTCCACATCTTCCTTGGTTTACGCAGCCAACTAATTCATATTCTTGTGGAATTTCCGCATAGAATTTTAAGTTTACAACTTTCACAAATGAGTGTCCATTAAATACAGTTACTCCTTATGATCTAATCTCTACAAACAGTTGTGTTGCTAGGGTACAATATAATCACTCTGTTCAAGTAGATCTATTTGGCAAAGGAGTTTTATAAACAGATTTTTCATGTGTCGTTTAATGTAGTAAACTTTCTGATTCCACTTGTTTTGGCCAGTACTCTATGTACTCTATGTGCTTACTATAACTGTGGCTACTTTATATTCCCTAGTCGCAGCCAAATGTCGCCATACACTGTGTTTAAAGCAGTATGTAAACCTTGCTTGCACATCTGCAATAAATTATTCTTCTTCCAATTGCAGTTTTACATTTTGCAGACACAACACATTAACTGTGTGTAGGGGAGTAATTCCTTAATAGGGAATGCCTTCAACCAGTTCAATAGGTTGGTTCTTTTTCTTAGGACTTGTGAAATAACATTGTGTATGGAACTAAGCCTAATTACACAATATTTGTATTTGATGGTATTGTGGAAAACAATGTCTTGGTCTCAGAGAAATATATTCCCTACTTCAATATATCAATTCTGTGCAATACTTATATTGTCGTTGTTGGAGTCAGTGTTAAGAACCTTCACATAGTTTACAGGTACATGATTAAAACCGTATGCAAACAGAACGTAGTTTATAGGCTTTTCTCAGCCTTGAGTGTCTGAAAGTGTGATCTGTTCAGCAGTCCATTTTCGGCTTCTCATACTACCACAGTAGACAGTCTGCAGAACGCTGTTAAGCACCAGGCAGCAGCTGTTCTGTAAGTTATTTGTTAGCTGAAACGAATGGATGTGATTGACACAGAGTACAGTGGAGGACATTGTAAGCACTGCTTTTTGAGAGTTTAAAACTCTTAAACATTCTTGCACAGGATCAAACACACAATCAATTTTCTAGTTGTATATTGCAGCCTCCAGTCTGGTAATACTATGTTCTTTACCCAATGTGGATATAAAACTTTCTCGTAATTCCATGTGTGGGCACTTCATAAAATCTATATGGTGCTTACCAATAATCTTTCAATGGCTGGGCTTGCAATTTCAGATATAAAATTATTATTCATTTTTACTTTGCAATTGGAGACCATCCACATTCATCAATCTGTTCCAACTGTCTTAGAATTGTCCACAGTCACATTACTGTTTCTTTGGCAGTCTCCTTCCATTCAGAAGTCATGATTTGGTATTAGATAGTCACACATGTCAATTTTATAAAAAAAATTCACAGAAAATCTTGCGTTATGTCCAAATCCAATATATAATAATCATCTATATGTAGCTGCTGCTATATTCCAGGTGGCTCTTCAATCAGACATCCACATTAAAGTCGGTTAGTTCCACTTTACATGGTATAGCCACATAATTTTATATGTCTTCGAACTGGTTTTCAGTGCTTCCTTGCCAATTTTTTTCCAATATTTCTCATGCTGTCACACTGTCATTCCCATGTAGAAGAAAGGTAGCTTTGCCTATACAACATGTCTTGCAGTGACGAACTTTTAGAATTTGTTGTGTAGATAGTAAATGACCCACGTATCTCCTTCTTTAACATTGTTCCTGGTCCATCTCCAACTGTTTTTGTCAGTTCCCTCTATGGCAGATTGAAACTACCACGGTGTTATCACTAAATGGTTCTATAATAGGCATTGCTAAGGAGCATAATGTTTTAGACGTAAGCTAATTTGCCAATGTCAGTAGCAAGTTTGTCCAGGTTCAACAGTGATACAAACAAACCAAAGCGTTAATGGCTCAGTATCGCGTTCTTCCCTAATATCTGAAGGTTGTTTAGCCCTTTGGAGGAATCCAATTGATCACAGAAGACTGTCAGGCAGCCTTTTACATATTCTAAATATCCAAGACGGCACAACTTCCTTCAGATGATCTTGTGGTCATGTCTTCCAAACTTCGTTGTACTAACAGTCCAATTGTATGCTCGTAGCAAAATCGCCCTATAAGTTCGGAAGAAAATTTCTAAAAGGCAAGATCCCTAGTAATGCATCTATATCGGTAACTAATTTGGGTAAGATTTCACCATCTTCGTATCCTACGTTCTACAAAATCAGATAATCTCCTCCATATGAGTTTATTACACTGCAGGTCGCCCCCATTCTGACACAATGTCAGGGATGGAGACTCAGGTGCCAGAAGACCTAGAACAGCGATATGCACTTACACGAATGGTGGTAGTATCGCGTACACGAGGCATTAAAGGACAGTGCGTTGTCGTTTGTACTCAGAAGATTCATGTGAAAAGGTTTCCGATGTGATTATGGCCGCACGACTGTGTTTTACAGACTTTGAATACTGAATGGCAGTAATGAGGAGAGTATATTAAAAATTCGAGAAGCGCAAAAAAGTAAATTTTCGATGGACTGCATTTTTTAATACCGTAACGAAATACTAATCGAATAAATGAGATAATTTAACCTTCACATAGCTGTTGTAGGCACAATTCCGGCTGTGTGACGTTTCTTAAATTTTCATTGCTTATTTCGGAATAGAGGGATAAAGTTTCCGAGTTTTTTCAAAAGCCGACAAATACAAAGATGAAAGTTGAAAGTCTTTTTAATGTACACATTAAAATTTATTTTTTCCATTTATCTTTTATATTTAACATTGATTACTAAAACGTTAAAACGTTATGCCTACTTTACTGTTCATTTTTCAATAATGTACTACAATATGACACTTTCGTGCCATACTTTTTCATAAAAGTTTGATAAACAGAGGTACAAAATATCAACAGACTCTGTTGACATATAACAAAATATCGGCACAACATCCTGCACCGGCAACACTTTCGCAATTATGGACGGCTATGGAGGCAGCATGGCTCTATATTTCTGCACGGGACTTCCTACGGTGTGTTGAGTCCATGCACTTTGCCGGGCAAAAGGAGGTCCCACACGATATTTTGAGGGATCTCATGACTTTTATCACTTCATTGTATAATTGCGCCATTCTGTGTGCCGGTCTCATGGTTCCATATGCAACGGCAAATATTTTTGCATGAAGGCATTAACTATGTTGTCGCACAGAGAGATATCACTGTTTTAACACTTACGGCGATAACTTTGAAATAAAGAACAGTTTACTTTCTTTTTCTGTCCCGTTTTTAAGTGACTGCCCTTCATACAAATATAAGGACGTACTGGTATACAGTAACACCTCGCGACCAACTAATTTCGTAATTAGAGCCGCAAGATATTCTCTCTGTGCGGTACAAGTAGTAAACAACCTTCAGATATTAGGGAGGAACGCGATACTGAGCCATTAACGCTTTGGTTTGTTTTTATCACTGTTGAACCTGGACAAACTTGCTACTGACATTGGCAAATTAGCTTACGTCTAAAACATTATGCTCCTTAGCAATGCCTATTATAGAACCATTTAGTGATAACACCGTGGAAGTTTCAATCTGCCATAGAGGGAACTGACAAGAACAGTTGGAGATGGACCGGGAACTATGTTAAAGAATTCTAATTGTACGAAATTGGAATGTTAGAAATAAGGGTTAGCATTTCAAAGGGACGTCGTACCCTCATTGCTCTTACCTTACAGGTAATTCATACTGTCGTAATTACAAACTGTCAAAATTATGATGAAATGGGATCACACTTTTGTGACAGTTTAGTTTTACTTAGTTGTTTTTGTTGATGCCTTCTTTTCGCAGATTTCTATACTAGTGTGCCCATAAATATCCAAATAACTACTGAAACCAACATCCATTTGAAGCTGCATATTGTATATATGCCTTCCACAATTCCTCCGATCCTCAAACTGAGTATGCATCAGTATGAGTCCAGTCAACCGATCACTTCCTTCAGTCAAGTTTTCTGGAGATTTTTTTCCGCGATTCTGTTAAGTAACTTCTCGATAGGTATTCGAAATACTCACTAATTTTCAATATTTTTCTGTAGCACTAAATTTCGAAGATTTCTCCTCTAGTTTTGTCTTATCTATTTGGTAACCTGTGTACCGATAATTGTCTACTGTCCGCCTACTGTCATGGTCTTCGATCAGTAACCAAATTTAAAAATCCAGATGAAGAAATTTCCTTAACTTTAAATTTAGAAAAGGTCTATTCGTTCCAAATAAAGAATGTATTAACACATAATAACTTGTATCACATTTGTACTACCTAAGTTTTGTTAAATTTAAGTACCAAAAACAAGGCCGCCATTACGCTCTGTCAACAGTGCCTAGCTGTTAGAGAAGGGTAAACGGAGAACGGCGTCGGCAGGCAGGTGAAGAAGATAACGCCGCTCTTACAGCTTTTCAGAAACGCAGGAAGCAGTAAGGCAAAGGTTTAACGAAGAACGGTAAGCTTATGAGTAAGTGTAGTTTTGTTTTATCTACATGTCTCATTCGTGAACTACCACAGTATTTGATGGTGTATCGTAACAGCATAAGATTGCTTTCTTGTGTGTCATCAGTTTTCTGAGTGGTTTGATGTGACCCGTCACTAATTTCTCTTCAGAGCCAATCTTTTCATCTCAGAGCAGCATTTGCAACCTACGTCGTCAATTATTCGCTGGATGTATTCGAATGTCTGTCATCCACTACAGTTTTTACCCTCTACAGCGCCTTCTAGTACCATGGAAGTTATTCCCTGATGTCTTAACAGATGTTCTATCTTCTTGTGCCTTCTTCTTGTCAACGTGTACTATATATTGCTATTCTCTCCGATTTTGCGGAGAACCTCATTTCTTACCGTTCCTTACCGCTACTTGACATTAATGTAGAAGATCAGTGTGAAATTAGAACTGGAAGATTCTAAGCCATAAAAGAACCGAAATGCTTATTACTAAGGAATGAAGAAGACCTTGGAGATTAATGAGAGTTACAGATGCTGCAGCATTTAGGTAGCGCATTTATTAAAAGATTAGAGTAAAGAAACAATTTCGTCTTGGGAGTTATAATAGCACTCGGTGTAGACAGCTATGAGAAAATGCGTTCCTGAGCCGCATAAAAATAAGCCCGTACTCCTAAAACCTCGGTGTAAATCCTCTGCCATTTTTCACTGGTGAATTCCGTTGAGCGTAACAAGAAATGGCTGGCGCATCCCTCTTGAAAGCGTTATTACCTTCGCAACAGGGTACTAATGAAACTGTTAGCTTTGATTGATGGTAAAGTATTCGCCATTGATATCGGGTCAATCCATCACAGTTCTCAATATATTCTTTACTTTGCACGAGTGAAACTCAGCAGGCTACCAGAGAAGACGTGAGATTAGTTGTTTGTGAGTGTTACACCCTTAACGGAAAATAAAGCAAAGAAATAACTAAAAGAAAAATACACACGTTATTTCACAACTGTAAACAAGAGGACAGACTTTGCAACAATTGTTAGAATGACGGTTATAGAACGGATTAAATGTCGTGAGAGAGTGTGGTCCATCCCCAGTGCAATACGCAGCGGCTCACCACTTGCCGGTAGTGATATTGGTCAACTGAGGTACTTGACAAAAACAGCGTTGAGGACAGTCTACTTAATGCCAAAGAAACAACTCAACATTGCTTTCATTATGATTGCTTTCATTTAGCTTGCTTCGATCATGGTGATGGAGAAGCCTTCCGCCCCTGTGATTGTTGCTTGGTCTCTGAGTCACACACCTTACAGTTTCCGAAGCAAATTTTCCTAATATGAATGTAATTTCCTTTTAGTCATGTCAGTGGCCTCAACTGCAAAATTGTCGACTCGCGGAAAACAGACACGCCGTCTTTAGTAAAGATTCTTCTCGAACAACTATCTCATAATGGTATGTAGTAATGGGCACAGCAGATTCACCCTTCATTGTTGTTTAAAATTAAACCTAATAAAAAGAGTCGCGCCTTCAAAGTCACTCTAAAACTTCGAGAGATACCTACAGAAAGACAAAACTATCTCTCCTGCAGACCAGTAAACTCAAACTGAAAATACAAGTCTGTCGATATTGTTAAGCCTGCAATGAAAAAGAAGTTTTGGACCGTCGTGACATAATACTTATCGGCATGGGAACATGCAGGCATAGACAGAATGGAAATAAACTTCACCTTACAGATGGAAGACGATCTCCAACAAATAGTCATCACATATCGACCATGTACACTCGAATATCCTGGATGAACCGTTAGATTGATTCGCTAACATCGGAAGTGGCAGGCAATAATTCATGTGTTAAAGAAATAATATCTGTTGAAGAAGAAGTTCGGGAAGTTGCGATTATTTATGTTGGTTGTAGAATTTGAAGGAATCAATTGCAGTATGGGAAAATTATTCCGTCATTTAAATAATAAAGGCGTATGATATGGGTGGCTGGGAGACCGCGAAAGGCAAGTTCAGCCCCTTGTCCTTCGCGATACGTAGAGGCATGTGTTTCAGTCTACCTGGTAAGTGTATGTAACTTTGCTGTGCGTGAAGTCTGGTGTCAGGATGGCGTAGGAGAAAGGACAGGATGAAACACGATGGTGGCGCATAGCGTACTCCTTTGGTACCAGGGAGTCCGTTGAGCTTAACGTCTCCATCCGACAGAATATCACCATCTACAGCGTCACATACCCTCACATCATGAGACTCTACTGAGAGTTTCGGGCGACCAACAGTACGTAACATATCCAGTGTTTTCCTATCCCAGTACTGGCCAAGACTGACTTCTTTTAACGTTAATTATCTGATGAAACTTGGTGCATTCATCGAGGCAAGGCCATTGACAATTTGTCAATTGAAAGACAGTCACAGACGTGTGATTCGCAAATTTATAAACTGATGTTATTGTATGGAGTTTCGCATATCGAACAGCCAACTTTGGCTCTTGGCAACAACCAATGTAACACCATATTCGAGTTCTTAACAAATAGGCTGAGTTATGGAGCGAATACTACAAATAAATCGCAGAAGGGAAATGTCTCTAATAGGTTATGTAAATGAGAGTGGACCGTCGTGTGTGTAACACTAGATCAGAATTATATTGTGCCCCACCCTGAAAATGTAATGTACAGCTTGTAGATGTGTTCTGAAAATATAAATGTAAATTAGTGACGGCTGTTGTGTAAGAGCACAAGAGAACATGAACATCCCAACTTTTCACACCTTGCCGATTTATTGGTGGCTTTTCTGTAAACGCTGTTAAACGTAATGTAGATGCAATAATCAGTAATATATGGCACTAAATCTAAAGCGCTATGCTACATTGCTCCTCTAGACTCGGTGGAACCTAGCTAGCATCAGGGTCGCAAGCACACCTTCTGTGGTGCAGGTTTTAAGGAACTTCTGCGCATGCGCGACTGGCGTGACGTAATTTCCTTATGGGCCAAATACGGACGGATTTGATAAACAATGTGCACGATTCATGGCGTACACAGCTAGCCCTTACTACTCAGCTACAAATATCTCTTTATGTCTAACTGAGAAGTGAAACATCATTATCATTGATGTAGCCTTAAAAATCGTTCAGCAGTTCTTTTGTAACTATTTATTTTCAAAAAAACTTTTACCCATTTTTTTATTCCCTTAGTGGTATTTTTTTATTTTCTGACTGACAAACCAAATACTACTTTTCGTAGTTCTAGCCTAGAAATTCCCTTAAGACATACTCCCAAAAAGCGTTTTGGTACGTGGGTTCCCTATTCGTACCACACTTACCCACCATATCTTAGATACCATAAAAGAGGAAGCGGGATGGAATCATGGTTGGTAGTCACAATTTATAATTACGTCTTTTCAGAAATTTGACAATTACAAATTGTGGACGAGCCACTAGATAAAGTTTTGCAAATACAGCTAGAAATGCAGCGTACTCAGTACTGAAATAAACAGTCCCTTAAGAGAAAGTTATAAAAAATTTAACGCGCCAGACATTCATAGAAACCTTAAGCATAGCAGTTATCAATTACTTCACATAACCACTTCATCAAACTCTTTAAAACCAGTTATTACATTAAGATGGCCACACTTAAAACATTGTTCACTAAAATACCCTTATAACTTACTATGAAGCACTTGTTAAAAGGTCAGTTAGAAAATTAACGTTGCTGCGCACTAATACCCCTCACATTATTTTCCCTTATTAAGAAAACAAAATTACCGACAAACTTCTGAAATTCAAACCCCCATATGCGATTTTCCTCCAAATACATATAATGGAAACAGTTCCCAATAAAGCGTGACGTAATTACACTTCAGCACTAGTGCCCAGCTAAGATCTAATTACATAACATGATAGAACCACTTACATAAAAATACTACAGCAGAGACACTGATCTTTAAAAATGAATGTTCACTTGCTCAGATATGTTAATAAATGACTACTAGAAAGAACTGCCCAACGAACTAAGCAAATCCTACGCAAATTAAAGTTTAGCCAGTTGCCAGTCCATAATATTTAAGGAAACAGTTTCGTATAAGAACAGGTTACATACAATATATATTTATATATCAACCAGCTTAACCCGCCTTGGAGGAAGGAAGATAAGTACTAAACATGGGAAGGCGGTATGTGAGCAACTCCTTGTAGTAGCCAGTTTCTTAAACAATCCCAGGCCTAGACCTCGGAAGACATTTCACTCTCCGCGAAGGCGCTGGCACAATCAAAGGTTTTTTTGCTCGAATCACAAAGACATTCCAATAACTCTGAAACATAGAAACACTCGGCAGAACCTTTGGCTCGATATATGGGTAAGCATGTAAAGGAACACGTTACACTACTGAGAAATTCGCAACTTTGACCTTCAGCTTTTTACTTATGGACAACTGTATTAATAGACTGCAGCCTTTGAAAACGCCAACATAAAATCATTAGATTACAAGACACACAAATTGAAACGTCCCCTTTCAATAATAGTACACTACTGTGCTTAAACTGACACACAATATTTTGTTAGCACAACGCAATCTGACTTTCAGAATTCCCTACAAGAGAATGGCCCTGACTAACATTAAACTATACCTTCACAAATCACTAAATCACTTACCTCACAATAATCTTCGTTACTCCCACTACTGCAATACAGCAAGCGCCACTACTGCCAGCTAAATAAAAGATTCAAACTATGGAAGGTACTAACTACTGATAGGGATAGTTAGCAAATGAAAGATATTAATAGAGAACAAACAATGTATTTACCTTAATATCATCATATATAAATGTAGCAGTTCATGACAAATTTCAAAACTCCGCCATCTCTCTCCCCACATCCACCACTGCTGGCGGCTCACCTCCAACTGCGCAACGCTACGCGCTGTTCACAGCCAGCTGCCTAACACTACAATGGCGAGTATTACAACAATGCAAAGCAGCCACAGACTGCACACAGCACAGCCAGTGATTTTCATACAGAGGTGGCGTTACCAATAAAAAAACCTAAACAGCCTACTTACATAGCCCCCATGCTCCCCACAAAAAATTTTACAAATTGGTTTGGGCAGTGGCCAATACAGATTTGAAAAAATTTTTCATAATTACAATAACAAAGAAATCAAATGCACACACTTATTGATACAATGTTGGTCAAAAGCTAAACTTTCTCACAGTCCATAAAGACAGTCCTAATCGTTCATCAAGGTAAAATATCAGTGTTTTTCTCAAATTCTGAGCAGTAAAAGAAAATGCACACGGAAGTAGTGGATTTCCATGCAGTCTTGAAGAAGTAGCGTTGTCCTTCCAACGGAAAGACAGTGCTGACTCTCGACATGCAGACAGTTAATGGGCCACGACAGAGCAAACCCACAGCTGAGTAAGTCGAAGTTTTGAAGAGTATTGGTGGGTAGGTCATCACAGAGCAGACCCACTGTAGTCCTGGTAGAGATTACGGTATTGGTGGGCCACCAGAGGCGCAGGCCCACTGCAGTCCTTGTAGAGATTACGGTACTGGTGGGCCACCAGAGGTGCAGACCCACTGCAGTCCTTGTAGAGATGGCCAGCAGCCATCTGTTGTGACTGTGCAGGTGCACAATCACCATTGAAGAGTCTTGCAGCTAATATAGCAAGTCCATAACCACCACTTGTGCACTCACAAAGTTTTTGGAATTGTCCTTAGAACCAGCAATGCTGTTATCCAGTCCCTTGCTGAATTATTAACACACGTGCAAACACTAACAGTCCCTACTTCTCACATATTGTCCATATACTATGACCAACAGAAACGTGTGTGGTGAAATGTAACTTACAAGTTACTTAATTTGGTGAACTGCTGTCAATTACAATTTTATAACATAAGAATACAATTACAAAGATACAGAAAACATCATTAAAGAACATAACAATACAGATAACATTTGTAATGCAGGCTTTACAAAAGAATCGAAATAACATATACATCAGTGTTACAGGAATTATGACATAAGTACATACATAAAAGATCAGAATAATTATTGAAACATTGACTTCACACATGAGCATTAAAACAAAACAGAATAAATAATGTCTAAACATATTTACAAAGTAAATAACATATTATGTTTGAGGATAACAGTATTCCTCATCATGGTGAATGTAGCTAAGTATTAGAAGAGAAAAAATTTCTATGAAACAGTACACAGAGACAGGAAGAAAACAAATACACAAGGGTACACGAACACATAGGGGGATAACACAAAAGGAAAGGACAGGGTTTGTTTTACTGCAGTATTTTGCGAACAAAACCTTTTTTGTGCTTGGAGATCTCACTTCATTCATCATTATTTCCAAAAGGTCCTATCTATACCTGCTTTCTGTACTTTTTTCGTATAACTTCTCAATGCATTTCTTCCAATTCATCGCAACTCATTCTCTTATATAGTCTTCCCCCTCTTAAGCTAACTTAAATCTACTGAGCTCAGATGCTAAACTAAGGAACGTGGCAATGCAGCAGCACAAAACAATTAACACAAACAGCAATGATAAAAAATACAAAAGGCAAAGCAAGCAGCATAAATTACAACTAATATAAGGCAATGAGCAGCAAACAAGAAAAATAAATCAGTAGTAAACTGGCTTAGCAGAGTAACACAAAGTCAAATTCAGTAACACTATGCCTGGCAAACTGCAGAAGCAATGCAAAAACATATCTAAACATGACATAGCTCAAGCAGAAAAAATATTACACAAAAAATGGCCATGTCTAATACCTATGTCACATCTTAACACTACAGTGATGCATCACGATAACTTACTCTACCAAAAAAATTACCAAGTAGTTGAAAATGAAATTATGTATGCAGTTACTGTTATTAATCCCTTATTGTTCTTTCCTTTCCAAGTGCTCCTTTTTCGAAGGACGTGGATCATAAAATTATTATTTTATAGATCTGTTGACAGAAAGTTTTCACATTAGCAAATGCATTTAATTTTATTTTATAAAACCAATGCTGCAACATAGCTGGGAAACAGATATCAAATGAAATAAGCAACTATGTACAAAGCATAAAAATATCATTCAATAGTCATGTGGCATTTCATAACTTAGTAGAAATTCTCTCAATTCTCGTAGAAATATGCTTGTCATAATTAGGTGTGCAGATGTAAGTATCTTTCCAAGTAATGAGCATGTCGTACTTGCGATGCTTTCTACAAAGGAACATCAATAGCGAGGTTAATGGCCTCCCTTTTTTTTTTACCTAATGGCTGTTTCTCCAGGTGGCTGGCACAGGTGGCCGCTCAAGACACATTACGTCAAGGTCACTTACCTTTCTTACCGAAATATTTACGACAACAGTTTCTGCTACAGTGGCAGTCTCGTATAAAAATATTTCACAGGTCAAGAATTTGCGTTACAAATCTGTAGAAACAAAATCCTATTGATATAACGGTGTCCAAAAAGTTTTCGTCGGCATTTAATACATTCACGCATTTACATACATTTCATAACTCTTAAAGTACGATTCTTGGTTTCCAACAACCTGTTTCACAAACCAGAGTGAGTCCCTAACCACTACTCATTATTCCTTACCTTATTCGTCGACACTTCTTCAATATTTTATGATAACAGATATGTAGCATACTCAAATAACTCATATAGCATCAGCTTATTGATCATAAACATACCGCAACAGCGTAATACACATAGTCATCGTAATAATATCATAACACCTCAGTCAACTCTCAAAATCGTCGTAGCTTCCTCCAATAATTTCAAAACCTAAAAAAAATTCTCTGCTCATGTCAAAAGTGTCATCTGCCTCAAACGTACTTTAAAAATCGTGATCCCATACCAAATATATCATTCAAAGCTCTCATAGTATCACAATGGTTCTGAAAAAATATGAACAGTTCACAAAGTACAGACAAAATACAATTTCATAAGTGTGAAGTTACCCAACTGTGAAATTGCGTAAACATCTGTCACTGATGTGGTAAAAAAGTTTGTCTCTCTCAGTTAAATGATCAGATAGCTGTGTATTTTGTGTTGGAGAAATATGGTACCGATGTGTAAAGTTGTGTAAGCAAATACCATATTAGCTAGGGCTCCTTGTGCGTGCCAAACACATGGTACAAAAAGTAGGCGTGTACCCCCCTGAGGATTAATGTAATTATACCCTCAGGTGTTACAGATTACAGCAATGGAATGAAATGTATCACGGAAAACTTTCTTTGCAATTCAAAAATCTTTAAAAATAAATGTTTTAAGTACAAAATTAATCACTCAAATACGTGTCCTGTAGCGCTAAACTGTGCGTCATGTTGTAAGATAATCTCTGTGGAAGTCTCGTAGTTATCGTCCTCCGAAAGCTAAGTTCTGCAGAAGTCAATGTACTTACCTCATGATAAACAAAAGTGAAATGCTTTGCGTATAGATATCTTAGTTATTACGCTTATTGTTGTGATGAAGAAAGTACTGTGCTGTGACGTATTGTTGTGCTACGGAAAAGGCTGTCTCATTGTAGCTATACCACAAAAGTTAAATACTAAAACATGTTTTACTTTCCAGAATAATTCAGAAAAACTGTGCAGATATAAAACAGATACACTGCAAAAGCAACATTGTAAATTGTCACTCATTAGTAGCGTCGTGATAACATCGTGTAGCTGTCACATAAACTAACCACTGTGTCCTCTGGTATCTCACAGAAAGTACTTTAAATCCAGAATGTTCTTTTTTTTTTTAAGTAAACCAAAATGTTGCATGAAAATCTCATTAGCGTTGCCGGTATATGTTCTAAGTATGTGAGCCTTATAGTCGTTACGTGATAGTGGAACTAACAAGCAAGAATGTACACACACAATAACACTGTGACGTCTGTTCACTACAACAATGCATTCGTAATTTCTGTTTAAATAAGTTCTCTTGGTTCTTGATTGGATATTTAACTTCAAACATTGTTGTATGTTAACAGATTCAAAGTCTGACAAAGCTTACTAGCAATGTAAAGTGAAAAGTTATATGGCAAAGACAAAGTTAAAAAGCAGATTATCTTTCAATAAACGGTTTTACATGTGAAATGAGGTGTAAACCTTTACTCTTCCTAGTGCACAGAGTTTCAACTTCAAAGCAATTATCATGTTGTATACATCGGTAAAGAATGCTAAAATTTTTCTCAAGGCTAGCGTCTTATGTTATTTTTCTCGGAGCCAGCGGGCGCACGCGGCTGCCTGCTGTGCGAGTCATTGTCTGTCTCTTTGTTGGCGCGCGCCGTTATTGGAATTAGCAGACCTAGCTTCTACAAATTCACTCTGACGAGAAGGCCCTGCCCTGTTTAAATCCCGCCAGTTCTGATGCATTTCAGGTCTGTTGTTACGATCATATCGTCTGTCGTCATGTCGGTAGATTCCATAGTTTCTTTCTTGTCGGTCACGAGGTGGAGAATTTCTCCCTGAATCGTAACTGCGCGCTGGACCGTTGCGTCTAAAGTTATTCTGTCTCCAGTGATAATAATAGTTCTGGTTGCCAAATTGTCTGTTTCTATGATTGTCTCTGTCATATTCATTACTATGGAAGTGCGATCTTTCTCTGTAGCTATTATTCTGCCAACGGTTGTCATATGGGTGGTGTCTTTTTTGGTCACGATTTGTGTTGTGAGAATAGCCTTGTCGTGTCCAGTTATTATTTCTTTCATCGCGGAATTGCGACGGATATGATCTGTAATTGTTGTGCTCCTGCGTTCCGCGATTGTCGGTGTCAATTTCCAGTTCTTGTAACAGTCCCTGAAAAGCTTCAATGTCGTCTTTGCAACGTCCTGCTAAAATAATATGTCGTAAATGTTCAGGTAATTTGAGTAAGCAAATGCGGATGAGTTCTGAGGGGCTGTATGGGTTTGAAAGATACTGATTCTTATGCAACATGTCTTCAAAATATTTGACAAGACTGGAAAATTCAGATTGTTCAAAGTGTTTCATCATCATGATGCTATGTTTTACTCAGTCTTGTGTAGCTTGAGACCAATATGCTGAGAGGAAGGCATGATAAAAAATCTCCTTCACTGTGACAATCGTGAATGACCGATCGCATTCTTACAGCTGGTTCATTCTCTAAGTAGCCACACATAAATTCTAATCTGTGTTCTAACGACCAGTTGGGAGGAAAACAATGAGAGAATTGATGGAGCAATGCTTGTGGATGAATGTCGTTGCCAGAATTCTTAAATGTTTTGAATTTACGTGTAGTAATGAACAGCTTATAGTCAAAGTCATCATGTCGGCGAGTCGCATATCGGTCAATGTTACGTCGTTTCGGCGGTTCCACTTCAAAATTCGGTGCACCTTGCCAATTTCTTTCATAATTTCCGAAATGCGCTGTGTTATTCTTTTGTGGCTGTTCCGTATTTCTATGTCCCTCTTTCTGTATTGGGGCGCGAGTGTCCTCTGAAACACGTAATTCTTTTATTACCTGTGTCAGCTGATCTTGTACTTCTCGGATTTCTCTTTGGTGTTGCGTATTAATTTGATTCTGATTTTGTTTGAATTTCCTAATTTGTTCGCACTCCTCTGTGTCATTCAGATTATCATCTACCTTCGTAGATAAATTATTTAGCTGATCCGAAAGTTCAACTACTTTCTCTGATAGTGTACTTATTTCCTCAGTGTGTTTTTCTGAACCAAGTTTCAGAGTGTCGATTTGTGTTGAAATCGTATCTACTGTGTCCTTTAAGTTTTCTTGAGTTTTTGCAAATTGGGTAACCGAATCGGTAGATGCAACTGAGTCAATTTTAGCTTGCAGGGTGTCGTGATTTTCATGAACAATGGTTCGCAGTTCTTTTATGGCTGCTTCGTGATTCTGTAATGCATTTTCATGACGAGAAAAAATAGGTTGGAAATGCTCACAAATTTGTGTTTTTACGTCATTACAGACTTTTTGACATTTCGATTCAATGTGATGTAACTCAGTAGTTAAATCCTCACGTGTTTGTTCAAGAGTTTGCTCCAATGAGTCTAACTTTTGAAGCTTTTGCTGTGTTTGTCTCTGATTTTGTTCCATTGTGTCTAACTGTTGCTGTGTTTGTCTGGTGTTGTTCCATTGTGTCTAACTGTTGCTGTGTTTGTCTCTGGTGTTGTTCCATTGTGTCTAACTTTTTAAGATTTTGTTCCACTGTGTCTAACTTTTGAAGATTTTGTCCCATTTGTTGCATTAATTGCAATAATAATGTATTAGTGTCTGGAATCTGTTTCTCTATGCTTTTTTGCAGTGAATTTGCACCGGCAACATTCACATTTTGACAAGTGGAAAATGTGTCTTGACTCATTTGAGAAAACGGTGAGAACCCAAAACCGGAGTCTACAGTATTTGCAATATTGTGTTCTGTCATTCCCGATTCCTGAGGCGAGCTGTTGCCTACCGATCGATCGATAATGCTTCCCTCTTCACTAATTGTTTCACTGTCCACGCCATTGTTTGCCGCCCGCTCCATTTCCCTATGCACAATTACCAAATTACTACTTTGAACATTAGTTAATTCATTACTCTGCGGCGCTAACACACTGCTTTCGTCTTCACTGTCATTTCTCAGTTTACTTTGGAGCCTAGTGTTACGTTTTTCACACGCCATTATTGTCACAGTATTTCACACGACAACACAGAAAAACATAATTTGAAGAGCAAAAATAGGGGAACACATTAACATAGCACTGAAAATAATATCTAGTTAATTGCAGCTGCGAAACACTTGGTGCAAATCTACATGCGTGCCACACCTGTTTTACTGTACAACAATGAAAGACTGCAACTACAAAGGAGATTCTCTCTACAATAACGCGCTAGCAATAAACAAAATCTACACTAATTACACAAACTACAAGAAAAAATCAGAAGATTCCAGTGAGGTATCCTAGGCTAAGGGTCGACATATGAAACGTCCCCTTTCAATAATAGTACACTACTGTGCTTAAACTGACACACAATATTTTGTTAGCGCAACGCAATCTGACTTTCAGAATTCCCTACAAGAGAATGGCCCTGACTAACATTAAACTATACCTTCACAAATCACTAAATCACTTACCTCACAATAATCTTCGTTACTCCCACTACTGCAATACAGCAAGCGCCACTACTGCCAGCTAAATAAAAGATTCAAAATATGGAAGGTACTAACTACTGATAGGGATAGTTAGCAAATGAAAGATATTAATAGAGAACAAACAATGTATTTACCTTGATATCATCATATATAAATATAGCAGTTCATGACAAATTTCAAAACTCCGCCATCTCTCTCCCCACATCCACCACTGCCGGCGGCTCACCTCCAACTGCGCAACGCTACGCGCTGTTCACAGCCAGCTGCCTAACACTACAATGGCGAGTATTACAACAATGCAAAGCAGCCACAGACTGCACACAGCACAGCCAGTGATTTTCATACAGAGGTGGCGTTACCAATAAAGAAACCTAAACAGCCTACTTACATAATCACAAGTAAAACTGAGAAACCTTTCAAATAACGGCCAACATTTAACTAGGCCAACTGAACTCTTCCACACCATCTTAAAGTTTTACTGCGAAAGTCTCACCATAATGATAATATTTAAATGTCTCTGAGTGCGTCGGTCAACAAAACACTCATATCACGTAACCAACACGAAGGAGCGGGTTCCACAGCTTCACCGCTTCACTTTAAATTTTGTTCACAGCGAAGTCACAGAACCTGTATCTCCAAGCTGCCCATGTCGGCAAAACGCCCGACCAACTTCACACCACACATATAACGGATATTACGCTCGTTCGGCAGCCGTTGACACTCGTCTCCCAGCGAATGACACGAGATATCACAGCTTAACTCAACCACAATCGATCTCAACGATACATGAACAAAATAACACTGGCCCCAGCTCGTCACGGCTCACGTTTCATTCCCTATTTCACCCCCTTTAGCAGTGGTATTTCGGACGATCATTTCCGAAAAGATGTCTACAGTATATGATCCACACCTTCTACAACCTTCAAGTTTGTATCTTTAGCTGTTTGCGCTGGACAATGATGAGTCATTCAGTCAGTGAGGACTTTGCCTTCTATACATTGAGATTACATCGTACATCAGTATATGCCAGTTATATTGATAGAAAAATCTATTTTGTGAGATTTTAAATGAGATACAGTATTTTACCATAAAGTAATCCATTCGAACCACTGAGAACCACAAAGCAGATCATCGTCGATTGTGAGACAGTAGCATTTATTCATGCTTCTGACATCTGTTGATCATATGGTGGATCAGGTTTATCTGTGCTGTAAGCCCACATTGTAGTTATATACGAACATTCACGGAAGGCTATCTCAAGGGTTTCTCTGATATTCACTTAAATGTGGGGTCAAAGACAGTGTGCTTTTGGCCCCTATGACTCTCAGCAGGTCGTTCGTATTCTATTCAAGTGACCTTGTTGGTAGACAGTACTACTTGAATTTAAACGTATCCGCAAACGGCAATTATTGTTTGGAGTTGACTGTTTCCAGTGCAGGAATCTGAGTTCCTGTGCAGCGTCAACATGAACTCTGTTGAATCTGTTCTAAGCGCTAACAGAAAAGAAAATTACCAGGGAAAGTTAGCCGCAAAGGAACTAGAGCCTCCCATATCGTATCCGTTGTCTGGGAAAGCGACGTAATGGAACAAGTGCGACCAAAAGCGAACATTTAACAGAGAAGCATATAATAAGCGTAAGTTGTTGTGTAGGTGCAACGTAAGAATGTCTGATTTTTAGTCCGGAAGTTAATTCGTTAACTAATACATGTATTAGGGATCTTCTACATTTGCCCAGAAGAATAAAAAAGAACGAAGACTTCCACTTACACAAAAATGCGAAACGGACATTAGTGAAAGCTTAAATATTATTTCGTTACTGTCACAAACAGTATTTAATTATGTACAAAACAACAAAATTCCAAAAAAACAATTCCTTCTTGTTTCAGACAGGTATGCATATTATTATTACTATTGACAGCGGCTGAATTTGTAGAAATATATTGATAAGCATAAGTGTTATACAGGAGGTGCTATTAATTTCACAGCGTCATATTTACCTGAATTTAAAAATTTGTGAACAGCCAGAATGTATACTTACGAGTAGCCACTGAATTTAACCTACACTCCTGGAAATGGAAAAAAGAACACATTGACACCGGTGTGTCAGACCCACCATACTTGCTCCGGACACTGCGAGAGGGCTGTACAAGCAATGATCACACGCACGGCACAGCGGACACACCAGGAACCGCGGTGTTGGCCGTCGAATGGCGCTAGCTGCGCAGCATTTGTGCACTGCCGCCGTCACTGTCAGCCAGTTTGCCGTGGCATACGGAGCTCCATCGCAGTCTTTAACACTGGTAGCATGCCGCGACAGCGAGGACGTGAACCGTATGTGCAGTTGACGGACTTTGAGCGAGGGCGTATAGTGGGCATGCGGGAGGCCGGGTGGACGTACCGCCGAATTGCTCAACACGTGGGGCGTGAGGTCTCCACAGTACATCGATGTTGTCGCCAGTGGTCGGCGGAAGGTGCACGTGCCCGTCGACCTGGGACCGGACCGCAGCGACGCACGGATGCACGCCAAGACCGTAGGATCCTACGCAGTGCCGTAGGGGACCGCACGGCCACTTCCCAGCAAATTAGGGACACTGTTGCTCCTGGGGTATCGGCGAGGACCATTCGCAACCGTCTCCATGAAGCTGGGCTACGGTCCCGCACACCGTTAGGCCGTCTTCCGCTCACGCCCCAACATCGTGCAGCCCGCCTCCAGTGGTGTCGCGACAGGCGTGAATGGAGGGACGAATGGAGACGTGTCGTCTTCAGCGATGAGGGTCGCTTCTGCCTTGGTGCCAATGATGGTCGTATGCGTGTTTGGCGCCGTGCAGGTGAGCGCCACAATCAGGACTGCATACGACCGAGGCACACAGGGCCAACACCCGGCATCATGGTGTGGGGAGCCATCTCCTACACTGGCCGTACACCACTGGTGATCGTCGAGGGGACACTGAATAGTGCACGGTACATCCAAACCGTCATCGAACCCATCGTTCTACCATTCCTAGACCGGCAAGGGAACTTGCTGTTCCAACAGGACAATGCACGTCCGCATGTATCCCGTGCCACCCAACGTGCTCTAGAAGGTGTAAGTCAACTACCCTGGCCAGCAAGATCTCCGGATCTGTCCCCCATTGAGCATGTTTGGGACTGGATGAAGCGTCGTCTCACGCGGTCTGCACGTCCACCACGAACGCTGGTCCAACTGAGGCGCCAGGTGGAAATGGCATGGCAAGCCGTTCCACAGGACTACATCCAGCATCTCTACGATCGTCTCCATGGGAGAATAGCAGCCTGCATTGCTGCGAAAGGAGGATATACACTGTACTAGTGCCGACATTGTGCATGCTCTGTTGCCTGTGTCTATGTGCCTGTGGTTCTGTCAGTGTGATCATGTGATGTATCTGACCCCAGGAATGTGTCAATAAAGTTTCCCCTTCCTGGGACAATGAATTCACGGTGTTCTTATTTCAATTTCCAGGAGTGTATATGTTATAGCTGTTTTATGATAATGGAAAGGTAATACTTCATGACAATGTAACTGTAAAGTACTAGCTATAGGTGAAGAAAAAATGCAGTTGATATGTGAAGCAAGTGCTACGAAAAATTTTCATAACATATTGTAAGCCACATACTAAAGAAGTTTCCTTGTGATCTATACCTACCATGGCTATCAGAACGAGCAACTGGAACAATTACGAAACTACCATCACTACTGCACGAGAATTACCTTATGCTACATCTATCTTTACCGTAGGAAGCTCTCTGGCTGGCTGTTTTAGAGGAGTGAAACACTGAGCAGTAATTAACAGAAATAAACTGACATAGAAGCTGTCTTATTGGCCTATTTTCAAAAAGATAAAAGAAGAAAAGTTAAAGGAGGAGTAGAGAAACGTTACCGTTGTTATGTGAGTGAAATTTGTGTGTTACCTTAGGTCTCTAATTGGGCTATTTCCAAAATGGGCATGGTTTCAGAGGTAGTTCAGCAATCTAATTGGTCACTAAAATGCTAGGCTGTTACTGGTGGAGTAAATATTTGTGCTGCCTTTGATGACCTCGGACTGGCCTATTTACAAGAAAGGGGTTTGGCTTGGGACGCAGGAAGACAGAGGGGGGAAGACAGAGTGGGGGTTAGTAGTAGTAAGCATTTCGCTCCCTTCTAAGGCACCTGTGACCTAGGGATAGCATCTGTGATTAGTAGCAGTACATTTTTGGTCCCGATTCGAACCACACTACCACTTTAATTTTGAATAAATCATGAGCTTTGGCGGCCGATGACTTCCGGCAAAAGAAGTCACCCTCACGTTGCCAACAGCCCTGTCAGAGTGGACGGAGTTTCAGAGCTTGGAAACTGCCCCGAAAGGCAGAAGAAGTAACAATGATCAACGGCATTAGGATGCAGAAGCAATTGAAACCGCTGCATTAAAGACACATAATAAAAACTGGTAGAAGCCGACCTCGGGGAAGATCAGTTTGGATTCCGTAGAAATGTTGGAACACGTGAGGCAATACTGACCTTACGACTTATCTTAGAAGAAAGATTAAGAAAAGGCAAACCTACGTTTCTAGCATTTGTAGACTTAGAGAAAGCTTTTGACAATGTTAACTGGAATACTCTCTTTCAAATTCTGAAGGTGGCAGGGGTAAAATACAGGGAGCGAAAGGCTATTTACAATTTGTACAGAAACCAGATGGCAGTTATAAGAGTCGAGGGGCATGAAAGGGAAGCAGTGGTTGGGAAAGGTGTGAGACAGGGTTGTAGCCTCTCCCCGATGTTATTCAATCTGTATATTGAGCAAGCAGTAAAGAAAACAAAAGAAAAATTCGGAGTAGGTATTAAAATTCATGGAGAAGAAGTAAAAACTTTGAGGTTTGCCGATGACATTGTAATTCTGTCAGAGACAGCAAAGGACCTGGAAGAACAGCTGAACGGAATGGACAGTGTCTTGAAAGGAGGATATAAGATGAACATCAACAAAAGCAAAACGAGGATAATGGAATGTAGTCAAATTAAGTTGGGTGATGCTGAGGGAATTAGGTTAGGAAATGAGACACTTAAAGTAGTAAAGGAGTTTTGCTATTTAGGGAGTAAAATAACCGATGATGGTCGAAGTAGAGAGGATATAAAATGTAGACTGGCAATGGCAAGGAAATCGTTTCTGAAGAAGAGAAATTTGTTAACATCGAGGATAGATTTAAGTGTCAGGAAGTCGTTTCTGAAAGTATTTGTATGGAGTGTAGCCATGTATGGAAGTGAAACATGGACGATAACTAGTTTGGACAAGAAGAGAATAGAAGGTTTCGAAATGTGGTGCTACAGAAGAATGCTGAAGATAAGGTGGGTAGATCACGTAACTAATGAGGAGGTATTGAATAGGATTGGGGAGAAGAGAAGTTTGTGGCACAACTTGACTAGAAGAAGGGATCGGTTGGTAGGACATGTTTTGAGGCATCAAGGGATCACAAATTTAGCATTGGAAGGCAGCGTGGAGGGTAAAAATCGTAGAGGGAGACCAAGAGATGAATACACTAAACAGATTCAGAAGGATGTAGGTTGCAGTAGGTACTGGGAGATGAAGAAGCTTGCACAGGATAGAGTAGCATGGAGAGCTGCATCAAACCAGTCACAGGACTGAAGACCACAACAACAACAATGTGTCCTGTGACTTAGAAAGCGTAATGATGATCTCTTCATTGGCGAAAGATTCTGGATTAGTCCCCCATTCGGATCTCTGGGAGGGGGCTGCCAAGCGGAAGGTCACCATGAGAGAAAGCATGAATAACCAACGAAACGATAACGATGTTAAAACTTCTGATATTCCACGCCACCACTGCAGGGACTTATCCCTTGCACGCTTCAAGTGAGACCCATATTCCCAACTGTCCACAATCTACATACGTAATGCAAGGGATAAGTCCCTGCAGTCGCGCTCTTCACCTATCTCCTCGGTGGCTCAGATGCATAGAGCGTCTGCCATGTAAGCAGGAGATCCCGGGTTCGAGTCCCTGGCGGGGCACACATTTTCAGCTATCCCCATCGAGGAATATCAAGAAAACCTGTCGGCAGCTGAGGGTTTCAGTTAAATATCATTTATTCTAGAGAAGCTGCACGGTCATCAATGGTATCTGTTCTTTCGAGAACAGTTACTATCTTCATATAAAGATGGATATCTAATAGTCATACAGAATCTGATTGTGGTTACACGGGAATAAGAAAGGGATTCTGGAGAATATGGGCAGAGTGTTAGGAAAGAAACAGGAGAAGGACTGACTGAGTTCTCCAACAAATATCAGTTAGTAAGAGCGAATACATCTACATCTACATTTATACTCCGCAAGCCACCCAACGGTGTGTGGCAGAGGGCACTTTACGTGCCACTGTCATTACCTCCCTTTTCTGTTCCAGTCACGTATGGTTCACGGGAAGAACGACTGTCTGAAAGCCTCCATGCGTGCTCGAAACTCTCTAATTTTACATTCGTGATCTCCTCGGGAGGTATAAGTAGGGGGAAGCAATATATTCGATACCCCATCCAGAAACGCACCCTCTCGAAACCTGAACAGCAAGCTACACCGCGATGCAGAGCGCCTTTCTTGCAGAGTCTGCCACTTGAGTTTGCTAAACATCTCCGTAACGCTATCACGGTTACCAAATAACCCTGTGACGAAACGTGCCGCTCTTCTTTGGATCTTCTCTATTTCCTCCGTCAACCCGATCTGGTACGGATCCCACACAGATGAGCAATATTCAAGTATAGGTCGAACGAGTGTTTTGTAAGCCACTTCCTTTGTTGATGGACTACATTTTCTAAGGACTCTCCCAATGAATCTCAACCTGGTACCCGCCTTACCAGCAATTAATTTTTTATGATCATTCCACTTCAAATCGTTCCGCACGCATACTTCCAGATATTTTACAGGGTACCAGTGTTTGTTCCGCTATCATATAATCATACAATAAAGGATCCTTCTTTCTATGTATTCGCAATACATTACATTTGTCTATGTTAAGGGTCAGTTGCCACTCCCTGCAGCAAGTGCCTATCCGCTGCAGATCTTCCTGCATTTCGCTACAATTTTCTAATGCTGCAACTTCTCTGGATACTACAGCATCATCCACGAAAAGCCGCATGGAACTTCCGACACTATCTACTAGGTCATTTATATATATTGTGAAAAGCAATGGTCCCATAACACCACCCTATGGCACGCCAGAGCTTACTTTAACGTCTGTAGACGTCTCTCCATTGATAATAACATGCTGTGTTCTGTTTGCTAAAAACTCTTAAATCCAGCCACACAGCTGGTCTGATATTCCGTAGGCTCTTACTTTGTTTATCAGGCGACAGTGCGAAACTGTATCAAACGCCTTCCGGAAGGCCCCTTTCAAGAATCACAAGAGGAGAAGGTATAATTGGGAAAGGCCGGGAGATGCGGGGAAGATTTCAATTAGATTACATCGTGGTCAACCAGATATACCGAAAGAAGATACTGGATTGTAAGACGTACCCTGGAGAAGATACAGACTCAGATCACAATTTAGTAGTGATGAAGAGTAGGCTGAAGCTTAAGAGACTAGGCAGGAAGAATCAATACGCATAGAAGAGAAATACGGAAGTATTAAGGAATGAAAGAGCAATGTTGAAGGTCTCTCAGTTTCTGGATACTCCGATAAGTGTTAGCTTAGTAAGTATTTCAGTTGAAGAGAAATGAACTTCTCTAAATAGGACAATCACAGACGTTGGAAAGAGAAACATACGTAAAAAGAAGGTAACTGTGAAGAAACCAATGGTAACAGCAGAAGTACTTCAGTTGATCGATGAAAGATGGCCGTATGAAAAATGTTCAGGGAGATTTAGGAATACAGAAATACAAGTCGCTTAGGAAGAAAATAAATAGAAAGTGCAGGAAAGCTAAGTCGAAATAGCTGCATGAAAACTGTAAAGTCGGAACAGAATAACTGTAGGAAGGACGCCATCGGTGAAATTAAAAGCTGGGGTGGTAACATTAAGAGTGCAATGGGAATTCCACTGTTAAATTCAGAGGAGAGAGTGGATGGGTAGAAAGAGGACATTGAAGGCCTTTATGAGGAGGAAGACTTGTCTGACTTATTAGAAAAGAAGCAGGAGTCAATATAGAAGAGACACGGGATCCAGTAATTGAATCAGAACGTAAAAGATCATTGGAAGAAAGATCAAAAAGTCGGGAGGAATAGATAATACGGAGTGGCCGTGCGGTTCTAGGCGCTACAATCTGGAACCGGGCGACCGCTACGGTCGCAGGATCGAATCCTGCCTCGGGCATGGATGTGTGTGATGTCATTAGGTTAGTTAGGTATAATTAGTTCTAAGTTCTAGGCGACTGATGACCTCAGAAGTTAAGTCACATTGTGCTCAGAGCCATTTGAACCATTTTTGAATAGATAATATTCCATCATAGTTTCTAGAATTACTGGAGGAAGCAGAAAGAAAACGACTATTGAAGTTGGTGTGAGGAATGTATTGGTCTGGCTGTATACCATCCGACTTTGGGAAAAACATCATCGCCACCCAGTGTGACCGAGCGGTTCCAGGCGCTTCGGTCTGGAACCGCGAGACCGCTACGGTGGCAGTTTCGAATCCTGCCTCGGGCATGGATGTGTGTGATGTCCTTAGGTTAGTTAGGTTTAAGTAGTTCTAAGTTCTAGGGGACTGATGACCTCAGATGTTAAGTCCCTTAGTACTCAGAGCCGTTTGAGCCAAAAACATCATACGCACAATTCCGAGGACTACAAGAGCTGACAAGTGCGAGATTTATCGTACAATCTGCTTAACAACTCATGCATCCAAGTTTCTGACAAGAATAAAATATAGAAGAATGGGAAAGAAAATCGAGGATCTGTTAGACAACGAACAGTTAGGCTTTAGGAAGGGTAAAGAGACCAGAGAGGCAATTCTGACGCGTTTGATAATAGTAGCAAGGCTGAAGAAAAATCGAGACACTTTCGTAGGATTTGTCAATCTGGGAAAAGCGTTCGAGAATGACGAATGCAAGATGTTCGAGTGCAAGATGTTTGAAATTCTAAGAAAAATAGGGGGAAGGTATAGGGAGAGATGGGTTACATACAACATCTACAAGAAGAAAAAGGGAATAGTAAGTGTGGAAGATAAAGAACGAAGTGCGCGGATCAAAGACGCTGTAAGACAGCGATGTAGTCTTTCGCCCCTACTGTTCAATCAATACTTCGAAGAAGGAATGACAGTAGAAAGATTAAAGTGTGGATTTAAAATTGGGTTTAGCCGGGCGGTCTAGGGCGCAGCAGTCATGGACTGTGCGGCTGGTCCCGGCGGAGGTTCGAGTCCTCCCTCCGGCACGGGCGTGTGTGTTTGTCCTTAGGATAATTTAGGTTAAGCAGTGTGTAAGCTTAGGGACTTATGACCTTAGCAGTTAAGTCCCATAAGTTTTCACACACATTTGAACATTTTTTTTAAATTTAAAATTCAAGGTGAAACGGTATACGTGATAAGATTAACTGATGACATTGCCATCCTCAGTGAAAGTGAAGAAGAATTACGGTACCAGCTGAATAGGATGAACAGTCCAATGAATACAGAATATGGAACGTTAATAAATCGGAGACTGATGAAAGTAATGTGAAGCAGCAGAAATGAGAACATGAAGAAACTCAACATCAGGACTGGTGATATCGAAGCAGACGAAGTGAGTGAAATCTGCTATCTAGTCAGCAAAACAGCCCACAACGGACGGAACAAGTAGGACAGGAAATGCAGACTAGCACTAGAAAAAAGGGTATTCAAGGCCAAGAGAAGTCTACTAATATCAACCATAGGCCTTAATTTGAGAATGTAAGTTCGGAGGACAGCATTGTACGGTAGTGAAACGTGGACTGGGGGACAAACGGAAAAGAAGATCATCGAAGCATTAGAGATATGGTGCTACCCGAAGAATGTGGAAAATTGGGTGGACTGGTGAGATAAGGAATGAAGACGTTCTCCGCCGAATCGGCGAGGGAAGGAATATATGGAAAACTCTGACAAAAGATGGTGCAAGATGGAACTACATCTGTTGAAACCTCAGAGAATAAACTCTGTATTTTTAGACGGAGCTGTAGAAGGTAAAAACTGTAGAGGAAAACAAATATCGGAATACATCGAGCGCCGGCCGGAGTGGCCGTGCGGTTCTAGGCGCTACAGTCTGGAGCTGAGCGACCGCTACGGTCACAGGTTCGAATCCTGCCTCGGGCATGGATGTGTGTGATGTCCTTAGGTTAGTTAGCTTTAATTAGTTCTAAGTTCTAGGCGACTGATGACCTCAGAAGTTAAGTCGCATAGTGCTCAGAGTCATTTGAACCAATACATCGAGCAAATAACTGGCGTAAACTCTGAGATGAAGAGGTTGGCACGGAGAGTAATTCGTGGCGGAAGGAAAAAATGTGGAGTAGCTATACGGAGATGTAAAGGGGAGACTAATGTGCAGGGGTGGCTCAGACTTGGTTCAACGCCAGATCGAACCCATCTGTAAATATTGTGATAACTCGTCTTCCCACATTCTGGTTCATGCTAGGATCTGATGCACCCTTAATATTGCATGTTGAAAGCTTTTTCCAGATATACAAAGCTGTAATTTTTTTCGGTCAAAAAGTTTATACTTAAAGATCAGATTTGCTTCCCTCGTGTACTTGTTTTTCGGATCCCCTCCAGTACATCTACACGTCTCTTTCTCTCGTGCTGTATATCACTCTAGCCTAGTAAGCACTTTGATCCACTGCTGCTAAGCTACTAACATCTGTTGCTGCTGACTACCGCGCTGTTAGCCCCTGGTACGGTGGGACTGGCAAACCGTGCGATGGGGCGTAATCGGCGCGTGGCGCGCCGCGGCCTCAACGGGAGACCAGACCGGGCGAGGACGGGCCAAACTGAGCCAAGCCCGCTGCTCCGCAAATATTGACGCGGCAGGTCTCCGCTGTTTGCCCGTGGGGCCGCCGGTCTTGTTCAACTGCCGAGGTATCACAGCTGCGTCAGTGGACGTTGCGGGATAATGCAGCTGCACCTGCAGCAACGCTCAGTTTAGAACCACAGAGCACCTAAGGCACCCTAAAGGTGAAAGTTCAGGCACTAGTGCAGCAGGGGATACAACCCGTCGGATTTGAACAATGACGTCACAAGTCGCCAGAGAGCATGTATTACAGAGAAGAAAGAGCTGAGGAGAATGTTGAGAAACAAAGGAATGCGAGAGAGATAAACATTGATCTTGTCAAAAGCATAAGTGTTTTTTGACTTAAAAAAAAAAACTCACGAGATAGAATAAACTGATCCTACTTTATTAAGCAATATCTTGTCAAAAGCCGAGAAGCGATTGTTCTTAATGTTCTAGCTCCCTTCAGTACGTAATAAGTGTTTTTTGACTTTTTTAAAAAAGAATCTCACGAGATAGAATAAACTGATCCTACTTTATTAAGCAGCTCCCTTCAGTACCTAATAACTGTTTTTTGCCTTTAAAAAAATCTCACGAGATATAATAAACTGATCCTACTTTATTAAGCAATATCTTGTCAAAAGCCGAGAAGCGATTCTTCTTAGTGTTCTAGCTCCCTTCAGTACGTAATAAGAGCTTTTTGGCTTAAAAAAAAATCTCACGAGATAGAATAAACTGATCCTACTTTATTAAGCAATAGTGTTTTTTGGCTTTTTTTAAAAAAAAACTCACGAGATAGAATTAACTGATCCTACTTTATTAAGCAATATCTTGTCAGAAGCCGAGAAGCGATTCTTCGTAGTGTTGTAGCTGCCTTCAGTAGCTGATAAGTGTTTTTTGGCTTTAAAAAAAATCTCACGAGATAGAATAAACTGATCCTACTTTATTAAGCAATCAGTAAAAAAACGAAATGGAAAGATAACAGCAAAAGCTGTTATGTTTTAGTTTAGTTTTTTTATTGATTGCTGAATAAAGTAGGATCAGTTTATTCTATCTCGTGAGATTTTTTTTTAAAAGCCAAAAAACACAATCCACATTATCTCAATATCATTACGAAAAATATTAAGTACCGGACGAATAAAAAACAAACAATTAAGTTAATTAAATCACACATTTAATGATGCACCGAATATCAAGCGATCGCTTTTAGATTAACATTCAATTGTTTTAATGATAGTGCTTATTAGAACACAGAACTGCTTTATTATCTATGCCTCGAAGTGAAGACATTACGATCTATGACTAAAGAATGACGTCATTGTTCAAAGCCGACGGGTTGTATCCCCTGCTGCACTAGACCCAAAGTTCAAAATACATTTATTCATACGTCCTACCCTGCTATTTGTCACATAAGTATTTAGAGTACATTTGGTACCATCACAATCTTTAGAACACTGAGACTAAGGTACAACGAATGACAAATTATAATTTGTTTCATTTACAAAGCACTAGTTGATGTAACTGAAGATGAAGGCAGATTAGTGTGTTCGAGTACAGGTTTACGGAAGTGTTGTAGCTTATGACCACTACTATTCACCTTGTACGCTGTAACATCATGTGATTGCCTTATCATTTTAAATCATTCACTAATCGAGCAGTCACTCGGCAACAGCTACAGTTAGCAAATAATATTGCGATAATGTAAAACGTGAATGTCCTGTGCGTAACGTGTTTATCGTCGAAGCGCCGTCAGAGATGCAGTGAGTTAATGACTTTGAAAACGGCGGCGCGAAAAACGGACAGAAGAAGAACACTTTTACACATTCTTTTGATGTATGAGATATTCCCTATCAACAGTTACTCAGTTACGCATTTTCCTCTTGTCTCTTGTAACTTGTGTCGGACGCGCATGTCTTGCCGCCGTATTATTATTGTTAAAAATAATATTATTTTAGTGTGAAGTAAAAGTGCAATACTAAAAGTGCAACACCGCATAGCAGTAGATTTATTGTGCGACGTGTATGTGCAAACGTCAAAGGAATTATTTTCATTACGAGAAGTTCCAGTCAAAACGGCATCCATGTTAAATCCTTCATTGCAGTGTAAGTTCATCTATTAATTGCCATAAATTCAGAGTTAAATGAAACTGGTGTATGGACTATTTACTTACTATAAACTCTATGTCTCACTCTTTCATGAAGTTATTTAATTTTCTTTGTGTTTCTGCCAAGCAGAGAGTTCACAGTCACGAATCCTTTCGTCGAAATTGGACGGAAGTTGCATGCGGTGAAATATTTTCTCCGCGCCATATTCTACTGGTAAATGCATGATAAACTACGGTCCCTTAGGAAATTCATGTTGAGCTATTCAAAAATAATTATATTTTGAATAGGCATTTACTCTCCTCTGCAATGCAACTTCCGATTGATCAGACGATCCAATAAGAACCAGCCGCACACGGTCAGCGTTCGCAAATATATTTCCACCGCTGATTATAGCTATATGTTACAGCACAAAAGTAAACATATTGTTATAATTAGCGACTACGAACGGGGACATTTATAACTGTATGTTTATGTATACACATTACGTAGACATATCGTTATAACGTCAAAGATGCAATGAAGGGAAAGAAGAATGTTTCGGAAGTGCAAGGTGTAAGGTGAAAAGACATAAATACTCTTTTGGCAAAATAGAAGCGACCGAGAAAACAAAAGGCGTTGTGTATGACTCCGCACACAACAGTAAGAAGAGGTCGGCTGCAGAACTGTGCATCAACTGTCGTCGTAGGAAAGCAGGTCACGAGCAGACATAGTTAGGGAATAATTTACCGCAATAAACAGAAGATTTACTTATTTTTCTAAGAGTACAAAGACTCAGTAGAAATAATGCAGCAAGAAACCGAGTCCAGCTAACACAAATCACCACGCAAGTGGCTCTCTGAATTAAGCACGAATGATGGTGCCATAGCGTAGAGGGTTCAAGCGCAAGTGGGTTCAGTGGCTGCCTCCAGCCGTTCTATATCGTGCTGGCAGACGGGTGCTCGTGGTATGGAGCCGCTGGAAGCGCTGGGTCCTCCAGATCCCGTGCGACCACTATCGGCGTTGGACGGAAACGTGCTGTTCTGTTAGGAGATGGTATCGAGACGTGGTAATAAAAAAGGAATTGTCAACATACTTCGCAAAAAAATTTGATCAGTGGCAAATACAGCGATAATTAACTTGACGAAGGGCAGTAGAGACAAGAATAATGATTGTGTTGTGATACATTACACACTGCAGCTGATGAGAGAATGATATGAGAAGGAGATTGGCATAGGTGAAGAAAGATTTCTTTCGTAATTGGTCTCTACTGGTCTTAAATATTGATACGGAAATGACGAAAATATTCTCGAAAATATACATTTCGCTCCCATGGTTGCATGGAAGTGTGACACAGAACATCGGATATCGAGAGAAAAGGAAACCGCAGGAATCTGAAGAATGATGCTGTCGAAGAGGGATAAAAATAACGATGACAGATAAATTGCGAAATGGAGACTGAATAGATGAGAAAGTAAATTTATGGAAAATTATTACCAGAAGATGGGACAGAGGATCATACGCTACAGTATCCAGGAATAGTTACCTTCGCTCGGGATTGGTCTGTAGAGGGGAAACATAATAGGGCAGATAGAGACAAGGGTAGATTATGCATATTATAGTGCAGGAAAATCATGAATTTGCTGGCCAATAAATATGTACGAGCTAGAAATAATTTTAATCGACATTAGGCATTCCAATTAAAAGTTAGATGAGTTGGCTTTTGCTAAACTTCTGAAGGCGAAATACTACGAAATGTTTGGAGTTTTTTCAGTTTTTCACTTTTAGTTCGAAAAGGTAGATCCTATTGAAAATTCCAGAATGGAACAGCAAAAACTTATGCTTAAAACGACACTTAAAAGTTGAAATCGCTTCAGGTCAAAGGTGGTCACTTTTTACTAACCTGGGGAGAAAGTGGGTTGTGCTCATCTTCCAATGCCTGTAACTCAAAAATACTTACGAGTATTCCGAATGAACAACGTCGTGGATGAAAGTTGTGGAGCATCACATTATGCCTGAAGAGAGGCACTAATTGGAAAGATATAAATAAAAATGTGGAAGTATTCGTGGTACTAAGCTTCTGATAAGACTTTTCATGAAGTCAAATTACTTCTTAACCCGTATCATCCACATTGGCTTTCGGGGCAAATTAGTTAGGCACCTACCTACAAGGGTAGTTATCTCTGCGTATTAATATTAATTAGTCACCCTACCACTCCTAGATGATAACAAACAGGTTTATTAATAAAAAACATGTCAAATGACAGGTGCTATTAAAGAAATAACACTTCAATTACAATTTAAAATTGATACATGATTCCGTAAGCGATTATTGTTCTGTATTTACATACAGTTACAATTTTATGTTTTTCTGCATTTCAGGTCAGATGACAGACGGGAACGTCATCATCCATTTCTTCGCCTTCTTCTGGCATGGGATCTAAATCGATTTCCTCCACGTCGATGTCTACCTAATCATCGATTTTCGTAGTACAAAAGAATATGCCCTCCTCCGTTAGAGAGATATTGGATGAAAGATCCATGCAACCGCTACACGGGGTGACAGTTATTGAACGATACGAAATAAAATCGTCATAACTTCTGAACGGTCAGCGTCAGGACGTTCATACAGAATGGTTGACCGCGGGGCACGGTGGGCAATGGTTTTGTGAGTATCGTTTGGTTTAGAGACGAAGCCCACATTTATTTGGATGGGTTCGTTAATAAGCAAAATTTTCCCATTTGTGGGACTGAGAATCCGCATTTCACGGTCGAGAAGTCTCTTCGCCCCCAACGGATGACTGTGTGGTGTGGAACGTCCAGTCTCGGAGTAATCGGTGCGATATTCCTTGATGGCACGGGGACTACCGAGCGGTACGTGAAGATTTTGGAGTATAATTTCATCCCACTATCTAAAGTGACGGTGATTTCGATAAGAGGGGTTCATGCAAGACGGAGCATCGAAGTAGCAGAGTGATGTCCTGGAGGAGCACTTTGGGGACCGCATTCTGCTGGCTCTGGGGTATCCAGAGGCCTCTAGCCTAAGCCTCGATTGACCGCCATATCCTCCGGATGTGAACACAAGTGACTCATTTTTATGAGGCTGTATGAAAGACAAGTCGTACAGCAAAAACCCCAAAACTATTGAAGAGATGAAAACAGCCATTCAGGAGGTCATCGACAGCATCGGTGTTCCGACACTTCAGCGGATCAGGCAGAATTTCGCTATTCGTCTGCGCCACGTCATCGCCAATTGTGGCAGGCATATCGAACATGTCCTAAACTAAATTCGAATATCTGTAATGACGTTTACATGCTGAATACAGTGTGTGCACGACATGTGCAATCGGTATTTTAGCACAGTTGGTGACACTGTCTCGTCAAATAAAGCCGAAAAGGATGACATAGCTTGCGCTCTTTGGGCACATTCATCGTATTTTACAGTCCTTCAGCCCCTTCCTCAAGGTATGCATCAAACACTGTGGTGCAATTGAACTAATTGGTTCCGAGTACTGTACCACAATTATATCATCTTTATATATATCAGATAACTTCAGAGTTTCTTTCTGGAAACAACTCCTCCATATATTTAGAGATTTTCTTCTGGTTTACATTGACACAGTTCCTCATTCTCTTAAATCCACTTGACTGTGAAGTCAATCCACTCACGTAATGTCAGCGATTTCAGCCCGGCCATGAGGATTTCTATCCGCTGAAGAAGGTGCATGGAGGAGTAAAAGCATGCGACAGGAACTATGGTTTCTTCCTTCTGATGCCTCTGTAAAACATGCTCACCCCGTTCATCTTCTCTATCGGTAAAAGCTGTTTTTACATTTTCTGTGGTTTCTTGAGTTCACTACCTCCTGCACATTATCTCGCCTGTGGTTATTTAACTTTCATTGTTGGGCCTTAAAGGATTCAGTTGCATACTCCTCAAAATAAATATATAGTTTCTTGAAGTTTAAGCTGTTCATTTTTCCTCTGACCACATGCTCTGGATATTTTGCTCGACAAAATTTACCTCTCTAGCGTAAACACATTCCCGACGCTTTTCATGAATGGCCACAATTGTCTGACTCTCTAACCAAGTATAATGGCCATCCTTCCTCATCTTCCTGGCATCAATATATGTTTTCAATGCCTTTTCCTTTATTGTACCCTTATCTTCATCAGTTTCGACTCCATCACAACATGTGAAACAAGCAACGCCCACCACATCAAGACATTTGCCTACGAACAACTTGTTCCGGAACATGTACAGTCGTTGTAGAACAAGCCAGATGGCCAACCGTTCAGATCGCCTTTTCCATAACCGAAACTCAGAAACCAACAAAGGGGGACGAGTTAACAGTTACCGTTACACACTCCTTGTATGATTACCATAAGCGCAACTAAGTAACACAAAACTCTATCCAATACGTACTTCTGTAATTAAAATATTTTTTTTTTTGAGTCATCAGTCTTTTGACTGGTTTGATGCGACCTGCCACGAATTTCTCTCCTTGCCAATCTCAGAGTAGCACTTGCGAACTACGTCCTCAATTATCTGTTGGAAGTATTCCTATATCTGTCTTTCTCTACAGTTTGTGGACTCTACAGCTACCTCTAGCACCATTGAAGTCTGTCCCTCATGTCTTAACAGGTGTCCCATCATCCTGTCCTTTCTCGCAGTCAGTGTTTTCCACATATTCCTATCCTCTCCGATTCTGCTCAGAACCTTCTCATTCCTTACTTTATCACTCCACCTAATTTTAAACATTCGTCTGTATCACTAGGTCTCAGATGCTTCAATTCTCTTCTGTTCCGCTTTTCCCACAGTCCGTGTTTCACCACCATACAATACTGTGCTCCAAACGTATATTCAGAGAAGGCCCATGTTTGATACTAGTAGACTTCTCTTGGCCAGTGCTTGGCCAGTGCTAGTCTCCTTTTGATGTGCTCCTTGCTCCGTCCGTCTTGGGTTATTTTGTTGCATAGCTAGCAGAACTCCTTAATTTCAACTATATAATGACCATCAATCCTGATATTAAGTCGCTCGCTGTTCTCATTTCTGCTATTTCTTGCTACTTTCGTCTTTCTTTGATTTAGTCTCAGTCCGTATTCTGCACTCATTACATCGTTCATTCCATTCAGCAGATCCTGTAATTCTTCTTCACTTTCACTCAGGATAGCAATGTCATTAGCGAATCGTATCATTGATGTCTTCTCACCTTGAAATTTTATTCCACTCCTGAACCTTGATTTTATTTCCATCACAGCTTCTTCGATGTACAGGTTGAACCTTAGGGGCGAAACACTACATCCCTGTTTTACACCATTTTTAATCCAAACACTTCGTTTTTGGACGTCCTATTATTCCCTTTTGGCTCTTGTACACATTGTATATTACCCGTCTCTCCCTATAGCTTATCCCTTTTTTTCTGAGAATTTCAAACATCTTGCACCATTTTACATTGTCGAACGCTGTTTCTAGGTCTACAAATCCTATGAACTGGTCTTGATTTTTCTTTAGCCTTGTTTTCATTATCAACCGCAATGTCAGAATTGCTTCTCTGCTGTCCTTACCTTTCCTAAAGCCAAACTGATCGTCATGTAGTACAGCCTCAATTTTCTTTTCTGTTCTACGCATATTATTTTTGTCAGCAACTTGGAAGCATGAGCTGTTAAGGTGACTGTATGTACTTGAGTAATTAAAGTAATAAATAGAGCTAAATACATAGGTATGCAGTTATCCAACTAAATTAAACTTAAATTTGAATATCTGGTCGAATGTGGATAATCAGTGATCCAAAGTAAATTGATTTCACAAAAAAGTCCTAGCAGGAATTTAGCACTACGAATACTTTCACATACTTATTTGAATCTTCGGAAAGGAGTTGGTGAATTTTAAAATTTAGGAGCCCTCTTCCAGCAGAATTTGATGCTCTACAAACTGTCTTTGATATACAGGCGTTGGAACTTGAGCTCAACTGACTTTTCCGCCAAGCTGGAAAAAACAGACCGTTTTTGACGATCGATTGTCGCTAAATTGCTGAACCGATTTTAAATGTTATGTAGCTCCTAGTACGAGGAATTTTATATTGTTTCATATTCGTGTTTCGGGAATTTTCAGAAGGATGTATCGCTTTTGATTTATAACCGAAATGTGAAGAAAGCGCAAAAATATTATGGTTTTTCGGACCTCAGAAATTCAGCACAAGCCCGAAACGTCACAAACTCATTTAACTCTTATTTGAAATGCCTATTATCCAATGAAATTATTTGCGTCTTGTTTATACTTATTGTCCATCGCAGCCTTTCTTTCGGGTAATTCCCTGGGATATTGTAGAAGATATTGTGTTTATTACTTATGCAGATATAACAGGCAAGTTTGGAGGCGTCAAGGACTCCGTCCTCACTGCAAGTGACCAAACGCTCCGGAATTCGACTGGAGGCGTATAGAACAAACACGGTTACGGAAAAGGACAAGTGAAATGTCTCTCAAGAATACTGAAAGTGGCAACCAGAAACTTCTGAAGATTTGCAGGCAAAGAGTAAGAATCAGCAAACTTATTGAAAAATATTAGCACGAGAATAATTTTGATCATGTTGACCACCACAGCTGAACTGACAGTAACATTAACATTCAATGAAACCACCTCAGCTACATGATTACAGATTTATTGTGCCGCAACCGATGTCGATCTTAGAAAATCTTCCGGTTGACGAGTTATGCTAAAATCGTGATACAAATGTCCTAGATACTGTGACAACCAGACTACTTATGTAATGATTTTGGTATAACTCGGCAACCTGAACGTTTTCAGGTTGATGTGTAGTGCAAAAATCATTATGTAAATGGTCTGTGTACATACGACAGTTATAAATTTTATATAATGATTTTGGCACAACTGGGATACCTGAAGAAGTCCTAAGAACGAAACCTATCGTACAACAATCAATTTGTAATAATATGGCTGCCGTTGTTTTCATTAACCATTAAGATTAAATATACACTATCTGATCAAAACTATTCGAACACCAGCTAGCTGGCGTTGATATGACATGTGTCTGCCCGTTGCCTCTATGACGGATTGAACTCTGCTGGAGACACTGTCAATGAGGTGCCTGAATGTGTGTGTGTGTGTGTGTGTGTGTGTGTGTGTGTGTATGGGTGTTCCATTGGGTTCAGCTGGGGACTCTGGGCAGGCCAGTCTATTTCAGGGACTTTTTGTCCACAGAGAATTGTCACATCGATGCCGCTTTATAACGGGATGCATTCTCATGCTGATGCGGTCAGCGTCTTTGAACGTTTTCACTATTGTACACAATACACAATGTAGTAAACTGCATTCATATCCTTCTGAACATAGCGTTTCCTTACACGCTATAAGGTGATCCATACCGCATCACCACCTCCTCTGTACTTCATAGTTCGCACTACACGTTTTTCATGCATTACCCAAACCCAGGACATTCCGTAGGATTGTTACAAAGTATAGAGTAAGTCATCGCTCCAAATCACTCGTTCCAGTCATCAAGCAGTGTCACCGTTTCCACCACCTCACTCATCGCTTAGCAAGGACTACTTTAAATGTGGCTGATGATGACCTACTCGACCTTTGTGCCCCATTCTTGTTAGTTTATTAAGTTAGATGTGTTAGTGTTAGCTGGAATGCTAATAAAACTTTCGAACTCACAAGTGAATCCTTCCACTGAGTTCATGCGATTTTCTACAGCGACCCTCTGCCATGTTCAGCGGTTGCTGCTAGTGACATGACGTCTGCCCCCCTCTTCGTTTGCCGGCCGAGGTGGTCTAGCGGTTCTAGGCGCTCAGTCCGGAACCGCGCGACTGCTACGGTCGCAGGTTCGAATCCTGCCTCGGGCATGGATGTGTGTGATGTCCTTAGGTTAGTTAGGTTTAAGTAGTTCTAAGTTCTAGGGGACTGATGACCACAGATGTTAAGTCCCATAGTACTCAGAGCCATTTGAACCATTTTTTGAACCCTCTTCGTTTACCTGTGGTTGTTCCTTAGCGTTTGCATTTCACAATCGCGTCTCCAACAATGGACTTGGGCAGCTTCAGAAGACTGGAAATGTCCCCTATTGATATGATACTCAAGTGACATCCAGCGATTTGCCCACTTTAGAAGTCACTGTCTTTCCTGACCGACTCCGTCTGCGGTTACTACTTTACTGACAACGTGATACTCCCGACCTCTTATTTTACTGGCGGATCCGCATCTCGTGGCATCTCGTTATCAATTCGGCATCACATGTGGGTGTCCGGATACTTCGGATCATATAGTTTACTGCGGACTACATTGTATTCTACAGCACACCAGCTCCACTGGAGAGAGCCAGTAAACTTATAGGAGTTTACTTCCCTAAATACTTGGGAGAAAAAATTAAACAACATATCTATGATGGTGACATAATCATAGTTTTAACCACCCAAGAGCAAGGAAGAAATGTGGCAGCCATCAGAGTTTAGGCACCATAAGAGGGAAAAAATAAGACTGGTTCATAATTTTTGCAATTCTCCCGAAGAGCTACTAGATCAATGTAACAATAAACAATAAATAATATAACAATGGGCAAGAAAACTGCAAATCAAAACGTGATGTTGCTAAGAGATTTTGTTGTTTTTAGCAGATTGAAAATACAAGCACATTGCTTTGATAAAAAGAAAATTCACAAATTTGCATTGTCAGCAAGGGGATGCTGGTCTGTCAAACATTGTGTAATAATCAACCACAAATTATGTGGAATAGTAACAGGCATCAGTTTTTGTAGGATTTTGACGTGAGAACAGATCGTGTTATAGTAGTGAAGAAGTGACGAAATGGCAGAGGAGTAGGACGTTACCGCAATAAAGAATTAATTATGTACTTTATAAAGAATCTTTTCTTAACGAGGACTCTGTCAGAGAATTGCATAAAAGATCAATATACAGGTATCAGGGGGAGGCGTAAGCAGTAAAGGATATTAAGCAGGAATCCGACAACCAAAGGAAAGCAACAGTTATGAAGCACTGCTGGATAAGAAGAAAAAGGTACTAAGGGAAGTGATCCTCGTAACCTCGAAACTAGACCTTGAAACGACGATAAAGCTTTAACATAAAGCTGAACTCGGATGTTTTAACAAGCCGACAGACGGTAACATCAGATTTATGAAGAGAAAAAATTGCTAAAAATGTAGCAAAATGTTACCAAATGTGGGGCGTTGGTTGTCGTCGTATCGACACCGATAAAACATTGAAATCGATATGAGCCCAGCATCGTGCCAACTGAAGAAATATGTAGATTAATATTGATTATACTGTGAACTGTGCTCTCCGCTTTTACGCATAGATGAACTAAGCTTCGTTGTGTGCAGTAGACGCATACGGTGGGACACGGATTAAACACTGCAAGTGTAAAATATCGGGTTTATAATTTAGAGAGCTGGGCTTTGATGTGAATGAGCCATGAACTGTATCGTATTAATTAATGGACTGAAACAGTTTGTTTTGTTCCACGCAGTAAGACACTGAATAGACGAATATGCTCCGTAAATACACTGTTCAGCCGGAACATTATTACCACTGCTACTATCGATACAAATCCATCCAGGCAATAGCAGCATCACCTGGCGAGGAATGACTGCTAGTCAGACACACGCACGGTACACGTAGTATCAGAGAGCCTGCTGTCCGTGTGTAGAATAGGGAAAGCAAGCGATCTATCTGAGTTTGACTGAAGGCAGGTTGTCACGACTCGGAGATTTCGGACACTGCACGATTTACCAGCTGCTCTAGGAGTGCTGTGGAGAGTGTCTTCAACGCGTGGCGAAACCAAGATGAAACCACGTCGAGACGTCGTGGAGCTGGGTGGCCATTTCACATTAAAGACGTCGGACGTCGTAGGCTGGGTCCCCTCCCCCCACCGTGCTTCCACTCTCCTCGAACCCCTCTCCCCTCCCCCTCCCTTCTTGTCTCTCACTGGCTCCATGCTCCTCCTTCCCGCCCTCCTACCTCACCCTTCAACCTGGAGGCAGCCACCCCCCCCCCCCCCCCTTCATCGGTGAGTGCTTCACCGATGACAGTCTCCACTGTTTCCGTGCGTCAGTGTTTTTCCGTTGTGTGCTACAGTGTTGTCTTTAGTGTTCTCCTACGTTTGCGTCTCCAACTGGATGTCTTCGTCTGTTCACGTGGTGACGCCCTTTATGTACAGCGCTTTCCGTCGAACGACTTCTGATATATTGTGAATATGTTTTACCATGTGTATTACCATGCTTTTTATACACTCCTGGAAACTGAAATAAGAACACCGTGAATTCATTGTCCCAGGAAGGGGAAACTTTATTGACACATTCCTGGGGTCAGATACATCACGTGATCACACTGACAGAACCACAGGCACATAGACACAGGCAACAGAGCATGCACAATGTCGGCACTAGTACAGTGTATATCCACCTTTCGCAGCAATGCAGGCTGCTATTTTCCCATGGAGACGATCGTAGAGATGCTGGATGTAGTCCTGAGGAACGGCTTGCCATGCCATTTCCACCTGGCGCCTCAGTTGGACCAGCGTTCGTGCTGGACGTGCAGACCACGTGAGACGACGCTTCATCCAGTCCCAAACATGCTCAATGGGGGACAGATCCGGAGATCTTGCTGGCCAGGGTAGTTGACTTACACCTTCTAGAGCACGTTGGGTGGCACGGGATACATGCGGACGTGCATTGTCCTGTTGGAACAGCAAGTTCCCTTGCCGGTCTGGGAATGGTAGAACGATGGGTTCGATGACGGTTTGGATGTACCGTGCACTATTCAGTGTCCCCTCGACGATCACCAGTGGTGTACGGCCAGTGTAGGAGATCGCTCCCCACACCATGATGCCGGGTGTTAGCCCTGTGTGCCTCGGTCGTATGCAGTCCTGATTGTGGCGCTCACCTGCACGGTGCCAAACACGCATACGACCATCATTGGCACCAAGGCAGAAGCGACTCTCATCGCTGAAGACGACACGTCTCCATTCGTCCCTCCATTCACGCCTGTCGCGACACCACTGGAGGCGGGCTGCACGATGTTGGGGCGTGAGCGGAAGACGGCCTAACGGTGTGCGGGACCGTAGCCCAGCTTCATGGAGACGGTTGCGAATGGTCCTCGCCGATACCCCAGGAGCAACAGTGTCCCTAATTTGCTGGGAAGTGGCGGTGCGGTCCCCTACGGCACTGCGTAGGATCCTACGGTCTTGGCGTGCATCCGTGCGTCGCTGCGGTCCGGTCCCAGGTCGACGGGCACGTGCACCTTCCGCCGACCACTGGCGACAACATCGATGTACTGTGGAGACCTCACGCCCCACGTGTTGAGCAATTCGGCGGTACGTCCACCCGGCCTCCCGCATGCCCACTATACGCCCTCGCTCAAAGTCCGTCAACTGCACATACGGTTCACGTCCACGCTGTCGCGGCATGCTACCAGTGTTAAAGACTGCGATGGAGCTCCGTATGCCACGGCAAACTGGCTGACAGTGACGGCGGCGGTGCACAAATGCTGCGCAGCTAGCGCCATTCGACGGCCAACACCGCGGTTCCTGGTGTGTCCGCTGTGCCGTGCGTGTGATCATTGCTTGTACAGCCCTCTCGCAGTGTCCGGAGCAAGTATGGTGGGTCTGACACACCGGTGTCAATGTGTTCTTTTTTCCATTTCCAGGAGTGTATGTTTCTCTGTCGTCTATCCGCTGTGTCTCTTCGCCGAAGAGCGGCGTATGTACGCCGCTGCCGGCCCACCTCGTTGAGGAATGAAATAACAATAAGGGGGAAAAAAAGTAGGCTGTGCAGACTGGTGAATCAGGGTAGACGGCGAACTCTGGCGGAACTAGCATCCGACTTTAATGCTGGACAGAGACCAAGTGTGACTGAACTCCCAGTGCACCGAACACTCCTAATGACGGCCGTCCGCAGCCGATGACCCATGCATGTCCCTATGTTAACATCAGGAAATCGGCAGTTACGACTGAAATGGGCACGTGACCATCGGCACTGGACGTTGTCGCAGACATTGATACTTCTAAGGCGGAAGGGAGGAAAGCTGACCGCGGCCCTATTGCGCTCTGGGGCACATTCACGTTGGAATCCATGGGTCCTGTGAAGCTCGTGCAAAAGGCACCATGACCGCCAATGAATATCGTACACTGGTTCCGGACCACGTACACCCCTTAGTGACGATCATGTTTCCCGACGGCAGTGGCGTTTTTCAACAAGATAATGCGCCATGTCACAAGAGTGTGATGGTGTGATTCGAGGTACTGAGTGATGAGTTTCAGTGCTGGCTCTGACAAGTCGCCACATCTGAATCCGATCGAACACATCTGTGATGTGATGGAATGTGGCGTCACACCTCATCATCCCCCCCCCTCCCCCCTGGAATGTAAGAGCAGTAGGGCACTTGTGTGTGCATATGTGGAGCCAACTCCCTCCAGGGACGTAACAAGGCCTCATTGCTTCCATGCCACGACACGCCGCTGCTGTTCCCCGTGCCAAAGATGGACATACCGGCTGTTATGTACGCAGTCATAATAATCTGACTGATCAGTGTATATTAGTGCCGCGTGCTTCAATTTATGCACAGTTTGGAACTGCAATCCTACGTCATCAAGCTCACGGCAACAGCTGCCACGCTGCCTGGGTATGTCCACTACAAGCAATACACCTATAACGGATACGGAGATTGTTTTCTACAAAGAATCGCCAAATACCAGCGTCGTGCGCCATCGTCACCACACTGCCTCGGAACACTACAACAAAGTGAGGTTCAACCAGTTCACAAATTTTCGATGAAAACTGTGAAACAGAATCAAGCTGGCAGTTCAAAAAGTAATGTGGTATCGGTTTTCTTTCTAAAATAAAATGTTGCGACAGTGCTCATTACGTAATTTTGTCGATTGTCGTAGTTAAAATACCTAGATATTAATGTACTGTTTGTTTGACATACCCTCCCACCTTATACTTTTTCTGTTATTCGGTAAAATAATAATCCCACCTTCTTCAGTGCCTCTGCCAAAACTCGCAATTTCTCCTTTCTCAGGTAATAAATAACTGCCTTATATGAACAGATTTGCAACCCACCAGTATGCGGCGTAGGTGCGAACGTATCATGAGCGTGCATTGTTGTCATTGGCTGAAAGCGCAGTCCGTCCGTTATTCGAATACGACACCTGGTGCACTCGTGTTCGAGGCTGGTTTCTTTACAGTATTACGTCAGTGCTACGAGTTGTACTTACCCGTATATTTCGAGTAACTGAGTACATTTCTGGATGCATGAATGCTTATTGTTCCCCAAAATTTGCACTACGCACTTGCAGCAACAATATTTAATGCCAGAAATGTTTATTTAATTTTCTTCTTAATGTGTTTTGCTTGCCTGAGTAAAGGTACAGGGCGAGTTTATGACTAGAATTTTATTGGTTTTAGGCTGGACAGGAAATTTAATTTCATTCTTTGGCCTTCACATCCCACGTGTGGAAATAGTCAGTGTTAATTGAGACAATGAATTTCATTCTGTGTAACGTAACGATATAAGGTCATCACTTAATTACACGGTCATTTACCCTTTTTAAATTTGGGATTAACATTTCCGTTGTGTTTCACTATGTTTCGAGGCCACCGTGGTACGAGTACATTAACAATAAGTACTGCAACCTGGTTATTAGCCGTGTGTAGCAGCCCTGTGGAATGGCATGTGAAAGTTACAAAAGCTTCATTGTTGCCTCAGTTCTGCAGATTTTTTGAATGGGTGAGCATGAAACCCAACCGTTGGCGGTATCGGTCAAGTTAAATATGTCATACACTACGTTGAAAATTTATTACCATTTATTCCCAGTATGGTCTCAATTTCTTGTGATACGTCGGGTCTCCAATTTTCTTTTTCTTTTTTTGACGATTCACGGCTCTTCAGACATATGTCTGCCACTTGGTTCTGTGTTATTCAGTCTTGTTTGATCACACTGGAATCGTCTTCGTCGCCTAAACTTTAGTAATCACATTAGAAGAAGGAGCAGAATAGCGCCGTATTAGTCAAGACATGAAGGATGAACTTCCATGGTACTAGAGACGGTTGGTAAAGAACGAAAACTGCAGGGGAATTAAAATACTGGAATCTTAAACTAAGGCTCGAGTCTGAATTCTAGAAGAGCATAGCGCGACAGGCACCATTTACGTTTATGTAGTTTCGCGCGTGCAGCAAAAGCTGCGTTTCATGCAGCGATTGTGGAAGAGAGAAAAAGTGCACACAACAGCTCTCTAAGAGTGTCTGGTATAAAAGCTGAAACGCAGCGGGCGAGAAACGAGACACAGGGTGGGTCGTGTTTCCGCCCGTGCTGCCGTGCTCCGGCCGCAGGCAGAACCAGCCCTGCGAGCCGCTGCGTAGCGTACTCTCGTCGGCATTTTTAACGAATCTCGACGTTCGTTAACATAATCAGAGGGAGAAGCGGCCCGCGCAGCGGTGGGAAAGCGGCAACACGGCCAGTGTGGAGCTAGCTAATAACTGGCTCTCACACATGCGAAGTATTCTGCCGAGCCCGTTCGACCAGTTTCTTTTATTATTCATTTCGCTAATTTGGGCGCTTCTGTTCTGCCTGGCAACTCAATTTAATTTTAGATAAAACAAATTGAATCTGGCGAAAACAAGACAAGGTTCCATTCACGAACACTGTTAATTGAATTTAGTAATTTTATACGACTCACAGCAAAATACGCTGTGCGATGCAACACTAGACAAAGCCAGGAAAACTTGCTGTCAATTTTGTACGAAGAAATAATAATTAAATGAAGCTAAAGTCATTTCAAATTACGCGAACTTCACTGAGATAGGTGGTGCAGTGGTTAAAATTGAAAGCGTTTTCCAGAAATTAAAAGCTTCTGTCCTAGTCCAACAACGTTAGAATTTTCACTTGGTTTACTTTACCTGCGTGCTGTGAATGATAATTCCTCCTATCAACCTTATTTCACAACGACAGACAGGTCGTTGCCTTTAGAAATTCAATAACACATGTTTCTTTTTCTTTCGCAGTCTTTCTCCTTTATCTCCCAACACTCTTCGGGCATTCGGGCATTACCTTATCAAATAAGTGTTCCCTTGTCTACTTTCGAGAAGTGTAAGAGCTTTGCCTTTTGCATCATCGTGTTACATTCTTCAATTGCATGTCGATAGTATTTGTTCTAGCTCTTCATCCCTTTCGTCTTCTGCCTAATAATCATTACCATATTTACTATATTTGGCTCGAATGGCTCTGAGCACTATGGGACTTAACATCTATGGTCATCAGTCCCCTAGAACTTAGAACTACTTAAACCTAAATAACCTAAGGACATCACACAACACCCAGCCATCACGAGGCAGAGAAAATCCCTGACCCCGCCGGGAATCTAACCCGGGAACCCGGGCGTGGGAAGCGAGATTACTATATTTGGCATTTTTTTTTTTTTTTTTTTTTGTTCTTCTGCACGGGTGTTCTCTTCAGAGATCACTCGTGCAAGACGTCAACACCTGGGAGACAGATATGGAATTAACTATGGGGGTGAAGTACAGTGGGGTCCCCAAACGACACAAGGCTGTTACGGAAACTAATGGCTTTAGAGAAATCCTAAAAACTGTCGCAAATGAGGCTCAGCGAATAAATCTAAGTTAACAACTACGAAGAAGAGTATTGCCTTTATCGTAGAGATGATGGAGCGACTCAATCACGACATCCTTACGTTGAAACAGATTGTCTAAAGGCTAAGTTATCATACACGGACAGGAGACCATACCAGCCTTAATAAATTGAGTTTCCAATGCTTTCATTTGGAGTAGACATTTTTGAGCTACAGGGGTTGGGATATGAGCATAACTCACTTTTTCGCCAAGCTGGTAAAAACTGACCATCTTTGACGATTGATTATGGCTAAAAGGCTGAACCGACTTCAGATTTTTGTAGGTCTTTCTACGAGGAATTTCTGCTCTTTCAGTTTGGTAATTTAGGAATTTTCAATAGGATGTATCGTTTGTGAGTAATAAGCGAAAAACTGGAAAAAGTCGAAAAATTTCGTAATTTTTCGCCCCTCAGAAATTTAGCACCATCCAGAAACCGACGCAGACTCATTTAGCTATATTTTGTGGTGCCTAACGTCGAAGAAAACTATTTCCATCTTAGGCATATTTACAGGTCATCGCGGCCTTTCTTTGGAGTAATTTTCCTTGGTTGTTATAGAAGATATTGTGTTTAGTATTTATGCAGATACAATAGGCAAGTCTGGAGCCATCAAAGCGTCAATTGACCAAATATGCCCCGGAATTGGACTGGAGGCATATAAACGACCACAGCTACGGGAAACGACAAGTGAGAAGTATCTCAATAACGCTGAAAGTGGCAACCAGAAACGTTTGAAGAGTAGCAGACAAAGTGAAGAATCAGCAAACAAATTGACAAATATCAGCACGAGCAATATACCAGGAGAATAAATATGAACTAGAATAATTTTTGTCGTGCTGACCACCACAGCCGGCAGGAGTGGCCGAGCGGTTCTAGGCACAACACTCTGGAACCGTGCGACCTCTACGGTCACAGGTTCGAATCCTGCCTCGGTCATGGATGTGTATGATGTCCTTAGGTTAGTTAGGTTTAAGCAGTACTAAGTTCTAGGGGACTGATAACGTCAGAAGTTAGGTTCCATAGTGTTCAGAGCCATTTGCACAATTTATTTTTTTTTTGACCACCACATCTGAATAGGCACTGACATATATGTTTAATGTGCGCGTGAATTACAAAGGGACCAAACTGCTGAGGTCATCGGTCCCCAGATTTACACGCTACTTAAACTAACTTACGCAAATTTCGATTACTTGGTATCAGCACCAGAGGATAAGAAGGTATACCGGTGCATTACAGCAGATGACTTTTAAATGCGAGATGTAGTCAGCAACTGGTTATTTAATGTAGGCAATTCACCTGCGATGTCAACACGACGTTATCGACGTAGGAGAGGCTAATCAGGGCAATTACAGGTGTGTTACCGCTGCGCCACGGGTGGTACTTGCTCTCAGCAGCTATCATTTCTCATTGACGGGGTGCAGAAATGTTGCTCTTCTACTGAAGGTCCCTACTGGAGCCTGACACACTTGTCTCCTAGCTACCATGATCTACCCCTGAAATAAACCCTGTAAATATTATCAAAAAACATGCTTGATATTTTTTTTGAAAGGGCAACGTGTGACAGAACATTTTAGCAATAACTAACTAGCAGTAAACAATTTTATTGAAACAATTTTCTTCAGATGTATAAATATATTTACTTCTAACCGCTCCTTCAGGTAGCATCACATGGATTTTCATCAAAATCGTGCTGAGGGAAGCCTATATAAATGCTGCCTTCCCAATCATATGGACTGACACATTTTATTTGACATTAATAACGCCAATAATGTCCACAGTACAGAAAGCTAATATTATTGAAAATTGATGTGTATATATTTATATGACCTTTCGCAGCCGAATATCATGAATCTGAATTTCGACAATCCTTCAAGATAGTGAATTATTTCCCGCCACACATTCGTCTGTAGGAATATGGTAGCTGATGCAGTTGGACGTCGTGTGTGTTTGAAGCTCATGGGGCTTTGACATGGTCTCTTGTAGACCTTGAACGATTCCCGTTAGTTTCTGATTTGCTTGTCTACGTTTAGTTACGTCCAGCTGTACTTTACTTCCTTCCGTAGAACTCATCGGGAGATCATTGCCGGACTTTATGCCCTTGCTTTACTATGAGGACATTTACTTTTGCTACCGCCCTTGATTTATTGCTTGGGATTTCATAAAAATCCAAAATAATTATTTCGCTGTTAAGTGGAATAGAAATAGTTAATCTTTGCGTAACGGATAACTCATTGGAGGGCTCAAACAACCAAAGAACTTAGCGCATATCTGCCTTACAGTCAGACACTATCTACTTTCACTGACTTCAGCAAAATTATTTACTGACTGATTATAACTCATCATTTGGGATAACTACACGGGATTCCTATCACGAGTGATTTTGAGACTGAAATTATTGAACTACGAAACCAAAGAGTCTCAGTTTTATATGCAATTTCTTGTAGTATGTAGGCCATGACTCATTTAAAAATAGAACATTATTTATTGTATTTTTTCGCGCTGATGACTAACGTAGCGGCCTCGTAATTAAGAAAAAACCGTACGGGAACAGAGAAGAAATATTATGTTGCTACAGTTCTTTCTGCTGCTCTCACATGTTCATCATGCGCGTCATTGAATCTGATTCTACTAGAAATGCACTGAATTATACAGCAACTGAGCTTAGTTACTGGCACTATTTGATTTTGACGAGAAAACGCGATGAAATACCATAACCTGGGACATAGGGTTAAATGACAAAAATATTGTTAAATTATGTACATGTAAAATTTATTACAGCCTACTCAATTCTTCACATGCAAGTATTTGTCCTAATACGAACTTCAACAAGAGCAATCATTTTGCACTGACTGTGCTGCCACCACCATGCTGGAAATCAAAACGGTACACCGGAACTCAACTTAGTCGATCGTTCTTGGAACAGAATCAAAACTTCACGCTAAGCACTCGCAAATCCTAGATTGAATTACATCTAGAACGTCCTTTGCTCACTGATTTGTGCACACAAGTCCACGTGGGTAGTCAGAAATCAATGGCCCTTATATTTATTCATCCCTGTGGATCGTTCTCGGTTTTATGACGTCTCCTTACAGAACTGCTCACGTGGTAGTAGGGAGACAATAACCAGCAGAACAGAAATAAAAAAAGAAAATCAGCAAATAATTTCGCACGCGAGTGTACTTAAGAATCTGAATCTCACACAACATTACAACTGTGTGTGTACTCCTAAGAAACCAAACTGCTGAGGTCATCGGTCCATAGACTTACACATTACTTAAACTAACTTATGCTAATAATAGCACACACCCATGCCCGAGGAGGACTCAAACCTCCGGAGGGAAGGGGCTGCGCAATCCGTGGCATGGCACCTTAAATCGCGAGGCCACTCCGTGCGGCAACCTCACACAGTTCACACGCAAAATACATACCCAGAAATCGTACTAAAGTGTCTACTATCTTTTGTTGTACAGTGGCGAACACATAGTTGTATCGAACACATTGGGCGAGACCCACGCCACAAGATAATTCGTTTAATATTTGGCAAACTAATTTACGTTTATCATTAAAGGCAAGATAATTTATGACGTAATTCAAATAAAACCTAACGTGCAGAGGATACCTCAATTTGACTCTATATTCCTGGATACTATCGTGCTCCACCCTCTCGACAAAGTACCAAACTTCTAACAATTGAATTTATCTGTGAAATTTCTACAAAAGGGGGGTGCCACGTAACTCTGACTATAATTTTGCTGAAAAAGAATGGATTAGTAATCTTAACAATGAAATACCTCATTTTCTTCAACTTTTGCACGCTGCATGATGGAGCCCATCGCAGCTTCCATCCATCCTTTAGCCACACCAGGAATCGAATGACGAAAAATGACGGAGCACCCATAACGATCTATCTGCCCTTCACTGAGGGGAAGTGTGAGAGGGGTCCTACCATTCTTTAAGACTCTATTACTAAAGATAAACCTTTGGCAGTTCCAAACAAGAGTGAGGCTGACAACAAATTTTAGTAAAACGTCCATCTCTGTCCTACAGCTGTTCGCAGACGAACCCACAAACACTCATAAGAATAAGGGAAAGAATATACGTAACGAAATAATTAAATAAATGATAACAGTGGCGTCCATCCCTTTTCCAGAGGCTCACTGTACATTACCACACTTACGAGAATGACCTATGCGTCATCTATAATCACTGTCACAGAGTGCAATGTCATCATTCTGAACCACTAGTTCCGTCTCAACCGCGACACCCATCTTTACTAGGAGCGGGAGCCGCTTTAACCGTCTCACACAGATGTTTAGTGTCTTCAGTAGAGGTGATACGATAAATATCAACGAAAGTAAAACAATAGTAATTCACTGTAGTCGATGAAATCAGGCAATGTTGATGGAACTAGGTTAGGAAATGACAGACTAAAAGTAGACAAACTTGGCCATTTGTGGAACAAAGGAACTGAAAATGGGCGAAAAACGGAAGACGTAAAATACAGACTTGCAATCGCACGAAAAGCATACCGAATAAAAGAAACTTGTTAACATCGAATATTAATTGCTAAGAAGTTATTTCTGGAGATATTTATCGGGTGTGCGGTGTTTTAGGCAAATCAAACAGGGACGATAATCCGTTAAGACAACAAAAGATTATGGATTTTTGAAATGCGGTATTAAAGAATAGATCTGAAGAATAGATTGGTGAGTCGAATATGAGTTGAAGAGGTACTGAATCGAAGTTTGCAGAAAAAAATATATATATAGTGCACCTTGACGAAAAGAAGGGATCGATTGGTGATTCACATTCTCAGACATAATCAATCATGAGTTGGATAATGGAAGAACGGAGATGAAGAGGGTGGTGCAGGGAAGACTAGCATGGAGATGAAGCTCTCATCAAATAAAATGAGAAAAAGAAATTACTGTAATTTATTGATAACGTTTAATCCTTGCAGTACCAAGGGGGCGAGTGGTACTTATTGCCCGCATTTAGAAAATGCTCTAATCTAGACGGTTATTTTATATTTTAAAATTTAGAAAAAACGTATTAATTTTTTCATGAATTCCATCAATGTTTTAAATTTTTAAGATAAACTAAAGCAAAAAAAATTAAGTCTTTGTAATAAGTGCTCGTGGTCGTGCGGTAACGTTATCGCTTCCCGCGCCTGGGTTCCCGGGTTCGATTCCCGGCGGGATCAGGGATTTTCTCTGCCTCGTGATGACTGAGTGTTATGTGATGTCCTTAGGTTAGTTATGTCTAAGTAGTTGTAAGTTCTAGGGGACTGATGACCATAGCTGTTAAGTCCCATAGTGCTCAGAGCCATTTGAACCACTTTCCCCACTGGATGTCATATTCAGTGTTTGCAGATTCAGTAAATTACTTACACATCAGTATCTACATCTACATACATACTGACGGTGTGTGGCGGAGGGTACCTTGAGTACCTCTATCGATTATCCCTTCTATTCCAGTCTCGTATTGTTCGTGGAAAGAAGGATTGTCGGTATGCCTCTGTGTGGGCTCTGATCTCTCTGATTTTATCCTCATGGTCGCGAGATATACGTAGGAGGGAGCAATATACTGCTTGACTTCTCGGTGGAGGTATGTTCCCGAAACTTCAACAAAAGCCCGTACCGAGCTACTGAGCGTCTTTCCTGCAGAGTCTTCCACTGGAGTTTATCTATCATCCCCCTAACGCTTTCGCGATTACTAAATGATCCTGTAACGAAGCGCGCTGCTCTCAGTTGGATCTTCTTCATCTCATCTATCAATCCTATCTTGTACGGATCCCACACTGGTGAGCAGTATTCAAGTAACCTAATTCCTTTGTTTTCGGATTGCATTTCCTTAGGATTCTTCCAATGAATCTCAGTCTGGCATCTGCTTTACCGACGATCAACTTTATATGATCATTCCATTTTAAATCACTCCTAATGCTTACTCCCAGATAATTTATATCTTTCTTTCTATGTATTCGCAGCACATTATACTTGTCTACATTGAGATTCAATTGCCATTCCGTGCACCATGCGTCAATTCGCTGCAGATCCTCCTGCATTTCAGTACAATTTTCCATCGTTACAACCTCTCGATATACCACAGCATCATCCGCAAAAAGCCTCAGTGAACTGCCGATGCCATCCACAAGGTCATTTATGTATATTGTGTATAGAAACGGTCCTACGACACTCCCCTCCGGCACACCTGGAAACATTCTTATTTCGGAAGACTTCTCTCCACTGAGTCCATATGCTCTTACTTTGTTCATCAAACGACTGTGGGGAACTGTATCGAACGCCTTGCTGAAGTCAAGAAACACGTGTCTATGGCCCTCTGAATCTCGTGGACGAATAGCGTGAGCTGGGTTTCACACGATCGTCTTTTCGAAACCCATGCTGATTCCTACAGAGTTGATTCCTAGTCTTTAAAAAGTATGTTGTGGGTAAATGTCAACAGGAATTAATTAAATTTGGATTTTCAATTTTTTAGGGCGGTATTACACATTGTCGAAAGTGCTTTGATATTACTAAGAATGTGCTAAGAGATATTCTCAGGTTCTGCACCCTACTTACACATCAGTAACTCCTTAAAAAGTATGTTGTTAATATAAATCAACAACATTTGACGTATTTGTTTTCCTTTCAATATTCTTTTGGGAGTCCATAAAGAACTACCGCCTCCCCTCTCCCGGTGGAAAATATGTTGGTATTACTAGGGCTTAGTGATACCCTAACGGAGGAGATTTTTCTTGCTTTGTGGTCTATGCAAAAGAGTGATGCAATTAATGTGGCCGACAACGGGTCAATTGCATCTTACTGGCAATACTGATTAGACCAGTTACATTCTCAGTGTGTCGTGTTGTCCTGTCAGGAAGAGGTGAACAGACGACGGTACAAACATTGCATGTAGAAGGAAATGGGTCGCTACGCACCCACAAACACACACACACACACACACACACACACACACACACACAATCTACTTTCAATGCCAGCCACTGCGGAGCGGGCACGGGAGCCAGAATCGATACGGAGGCGGCGGTGTCTCTGCGTCCCTGTGTGTCAAGGACACCCACAGCGCGTGGCCTGGCCGAGGAAGCCCAGAAACCACGGGGCTGTACAAACAGTGAGGGCAATCACTGCACGACAGCCTAGTTTTCCACGATTCCTGACAAGTCTGTTCTTGAAGATAAATGGAGGAGACGATGCTTGTTTTCTCTGTTACAGTCACGCAGCGAGAAGCTGTTATTTAGAACATCCGCATCTATTTACACTATTGGTCATTAAAATTGCTACACCAAGAAGAAATGCAGATGATAAACGGGTATTCATTGGACAAATATATTACACTAGAACTGACATGTGATTACATTTTCACGCAACTTGGGTGCATAGATCCTGAGAAGTCAGTACCCAGAACAACCACCTCTGGTCGTATAACGGCCTTCATACGCCTGGGCATTGAGTCAAACAGAGCTTGGATGGCGTGTACAGGTACAGCTGCCAATGCAACTTCAACACGATACCACAGTTCATCAAGAGTAGTGACTGGTGTATTGTGACGAGCCAGTTGCTCAGCCACCATTGACCAGATGTTTTTAGTTAGTGAGAGATCTGGAGAATGTCCTGGCCAGGGCAGCAGTCGAACATTTTCTGTATCCAGAAAGGCCCGTACAGGAACATGCGGTCGTGCATTATCGTGCTGACATGTAGGGTTTCGCAGGGATCGAATGAAGGGTAGAGCAACGGGTCGTAACACATCTGAAATGTAACGTCCACTGGTCAAAGTGCCGTCAATGCGAACAAGAGGTGACCGAGACGTGTAACCAATGGCACCCCATAGCATCACGCCGGGTGATACGCCAGTATGACGATGCTGAATACACGCTTCCAATGTGCGTTCACCGCGATATCGCCAAACACGGATGCGACCATCATGATGCTGTAAACAGAACCTAGATTCATCCGGAAAAATGACGTTTTGCCATTCGTGCAACCAGCTTCGTCGTTGAGTACACCATCGCAGGCGCTCATGTCTGTGAAGCAGCGTCAAGGGTAACCACAGCCATGGTCTCCGAGCTGATAGTCCATGCTGCTGCAAACGTCGTTGAACTGTTCGTGCAGTTGGTTGTTGTCTTGCAAACGTCCCCATCTGTTGACTCAGGGATCTAGTCGTGGCTGCACGATCCGTTACAGCCATGCGGATAAGATGCCTGTCACCTCAACTGCTAATGATACGAGACCGTTGGGATCCACCACGGCGTTCCGTATTACCCTCCTGAACCCACCGATTCCATATTCTCCTAACAGTCACTGGATCTCGACCAACGCAAGTATAAATGTCGCGGTACGATAAACCACAATCGCGATAGGCTACGATCCGACCTTTATCAAATTCGGAAACGTGATGGTACGCGTTTCTCCTCCTTGCACGAGGCATCACAACAACGTTTCACCAAGCACCCCGTCTACCGGTGTTTGTGTATGAGAAATCGGTTGGAAACTTTACTCACGTCAGCACGTTGTAGGTGTCGCCACCGGCGCCAAACTTGTGTGAATGCTCTGAAAAGCTAATCATTTGCATATCATAGGCTCTTCTTCCTGTCGGCTAAATTTCGATTGTGTAGCATGTCATCTTGTTCATGGTGTAGCAATTTTAATGGCCAGTAGTGTACATACATGTTCGAAAAAAAAAAAAACATAACACCTTGAACGACTAGAGACAGGACGCTCATATTAACAGGCTATGTACATTAGTATGTTCTGCAGAGAATATTAGCATTTGAACCATGTCGGACCGCGGGTTCCATGTCAACATCGATAACGCGGCGCAACACCATCTACCGATAAAATGTGCCTGCGACTCTTGTTGTTGCTAGAAACCGAAGGTATTTGATCAGTGTGACTTGAGCAGACGTGCAGGGTGCCTCGCAGACGTAAGCACGAACCGTACCGTTAAATAGGTGAGTTTGAAAGAGGTTGCATTATTGGCATGAGAGAATGTGATGCATCCATCCGGGAAATTGCTGATCGTATGTGACGAAGTGTTTCGGCAGTGCAACGGGTGTGTGCAGAATGGCTGACGGAAGGCCGTAGAACATAACGATATGGGTCAGGTCGCACCACCCAGACCTCCCACAGAGAAGATCAACACCTCATCAGAATGGCACTGCAGGACACATTTGCGTCGTCCTCCGTTCCGGTTCATCAGTGTAACAGTGTAACACATCGTACACTGTCAGCGGTGACCGTCCGTCGCCGTTTATTACAGCATGGATTACGTGCGCGTCTTCCACTTCTCCGCCTGCCTTTGACGAAAGTGGAGAAATATGCTAGACGGCAATGGTGTATGGAACAACGTCACTGGGGACAAGAGTGACATCAGATAATGTATTCGGAGGAATCCAGGTTCTGTTTGTTTGAAAATGGCGTCGTTTCGGTTCGCCACAGCGGGAGCGGCATCAGAGTGATTGCATTCGCACGAAACATACAGCGCAACTCAAGGCCTTATGGTGTGGGATGCTATTGGGTACAACCACAAATCACAGTTAGTGCATGTTCAGGGCTCTGTGACCACTGTGACTTACGCGAATGACATCCAGGGACCCTTGGCCATATTCTGTCAGTAACACAATGTACGATCACACGTTTCTGCACGAACACGAGCCTTCGTGGTGTCACAGGACGTCAGCCTTTTGCCCTGGCTCCCATATCACCAGACTTGTAGCCAATCAAATATGTGTGGGATATGGTGAAACGTCGGGTGCAGCTCTGTGACCCAGTGTCAACCACCACAGTGGAACTGTGGAACCAGATGAATGCAGCACGGATGGCTATACCACACGACGCCATTCGCGGCTTATACGCGTCGATGCCATCACGCACAGAGCAAGCTATCATCGCACATGCCGGAACCTGTGCCTACCAGGCAACAGGAAACGTGCTGAACCGAGGTGACTGAAATGCTAATCTTTTCTGCAGAACATACTAATCTTCATGTCCTATGAATATGAACGTTCTGTCTCTAGTCGTTCAAGGTGGTCTCTTTTTTCTGAATATGAGTTTACGTACTTCGCAAATCACCGTATGATATATGTCGGAGAGTACAATATACCTCTAATAGTAATTTCCTTTCCTATTACACCCGCATATGAAGCTAAGGAGACAATATTCTCCATATGCGTCCGTGCGAGTGCTGACCTCTCTTATCTTCTCCTCACAGTCCTAAAGCGAAACGTACTCTGACGCCAGTAGAACCGTTCCGCAGTCAGTGGCAGATGAATGTTCTCTAAATTTTCCCATGAGTGTCCCGCGAAAACAACGTCGTCTTCCCTCGTGTTCAGGCGATTTATTGTTTGTCATCTTCAATTACGGTACTGCCGCCTCGTTTTCTTATTCCATTTACTAGCGTCACTAACTTCCTGCCTTACTTTCCCGTGAGCGGCGGCAGCAGCAGCAGCAGCGTGTATCTACAAGGGCACTGTCGTACCATTTCTGGAGGGACCGATAGTATTTCCGGGTCATCGTGTGACTGGCAGTGAGTTGGAGACGGACCAGCAGTGCAGTATGGACGCAGCAGTAGTGAAGTTGGGGACGGAGGCCTGTGAGGCTCCGACAGCCAGTGATCGCCGACCACTGGAGACACACATCAACTGTCCGACGGAGGGAGATTGGAGCGGGACGACCGTTGGTTGGTCGTTCGGTTGGTCGTCTCATCGGCCGACGTATATTTGGTCCTTTCACCATTTCCGGGCCTGAGCAGTTGATCTGTTGGCTTGGAGCAGCGAGGAAATCTCCGAGGCGCGTGTATGGCCGGCGCCGCTGCCGGGGTCCAAGCGCGGTCGCAGTGTGAGGGGCTGTTCCCATTGCTACAAGGCCTGTGGCTCATCGATCCCGGACACGAAAGTTAAGTCTTTACTTAATCTACCTGCCAGCCCCAACTATTCACATTGTGTCGTTTCAATTCTACATCTACATCTACATTTATACTCCGGAAGCCACCCAACGGTGTGTGGCGAAGGGAACTTTACGAGCCACTGCATTACCTCCCTTTCCTGTTCGAGTCGCGTATGGTTCGCGGGAAGAACAACTGCCGGAAAGCATCCGTGTGCGCTCGAATCTCTCTAATTTTACATTCGTGATCTCCTCGGGAGGTACAAGTAGAGGGAAGCAATATATTCGATACCTCATACAGAAACCCACCCTCTCGAAACCTGGACAGCAAGCTACACCGCGATGCAGAGCGCCTCTCTTGCAGAGTCTGCCACTTGAGTTTGATAAACATCTCCGTAATGCTATCACGTTTACCAAATAACCCTGTGACGAAATGCGCCGCTCTTCTTTGGATCTTCTCTATCTGCTCTGTCAACCCGACCTGGTACAGACCCCACACTGATCAGCAATACTCAAGTATAGGTCGAAAGAGTGTTTTGTAAGCCACCTCCTTTGTTAATGGACTACATTTTCTAAGTACTCTCCCAATGAATCTCAACCTGGCACCCGCCTTAGCCACAATTATTTTTTTATGGTCGTTCCACTCCAAATCGATCCGTACCCATACTCCCAGATATGTTACAGAAGTAAGTGCTACCAGTTTTTGTTCCGCTAGCATAATATCATACAATAAAGGATCCTTTTTTCTATGTTTTCGCAATACATGTGTCTATGTTACATTTGCCTATATTAAGGGTCAGTTGCCACTCCCTGAACCAAGTGCCTATCCGCTGCAGATCTTTCTGCATTTCGCTGCAATTTTCTACTGTTGCAACTTCCGTTGCGTGCTGTTGGGACATTCTGTCGCTTGGTCCGTTGACTGTCTGTCAGTTGGGTTGTCGTCGGATTAACAATGTTTGGGCCGACTGCCTTTCTCACCTGAGCGAGTGTTAGTGTTGGAATTCCAGGCCGACCCCCGGAACTTCTGAGCGCCCTTGAGTGTACTGCCTTGTATTGTTTGTTCTTGTTGTTTGTACTTGTGTGGCTTCTAGCCGATTTTTAGATAAGAGTTGTTTTGCTCTTAAGGCCTTCAGCCGAGTTCAAAGGACTGTTTCACTTAAGACTTTTGGCATTTAAAAAATTTTAATGTTGTTGAATTTTAAGTGTTAGGCCTTCAGCCGATTTGAATTTAACTTGTTTCCTCTTGAAGTGTCTGATTCTTTGGGACTTCAGCCTAAATAAAAACTGTTGTAAGATAATGTTTGCCTTTTAAATTTCTTATTATGCTTGCGTTTTAAGCTATTGGCCTTCAGCCGTTTTTAAATTAGAGTGGCTTTCAGCCGATAAGTAAGCCCCAAACTTTAAAGCTGTGTGTTAAAAATTTTTTTTGGGCTCTTGTAATGTTTGATCAAATAATAAAGTTGTATGTTCGAGTGTAACTGACAGCCTCTTATTTTGGCCCATTTCAACAATTTAAACTACCTGTCCAGTCCTGCGGGTCACGCAGGTCGTCTTACTGAGTTCACGAAGAATCTCCATAACGGAATCTCCTTAAAACCCGCATATTGATCGAACCTACGGGTAAGTAATGTAGCAACATGCCTTCGAATTGCTCAGATGTCTTCCTTTAATCCGACCTTGTGGGGATCTCAAGCATTCAATCAGTACCCAAGAATGGGTTGCGTGAGTGTTCTACATGCGGTCTCTTTTGTAGATGAGCCGCAGTTTCCTAGAACTCTCCCAATAAATCGAAGTCGACTATTCGGCTTTCCTACTACCGTCATTACGTGCTCTTTCGTTTCGTATCGCTTTGCGTCATCAGCTAAAACTCGCTGACTACTACTCACCTTACCCGTTAGATCATTTATATATACAGAGAACAGGAGCCGCCTTACCACAGTTCGCTGGTGCACTCCCAACGACACCCTTTTCTCTGATGAACACTTGCCCTCGATAACAACTCACTGGAGTCTACTACTTAAGAAGTCTTAGGCACTCTCATACCGGGGAACCTATTCCGTACGCTCGGACTGTCGTTGACATCAAATGCGGCATTCCTCACGGTTTATTACTCTGCTTCGTTCTTTGAATGCCGTACATGGTTGATCTATCTGAAAAACACAAAATTAAATCATATAAATATATAATAAAATTACTGACAGCAGTGTCAAAGACTCATCAGTTTCTGTTTTCTGGATATTTTGGTGAAAAGAGTCCTCGGTCTCTACCAGCTCGACACAGTGTAATTCGCTTGGTTTGTAATCGCTGTGCTTTAGTCACCGTTTGCGTTGGCAACGTCTGAGTCCTACGGAAAATGTAAGTAATATATGTTTCGTGTTTCTAAAGGAAATGTTTCCGTTCACTTTTGGCTCTCGTTTTTGACAACACAGCCAAATATCCTCCCACTTCTTTGTTTCCGGGTCCGAGTGCTGACAAAAAACTTTAACAATACTAGGATAATAATATCCATACACGCGCTAGTTGCATAAATATAGAAAAAAGTTGCTCCTGTTACGGTATGTTACGGAACTTTACAAAACATTGTTAATTTTTGGCATCTCTTGAAACGTTCGACTGACGTGATCATAATACGATATATATGTTTTCTCAACCTTATAGGGTTGCGAAAGGTAATAGAAAAAAAAGTCAAACAAGTTTATTTACATCAAGAAATTGTAGATCGTGCGTTCCTATCATCTGTAAACGGACATTTGAACCGTAACCGTTAGCTATTAAGCATCAAGTCAGTAACCAAGTCTTTTCAAAAGAGATTGCATTTTTTAAATACACAGTTCCAGTGGTAATAATAAATTAAAATTGTGATGAACTACAGTCGACAGAGAAACGGTAGAAAATAATGAAAGTAACTTATAGGCATACACTGTGTGCGTGGCTTAAGCTGTTTCATACCAGGGGAAGAACTGTTTACGTTTGTCTGCAAAAAATAGGCAAATGACAGACTCGTAAGAATGTTAAGGACTTTAGTACTGTACGTTATTACTCACGTCTTGTATAAATTATCTGCCTATGGCGATTACAAGAGTTAGTATATCTATTTATTCTCCGTGGTGTTAAATTCAGAGAAAATCGAAATTGTAGCTGAAACATGAAGGTTCGGTAAATCCTTTCTGCTGTTTATTCGTTGTCACTGCTGCCGGAATGCAGAGGGTGAACAAAAAAAAAAAAAATGGTTCAAATGGCTCTGAGCACTATGGGACTTAACATCTGAGGTCATCGTTCCCCTAGACTTAGAACTACGTAAACCTAACTAACCTAAGGACATCACACATATCCATGCCCGAGGCAGGATTCGAACCTGCAACCGTAGCGGTAGCGTGGTTCCAGACTGAAGCGCCTAGAACCGCTCGACCACACCGGCCGGCGGGTGAACAAAAATACGGTAATATTGAAAACACAACACGTACGGCTTAGGAAAATCAGTGGCATTTAAAGCAGCTCCCGGTCGTCCCGGAGTGCATAAACACGGACCCTGTATGGTTTTCACGTGTCACTTACACCATTCTTCCTGCAAAATAGTGGAAAATTCAGACAATGGTGATGGACGTGGATATTGATCACGTATATTTTTCACAAAAGTAGACTCAATAATACTGAGATCTTTAGAGGTGGTGGCCAGGAGAATATCGAAAATTCATCCTCGTGCACACAAAACCATTCCCGGACAACGTTAGCTGTGTGAGTGGGCCCCTGCCGTCTTGGAACACAGAAATACAACTCACTTGGGAATGAAATGAAAAGGAAGAAATGATTGTAGGTAGGACAGACTCAGCATGCAGAAAATTCAAACAGCCATCGCTGAAATTAAAAGCAAGAGTGGTAATATAAGGAATTCAATAGGAAAGAATACATTGAGAGCCTCTATGAGGAGGTAAACTTGTCTGATGACGTGATAGAAGAAGAAACTGGAGTCCATGTAGACGAGACAGAAGATTCAGTATTAGTATCAGAATTTAAAAGAGCTTTGGAAGACTTAAGATCGAATAAGTCAGAAGGGATATATAACAGTCCATCAGAATTTCTAAATTTATTGGGGAAGTTGCAACAAAACAGCTATTCATGTTGGTGTGTAGAATGTATGTGGAACCAGGGTCGCGGTGCCCACCACGGAGCAGGTGGCATATCAGCACGAGGTGCATCTCACAGTGGTGGAACAGCCCTCGTAATAGAAGCCATCATTGCAGAAGCCCATGTCGCTATGGGATGATGCCTCTGTGCCCTGCCGCCCCATTCTCCGAGGGGGCGCATCCAGTGATCGAGGTACTGGGCCTGATAAGCATGCGTCATCCCTGCGGTTTTCTGGACGTTCCCATGGAGGCTGAGGGCGAATGCCGAGGCGTGGATGGGAGTCTGTCGCTTGAATAAGTTCCGGTTCCCCCACCATCTGCTACGCCTGGATCCAGACATCACTATCACCGTCGTTTCACTCTGTAACCATATGCGACCACGGACAGGATAATTTGTGGGGGGGGGGGGATGTTGTGTCACAAGCACTGCACGTACCACTGGTGTAAGAAGGTCGACAACCGACTCCAGAGACGGCGATTGCTGCACCAAGAAGTCGCAGCGGTGGCGCCGCCAGAGAAGTGATATGCGCCAGCGCCACAGCGGAGCGAGCAGTTCCAAGTCATCTCGGCTACCGAGAAGACCGCCTTCTAATTGCGTACCGAGCGAGGTGGCGCAGTGGGTAGCACACTGGTCTCGCATTACGGAGGACAACGGTTTAAACCCGCGTCTGGCCGTCGTGATTTAGAGTTTCCGTGATTTCCCCAAATATCTTTAGACGGATACCGCGATAATTCCTTTGAAAGGACACGGCCGAATTCCTTCCCCACCATTCTCTAATTCGTTGGAACCGATGATCTCTTTGTGTGCTCCCCTCCCCGAAATCAACCAATCTACTTGTGCACTTCGCAACCGCATTGTACGCTTCTAGCGAATCCATACCAGTCCGTCTTCAATGAACATTCTAGCAGGAAAGCAACTGTTTACTGTACAGCTGCAGCTTCTGGAATAGTAGTTGAAGTTCAAGATCTGCTGCCTCAGCCGATTTGTAGAAAGTTGAGTAATCGACAATAACTGTAGGTGTTGTTGTCACTGATCACTAACGATGATCTAGTGTTCTCCTCTTACTCCTTTCATAGCGTTTCCCTCTGCGCACTGTAAATAGTTGAGGGTGACGACGAGTAAAATCTCCTTCTGTGGATATATCCAATGCACGGTACAACCGTATCAATTATAAGATTCACTGATAATATTGCTATCCTCAGTGTGGGTGGATAAGCATTACAGTATCTTCTGTAATGTTGTAGAGAAAATAGGATCTAAATGTTCATTAGAAGAAGCAAGGCAGTTAATGGAAGAGGCATTACCAATACCATTTGATACAACTGAAATTCCACCCACCTCTCCATCTGAAATTAGGAAGATAATAAACTCTCTCAAGAATAAAAGCTCACATGGGATTGATGGCATTTCCAGCAGGATAATAAAAGCTTGTTCTAAAGAAATAAGCGGGATTCTTAGCCACATACGTAATAGCTCTGTGAAGCAGGGTATTTTCCCAGATAGACTGAAGTATGCCATTGTTATACCACTGCATAAAAAAGGGTATACATCTGATGTCAACAACTACCGCCCGATCTCTCTTCTACCTGCCTTATCCAAAATTCTTGAAAAAGTAATGTATTGTAGAGTAGCTTCACACGTTTGTAAAAATAAACTTTTAACAAAATGTCAGTTTGGTTTCCAGAAGGGTTTTTCAACGGAAAATGCTATATATACTGTCACTAATAAAATATCAAATGCTCTGAGTAACCGGAAGTCACCCATTGGGATTTTTTGTGATCTATGAAAGGCTTTGATTGTGTAAATCATGGAATACTTCTAGATAAGCTCAAGTATTGTGGTATGAATGGGACAGTGCTCAAATGGTTTAAATCATACCTAACTGGAAGAGTGCAGAAAGTTGAAATAAACAGTTCACATAATATGCAAAAAGCTGGTGATTTCTCAAACTGGGGAACAATCAAGAATGTGGTGCCACAAGGTTCAGTCTTGGGTCCTCTGCTGTTCTTAATATAAATTAATGAATATATTAACGAACATGCAAAGCTGGTACTTTTTGCCGATGATACAAGTATAGCTATCGCATCCGACAGGCAAGAACTAATCGGTGAAATTGTAAACGATGTGTTTCAGAAAATCATTAAGTGGTTCTCTGCAAATTAGCTCTCATTAAACTTTGACAGAACTCAGTATATACAGTTCCACACAGTAAATGGAATGACCCCATTAATAAATATAGAATTCGATCAGAAATCGGTAACTAAGGTAGAATATTCAAAATTTCTAGGTGTATGCATTGATGAGGGGTTGAACTGGAAAAAACACACTGAGGATCTGCTGAAACGTTTGAGTTCAGCTAATTATGCTATTAGGGTCATTACAAATTTTGGCGATATACATCTGAGTAAATTAGCTTACCACGCCTAATTTCATTCTCTGCTTTCGTATGGCATCATATTCTGGGGTAACATATTATTGAGTAAAAGAGTGTTCATTGCACAAAAGCGTGTAATTAGAATAATTGCTGGAGCTCATCCAAGATCATCCTGCAGACACTTATTTAAAGAACTAGAAATCTTCACTGTAGCCTCACAATTTACATATACTCTTATAAAATTTGTTATTAACAATCCAAACGAATTCATAAGTAATAGCAGTGTACATGGCTACAACACTTGGAGAAAGGATGATCTTCAAGGTTAAATCTAACTTTGGCTCAGAAGGGGGTAAATTATGCTGCTGCAGAAGTGTTTGGTCACTTACCTAATAGCATCAAAAGTCTGACAGATAGCCATATAGCATTTGAAAGGAAATTAAAAGAATTTCTTAATGGCAACTCCTTCTACTCATTAGATGAATTTTTGGATATAGTAAGTGGGTAATTTCCCATAGTCAAGAAAAAATAAACAAAGTAAAAAAAAATTATTGAGTGTCATGTAATATTTTGTCTAATGCAATATCTTGTATAGACACCTTTTGTTAACCTGACACGTTCCACATCATTACGAAATGTCGTATTCATGATCTATGGAACAAGTACTAATCTAATCTAATCTAATGTAATCTAATCTAAACGGAGTGAACAGTCTAATGAGGACAGAATACGGATTGAGAGTAAATCGAAGAATGATGAAAGTAATCAGATGGAGCAGAAACGAGAACAGTGAGAAAATTAACATCAGGATTGGTGATCACGACATAGATTAAGTTAAGGAATTCTGCTCTCTAGGCAGCAAAATAACCCATAACGGCAGGAGGATATAAATAGCAGGCTAGCGCATTCCTGGACAAGCGAAGTCTGCTAGTATCAAACATAGACCTTAATTTGAGTTAGAAATTTCTGAGAATGTACCTTTGAAGCACAGAATTTCATGGTTATGAAACATCGACTGCTGAGATACCGGATAAGGAGATAATCGAAGCATTTGAGATATGGTGTTGCAGAAGAAGAATAAAAATTGGTGGACTGAGAATATAAGGGATGAGGAGGTTCTCTGTAGAGTCGAAGAGTAAAAGGATAAATGGAAAACACTAGCAAGAAAAAGAGACAGGATTGTAGAATATCAGTTAAGACATAGGGGAATAACTTCCATGGTAATAGAGGGGGCATTGGACGCTAAATATTCTAGAAGAAAATATTGGAATATATCCAGTAAATAACTGAGGATGAAATATTTAATTGCTGCTCAAGATGAAGAGCTTGACACAGTAGAGGAATTCGTGGTTGGCCGCACAAAACAGTCAGAAAACTGGTGGCTTAAAAAAACCGAACAAGTATGCGTTTGCAATTTCATATACGTGTGTGTGTTTGTCCATCTGTTGAGAATACATTCTTCAAGAGCATATGGGCATATAAAATTAAATTGTTTGTCACTTACTTTGATTTATGGGCCCTTGGCGGTGTAAATAATTTAAGCTTCGAAGTCAATGCAATCAAAAGTTTTGATACTCTCAAACTCATCCACAAAACATGTGGGGTTTTCTGCTCGTTTGATGTAGAATCATGAAATTTGGTGAGAAGCAGGTTTCATCATAGAAGTAAAGTAAAAATATCTGAAAAGAAATTGTAATTATATCACATAAAAGTATCATCTTCCCATCACAACATACATTGCATTCAACATACTTCAAAATCATAAAAGGAAAACATGACTGCACGCAAACATAAAATTTAAGTTGTATTCATGTTTTAGTAAGTAATTAAACAATTTTTATGATGTCTTCAGTATCTGCATACACGGACTGACGTTCTCTGAGGACTACTGTTGTTATTTTTGTACGGTCTTGGAATTAGAGGGACTGATATTTTGCCAGTATCTGTATCACAACATGCAAAAATTTTTCAATTTCACAAGTACCAGGAGTTAAGTTGGCGGCAAACCTCACTGCGAGAGTCCTACTTACAAACGGCCAGTTTTTTTATTCTTGTATGTGCTATGCTAGGTTATTGTTAGTTGATCAAATAACAAGTTATACCTGATTTAGACCTAAATGCCTACACCAGAGACGATTTGTGAAATGTTGTTTTTATTTTCTTATTTACTTTTACACATCGTCCACGAAACCCTTTTAGACTTTCATCATGAAGCCCATTAGAAACACTGGGAGAGTAGCTCAGCCGTAACTTTTTCGTAGCACTTTTAAAGCACTCGCCCTTTTCACTGGTACCGGGACGAATTACCGTGAAGAGGTATGCACAGCGTCAGCTGTGCAGCTACTGTAGCAGCAGCAGCAGCAGCATTCCCACGTGATGGATGGTTCGTGTGAGGACGGCCCTAATTAATGGTGGGACCTCTCTCTGTCGCTCTGCTATACCGTACCGGCTCTCGGCTCAGCTCTGCAACGCCTGGATGCCTACCCTGTTTCGCGGGTGGCGGACATCCCAGGATGGCAACTGAGTGGCCTGTACTGGCCTCAAAGTACTACAAAACTGCTATCTATGCACGAGGAGCTTAATTAGCCTCAAGTTTACCAACAGCTCCTCCAGTTCTCATCATCACTAGAGAATTTATAAATTTGAGGTACTTTAAGCAGCAGCACTGCTTATAAATGAAAATCTGTTCTAGAAACAATAGACTCCTAAAATTACATGATGCATGGTTTTTCTGTGCCACCATCATTAACACTTGTAGAAATGAGCTGCAACAATTTGTTACTGATCTAGCGTTTCTGAGATAATAAATGTCTTCTTCAGTTCGACATATTTAGACCTATGTCTGGATAAAATATTCTGGGCCTTGAAAGAAAAGGTATACATCAGGAGTATTTCTAATATTAAGCTCTAATCATCACCGGATATTTAGCTAGCTTATAAAGTTTTAAATTATTATTTTATTTTGTAAGTACCGTTACAGATATGCCAGTACTCATTTCCTGAAAGATAAGATTTTTGTCGTGAAAAAGTAAATTCCCTAATGATGATAAGACCTCAAGGAACTTTTGGCAAATTCATAGATAATTAAACTCTCGTTTATCGCTAGCAGCTGCACTTCCAAGCATGGTATTGGAGATAATCAAACAAAGACAAGAAGAACAAATTTCAAACCAATTACAATTCAGCAAGAGGGTGGAAAAAAATACAAATGATGAAGTATAATTTAGTGCTGTTGATAACGAAATTGCTTTGTTAGGTGTATGATATACCTTTATCCAAGTTTTAATATGTACTAAAACAGCAGTTAATGTGACTATCAGAAAATATTAATATATAATTTAATTAAGTACTTTCAAGATGCAACAAAACTACATTTGAATGGAAAGGTGGAAACTTATTATGTTCAACAAAGAAAATTTCCATTTGTCTATGGTTCCTATAATTCGAAATGTGAGTACTGTTGCAACGCATTGCATTTAAAAAAGCACATTCAGAAACAGGCTATGTGATCTTAGAATCAAATCGGCAAATTATGTTACGGGCAGCCATCATAGTACCATTGTTCATCATAAAATATTGAAATGGTAATGAGCATAAGACAACAATATCCATACAAAAGAACTATGTGTAAATTGTGGTATAGATGTAACTGTTACCACCATCATGAGAAGGATTACTAAATGATTCATTAGGTTCATATTACATCCGTTATGACAACGATGTTCTGACAAGAGACCCCACCCTCCTCCATTCAGAAAGTACCACCCATTTTGGAATACAGAAAATATTGCATTTTTAATTATTAGCTTTTATTCGTCAGTCTCTGACCGGTTGGATCTCAATGGTGCTCATTCACCCTGTATCCTCAATTACTAATTGTATGTACGCGTATATTCTTAGCTTATCACAGATATTTGATATCAGCAGACGTTTCTTGCCCAGAACAACCTCTTTGCCTGTGCTAACTTTCTTTTTATGCCATCCTTGCATTGTACGTCACGTGTTAATTTGTTTCCAATATAGCAGAAGCCTGTAACTTCATCTGCTTCGTGGACACCAAATTTTATATTATTTCCCTGGCGAATCTAATTTTTGCTGCGCCTCATTATTTTCACCTTTTTTCGGTTTCTTGTCAATTCATATTCTGTACTCATTACACTGTTCATTCCATTTATTACATTCTGAGAGTCATCCTTATTTTACTGAGGATAGCAATATCGTTAGCGAGTTTCATCATTGATAATCTATCCATCACGAATTTTAATCCTACTCTAGAATCTTTCTTTTATTTCCAGCACTCCTTCTTCAATGTATAGACTGAACACATGGGCGGAAGGCCAGATTCGTGCCTTAGAGCCACTTCAGTCAGAGTTCCTCGTTACTTATCATATACTTCCTTCTTCGTACTTACACAAACCGTCTGCCTCTGCCTATTCCTCACGCCCAATTTTCTAAGAATTTCGGACATCTTGCTCCGTTTTCCATTGTGAAACGTCTTGTCCGGGGCGATAAATTCTGTGCCAGAGTGATAAATCCTGTGCCAAGGCGATAAACCCCACGCACGTTTTTTGGTTCTTCTTATGTCTGGCTTCCATTATTAGTCACAACGTCAGAACAGTCTCTCTGTTGCCGATATCTTTCCAGTACCCAAACTGGTCGTCATTTAACTCTTCAGTATGTTATTCTTTTCATTATTGAAGAAAATTTCTTTATTTATGGACATCTGTTGGTAGATGAAATTATAAATCAGTTATTCTGCTGCCATGTAGGAGAATTCCTCAGCTTCATCTAGCTATTCTGCTGTTAAGCATCTCAGTGTTCTCAGTTTTGGTACTTTTCATTACACTCGTCTTTCTTCGGTTGATACCAGTCCATATTCTTTTCTTATTAGACTATTCATTCAATTTAAGAGATCCTGTAATTCTTTTTCATTTTCACTGAGGGTACTAATGTCATCCGGGATTGTTATGATTGATACCCTTTCACCTTGAATTTTAATCTCGCTCTTGGACCTCTCTTTTATTAGCATTATTACTTCTTCGATGTATAGATTGAGCAACAGAGGCGAAAGACTACATCCCCGTCTTATATTATTTTTAAGCCGAGCAACTCCTTCTTGGTCTTCCAGTCTTACTGATCTTTGTCTGTTCTTGCACATATTGCACATTATCCGTCTTTTCCTATAACTTACCCCTACTTTTCTCAGAATTTCTAACACCTTACACCATTTTACCCCCCCCATGAACCATGGACCTTGCCGTTGGTGGGGAGGCTTGCGTGCCTCAGCGATACAGATGGCCGTACCGTAGGTGCAACCACAACGGAGGGGTATCTGTTGAGAGGCCAGACAAACATGTGGTTCCTGAAGAGGGGCAGCAGCCTTTTCAGTAGTTGCAGGGGCAACAGTCTGGATGATTGACTGATCTGGCCTTGTAACATTAACCAAAACGGCCTTGCTGTGCTGGTACTGCGAACGGCTGAAAGCAAGGGGAAACTACAGCCGTAATTTTTCCCGAGGACATGCAGCTCTACTGTATGATTAAATGATGATGGCGTCCTCTTGGGTAAAATATTCCGGAGGTAAAATAGTCCCCCATTCGGATCTCCGGGCGGGGACTACTCAAGAGGACGTCGTTATCAGGAGAAAGAAAACTGGCGTTCTACGGATCGGAGCGTGGAATGTCAGATCACTTAATCGGGCAGGTAGGTTAGAAAATTTAAAAAGGGAAATGGATAGGTTAAAGTTAGATATAGTGGGAATTAGTGAAGTTCGGTGGCAGGAGGAACAAGACTTTTGGTCAGGTGATTACAGGGTTATAAATACAAAATCAAATAGGGGTAATGCAGGAGTAGGTTTAATAATGAATAAAAAAATAGGAGTGCGGGTTAGCTACTACAAACAGCATAGTGAACGCATTATTGTGGCCAAGATAGACACAAAGCCCATGCCTACTACAGTAGTACAAGTTTATATGCCAACTAGCTCTGCAGATGATGAAGAAATAGATGAAATGTATGACGAGATAAAAGAAACTATTCAGGTAGTGAAGGGAGACGAAAATTTAATAGTCATGGGTGACTGGAATTCGTCAGTAGGAAAAGGGAGAGAAGGAAACATAGTAGGTGAATATGGATTGGGGGGAAGGAATGAAAGAGGAAGCCGCCTTGTAGAATTTTGCACAGAGCATAACTTAATCATAGCTAACACTTGGTTCAAGAATCATGAAAGGAGGCTGTATACATGGAAGAAGCCAGGAGATACTGACAGGTTTCAGATAGATTATATAATGGTAAGACAGAGATTTAGGAACCAGGTTTTAAATTGTAAGACATTTCCTGGGGCAGATGTGGATTCTGACCACAATCTATTGGTTATGAACTGCAGATTGAAACTGAAGAAACTGCAAAAAGGTGGGAATTTAAGGAGATGGGACCTGGATAAACTGAAAGAACCAGAGGTTGTAGAGAGTTTCAGGGAGAGCATAAGGGAACAATTGACAGGAATGGGGGAAAGAAATACAGTAGAAGAAGAATGGGTAGCTCTGAGGGATGAAGTAGTGAAGGCAGCAGACGATCAAGTAGGTAAAAAGACGAGGGCTAATAGAAATCCTTGGGTAACAGAAGAAATATTGAATTTAATTGATGAAAGGAGAAAATATAAAAATGCAGTAAATGAAGCAGGCAAAAAGAAATACAAACGTCTCAAAAATGAGATCGACAGGAAGTGCAAAATGGCTAAGCAGGGATGGCTAGAGGACAAATGTAAGGATGTAGAGGCTTGTCTCACTAGGGGTAAGATAGATACTGCCTACAGGAAAATTAAAGAGACCTTTGGAGAGAAGAGAACCACTTGTATGAATATCAAGAGCTCAGATGGAAACCCAGTTCTAAGCAAAGAAGGGAAGGTAGAAAGGTGGAAGGAGTATATAGAGGGTTTATACAAGGGAGATGTACTTGAGGACAATATTATGGAAATGGAAGAGGATGTAGATGAAGACGAAATGGGAGATAAGATACTGCGTGAAGAGTTTGACAGAGCACTGAAAGACCTGAGTCGAAACAAGGCCCCGGGAGTAGACAACATTCCACAAGAACTACTGATGGCCTCGGGAGAGCCAGTCATGACAAAACTCTACCATCTGGTGAGCACGATGTATGAGACAGGCGAAATACCCTCAGACTTCAAGAAGAATATAATAATTCCAATCCCAAAGAAAACAGGTGTTGACAGATGTGAAAATTACCGAACTATCAGTTTAATAAGTCACAGCTGCAAAATACTAACGCGAATTCTTTACAGACGAATGGAAAAACTGGTAGAAGCTGACATCGGGGAAGATCAGTTTGGATTCCGTAGGAATGTTGGAACACGTGAGGCAATACTGACCTTACGACTTATCTTGGAAGAAAGATTAAGAAAAGGCAAACCTACGTTTCTAGCATTTGTAGACTTAGAGAAAGCTTTTGACAATGTTGACTGGAATACTCTCTTTCAAATTCTGAAGGTGGCAGGGGTAAAATACAGGGAGCGAAAGGCTATTTACAATTTGTACAGAAACCAGATGGCAGTTATAAGAGTCGAGGGGCATGAAAGGGAAGCAGTGGTTGGGAAAGGAGTGAGACAGGGTTGTAGCCTCTCCCCGATGTTATTCAATCTGTATATTGAGCAAGCAGTAAAGGAAACAAAAGAAAAATTCGGAGTAGGTATTAAAATTTATGGAGAAGAAGTAAAAACTTTGAGGTTCGCCGATGACATTGTAATTCTGTCAGAGACAGCAAAGGACTTGGAAGAGCAGTTGAACGGAATGGACAGTGTCTTGAAAGGAGGATATAAGATGAACATCAACAAAAGCAAAACGAGGATAATGGAATGTAGTCAAATTAAGTCGGGTGATGCTGAGGGAATTAGATTAGGAAATGAGACACTTAAAGTAGTAAAGGAGTTTTGCTATTTAGGGAGTAAAATAACCGATGATGGTCGAAGTAGAGAGGATATAAAATGTAGACTGGCAGTGGCAAGGAAAGCGTTTCTCAAGAAGAGAAATTTGTTAACATCGAGTATAAATTTAGGTGTCAGGAAGTCGTTTCTGAAAGTATTTGTATGGAGTGTAGCCATGTATGGAAGTGAGACATGGACGATAACTAGTTTGGACAAGAAGAGAATAGAAGCTTTCGAAATGTGGTGCTACAGAAGAATGCTGAAGATAAGGTGGGTAGATCACGTAACTAATGAGGAGGTATTGAATAGGATTGGAGAGAAGAGAAGTTTGTGGCACAACTTGACTAGAAGAAGGGATCGGTTGGTAGGACATGTTTTGAGGCATCAAGGGATCACAAATTTAGCATTGGAGGGCAGCGTGGAGGGTAAAAATCGTAGAGGGAGACCAAGAGATCAATACACTAAGCAGATTCAGAAGGATGTAGGTTGCAGTAGGTACTGGGAGATGAAGAAGCTTGCACAGGATAGAGTAGCATGGAGAGCTGCATCAAACCAGTCTCAGGACTGAAGACCACAACAACAACAACACACCATTTTACACTGTCCATTGTTTTTTCCATGTCGACAGATCTGATGAACATGTATTCATTTTACGTCAGCTTCTATCCATTATCAACAGCAACGTCAGAACTGCCTCTCTGGTGCCTTTACCTTTCCTAGAACTGACTGATCGTCATCTAACAGATCGATAATTTTCTTTTCCATTTTTGTTATATTATTCTTGACAGAAACTTGGATGCATGAGCTGTTATGCTGATTGTGTTATAATTCTATCCTTGTCGTTATTACAATCTTCGTAATTGTGTGGATGACATTTTGCCGACATTTTGCATACCAACTTGAATAGCTGTTTTGTTGTCACTTCCCCTAATGATTTTAGTAATTCTGATGGACTATTATCGATCCCTTCTTCCTTATTTGATTGTAAGCTATCCAAAGCTCTTTTGACTCCTGATTTTAGTACTGAATCCCCTATCTCTTCTATATCGACTCTTGTTCTTCTTCTATCACGTCCTCAGATACGTCCTCTTGTTGTCGGCGGGTTTTTTTTGCTGTCGATTCTGATGAACCGGCTGAGGTGGCCGAGCGGTTCTAGGCGCTACAGTCTGGAACCGCCGGACCGCTAAAGTCGCAGGTTCGAATCCTGCCTCGGGCATGGATGTGTTTGTGATGTCCTTAGGTTAATTAGGTTTAAGAAGTTAGGTTTAAGAAATAAGGTTTAAGAAGTTCTAGGGGACTGATGACCTTATAAGTTAAGTCCCATAGTGGCCAGAGCCATTTTTTTTTAATTCTGATGAGAACAAAGCTGTTACGGAACTGTTCACAGTAACTCACTATCTGCCGTAAAATTCTATTCATGACGAATCTTCCTCCCCTTATAGCATTTTCTGCTGCTGTTGGTATTATCCCGTACTCGTCTGACCAGAAGTCCTCGTCATCTTTCCATTTCACTTCACTGTCCCCCATTATATATGTATTGAGCCTTATCGTTTCCCTTTTCGGATATTCCAGTTCCCACACCACGTTCAATTATATGACGTTCTATGTCGCGGTTCGTAGAAAGTTAGCCTTTCCTTGCATATTCAGTCTCTTTCTGAAGGTCACCTCCTCCTTGGAAATCCCCTCGCGGAGATCCGAGTAGGAGGCTAATCCGGATTCTTTTGCCAATGTATAAATCATTGTGACACCCTTTCATTATGGACTATATGTCCCGAGCATACACGTTAAGTAAATTTAATACAGTGGTTTTCATTGCCTTCTGCATCTTCATAATGTTGACCATGGCTGATTCTTCCGCTTTTGAGTGCAGGTTCCCACCCCAACGGCAAGAGAATGCCCTAAACCTCACTGCACTCCTCCGTTACCTTTGACAAAACCGTTTGCAAAATGAGGGTGACATCACATGTCGGTAATTTGCAGCCGCCATTGATGACTTTTATTCAGGATTTAAGCAGTGGCGAGGTTAGATCCCTGGACCCAGCTCGTTTTAATTACTAGTCATTTCGATCGTCATTGTTATCGTCATTGGGGCTTGGCGGACGTCACATGGCACACCTTCAGGTTCACCGTTGAATACTTGAGTCACTTTTTTATTATTATTATCACAGGGGGCAGCCATCGCTGTAACCGACCTCTAGATCACGAATAAACTAATATCAAATGCCAAACTGTAAATGCTATTGAACGTAAGCAATTAGAACTTCACCAGACAACACGAACATCAAATGCAATTCAATACAAATGCGACATAATTCAGTAGAGATCTTCCATGCAATGCTATGCTATATACTTATGCTTCCACCAACTTCTTAATCAGTTGCATATTGAAATCTTATACGAGCAGAAAAAAATCGTGCTTCGCCTGTGTCAGCCTACTTCCGACATCTTCTTTACCTCAGCCATCCTATATTATCTTGTTTCATAAATAGGTGTGCTCTTTCAGTTCTACTGACTGATAATTCGGTAGTTAAATAAGCCGTTGTTCTCCTTTCTGTAGCAACTTGAACAACTGTGCTCGTAAAATGGGTCTTGCCATATGCTTTCCGTAACACAAAGTTGTCTATGATGATTTTTGTTACACTAACTTTCATTTTGTAGATTGTTAGTCTCTGCAGTTTATCGCCTTTCTCTTGATGATCGTTCCAACATACAATGTCCACAAACGCTAAGAAAGTACTCTTATTTGCCTTCATCCTGTCTTCCGTTATCAACCTTAATGTCCGGTTAGTTAATGTACTGCCTTTAGCTTATCTGAAACCGAACTCATCTTGTTCCGTTCAGTCTTCAGTATTTCTTTTTCTCTATCTCATTCAGTTCAGCAAAACTGCCACGCTAATTGTGCGATAATTTTTACATATACCGGCATGTGCCATCATTGCTACTGTCATGGTAAGTTATCTGTTCACCTAATTTCGACACCAACTCAAATAAACATGCACCTCCTCCTCCACCCCCCCTCAGAAAATACCTCACTGGGAATACTGTGTACATGGGCGATCATGAAGCTTTTGTTACTGGTATATCTCATAGTACGGAACTTTCCAGGTTCCTTCATTTACGCCGAACGTTTCTTTGAACAACTACTATTGCGTACGAGTACATTATGGACGACAGAACTAGCCAACATAACTCCTTTAGCAACATAAGGAGATGCAATTAGGTAAAATAAAAGCGAAAGTTACTCAGTGCACTATCCCATGACTAGCAGACACGCTTCTTGCTCATATTGTTCTAGTAATTTATTTATGAATATGCACACCACGTACTTCTTTAATTTTAACGAAAATAACGTTTCACGCTTTGTTTCCATTTTCTTCTTAAATAACACACAAAGTAAATTTCTGCAGCAATTTTGGATAATAACGCTGTGCTTCCCCTACCGAATTCCCGGCTCAAAACCCGTTGTCGCTGCCATGTTTCCTCCAGTTCTTTTTTTCTTTGAAGCTTCTCCCAAATGTTCTCTTTGCGTTCCTCCGCTTTTTTAGAGGAAAATTAATGAAATGAATGTGCAAGCAGCGGAAGCAAGTAGGGGCGCGTAGTCAGCGACTGCCGGGTTTGGTGGACTGTGTGTGAGCGGTGTAGAAGCCGTGAGACCACAGCTGCTATGTTCGCGCGGGATACGTCGATAAAGCGAATACTAACCGTGGAAAACATTAATTAAACACCAGTTCTCTTTACACGCCTTCTACCAGCAACAGAGCTTCTTGCTTACAACATCAGTACCCTTATTTACCAAAACATGCCGATTAAAACTAGGGATTCGGCTTTCAGATTATGGTTCAAATGGCTCTGAGCACTATGGGACATGACATCTGAGGTCATCAGTCCCCTAGAACTTAGAACTAATTAAACCTAACTAACCTAAGGACATCACACACATCCATCCCCGAGGCAGGATTCGAACCTGCGACCGTAGCAGTCGCGCGGTTCCAGACTGAAGCACCTAGAACCGCACGGCCACACCGGCCGGCTTTCAGATTATGGCAGACAAGTAACACTCTAGGGCTACTGCGGCGATAAGGAAACTACAGTTATCACTGTAGATAACAATTACGTCAATAGCTGTCACACGAAAGATCATACCGTAACAATGGAGATTATGTTATGAATCATTTTATGGACAGGTTTAAATTACTAATGGGTGAATCGACCACTAAGAAATGGAAATAGCCATATGCCACTCAAAAATCACCAGACGTGGCCTTCATGTAGCCTTGTGAGAAACAGTGCCTTTGGACTGGCTTACGCTGAAGAGCCAAAGAAACAGGTACACCTGCCTAATATCGTGTAGGGCCCGCAGTGTCACAACATGACGTGGCATCGACTCGACTAACGTCTGCAATAGTTCTGGAGGGAACTGACACCATGAATCCTGTAGAGCTGTCCATAAATCCGTAAGAGTACGAGGGGGTGGAGACCTCTTCTGAATGAGCACGTTGCAAGGCATCCCAGATATTCAGTAATGTTGGTGTCTGCGAAGTTTGGTGGCCAGCGAAAGTGTTTAAACTCAGAAGAGTGTTCCTGTAGCAAGTCTGGACATGTGAAGTGTCGCATTGTCCTGCTGGAACTGCCCAAATCCGTCGGAATATACAATGAACATGACCGGGTGTAGGTGATCAGACAGGATGCGTACGTATGTGTCACCTGTCACGTTATCAGTGATCCCATATCACTCCAACTGCATTCGCCCCACACCATTACAGAGCCCCCACCAGCTTAAAAGAGTCCCCTGCTGACGTGCAGTGTCCTTGGATTCATGAGGTTGTCTCCATACCCGTACAAGTCCATCCGCTTGATACAATTTCAAACGAGACTCATCCGACCAGACAAAATGTTTCCCGTCATCAACAATCCACTGTCGGTGTTGACGGGCACAGACGAGGCGTAATGCTTTGTGACGTGCAGTCATCATGGGTACACGAGTGGGCCTTCGGCTATGAAAGCCCATACCGATGCTGTTTCGTTGAATGATTCGCACGCTGACACTTGTTGATGACCCAGTATTGAAATTTGCAGCAGTTTGCGGGAAGGTTGCACTTCTGTCACGCTGAGTGATTCTCTTCAATCGTCGTTGGTCTCGTTTCAGCAGGATCTTTTCCCGGCCGCGGGGATGTCAGAGATTGGATGTTTCACAGGATTCCTGATATTCACGGTACACTCGTGAGATGGTGGAGATTTTCCCCACTTCATCCTACCTCGGAGATGCTGCGTCCCACTGCTCAGTGTTGCGGATTTTTTGTGTATCGTCAACATGGACAAATGCAATGAATATGGATGATACGATACCCTATGGTATTCTGCGGTTTGAATTCACTCTGCTTTTTAGCAGTTGCATTTATTTGATTTTGTAAATTATACTGACAATATTATACACATGTATAATGCATTATTCATACTACAAATTCTCCCGGATAATTATTTTGTCCAAATTGTAATAATGTTGACTGTAAGTTGTGTTCATATCACTAAAATTACATATCGTACATTTTTGTCTTGGATGGATTTAATTATTCTTAGCTAATTTATTATGAAAAGTAACCACAGAATATCACCCGCACACAACACTGACGTATGCTGCCAGAAATATTTTTCTCCATGATTCGTGCGTAGTTTAATTTTGGCCACATACATCAGTAATGAAATCTTGTTCAACAATAAATACCATCAGCACTGTATTTAGAAAATGCAGTCTGATTAGATTAACTTTTTCTTTTATAAATAGAGTTCAGTACCACCGGTGCACATTTATTTCTTACACATCGGAATATTGTTTCCAGTTTCAAGTAATTTAACTTTGCCGCTGTGACAAAAGTTAAGATGGCGGTTAACAAAAGATAGAGGATTTCTTTTTTAACTAAGATTTTCCTTTGCTCAGTAAATAATTTATCATTTAAATTGATGCCACCAATAAAAAAATTACTAAACTGTTGGCAAATTAGTTTAACACAAACCCATGTTATTTTCAAATAGAAGTACAGACGCAGTTGCTATATAATCGCAACTAACAATGGCTGCGCTTCTTGCTATAATAAAACAATTAATACAAAATCATAATTAAAAGAGAAAGTGAATTTTCAATAATTAATCATAAATAGTTTTAACGCATTTGGCTCTATTTGTTTTTACCAGCAAATGAACATAAAAGTACAATAATTTTACATTAAATGTTTTTCATTCAACAGACCTCAAATCGATTCGCGTCTTGGTTCGGCGATGTACATCAGAAGAAGACGACAAATGGGTACAAAACAAAAGAAAGGAATGACATAGATAAACAAAGAATATGAAACAAATATTGTCTCTGTTTTACGTAATTATCATCTTTTTAAGAAATAGTTACATCATTGACTGAATATTATTGAGTAACGTACTCGTAATTTTCCACACGTTCATATTCCACTCGTAATAAAAAAATATAATTATCGTGGATGTTATATCAGCGTCGACTGTAACACCATGCTCAAACTCACTTAAATCTTGGTAACCTGCCATTGTAGCAGCAATAACCGATCTAACAACTGCCCCAGGTAGTTGTCGTATATAGGCGTTGCGCCGTATTCTGCGCGTTTACACATCCCTTTATTTTAATACGCGTGCCTATACCAGTGTCTTTGGCGCATCAGTGCATATTGATGACATTGACTATATGCTGTAAGGGTAGTGTAAGTTTTAAAAGCACCGCAACATAGTAACCATCTTGTCTGAATGGATTTCAGTAATTTTGCTAAACGAAATGTACAATATAAAGAGAGAGCATCGGAGCTAAGGTAAGGAAACAGGATGTTGTGATACAAAAACAAAGTGAGATACCGCTCTTTCTAGTGAACGTTATCAGACAGTAAGAAAATGAAGTTTATAAGGTCTCAATTGAGCAATAAATAGCCTTACGACAACTAAGTGTTATGACAATATCGTTAAAGTATTCAATTATGACGAGAATTATCTGCATCAGTTCATCAGTCAAAAATACACACAGCAAGGAAAAAAAAACAGTCGCGTAGTTTGAAACCTCGTCCTTATCCCTCATTACGACGCAGAAATGTTAGATGTGACTCATAGGCTCCTCCGAACTTCCTCTATAATAGAGCAAAAGTGTGGCGCTCTGCCATGACACACTCGGGGGTCCATCATGCTTCAAACAGCAAGAAGTCGACACGAGCGGAAGGAAAACCAGAGCTCATAAGTTCATGTGACGTGTAAGGAGGGTTAATGAGGCCACATTGGTACCAGTTTTCATCTATTTTCTGTCCGCTCCACCGTAGACGTGTCAAGCGGTCGTAGAATCTTCAAGACAACCCCCCCCCCCCCCCAACGTAACGCGTCTCACTCAAACTCTTGACGGCTCTTAGAGATGGTCAGAACCGCGACGCCCAGCGCTGAAATAGGTAGTCGACTGGAACATTTTAGACACACCTCTCAGAATCGACACGAACGTGGTGGTTTAATGGCTTAAAAGGAGTCAATGAAACAACCCCTTCCCTTTAGGAGCTCATTTGCACACATTTCACGGTCGAAAACGACAGTTTGCGGTGTGATGTGCAAAAGAGGATGTTCTTGACAAGCTTTGATACAGCCCATGCTCCATCATGATTCACCCGCAATACTCGTTCAAAACTATTTAACGAAATTTGAACGTTATCCGAAAAAACAAAGGATGTTTACACTTTTTCGGCGCTCCTCGTTCGTGCCTTCCTATAGCGTGATAACGGGAGGGTAGGACATTGACAAATGCATGAACAAAACAGCAAATAGTCCTTGTAAGACTCCCCAATTCCGCAACACCGTCGATGCCAACCGCGCACCTTAGTTGAGCACATTAAGAATGTACCTGTTCATTGACATCAGCTGGCCGATTCCTAGGCGTCTCTAGGCAGGCAACGCCTTTGACGATCCACAGTTTCCACATGCCCACAAGCAGGTGCAGAGTGGCGTCCACCGTTATTCAGCTGTACTTTGTCGTTTTATTCACGCATGTGTTAGAGTCTCACCCATCCCCCGCCCACCTTCCCGCCATCGCACAATCCCACGTCCACCATGATCACACCACAGGAGGATGGGATGTAGGAAGGCTGAAAAAGCATAAAGACACTTTGCCGCTTCAGACCACATTTAGATTATGGCCAATGGTCTTGAACGGTCTTCAGTGGTTCCATCCAGTATACCAGTTCAGTGGTGGAATGTAGTTACGTTGCCACAAGGGATAGATGAGTATTTTCTTCTTCTAGTAACTGTCCCTTTCAGAACATGGGAACTTGGAGACCATCGAAGCTACAGCCATTTTTCTGGAACGAAACAGTTTCTTGCTTGTGTGTGAAGCCCATGTCGTTCAGTTTCCGGGTCAAAAAGTTATTTTTCCACCTTGTCCTCTACTTTACATGTACCTTTCCATGGAAGTTCTGCTTCAGTTTGAACCTGTTCTACTTATCGTTACATGGTCGAAATATTGAATTATTTTGCTAATGACTCCTCCTAGTTTCTTTATTTTGCTGGGAATACCACCGGAGAAATTTTATCCGTCCATTTCGCTCTTGGCATTCTTCTGTACATCCATATCTCAAATACATCAATCAATTGTCCGTCATCTTAGTCGAAGTCCACGTCTCAGCTCCACAGGGAAGGATGGGATATATTTGTCGATATAAAAATCTTAATTTTGTTCCGATTTCGAGGTTGAAAGCCTAATTTGAGTAACTTAACCTCCTTGTAGATCATTGCCACGCTATGGTAGATCCCTTCTCTTTTCTCGCAACCTGCTCACATCAAAAATGTTTCACATCACTTCGGTTCCGAGAGTGCCTGAACCTGTATAGAAAATTGGAATATATATTAACGTAAACATCTTTTCCGTCCTTTCTATTGCTCATGAAAACCACACATTGCATTTTGTACCACCATACAGCGACACCGTAAGAGGTGGTGGTCCAGATTGCTGTACACATCTGTACCTGTAACACCCATTAGCACGTCCTCTTGCATTGATGCATGCCTGTACTCGTCGCCACATACTATCCACAAATTCATCAAGGCACTGTTGGTCCAGATTGTCCCACTCTTCAACGGCGATTCGGCATAGATCCGTCAGAGTGGCTGGTAGGTCACGTCGTCCATAAACAGCCCTTTTCAATCCGTCCGACAGTATTCTGGAAAACATGCTGGCCACTCTAGTCGAGCGATATCGTTATCCTGAAGGAAGTCATTCATGAGATATTCACGATGGAGGCGCGAATTGTCGTCCATGAAGAATGCCTCGCCAATATGCTGCCGATATGGTTGCATTATCGGTCGGAGGATGGCATTCACGTATCTTTCAGCCGTTACGGCGCCTTCAATAACCACCAGCGGCACATAATGCCCCCCAAAACAGCAGGAAACCTCCACCTTGCTGCATTCGCTCGCAAGTGTCTAAGGCATTCAGCCTGACCGGGTTGCCTCCAAACACGTCTCCGGCGATTGTCTGGTTGAAGGCATATGCGACACTCATCGGTGAAGAGAATGTGATGTCAATCCTGAGCTGTCCATTCAGTATTTTGTTGGGCCCATCTGTAACTCGCCTCAAGTTGTCGTGGTTGCAAAGATGGACCTTGCCATGGACATCTGGAGTGAAGCTGCGCATCATGCAGCCTATTGTGTACAATTTGAGTCGTGACACGACGTCCTGTGGCTGCAAGAAAAGCATTATTCGACCTGGTGGCGTTGCTGTCAGGGTTCCTCCGAGCCATAATCCGTAGGTACCGCTCATCCACTGCGGTAGTAACCCTTAGATGGCCTGTACGAAGCTTGTCATCGACAGTTCCTATCTCTGTATCACCTCCATGTCAGAACAACATCGCTTTGGTTCACTCAGAGCTGCCTGGACACTTCACTTGTTGAGAGCCCTTCCTGGCACAAAGTAACAATGCGGACACGATCGAACAGCGGTATTGGCCGTCTAGGCGTGGCTGAACTTAGACAACACGAGCCGTGTACCTCCTTCCTGGCGGAAAGTTTGGAACTGATCGGCTGAAAGACGCCCTCCGTCTAATAGACGCTACTCATGCATGGTTGTTAACATCTTTGGGCGGGTTCAGTGACATCGCTGAACAGTCAAAGGGACTGTGTCTGTGATACAATATCCACGGTCGACTTCTATCTTCATGTGTTCTGGGAAAAGGGGTGATGCAAAATTTTTTTGATGTTTGTACATCAGTTCATCACAGGGATAAATAGAATAAGGGTACAGACCGAAAAAGTTGATTATTGATTAGTAGCACAACGGATTACACAAGGCATGGATATGGTAATCGAGAAAACTAGCCTTTTAAACAACATGTCCTGACACAATTCATATTTTTCATCTCATTAAATTTTTATACTACCTGGCTTATGCTCAGTATTGTATTTAATATAAATACAAGAATAGAAAAAAATGGTAGGGATTGTCACATAACGCGACAGTTTTTCTCTAAAGGCAAAATTATTCATTTCAACCTTAGGAAATGTAAGCAGGAACAATATTCTCGCGCTAATGGCGCGTACTTCTCAACCTATTGGTCTCTTAGATACGATGTGCATATGGATATTAGTGGGATATATGTTGCTATACTGGGGGAAATTAAACTCTCTCAAAACTGGATTACGACGTGCAATTCATGCACGAATATCTAATCCCCAGTTAACCCATGAGAGTGGCCATGTCACGCTATTGAGAATGAATTGTCTTGTTGTGGGGAATGAAAATTTCGTTCGCGTGAACATAATTCGAAGAGGAAAAGGGCAAGAAAACATGAAAATTAAAAGTAACACAAACACACTGAACAGTAATAATTTCTACTGATCGCTTCACATCCGCGCACGTTAATTCCTAGTATGAATTTCAACAGGAGCGCATAACATCACGCAGTTTCTTGCAGCGATAGCCAGTTTCTTAGATGGCAGTCATTTTAATCAACATTACTCACCGAGTTAATGAATCGCTCTTAGACTGTAAAAAATCGTGACTCGCTTGTACCTCAGCAGAAATTCTTCAAGAACAGTCCTCATGTTCCATGCTTTACTCACCCTCAGTGATCGTTTCTAGGCTAAACTGTATGCAAAATTTCACACCATTTGCCTATGCTTACTAAAATTATGATGCAGCCCTTCAATTCTTCTTCTGGGAGTGCCCACGTGGGCAGACAGGAGACAATGACCAACTCTACAAAAGTCAGTCTAATAGCAAATTATTTCATACGCTGCTATTTCTTAAGTATTTCTCATAGATCATACGATTTTCCTAAATAGCTGCACACGGTTTCTACGAATCATCTAAGCTATTATGACCAGATCGCTACTTCAAACTACGGTGAAGCCCAAGTTACTAACAAAAGTCTAATATATTTATTAAAACTACAAACTTTCATAGTAGTAGTAAGGTAAATTGAACTTAGAGCTGAACTGAGATCAGATGTACTTAAGGCACCAAACGACAGACTTCATTCTAACGGGTGGTGAGAGGCACCATGCTTGCAGCTCATATCGAAAAGTACTACAAACGAGTCGTAACGACAGTTTAATTACCAATCATCTGTAGCAGTATGGATTAGACACATAAATGGTATAATACCTCGTCCGCATTGTCCATGAAACTTCTTACGGCATGGACCATCAATGGTTCCGTGCTCACCCTCTATCGTCCTGGGAACGAGTAACCAAAAGATGGCGACGACCCCTAGCTGTCACTCTGCTTTCCGTGAAGGGATAGGGGAACCCCTACCAAGCCCTGAAACCTAGGCAGAAACTGGTGTATGTTTGACTGAAGTCACATCAGCATTTAGATTGGTACCATAAACTCAACGGCTAACCTTCGACACTCTACCATCACGCAGACGATCTTTCTCACATGACAACTCAACATTTAATAATAAATAGCAGCAAAGAGGGAGAAGGATAGGATATGCGTATTGTGATTTATAATAAACATACACAGTGCTGTTCTTTTCTTCACCAAAGGTTCACAGAATTATATGAAATATAAGAGAATGACTATTTTCGTCAATGAGACAAAAATACTATTATGTCCTCTTAATAGTGTAATGAGGCAGAGTAACTGATTGGGTCCCAAGTTGATGGCTATTAAATACGTTAGGCATTGTATAAAATGCGGTTCTTGTTTTCTCAATGCGGACATAAATTTGTTTCGAGTTATCCCATTGGTCGTTAATTGTGCTTCCGAAATATGTGTACTTGTTTACTTGTTCAGTAAGTCGGCCTTTAATGTTGAAATGACAGTTTAGTATGTCTTTCTTGCTGGTGACAATGAGTTTTGTTTTCCTTAGTTACTACTTTCGTTCGTTCGGAATACAGGATGCTGAAGACTATTTAAGCAATCAGCAAATACTACAGTATCATCAGCGTAGCAGATACTTTTTCAGCTTCTCTCCCGGTAAGACAATTCCTTCTTCTATATTTTCAATCGCTTCTTTCGAAGATTAATTCTGAGTAAAGATTAAATATCAATAGTGACAAAACTCAGACCTGTCGCACTCCTCGGAATATCTTCAATGTCTCAGATTTCTCATTTTCTACTCTCAAAGGAGCATATTGATTCCAGTATAGCTATGTCCCGGAGGTCTTTGTCACTTTCACTATTTTTGTAGTAACTCAGCCTTCTTGTAATGTTGTACTATATGAAAAGCTTTTCGATAATCAATAAGACAGGCATATATCTCACAGTTCTTCTCCCTACCTCTGGAATAAGATTGCAGAATACAGCCTCTAATGAACCGACACCGTTTTTGAAGACAATTCCGTGGGTGCTAACTTCTCAAAAACTTTGTACACAAACGGTATGCATGTGAAATAATATGTGTATGAAACGAATTAAGTGCATTGAATGAAGCGATGGATGGGGATGAGTCACAGTCTGTCGCACTTTTCCAGTTGTCACTACAGATTCATTACGGACATGGATCTCAACTGTCTGCGCTGATATGGTTTGATATAACTGCGCTTGCATGGACCCAATCATTTTTTAGATGCATCTATTCATACGGTTTACAATACGTGTCTGGTACTGAATTATGTACGAACGAGTGGTCCCGAGTTTCATAATCTTCTAGCGGATGAAATACAAAGTTTCCCAAACGATAATTACCAGTAAGTCATTGAAACATTATATACACTTGCTCAAAACTTCGTTGTTATTTTGTAGTCGTCTTCACAAGGTGCTTGAGCACGAAATTAGATGTGGAGTGGATCGATGTCTTTGATGTCATAGCTTTGAATTTCTCGTTTTGGATTACTCCCGGGCCGGCCGGTGTTTGTGCGGTTCTAGGCGCTTCAGCCTGGAACCGCGTGAGCGCCACGGTCGCAGGTTCGAATCCTGCCTCGGGCATGGATGTGTGTGATGTCCTTAGGTAAGTTAGGCTTAAGTAGTTCTAAGTTCTAGGGGACTGATGACCACAGATGTTAAGTCCCATAGTGCTCAGAGCCATTTGAACCATTTGATTACTCCCGAACAGTTTAGAAATGATAAAATACTGAACAAAAAAAATATTAATCGTTTATCTCGATTATTTTGAGTATTACGAGGGCGTTCAATAAGTAACGCAACACATCTTCTTCCGAAAGAATGTTGGTTGCATTTAGGAATCCAGTACATCATATTATTCCCCAATGTTTTGAATTCTAAACCTTTTTTTCAACATAACTTCAGTTCAATAAGACGGCCTTACGCCACTTTACTGGAAGGGCCGGTGCTCCCGCTTGTTTCTGGTCGACGTCGGAGCCAACGTCTTGTTGCGTCATTCAATTACTGTTTCCAGTGGAGCGCATTCTTCGTTGGGTCAAATAGATTCTCTTAATGTTCTTCTGTAAGGAGTCGAGGAATCCAGAGGGTATACACCTTTGAGTACCGTAGCTGGTGGACGAGTGTGTGAGCACTTCCAACAAAGACATTCAGTTGTGCAGCCAGGTTTTAGATTGTGATCCGTCGACCACCACTTTCCAATACTGCAGGAGTCACAGCTGTGTGCGACTAGTTTGCACGTGGGAGATGGCACAGCTTTGAACGACCTTATTGCGATGATGACAGACGCCTCGCCCAACTATTCGCCGTGCTTTTGTTCACTGCCAGGTCTCTGTAGCAACGCTCCAACCCCTATGAATATCTGCAGTGCTTTGGTTTTCCACCAAAAGAAACTCAATGACAACTCTCTGCTTGGAAAGCACTTCCGTCACAGACTGCATTTTTAAGGCTACATATATCGCCACATCTATTGGAATATCATTGAACTGTAGAAACTGATGCTGGAATATTTCACGATGTCCCACAACAAATTCCGTATTTTTCAACTGAAACTGGTCGAGAAAGAATGTGTTCAATTACTTATTGAACGACATTCGTATTATCAGAATAAAATTAGGAAGGTAGGAGACGACGTATTGGCGGAAGTAAAGCTGTGATGAGGGGGGTCGTGAGGCGTGCTTGGGTAGCTCAGATGGTAGAGCACTTCCCCACCAAAGGCAAAGCTCCAGAGATTGAGTCTCCATCTAGCACACAGTTTTAATCTGCCAGGAAGTTCGTGAATAAAATTACTTTTGGATTATTGGTTCACTCCCTATGAAAATATGGTCGTATTAGAACATTGCGCTATAGACAACTTTCGAACTAGAAAACTAGAATAAATGGCCCGTGTTATTTACAGTGCTAAAGAAAACAATACGTGGCGTGGAGGTGACGATGGCAAGCACCATGTCGGCGTCGTAGTATAATGAGTAGTTTCAATCACAGCGTTTGCGAGGATGACACTAGGCTATTCTCTTAATTATTACCGCGGAGAACTGTGTAAACATTCCGTATATTTACCATCGGGGCCTACAACCATCCGAGACAATATTTCCATGTCATTGTATAAATTTTAGCCTCGTATAAGACCCGACAAGGGCCGAGTATCATGGTTTACTAGTGACTCGCGCTTTGGTGCACTCGACAGGTGCTCCCTTTTTTCCCATTGCTACATTTTTACCTCCTTAACACAGGACAGACAGCTCTAACCTTGGGAGGCACTGCACAGCAATGTCGGGCTTGATATCACATTCCAGGACCTCCTGCTTGGGCAGCGGAAGGCAAAAGACTTCTACTACTCAATTTATCCTATCCTCTTTTATTGCGCTTCTTAAATCAAAACTTTTTCTTTTATAATTTCCTATTTCCAATATCACGTATAATAGTTTATAAGCATAATACGGCTACCACAAGGTACCGCATTTGCGCTTAGAGCTGCGTGGTGGAGCCGTTGGACCCGGCTAAGTGGACTGAGTTGGAGCACTACGGCCGGCACAAAACTTGTTAGAGGGCGGACCCTGGTAGTCCAAATGCAGCACGAGGAAACCAGCTTTTCAAATCAGTCACTACAATACTATTTGAAAAATAAAAATTAAAAAATAAGTCAAGTACTCCAGCATTTCCTATCCTATCATTACAATTCAAGTGACTGTGGACATGTGCCAAAAATACGTACAGTATTTTATCACATTACATTTACAGAAATTACTAATATTTGTTACAAAATAGGGAATAAACGTGAATAGAGAGATAATGTACACAAAAAGGGGCCAAAACTTTAGCCGTAAATGATTGAAGACTATTACGTGTAAGTGCTGGTCTTACGCTGTCAGAAAAAAATGCTAGAGGCAGAGACCGAGTGCTGAAGAAAGCAGCATTTGCGACTGTTTTCTGTACAGAAAGAGCTGAAATGTTGTCACGGAGCAAACCGTCCCTTGGACAGCTTCCCAAGACGTTCCCTGTTAACAGCTCCCCATAACTTCGTCATATGAATTCCGTAGTACACTACTGTGACTGATGCCTTTCATCAGGGTAATCGGTAGCACGTTACTGGCTAACAGTTGATTACTCCTTCTCCAGCTTTGTCGAACCCTCATGTTCCCTCTGCTTGCTTTACTCCTTTATCGCGGGATCATAGTGATACTCCAAGCACTTGTCCGTTGTGTTTAGTTTGCTAAGTGGCTCACGTGTTTTTGCCTAAACCACCTGCAACTTTTCCACTGCTGCTCGGTTCGGCTGGCTTTTTCTGCTTTTAGGTGTGAACAATCGCCGATCGCAGCAGAAGGAGACCTCTGTCACGTTCAAAACGTCCTTCAAGATTTTTAACACTGCTCAATTACTTATTTTCGCTTTTTCTACTATTGCGTTGACTGTGATACTCCGATTGTCGAGCACCTGGTTCTTCACAGAGTGTTGATCTGGAACTTCGCTCTTAGTAATTCAGATCTGTTTGACACCACTGGAAGCGTCCACATCATCCAACGTTTCTCTCGTAGGATGATGCGTTGTTGTCGTTCTACCAATGCAGCGTGCATTGTTGCAGCATTCTTTCCCTTGCAATGCAGAAAACGAACTAAAATATTACCCTCTCCTTTTTACAATTGGATGCGCCAATTTGTTTTGGACCTCTAGAGGCGTGCTGAGGTACTACAGCATAGCGATTTCAATGTTCACAATGACGGCAGCACATATCTACAAGGAAAAGAAACAGCTGAATACGTAACCTTATTTTTTGCGGTAATAATAAAATTCCAATACGTTGTCCGAAACGTTAACAGCACGCAGTCAGAGTTATTTACACATTTTACATCATTTACACACAGTCTTTTTCACGTGCAATGGTGTAGATGTTTCCTGCGTGTGTTTGACTCATTCCATGACAGTTTAGTCAACATAACATTCTCTTTGTGACTGTCGAAGATTTTTACTCTCTCTTGCTAGAGTATGATACAAGCCTTCGATGGGAGGACACACACAGTACAGTTTTTCATTTTATACTCTTAACTTTGTTAGATTTTCATATGTTTCCTGCCATTGTGAACAATTCATCTTGACTTTACTGGGATGAAGATGAGTGAATCAGCGCGCTGCACTAGTAGTGAAAAAGATCCTTGACTCTGTGTTTAAGTTCATCTGTGATTCGCTTCCTCGCTCGTCAGTTGTGTACCTTATTTGAGACATGGTAGCGAACTGCGAGTTATCAAAGCAAGAGATTTGCTACTTGTGAATGTGAGTGAAATTATCTGGAATATTTTATCATGTCTGTAAACACATGTTATTGATTCTATTGACACATAAGATTTTTTCAAGGAATTTTTCAAGGTAACCAATGCATACGCAAGAATGAAATCTTTGTTTGTGAGAACTTTAAATTGAAGGAAATCTTTCTTCCTCAGAAAACTGATAACATTCTTGACTACTTTTAATTCTATCTCGTTGTTTTGGTTATGTCACAAATAACGTAATTGATTGGAATGTCTCTAATTTTTGCATTGAGAGAATTTCGTAATTTTTAGGGTTTTCTTATGTTGTACAACCTTCATTGACAATAATTAGAATTTTTCAAGAACGAATTTCTTTGAAGTAAAATCCTCCTCCATCATTCTTAATAAGATTTCGAATATTTTATCTTGTGTGCATCGCACCGTACGCCAGCCGAAGCCCTAGATTGTTTCTGACAAACAAAAAACATATTTTGTAGTCAGTAGTTCATTTTTTGTTTAACCGCTGCATCTGCTGATTTCTATTTGCTTTCGAGAACGTCAACACACAAGACACAAAACCACGTGCTGAGCATGAGGTAATTCACTTTTATATCAGGGCAGACCTCACTTTGCATTCTTATTAGGAGACAGTTCATATAATTATCAGTTGTTCTGCTAAGGAAGCAGATTAATTTACAGTAAACGGTTTAGATAAATTCAAACAGCTATTTTTCTTTTGGTAGAGCTCTATTTTAATTTTAGGGACGATTCACGTAAGAAATTGCACTTCATATCACGCAACTTTCATAATGTACTTCAGTACTGAGTTTCAATTGCATGGGTTTCACTGTGTACACAGTTACTTTTGGTATTAAGTTAGGCTCAGTATTTCAGTAAGTTTAAACGACAATATTCACATGCGCAACACAGGGTCAACAGTCAGTATTGCACGGCAGTTAAAGGGATATGTAAAGCACACGTTACATGAGGAGGAAATTTTTGACACAGTAATGTAGAGTATATTCATTTATAGTTAATTTTTTCAGAGAAATCTTACAACCTGGCATAAAGACGGGAGAAAGATCTCGGGAAGGCGAGAGGAAGTTTAGCACATATTTTCCATTTCACTGGCAGGCAACTTCTGTGAGCATGTAAAGTTAATTTCAGTCAATGCTTAAATAATCTGTTTAAATATACTAATCATCAATTACTCAAGAAAATAAGTAATTGACATATTGATAATGACTAGTGCGTTGACACTGGAATAGTTCTTAAGCGTCCGCAGCTCGTGGTCGTGTGGTAGCATTCTCGCTTCCCACGCCCGGGTCCCCGGTTCGATTCCCGGCGGGCTCAGGGGTTTTCTCTGCCTCGTGATGACTGGGTGTTGTGTGATGTCCTTAGGTTAGTTAGGTTTAAGCAGTTCTAAGTTCTAGGGCACTGACCATGTGAAGTTCTTAAGCAGTTCCAGCGAGAATTGACTGAAACAAGATTTATTGGTAGAAGATATCTCCATACTCCTGAAAAATCAAGGAGTGACTTTAGGAGTGGCTCTCCGAATTTTAACATTCAACCACTGTAATGAGAACAGTGTAACAATGGCCGATCGTGGACAATAACATGAGTAAATGATATCTATGAAAACAGTATCGTGTGTGTCAGATGAGTTCCAGCGAGAATTGACTGAAGTAAGATTTATTGGTAGAAGATATCTCCATACTCCTGAAAAATCAAGGAGTGACTTTAGGAGTGGCTCTCCGAATTTTAACATTCAACCACTGTAATGAGAACAGTGTAACAATGGCCGATCGTGGAAAATAACATCAGTAAATGATATCTATGAAAACAGTATCGTGTGTGTCAGATGAGTTCCAGCGAGAATTGACTGAAGTAAGATTTATTGGTAGAAGATATCTCCATACTCCTGAAAAATCAAGGAGTGACTTTAGGAGTGGCTCTCCGAATTTTAACATTCAACCACTGTAATGAGAACAGTGTAACAATGGCCGATCGTGGACAATAACATCAGTAAATGATATCTATGAAAACAGCATCGTGTGTGTCAGATGAGTTCCAGCGAGAATTGACTGAAGTAAGATTTATTGGTAGAAGATATCTCCATACTCCTGAAAAATCAAGGAGTGACTTTAGGAGTGGCTCTCCGAATTTTAACATTCAACCACTGTAATGAGAACAGTGTAACAATGGCCGATCGTGGACAATAACATCAGTAAATGATATCTATGAAAACAGTATCGTGTGTGTCAGATGAGTTCCAGCGAGAATTGACTGAAGTAAGATTTATTGGTAGAAGATATCTCCATACTCCTGAAAAATCAAGGAGTGACTTTAGGAGTGGCTCTCCGAATTTTAACATTCAACCACTGTAATGAGAACAGTGTAACAATAGCCGATCGTGGACAATAACATCAGTAAATGATACCTATGAAAACAGCATCGTATGTGTCAGATGAGTTCCAGCGAGAATTGACTGAAGTAAGATTTATTGGTAGAAGATATCTCCATACTCCTGAAAAATCAAGGAGTGACTTTAGGAGTGGCTCTCCGAATTTTAACATTCAACCACAGTAATGAGAACAGTGTAACAATGGCCGATCGTGGACAATAACATCAGTAAATGATATCTATGAAAACAGTATCGTGTGTGTCAGATGAGTTCCAGCGAGAATTGACTGAAGTAAGATTTATTGGTAGAAGATATCTCCATACTCCTGAAAAATCAAGGAGTGACTTTAGGAGTGGCTCTCCGAATTTTAACATTCAACCACTGTAATGAGAACAGTGTAACAATGGCCGATCGTGGTCAATAACATCAGTAAATGATATCTATGAAAACAGTATCGTGTGTGTCAGATGAGTTCCAGCGAGAATTGACTGAAGTAAGATTTATTGGTAGAAGATATCTCCATACCCCTGAAAAATCAAGGAGTGACTTTAGGAGGGGCTCTCCAAATTTTAACATTCAACCACTGTAATGAGAACAGTGTAACAATGGCCGATCGTGGACAATAACATCAGTAAATGATATCTATGAAAACAGCATCGTGTGTGTCAGATGAGTTCCAGCGAGAATTGACTGAAGTAAGATTTATTGGTAGAAGATATCTCCATACTCCTGAAAAATCAAGGAGTGACTTTAGGAGTGGCTCTCCGAATTTTAACATTCAACCACTGTAATGAGAACAGTGTAACAATGGCCGATCGTGGACAATAACATCAGTAAATGATATCTATGAAAACAGAATCGTGTGTGTCAGATGAGTTCCAGCGAGAATTGACTGAAGTAAGATTTATTGGTAGAAGATATCTCCATACTCCTGAAAAATCAAGGAGTGACTTTAGGAGTGGCTCTCCGAATTTTAACATTCAACCACTGTAATGAGAACAGTGTAACAATAGCCGATCGTGGACAATAACATCAGTAAATGATACCCATGAAAACAGCATCGTGTGTGTCAGATGAGTTCCAGCGAGAATTGACTGAAGTAAGATTTATTGGTAGAAGATATCTCCATACTCCTGAAAAATCAAGGAGTGACTTTAGGAGTGGCTCTCCGAATTTTAACATTCAACCACTGTAATGAGAACAGTGTAACAATGGCCGATCGTGGACAATAACATCAGTAAATGATATCTATGAAAACAGTATCGTGTGTGTCAGATGAGTTCCAGCGAGAATTGACTGAAGTAAGATTTATTGGTAGAAGATATCTCCATACTCCTGAAAAATCAAGGAGTGACTTTAGGAGTGGCTCTCCGAATTTTAACATTCAACCACTGTAATGAGAACAGTGTAACAATGGCCGATCGTGAACAATAACATCAGTAAATGATATCTATGAAAACAGTATCGTGTGTGTCAGATGAGTTCCAGCGAGAATTGACTGAAGTAAGATTTATTGGTAGAAGATATCTCCATACTCCTGAAAAATCAAGGAGTGACTTTAGGAGTGGCTCCCCAAATTTTAACATTCAACCACTGTAATGAGAACAGTGTAACAATGGCCGATTGTGGACAATAACATCAGTAAATGATATCTATGAAAACAGTATCGTGTGTGTCAGATGAGTTCCAGCGAGAATTGACTGAAGTAAGATATAATGGTAGAAGATATCTCCATACTCCTGAAAAATCAAGGAGTGACTTTAGGAGTGGCTCTCCGAATTTTAACATTCAACCACTGTAATGAGAACAGTGTAACAATGGCCGATCATGGACAATAACATCAGTAAATGATATCTATGAAAACAGTATCGTGTGTGTCAGATGAGTTCCAGCGAGAATTGACTGAAGTAAGATTTATTGGTAGAAGATATCTCCATACTCCTGAAAAATCAAGGAGTGACTTTAGGAGTGGCTCTCCGAATTTTAACATTCAACCACTGTAATGAGAACAGTGTAACAATGGCCGATCGTGGACAATAACATGAGTAAATGATATCTATGAAAACAGTACCGTGTGTGTCAGATGAGTTCCAGCGAGAATTGACTGAAGTAAGATTTATTGGTAGAAGATATCTCCATACTCCTGAAAAATCAAGGAGTGACTTTAGGAGTGGCTCTCCGAATTTTAACATTCAACCACTGTAATGAGAACAGTGTAACAATGGCCGATCGTGGACAATAACATGAGTAAATGATATCTATGAAAACAGTATCGTGTGTGTCAGATGAGTTCCAGCGAGAATTGACTGAAGTAAGATTTATTGGTAGAAGATATCTCCATACTCCTGAAAAATCAAGGAGTGACTTTAGGAGTGGCTCTCCGAATTTTAACATTCAACCACTGTAATGAGAACAGTGTAACAATGGCCGATCGTGGACAATAACATCAGTAAATGATATCTATGAAAACAGTATCGTGTGTGTCAGATGAGTTCCAGCGAGAATTGACTGAAGTAAGATTTATTGGTAGAAGATATCTCCATAATCCTGAAAAATCAAGGAGTGACTTTAGGAGTGGCTCTCCGAATTTTAACATTCAACCACTGTAATGAGAACAGTGTAACAATGGCCGATCGTGGACAATAACATGAGTAAATGATATCTATGAAAACAGTACCGTGTGTGTCAGATGAGTTCCAGCGAGAATTGACTGAAGTAAGATTTATTGGTAGAAGATATCTCCATACTCCTGAAAAATCAAGGAGTGACTTTAGGAGTGGCTCTCCGAATTTTAACATTCAACCACTGTAATGAGAACAGTGTAACAATGGCCGATCGTGGACAATAACATGAGTAAATGATATCTATGAAAACAGTATCGTGTGTGTCAGATGAGTTCCAGCGAGAATTGACTGAAGTAAGATTTATTGGTAGAAGATATCTCCATACTCCTGAAAAATCAAGGAGTGACTTTAGGAGTGGCTCTCCGAATTTTAACATTCAACCACTGTAATGAGAACAGTGTAACAATGGCCGATCGTGGACAATAACATCAGTAAATGATATCTATGAAAACAGTATCGTGTGTGTCAGATGAGTTCCAGCGAGAATTGACTGAAGTAAGATTTATTGGTAGAAGATATCTCCATACTCCTGAAAAATCAAGGAGTGACTTTAGGAGTGGCTCTCCGAATTTTAACATTCAACCACTGTAATGAGAACGGTGTAACAATAGCTGATCATGGACAATAACATCAGTAAATGATACCTATGAAAACAGTATCGTGTGTGTCAGATGAGTTCCAGCGAGAATTGACTGAAATAAGATTTATTGGTAGAAGATATCTCCATACTCCTGAAAAATCAAGGAGTGACTTTAGGAGTGGCTCTCCGAATTTTAACATTCAACCACTGTAATGAGAACAGTGTAACAATGGCCGATCGTGGACAATAACATCAGTAAATGATATCTATGAAAACAGTAACGTGTGTGTCAGATGAGTTCCAGCGAGAATTGACTGAAGTAAGATTTATTGGTAGAAGATATCTCCATACTCCTGAAAAATCAAGGAGTGACTTTAGGAGTGGCTCTCCGAATTTTAACATTCAACCACTTAATGAGAACAGTGTAACAATGGCGGATCGTGGACAATAACATTAGTAAATGATATCTATGAAAACAGTATCATGTGTGTCAGATGAGTTCCAGCGAGAATTGACTGAAGTAAGATTTATTGGTAGAAGATATCTCCATACCCCTGAAAAATCAAGGAGTGACTTTAGGAGTGGCTCTCCGAATTTTAACATTCAACCACTGTAATGAGAACAGTGTAACAATGGCCGATCGTGGACAATAACATCAGTAAATGATATCTATGAAAACAGTATCGTGTGTGTCAGATGAGTTCCAGCGAGAATTGACTGAAGTAAGATTTATTGGTAGAAGATATTTCCATACTCCTGAAAAATCAAGGAGTGACTTTAGGAGTGGCTCTCCGAATTTTAACATTCAACCACTGTAATGAGAACAGTGTAACAATGGCGGATCGTGGACAATAACATCAGTAAATGATACCTATGAAAACAGTATCGTGTGTGTCAGATGAGTTCCAGCGAGAATTGACTGAAGTAAGATTTATTGGTAGAAGATATCTCCATACTCCTGAAAAATCAAGGAGTGACTTTAGGAGTGGCTCTCCGAATTTTAACATTCAACCACTGTAATGAGAACAGTGTAACAATGGCGGATCGTGGACAATAACATTAGTAAATGATATCTATGAAAACAGTATCGTGTGTGTCAGATGAGTTCCAGCGAGAATTGACTGAAGTAAGATTTATTGGTAGAAGATATCTCCATACTCCTGAAAAATCAAGGAGTGACTTTAGGAGTGGCTCTCCGAATTTTAACACTCAACCACTGTAATGAGAACAGTGTAACAATGGCCGATCGTGGACAATAACATCAGTAAATGATATCTATGAAAACAGTATCGTGTGTGTCAGATGAGTTCCAGCGAGAATTGACTGAAGTAAGATTTATTGGTAGAAGATATCTCCATACTCCTGAAAAATCAAGGAGTGACTTTAGGAGTGGCTCTCCGAATTTTAACATTCAACCACTGTAATGAGAACAGTGTAACAATGGCCGATCGTGGACAATAACATCAGTAAATGATATCTATGAAAACAGTATCGTGTGTGTCAGATGAGTTCCAGCGAGAATTGACTGAAGTAAGATTTATTGGTAGAAGATATCTCCATACTCTTGAAAAATCAAGGAGTGACTTTAGGAGTGGCTCTCCGAATTTTAACATTCAACCACTGTAATGAGAACAGTGTAACAATGGCCGATCGTGGACAATAACATCAATAAATGATATCTATGAAAACAGTATCGTGTGTGTCAGATGAGTTCCAGCGAGAATTGACTGAAGTAAGATTTATTGGTAGAAGATATCTCCATACTCCTGAAAAATCAAGGAGTGACTTTAGGAGTGGCTCTCCGAATTTTAACATTCAACCACTGTAATGAGAACAGTGTAACAATAGCCGATCGTGGACAATAACATCAGTAAATGATACCTATGAAAACAGTATTGTGTGTGTCAGATGAGTTCCAGCGAGAATTGACTGAAGTAAGATTTATTGGTAGAAGATATCTCCATACTCCTGAAAAATCAAGGAGTGACTTTAGGAGTGGCTCTCCGAATTTTAACATTCAACCACTGTAATGAGAACAGTGTAACAATGGCCGATCGTGGACAATAACATCAGTAAATGATATCTATGAAAACAGTATCGTGTGTGTCAGATGAGTTCCAGCGAGAATTGACTGAAGTAAGATTTATTGGTAGAAGATATCTCCATACTCCTGAAAAATCAAGGAGTGACTTTAGGAGTGGCTCTCCGAATTTTAACATTCAACCACTGTAATGAGAACAGTGTAACAATGGCCGATCGTGGACAATAACATCAGTAAATGATATCTATGAAAACAGTATCGTGTGTGTCAGATGAGTTCCAGCGAGAATTGACTGAAGTAAGATTTATTGGTAGAAGATATCTCCATAATCCTGAAAAATCAAGGAGTGACTTTAGGAGTGGCTCTCCGAATTTTAACATTCAACCACTGTAATGAGAACAGTGTAACAATGGCCGATCGTGGACAATAACATCAGTAAATGATATCTATGAAAACAGTATCGTGTGTGTCAGATGAGTTCCAGCGAGAATTGACTGAAGTAAGATTTATTGGTAGAAGATATCTCCATACTCCTGAAAAATCAAGGAGTGACTTTAGGAGTGGCTCTCCGAATTTTAACATTCAACCACTGTAATGAGAACAGTGTAACAATGGCCGATCGTGGACAATAACATCAGTAAATGATATCTATGAAAACAGTATCGTGTGTGTCAGATGAGTTCCAGCGAGAATTGACTGAAGTAAGATTTATTGGTAGAAGATATCTCCATACTCCTGAAAAATCAAGGAGTGACTTTAGGAGTGGCTCTCCGAATTTTAACATTCAACCACTGTAATGAGAACAGTGTAACAATCGCCGATCGTGGACAATAACATCAGTAAATGATATCTATGAAAACAGTATCGTGTGTGTCAGATGAGTTAAAGCGAGAATTGACTGAAGTAAGATTTATTGGTAGAAGATATCTCCATACTCTTGAAAAATCAAGGAGTGACTTTAGGAGTGGCTCTCCGAATTTTAACATTCAACCACTGTAATGAGAACAGTGTAACAATGGCCGATCGTGGACAATAACATCAGTAAATGATATCTATGAAAACAGTATCGTGTGTGTCAGATGAGTTCCAGCGAGAATTGACTGAAGTAAGATTTATTGGTAGAAGATATCTCCATACTCCTGAAAAATCAAGGAGTGACTTTAGGAGTGGCTCTCCGAATTTTAACATTCAACCACTGTAATGAGAACAGTGTAACAATGGCCGATCGTGGACAATAACATCAGTAAATGATATCTATGAAAACAGTATCGTGTGTGTCAGATGAGGTAAAGCGAGAATTGACTGAAGTAAGATTTATTGGTAGAAGATATCTCCATACTCTTGAAAAATCAAGGAGTGACTTTAGGAGTGGCTCTCCGAATTTTAACATTCAACCACTGTAATGAGAACAGTGTAACAATGGCCGATCGTGGACAATAACATCAATAAATGATATCTATGAAAACAGTATCGTGTGTGTCAGATGAGTTCCAGCGAGAATTGACTGAAGTAAGATTTATTGGTAGAAGATATCTCCATACTCCTGAAAAATCAAGGAGTGACTTTAGGAGTGGCTCTCCGAATTTTAACATTCAACCACTGTAATGAGAACAGTGTAACAATAGCCGATCGTGGACAATAACATCAGTAAATGATACCTATGAAAACAGTATTGTGTGTGTCAGATGAGTTCCAGCGAGAATTGACTGAAGTAAGATTTATTGGTAGAAGATATCTCCATACTCCTGAAAAATCAAGGAGTGACTTTAGGAGTGGCTCTCCGAATTTTAACATTCAACCACTGTAATGAGAACAGTGTAACAATGGCCGATCGTGGACAATAACATCAGTAAATGATATCTATGAAAACAGTATCGTGTGTGTCAGATGAGTTCCAGCGAGAATTGACTGAAGTAAGATTTATTGGTAGAAGATATCTCCATACTCCTGAAAAATCAAGGAGTGACTTTAGGAGTGGCTCTCCGAATTTTAACATTCAACCACTGTAATGAGAACAGTGTAACAATGGCCGATCGTGGACAATAACATCAGTAAATGATATCTATGAAAACAGTATCGTGTGTGTCAGATGAGTTCCAGCGAGAATTGACTGAAGTAAGATTTATTGGTAGAAGATATCTCCATACTCCTGAAAAATCAAGGAGTGACTTTAGGAGTGGCTCTCCGAATTTTAACATTCAACCACTGTAATGAGAACAGTGTAACAATGGCCGATCGTGGACAATAACATCAGTAAATGATATCTATGAAAACAGTATCGTGTGTGTCAGATGAGTTAAAGCGAGAATTGACTGAAGTAAGATTTATTGGTAGAAGATATCTCCATACTCTTGAAAAATCAAGGAGTGACTTTAGGAGTGGCTCTCCGAATTTTAACATTCAACCACTGTAATGAGAACAGTGTAACAATGGCCGATCGTGGACAATAACATCAATAAATGATATCTATGAAAACAGTATCGTGTGTGTCAGATGAGTTCCAGCGAGAATTGACTGAAGTAAGATTTATTGGTAGAAGATATCTCCATACTCCTGAAAAATCAAGGAGTGACTTTAGGAGTGGCTCTCCGAATTTTAACATTCAACCACTGTAATGAGAACAGTGTAACAATAGCCTATCGTGGACAATAACATCAGTAAATGATACCTATGAAAACAGTATTGTGTGTGTCAGATGAGTTCCAGCGAGAATTGACTGAAGTAAGATTTATTGGTAGAAGATATCTCCATACTCCTGAAAAATCAAGGAGTGACTTTAGGAGTGGCTCTCCGAATTTTAACATTCAACCACTGTAATGAGAACAGTGTAACAATGGCCGATCGTGGACAATAACATCAGTAAATGATATCTATGAAAACAGTATCGTGTGTGTCAGATGAGTTCCAGCGAGAATTGACTGAAGTAAGATTTATTGGTAGAAGATATCTCCATACTCCTGAAAAATCAAGGAGTGACTTTAGGAGTGGCTCTCCGAATTTTAACATTCAACCACTGTAATGAGAACAGTGTAACAATGGCCGATCGTGGACAATAACATCAGTAAATGATATCTATGAAAACAGTATCGTGTGTGTCAGATGAGTTCCAGCGAGAATTGACTGAAGTAAGATTTATTGGTAGAAGATATCTCCATAATCCTGAAAAATCAAGGAGTGACTTTAGGAGTGGCTCTCCGAATTTTAACATTCAACCACTGTAATGAGAACAGTGTAACAATGGCCGATCGTGGACAATAACATCAGTAAATGATATCTATGAAAACAGTATCGTGTGTGTCAGATGAGTTCCAGCGAGAATTGACTGAAGTAAGATTTATTGGTAGAAGATATCTCCATACTCCTGAAAAATCAAGGAGTGACTTTAGGAGTGGCTCTCCGAATTTTAACATTCAACCACTGTAATGAGAACAGTGTAACAATGGCCGATCGTGGACAATAACATCAGTAAATGATATCTATGAAAACAGTATCGTGTGTGTCAGATGAGTTCCAGCGAGAATTGACTGAAGTAAGATTTATTGGTAGAAGATATCTCCATACTCCTGAAAAATCAAGGAGTGACTTTAGGAGTGGCTCTCCGAATTTTAACATTCAACCACTGTAATGAGAACAGTGTAACAATCGCCGATCGTGGACAATAACATCAGTAAATGATATCTATGAAAACAGTATCGTGTGTGTCAGATGAGTTAAAGCGAGAATTGACTGAAGTAAGATTGTTTGGTAGAAGATATCTCCATACTCTTGAAAAATCAAGGAGTGACTTTAGGAGTGGCTCTCCGAATTTTAACATTCAACCACTGTAATGAGAACAGTGTAACAATGGCGGATCGTGGACAATAACATCAGTAAATGATATCTATGAAAACAGTATCGTGTGTGTCAGATGAGTTCCAGCGAGAATTGACTGAAGTAAGATTTATTGGTAGAAGATATCTCCATACTCCTGAAAAATCAAGGAGTGACTTTAGGAGTGGCTCTCCGAATTTTAACATTCAACCACTGTAATGAGAACAGTGTAACAATGGCCGATCGTGGACAATAACATCAGTAAATGATATCTATGAAAACAGTATCGTGTGTGTCAGATGAGGTAAAGCGAGAATTGACTGAAGTAAGATTTATTGGTAGAAGATATCTCCATACTCTTGAAAAATCAAGGAGTGACTTTAGGAGTGGCTCTCCGAATTTTAACATTCAACCACTGTAATGAGAACAGTGTAACAATGGCCGATCGTGGACAATAACATCAATAAATGATATCTATGAAAACAGTATCGTGTGTGTCAGATGAGTTCCAGCGAGAATTGACTGAAGTAAGATTTATTGGTAGAAGATATCTCCATACTCCTGAAAAATCAAGGAGTGACTTTAGGAGTGGCTCTCCGAACTTTAACATTCAACCACTGTAATGAGAACAGTGTAACAATAGCCGATCGTGGACAATAACATCAGTAAATGATACCTATGAAAACAGTATTGTGTGTGTCAGATGAGTTCCAGCGAGAATTGACTGAAGTAAGATTTATTGGTAGAAGATATCTCCATACTCCTGAAAAATCAAGGAGTGACTTTAGGAGTGGCTCTCCGAATTTTAACATTCAACCACTGTAATGAGAACAGTGTAACAATGGCCGATCGTGGACAATAACATCAGTAAATGATATCTATGAAAACAGTATCGTGTGTGTCAGATGAGTTCCAGCGAGAATTGACTGAAGTAAGATTTATTGGTAGAAGATATCTCCATACTCCTGAAAAATCAAGGAGTGACTTTAGGAGTGGCTCTCCGAATTTTAACATTCAACCACTGTAATGAGAACAGTGTAACAATGGCCGATCGTGGACAATAACATCAGTAAATGATATCTATGAAAACAGTATCGTGTGTGTCAGATGAGTTCCAGCGAGAATTGACTGAAGTAAGATTTATTGGTAGAAGATATCTCCATACTCCTGAAAAATCAAGGAGTGACTTTAGGAGTGGCTCTCCGAATTTTAACATTCAACCACTGTAATGAGAACAGTGTAACAATGGCCGATCGTGGACAATAACATCAGTAAATGATATCTATGAAAACAGTATCGTGTGTGTCAGATGAGTTAAAGCGAGAATTGACTGAAGTAAGATTTATTGGTAGAAGATATCTCCATACTCTTGAAAAATCAAGGAGTGACTTTAGGAGTGGCTCTCCGAATTTTAACATTCAACCACTGTAATGAGAACAGTGTAACAATGGCCGATCGTGGACAATAACATCAATAAATGATATCTATGAAAACAGTATCGTGTGTGTCAGATGAGTTCCAGCGAGAATTGACTGAAGTAAGATTTATTGGTAGAAGATATCTCCATACTCCTGAAAAATCAAGGAGTGACTTTAGGAGTGGCTCTCCGAATTTTAACATGCAACCACTGTAATGAGAACAGTGTAACAATGGCCGATTGTGGACAATAACATCAGTAAATGATATCTATGAAAACAGTATCGTGTGTGTCAGATGAGTTCCAGCGAGAATTGACTGAAGTAAGATTTATTGGTAGAAGATATCTCCATACTCCTGAAAAATCAAGGAGTGAATTTAGGAGTGGCTCTCCGAATTTTAACATTCAACCACTGTAATGAGAACAGTGTAACAATGGCCGATCGTGGACAATAACATCAGTAAATGATATCTATGAAAACAGTATCGTGTGTGTCAGATGAGTTCCAGCGAGAATTGACTGAAGTAAGATTTATTGGTAGAAGATATCTCCATACTCCTGAAAAATCAAGGAGTGACTTTAGGAGTGGCTCTCCGAATTTTAACATTCAACCACTGTAATGAGAACAGTGTAACAATGGCCGATCGTGGACAATAACATCAGTAAATGATATCTATGAAAACAGTATCGTGTGTGTCAGATGAGTTCCAGCGAGAATTGACTGAAGTAAGATTTATTGGTAGAAGATATCTCCATACTCCTGAAAAATCAAGGAGTGACTTTAGGAGTGGCTCTCCGAATTTTAACATTCAACCACTGTAATGAGAACAGTGTAACAATGGCCGATCGTGTACAATAACATCAGTAAATGATATCTATGAAAACAGTATCGTGTGTGTCAGATGAGTTCCAGCGAGAATTGACTGAAGTAAGATTTATTGGTAGAAGATATCTCCATACTCCTGAAAAATCAAGGAGTGACTTTAGGAGTGGCTCTCCGAATTTTAACATTCAACCACTGTAATGAGAACAGTGTAACAATGGCCGATCGTGTACAATAACATCAGTAAATGATATCTATGAAAACAGTATCGTGTGTGTCAGATGAGTTCCAGCGAGAATTGACTGAAGTAAGATTTATTGGTAGAAGATATCTCCATACTCCTGAAAAATCAAGGAGTGACTTTAGGAGTGGCTCTCCGAATTTTAACATTCAACCACTGTAATGAGAACAGTGTAACAATGGCCGATCGTGTACAATAACATCAGTAAATGATATCTATGAAAACAGTATCGTGTGTGTCAGATGAGTTCCAGCGAGAATTGACTGAAGTAAGATTTATTGGTAGAAGATATCTCCATACTCCTGAAAAATCAAGGAGTGACTTTAGGAGTGGCTCTCCGAATTTTAACATTCAACCACTGTAATGAGAACAGTGTAACAATGGCCGATCGTGTACAATAACATCAGTAAATGATATCTATGAAAACAGTATCGTGTGTGTCAGATGAGTTCCAGCGAGAATTGACTGAAGTAAGATTTATTGGTAGAAGATATCTCCATACTCCTGAAAAATCAAGGAGTGACTTTAGGAGTGGCTCTCCGAATTTTAACATTCAACCACTGTAATGAGAACAGTGTAACAATGGCCGATCGTGTACAATAACATCAGTAAATGATATCTATGAAAACAGTATCGTGTGTGTCAGATGAGTTCCAGCGAGAATTGACTGAAGTAAGATTTATTGGTAGAAGATATCTCCATACTCCTGAAAAATCAAGGAGTGACTTTAGGAGTGGCTCTCCGAATTTTAACATTCAACCACTGTAATGAGAACAGTGTAACAATGGCCGATCGTGGGCAATAACATCAGTAAATGATATCTATGAAAACAGTATCGTGTGTGTCAGATGAGTTCCAGCGAGAATTGACTGAAGTAAGATTTATTGGTAGAAGATATCTCCAAACTCCTGAAAAATCAAGGAGTGACTTTAGGAGTGGCTCTCCGAATTTTAACATTCAACCACTGTAATGAGAACAGTGTAACAATGGCCGATCGTGGACAATAACATCAGTAAATGATATCTATGAAAACAGTATCGTGTGTGTCAGATGAGTTCCAGCGAGAATTGACTGAAGTAAGATTTATTGGTAGAAGATATCTCCATACTCCTGAAAAATCAAGGAGTGACTTTAGGAGTGGCTCTCCGAATTTTAACATTCAACCACTGTAATGAGAACAGTGTAACAATGGCCGATCGTGGACAATAACTTCAGTAAATGATATCTATGAAAACAGTATCGTGTGTGTCAGATGAGTTCCAGCGAGAATTGACTGAAGTAAGATTTATTGGTAGAAGATATCTCCATACTCCTGAAAAATCAAGGAGTGACTTTAGGAGTGGCTCTCCGAATTTTAACATTCAACCACTGTAATGAGAACAGTGTAACAATAGCCGATCGTGGACAATAACATCAGTAAATGATACCTATGAAAACAGTATCGTGTGTGTCAGATGAGTTCCAGCGAGAATTGACTGAAGTAAGATTTATTGGTAGAAGATATCTCCATACTCTTGAAAAAGCAAGGAGTGACTTTAGGAGTGGCTCTCCGAATTTTAACATTCAACCACTGTAATGAGAACAGTGTAACAATAGCCGATCGTGGACAATAACATCAGTAAATGATACCTATGAAAACAGTATCGTGTGTGTCAGATGAGTTCCAGCCAGAATTGACTGAAGTAAGATTTATTGGTAGAAGATATCTCCATATTCCTGAAAAATCAAGGAGTGACTTTAGGAGTGGCTCTCCGAATTTTAACATTCAACCACTGTAATGAGAACAGTGTAACAATGGCCGATCGTGGACAATAACATCAGTAAATGATATCTATGAAAACAGTATCGTGTGTATCGGATGAAACTACACTTTCTGTTTCGAGGCAGCAGGGAAGATTGCACCAACCTACAGACTAGCAACATTCTGGTTCAGCTAGGTCTCTTGACTTTCCGAGATGAACAGTACAAGTCCCAGGTATCAAACCCCTCTTTCGCCCCGCCATTCCATTACTGTGAGACGTAGAGAACGTGGACAACTGAACACGTGGAATGGAGCCTGAATCAATAGCTTCTTCCACCAGAGCGGAAGTGGTGCTTTACCAACACAGGTGCAAGTTATGCAGTCCCTTGAAATGCTATCAATTTTGGTAATAGCTGTGTTAATGCGAATGCAGAAGTAATTCACATCATTAATAGCTAGGTTAGCGTCCGCTGCTTTCCTCGCGTTGACTGTACGAGGTGTGGCTAGAAAAAAACCGGACTAGTACTGGTGAAACAATAAAACGAATGCAATAAGGCTGAAAGTCGCGTGGCCTGTCACGTGACTCTCGCTCCGCCTACTGCTCCAGTTGTATCTGCCTCCTGCACTCAGTCTGCCCGTGGCGTCTGTTTTAAGTAGTTGACGTTTTGTCTGTGCGTCGGAAAATGTTGAGTGTACAGAAAGAACCGCGTGTTAACATCAAATTTTGTTTCAAATAGGAAAATCTGCAAGTGAAACGTTTGTAATGTTACAACAAGTGTACGGCGATGATTGTTTATCGCGAACACAAGTGTTTGAGTGGTTTAAACGATTTAAAGATGGCCGCGAAGACACCAGTGATAACACTCGCACTGGCAGACCATTGTCAGCATAAACTGATGCAAACATTAAAAAAATCGGTAAACTTGTTCGACAAGATCGCCGTTTAACAATCAGAGCAGTGTCTGAGTTAACAGGAGTTGACAAGGATTACCGATTTACCGATTTACCGATTTTTTCAATGTTTGCATCAGTTTTTGCTGACAATGGTCTGCCAGTGCGAGTGTCCTCACTGGTGTCTTCGCGGCCATCTTTAAATCGTTTAAACCACTCAAACACTTGTGTTAGAGATAAACAATCATCGCCGTACACTTGTTGTAACATTACAAACGTTTCACTTGCAGATTTTCCTAGTTTGAAACAAAATTTGATGTTAACACGCTGTTCTTTTTGTACACTCAACATTTTCCGACGCACAGACAAAACGTCAACTACTTAAAACAGACGCCACGGGCAGACGGAGTGCAGGAGGCAGATGAAACTCGAGCAGTAGGCGGAGCGAGAGTTACGTGACAGGCCACGCGACTTTCAGCCTTATTGCATTCGTTTTATTGTTTCACCAGTACTAGTCCGGTTTTTTTCTAGCCACACCTCGTATGCTCTGCACATACTTTTTTTTCCTTTAATAGACTTTTTATATTGTCCACCCTCTAAGCTTTTCAGGCTAATTAAAGCCATAGAAACTTGGTCTTGTCCGAATGCACTACTGACGAAAAAGCGATTATGGTTCAAAAATGGTTCAAATGGTTCTTAGCACAGTGGGACTTAACTTCTGAGGTCATCAGTCCCCTAGAACATAAAACTACTTAAACCTGAGTAACCTAAGGACATCACGTACATCCATGCCCGAGGCAGGATTCGAACCTGCGACCGTAGTGGTCGCGCGGTTCGAGACGGAAGCGCCTAGAACCGCTCTGCCACTTCGGCTGGTGCGATTATGGTATGTAGCGTCGGGAGTTTCAGTGGATCAGTCTTTTGCGTTCTTGTGATGGTATTCCCTTAGAAACTTTCATACCCTAATAGAAATTTATTTATGTCTAAGTAAGTAGTACCAGTTTTCATAGATTTAGCGTTAAAAATTTTAATGTAACAAAATAGTTCCTTAAAAGTTTTCATCCCCTAATTCACTCCCTTAGTGGTTGAACGTCCCAAAACAGTGTATTTTTTATTTCTAACAGAGAAACCAAATACAAATTTTCATAGATTTAGCTTTGAAAATGCTTTCATAATGAAATAATTGATAAACATTTTCATCCCCTACTTCATTACTTAAGGGGGTTGACTTCAAAAACCACTGAAAAAAGGCCGTCCGCGGTGGTCTTGTGGTTCTATGCGCTGCAGTCCGGAACCGTGGGACTGCTACGGTCGCAGGTTCGAATCCTGCCTCGGGCATGGATGTGTGTGATGTCCTTAGGTTAGTTAGGTTTAAGTAGTTCTAAGTTCTAGGGGACTGATGACCTAAGATGTTAAGTCCCATAGTGCTCAGAGCCATTTGAACCATTTGAACCACTGAAAAAAGTATTTTTCATTTCTAACCGAGACATCAAATACCAATTTTCATAGATGAAGCTTTGAAAATGCTTTAGTAGTGCCTTAGTTATGATTTATTTCGAAATAAACTGTCACCAACAATTTTATAACTTTAATGGTTGTATTTCCAAAAATGTTGAAACACGTATTTTTTATTTCTGGCTGTCAAAACAAATACCAGTTTTCGTAGTTCTAGCATCAAAATTACCTTAGTAGTGTTATTTTTCACAAAACTTTTCATCCTATGTTTCACACTCTTAGAAATGGAATTTTGAACTATCCCTTCTTAACAATATCTACGGTATATAAACCGTATCCGTCCGAAATTTAAAATCTCTATCCTTACCGGTTTGGGCTGGGCGGTCATAATCAGTGCATCAGTCTCAACCTATTTCACTCCTTTAGGGGGATGAATTTCCAAAAACAGTGAAACGTGTATCTTTTTATTTCGAACTGAGGGGCCAAATTCAAGTTCTCATAGATTTACCTTTAAAAATACTTCCTTAATAAAATATTTCATATTTCATCTCCTATTTCAACCTGTTAGGGACTGATTTTCCAACAATACTGATACACGTATTTTTTTAGTTGTAACCGAGATGTCAAATTCCAGTTTTCTTAGATGAAGCATTAAAAATATTTCAGTAGTTCCTTAACAATTCGTCTAAAAAAATTCACACACTAGCCGGCCAGGGTGGCCGAGCGGTTCTAGGCGCTACAATCTGGATCCGCGCAACCGCTACGGTCGCAGGTGCGAATCCTGCCTCTGGCATGGATGTGTGTGATGTCCTTAGGTTAGATAGGTTTAAGTAGTTCTAAGTTCTAGGGGACTGATGACCTCAGAAGTTAAGTCCCATGGAGCTCAGAGCCATTTGAACCATTTTTTTTACACGCTATTTCACCCGCAAAGGGCTTAAATTAAACAAAAACACTGAAACACTACATTATTTATTTCTGAACGAAAAACGAAATAATTTTCGTAGCTCTAGCTTCAAAATCCCCCCATGAAACATGGACCTTGCCGTCGGTGGGGAGGCTTGCGTGCCTCAGCGATACAGATGGCCGTACCATAGATGCAACCACAACGGTGGGGTATCTGTTTAGAGGCCAGACAAACATGTGGTTCTTGAAGAGGGGCAGCAGCCTTTTCGGTAGTTGCAGGGGCAACAGTCACGATGTTTGACTGATCTGGCCTTGTAACATTAACCAAAACGGCCTTGCTGTGCTGGTACTGCGAACGGCTGAAAGCAAGGGGAAACTACAGCCGTAACTTTTCCCGAGGACATGCAGCTTTACTGTATCATTAAATGATGATGGTGTCCTCTTGGGTAAAATATGCCGGAGGTAAAATAGTCCCCCATTCGGATCTCCGGGCGGGGACTACTTAAGGGGACGTCATTATCAGGAGAAAGAAAACTGGCGTTTTACAGATCGGAGCGTGGAATGTCAGATCCCCTAATCTGGCAGGTAGGTTAGAAAATTTAAAAAGGGAAATGGATAGGTTTAAGTTAGATATAGTGGGGATTAGTGAAGTTCGTTGGCAGGAGGAACAAGACTTTTGGTCAGGTAATTTCAGGGTTATAAATACAAAATCAAATAGGGGTAATGCAGGAGTAGGTTTAATAATGAATAGAAAAAATAGGAGTGCGGGTTAGTTACTACAAACAGCATAGTGAACGCATTATTGTGGCCAAGATAGACACAAAGCCCATGCCTACTACAGTAGTACAAGTTTATATGCCAACTAGCTCTGCAAATGATGAAGAAATTGAAGAAATGTATGACGAGATAAAAGAAATTATTCAGGTAGTGAAGGGAGACGAAAATTTAATAGTCATGGGAGACTGGAATTCGTCAGTAGGAAAAGGGAGAGAAGGAAACGTAGTAGGTGAATATGGATTGGGGGGAAGAAATGAAAGAGGAAGCCGCCTTGTAGAATTTTGCACAGAGCATAACTTATTCATAGCTAACACTTGGTTCAAGAATCATAAAAGAAGGTTGTATACCTGGAAGGATCCTGGAGATACTAAAAGGTATCAGATAGATTATATAATGGTAAGACAAAGATTTAGGAACAAGGTTTTAAATTGTAAGACATTTACTGGGGCAGATGTGGATTCTGACCACAATCTATTGGTTATGAACTGCAGATTGAAACTGAAGAAACTGCAAAAAGGTGGGACTTTAAGGAGATGGGACGTGGATCAACTGAAAGAACCAGAGGTTGTAGAGAGTTTCAGGGAGAGCATAAGGGAAGAATTGACAGGAATGGGGGAGAGAAATACAGTAGAAGAAGAATGGGTAGCACTGAGGGAAGAAGTAGTGAAGGCAGCAGACGATCAAGTAGGTAAAAAGGCGAGGGCTAATAGAAATCCTTGGGTAACAGAAGAAATATTGAATTTAATTGATGAAAGGAGAAAATATAAAAATGCAGCGAATGAAGCATGCAAAAAGGAATACAAACGTCCCAAAAATGAGATCGACAGGAAGTGCAAAATGGCTGAGCAGGGATGGCTAGAGGACAAATGTAACGATATAGAGGCTTGTCTCACTAGGGGTAAGATACATACTGCCTACAGGAAAATTAAAGAGACCTTTCGAAAGAAGAGAACCACTTGTATGAATATCAAGAGCTCAGATGGAAACCCAGTTCTAAGCAAAGAAGGGAAGGCAGAAAGGTGGAAGGAGTATATAGAGGGTTTATACAAGGGCGATGGACTTGAGGACAATATTATGGAAATGGAAGAGGATGTAGACGAAGACGAAATGGGAGATAAGATACTGCGCGAAGAGTTTGACAGAGCACTGAAAGACCTGAGTCGAAACAAAGCCCCGGGAGTAGACAACATTCCATTAGAACTACTGATGACCTTGGGAGAGCCAGTCATGACAAAACTCTACCATATTTTGAGCAAGATGTATGACACAGGCGAAATACCCTCAGACTTGAAGAAGAATATAATAATTCCAATCCCAAAGAAAGCAGGTGTTGACAGACGTGAAAATTAACGAACTATCAGTTTAATAAGTCACAGCTGCAAAATACTAACGCGAATTCTTTACAGACGAATGGAAAAACTGGTAGAAGCGGACCTCGGGGAAGATCAGTTTGGATTCCGTAGAAATGTTGGAACACGTGAGGCAATACCAACCTTACGAGTTATCCTAGAAGAAAGATTAAGAAAAGGCAAACCTACGTTTCTAGCATTTGTAGACTTAGAGAAAGCTTTTGACAATGTTAACTGGAATACTCTCTTTCAAATTCTGAAGGTGGCAGGGGTAAATAACAGGGAAAAAAACGCTATTTACAATGTGTACAGAAACCAGATGGCAGTTATAAGAGTCGAGGGGCATGAAAGGGAAGCAGTGGTTGGGAAAGGAGTGAGACAGGGTTGTAGCCTCTCCCCGATGTTATTCAATCTGTATATTGAGCAAGCAGTAAAGGAAACAAAAGAAGAATTCGGAGTAGGTATTAAAATTCATGGAGAAGAAGTAAAAACTTTGAGGTTTGCCGATGACATTGTAATTCTGTCAGAGACAGCAAAGGACTTGGAAGAGCAGTTGAATGGAATGGACAGTGTCTTGAAAGGAGGGTATAAGATGAACATCAACAAAAGCAAAACGAGGATAATGGAATGTAGTCAAATTAAATCGGGTGTGGCTGAGGGAATTAGATTAGGAAATGAGACACTTAAAGTAGTAAACGAGTTTTGCTATTTAGGGAGTAAAATAACTGATGATTGTCAAAGTAGAGAGAATATAAAATTTAGACTGGCAATGGCAAGGAAAACGTTTCTGAAGAAGAGAAATTTGTTAACATCGTGTATAGATTTAAGTGTCAGGAAGTCGTTTCTGAAAGTATTTGTATGGAGTGTGGCCATGTATGGAAGTGAAACATGGACGATAACTAGTTTGGACTAGAAGAGAATAGAAGCTGTCGAAATGTCGTGCTACAGAAGAATACTGAAGATAAGGTGGGTAGATCACGTAACTTATTAGGAGGTATTGAATAGGATTGGGGAGAAGTTTGTGGCACAACTTGACTAGAAGAAGAGATCGGTTGGTAGGACATGTTTTGAGGCATCAAGGAATCAGACATTTAGCATTGGAGGGCAGAGTGGAGGGTAAAAATCGTAGAGGGAGACCAAGAGATGAATACATTAAGCAGATTTAGAAGGATGTAGGTTGCAGTAGGTACTGGGAGATGAAGAAGATTCCACAGGATAGAGTAGCTTGGATAGCTGCATCAAACCAGTCTCAGGACTAAAGACCACAACAACAACAACAACAGCTTCAAAATTGGCTAAATGGTGATATATTTTCGAAAAGAACTTCACCCCCTATTTCACAGCCACAAGCGTGGATTTTCAAAACATCTCTTTTTAAGCGACGTATACAGATAAGATCAACAACCTCTCTAAGTTTCAGCTTTCTATCCTTAGCGGTTTGGGCTGAGTGACAATGATTCAATAAGGACGTTGCCTTTTATATACACAGATTGGCTTTCGGTTGTAATAGCGTTGTGAGAAATTAGAGCGGTTAACGCTCGGGATCATTCCATGCCTGCCACTACACTGTCCTTGATTCAGCCGCGGCTCGCCGCCAGTGCCCTGTAGTAATAATGAAGGGGGGCGTACGCGACCTCGCGGCGTCTGGCGGTTGCGCATGCGCGGCGCGGCTGAGACAGGTCGGCCGAGCAGCCACGTGAGTGACTGCCTCAGCAAGTGGGTCAGGCGGAGCGCGGCCTCACAGCTATATCCGGCGCCAGCTGGGTTGCCGGTGCGCCAGGGTCTGGGGTAGCGGCGCGCCGTCAGCATTCTTGGCAGGCGCGTAAGCGCCATCTCTAAAACGCCGCTAAGGTAGTGCATGGTTATAAGAGGTCATAGGGCGACCGTCTCTGCGCATGGACTGTGGGTGGTGACTTAGAAACTGATTGTTACTCGTTGCTTTCGTACACTTGGTACAACATCAGTTGACGTGCTGCAAGTAATATTTTCCGTTCTGCTAACTGATGTGAGTGTCAGAGCTGTTACAGAACTACAAGTCAACAGAACAAATACTCCTGTCACGGGAAATGCCAGTGAACTGTAACCGATAGCGCGGTCGCTGTGTTTGTCAGTAGACTCCAGATCTTCGGCGAATTGAAGCTGAGTATTTTATTATTTGTCCTAGTGACGCCGAGGCGTCCTTTTTCCTTCTTCACCGTTCCTTTCAGTTTTCATTCAGACTCGATCCGAGTTGTTTCCTCGCACCTTTGATGTGCCATTACTTGTCACTGAAACGTGGTAATACCTGCAAGGTGCCTTTCATTGTACTGGGTTTTTAATGTCTTATTCAAAAGAGAAATTGAGAGTCATTTCTTCTTCTGTGTGAGATTTTCTCAATAAACTTTTTATTGATGTATGATTCTTAAGATTTATGTAAAGGGATTTTAAAATTATTTATTTTTTGGGATGGGCTTTGACGCACGGAGTCATTTTGTCTGTCTAGCAACGTTTGAAATTCAAGGGCATTTATGTATGTTATTCTGGGGAAACAGCAGATTGCTATTGTCATGCAATTGTTAAATAAAATCTGTTGGAAATTACAAGCTACAGTTTGTGTTTGATTGGTAATTATTGTCTTGTCTTTATTGAGTTGAAGTATCCTTGAGCGTGTGTTCCACGTCTCACTTGTCGTGTACGTGAACAGAACCTGGCGGTATCTCAGAAGGTTTTAGTATTGTTTTACCCTTGTAAATCATCCCTGGATTAAGTTTAGTACCGTCAGCACAGCATACAAGGAGAGCAGTGTAATACATTTTTTCATGGCCACTTGTATTTATAGTTACAGTTTTAGCACCTTTCATGGCAAATTTTGTTACTCGGCAAGACAAATGTGAGAGACGCTGCGTCCATATTCGGTATTTTGCTTAGTTCCACAATGGTTTTCTATCGATGTTGAATGATAAATCGATGGAAACATAATATTTTCTCTTCATATTCGTGTGTCATTTTCTGAGAAATTTCGGTATTAGTTCAGATGCTAGGTCCATTACGCTTCATAGACCTGTAGCACCAATCAACTCCACCCTTAAAAATCTGTTAAGTTCCACTGTAGCGCTACTTACGAGCGTATATTTTAATCATTTTGCATTAATTACCTTGCCTGTTTGAAGGTGTCATTGAATCCATTTTAACACGTTATCAGCTAGCTTGAGTCATTTTGTATTCAGTCCTCCATTGCACATTTACTCTTCCTCAGTTCTTCTTTACTAGCCCGTCAGTCGTCAGTGGTGTAGGGCCGAAATGCCGCTCAGCCGCACTGTTTCCATGTCCTGCATATGCTATTACTTTCAATTTACAGCCTGCAGCATGTGAATGCCTTTTATTTATTTATTTTTTCGTTACGATACTAGGAACTAAGAAAAATGTAGCACTTTCATATCAAGTTCACTGGCAGTGTAGACTGCAATGACGCATCACAGGCTAGACAATATTCTGGGTTTGCGGTAGCAGGGTGGGAGAGAGACTATGTTAGTAAGCTTGTGAATCCCAGCAACTCGTGTTCGTCGCATCGGAGCACTGCTGCTGCCGCTTAAATCTATTACTGCCAGACAGAAATAGGTTTCCAGTGGATTCGAATACATGGCCATTTTTAAGACTGGTGGGAGTTTTAAATCGAACACCAGACAATTTTATATTAATTTCGAGTACGAGACGCACCTGAAATGTGGAGGCAATTTTTCGAAGAAAAAAATGCGTCTTACAGTCCGTAAAATACGGTACATTCACAACTTTGTTCTAATGTCACTTTACGGTGTGTGGCACTGCTTGTATCACTAGCACTTCCCAGGTTTCCCGTTCCATTCGCGAAATGTGTGTCGGAAGAGCGACTGTACCCAGACTCTTTTGGGAGTTTAATTTGTGGGTGACATATAACGCCCCCGGTAGTGCCTGCCGCTGTAATATGACGAACATCTCCGTGACGCTCTCACGTTATTAAACGATCCCACAACGATACACGATGCTCTCCGTTCTCTCTGTCTCGTCTGTTTCCTTTCCTATCCTGATAATACTCCTAGTTCACAAATGACGAGCAATGACAAAGAATCCGTGGAACGACTGTTTTGTACTGTATCAAGAAATAGCGGCGAATTCACAGTGTTCTATTTTCGTACAGAATAATAATGGATAGAAATTAGAAAAATTGGTCAAAACTCGTTCACATTGCCACAGCTAAAGTTAAGACATACAAGAGACAGAGGCGGAAGCAGGAAAACAGTCAGAATGCGCAAGTGTTTCAAGTTGTCGACATATTACGACACCGTCTGCCGAGTGAGGATAGGCATTCAGCAGAATGGAAGTTAACATAGAAAAGTAAGGCAAGCGAGACAAGTATATTCTTTTGCTCGTAAGACATGCTACCATAGTCTCACGCTAGCTCCCTTTAAATACTCCAGCTCTCTGGTAGTCGTGATGAAGTGATCACTGAGACCGATGGCAATCGCAGTAATTCTGTGGTTATGAAACTGTACTAATATATATCCTAGATGCCCCAACACAGTCTATGAACTAGTTTAAGCTGTACCGTACTCAAGGTGACGGCCTTCACCTGGTGATTTCAATTTATACATTAATGATTTACCAACCACAGCATCAGCTAAATTCATATATGCTGATGAAATCGCACTGGTAGCACAGAGCAGTAATTTGGAATATGGTGAACGAATTCTTACGGAGGATATGGAGAAGATGTCAACTTTCTTTAAGACGTGGAGACTTATCCCAATCACATCAAAAACTGAAGTCTCTTGTTCTCATCTAGCTAGCGAATCGTGCTACGAACTACAAACAAAGATTTCTGCTCAATGGACAAACGTTGAGGTACAATCCTTTCCCAAAATATCTCGGAATCACTCTAGGTAGAACCCTGAGCTACAAGGAGCACGTCACCAAGCTTTCTCATAAAGTTTGAAACGCGTACGTTTCGTATGTATTCACTACCAGCGATGGCGAGGCATGACAGAATCTCTGACCAGAGAGTTATTTATCGTTGCTAGTCTGCGCTTGACCGCGCGAGAGTTCAGTAGTGTGTGGCGAGTGGGCAGAGAGAGTCGACAGTTGGATAGTAGTAGCAGTCTGGTGCAGTTGCGTGTACCGAGTCGGCAGGATCAGTTGCGAGTTGCACTCTGTCTGCAGTAGTGGTCAGTCGGCAGTAGTTGTAGCGAGTGGACGGTTGTACTGAGCGGGGGTCGGCATGCGTCGACGGCGTGCTGTTCTTCCGATTCTGGTCAGGACTGTGGTGGACGATGTGTATTATTGTAGAAGGTAATGAAGCAGCATTGCGCTCAGCTAATAACGTATGTTAATTGTAATTAATTTGTTCAAAAAATGCCCCTATAATAATTTTTCTATAAAGTAATTTTTTTTTAAAGAAAAGGATTCATTTCAAGTTAAATAATATTTCCTATGCATTTCCTCCAAGAATCAAAATTAAATACGGCCCAGCATTGCACGGAGCTGTGCCGAAAAATAAGAGCAGATATAGATGGAGTTTTTACTGAGGTAAGAATTTTACGTTTAATTATTTCACAGGGCCGAAGGTCAGCGCTGCTGCCCTTATAAGATTTATCAGGTTTAATTATTTGTGTTGAGATGTTACATTCAGTTCATGGTTCATTATTTAATTAACATTATTGTGGGTTTAATGAGTAATCTTCATTAGTTTATGTTTGAGGGGAGTTTACATTTCTGTGGGGAGGTTACACTTGGCGACACTGCCAGGATCGTATTTCTTTGTGAATCTTCTGATAAGTAGTCAGATATCTGCTCTTATTTACTTACTATAATTAGCATTTGGCGCAACGCATTTTCTAATTTGTCAATCTTTCTTCCACAGATCATCGGCAATTTGTTGCTCTTTGTTATAATAGTGTTTGTTGGATTTTGCATTGGCTTTGTTTCATTTGTGAATAATTGTGATTAGTGTAAAAATGCCGCGAAAAACTGTTAACAGTACAGCGCGAGGTATAGTGAGTGAAATAGACGACTTAAACAACTTGACCGATAGTACTTGCGACATGTAGTATAATTATGACAATCCTCCATTTGCAGACAAGCAGTGTGTACCGACCACTAATGTTGATTTTGATCCTAGTGATGAACAGACAAATTCAATTGTGTCGTCTGTTAATCTAACGACAATTGATGACGCTGGGCGTTCTGTTGCAATGAGCGCTGCCCAGCTCAACACAACCGGTTTGCAAAATTCACGTGACGAACAGACAAATTTTTCTAATGAAAATGGACAATATAATCAGAGTACGACAGATTTATTTAATTCCGAGGTAGTGACTAACAGTGCACATCCGATTGGGAAACATTTTCAAGAATCACAGAATAACCAAATGGTTACACAAAACGTGACAATTGCAGGTACGTCATCAAACAGCACAGAGAATAGAGCGGGTAATATTGACTTGGAACAAATTATGGCAAGATTGCTACAACAACAAAGTGAAAATCTCAAACAACAACTTAGTGAAGATTTCAAACAACATTTCGATGAACATTTCAAACAACAGAACGAAATTTTCGACAACCATTTCAAACAACTTAATGAAAGTTTCAAACAGACGAATGAAACATACGACAAACTTAATGAAAGTTTCGACAACCATTTCAAACAACTTGATGAAAGTTTCGACAACCATTTCAAACAACTTAGTGAACTAATTAATGAAAGTTCCGAACTGACGAACGAAAAACAAGACAACCTTAACGAACAGGACAAACAAGTTAGTGAACAGATTACAGTCGTTACCGTGCAACGTGATGATACTAAAGAACAATTACGTGAGGATACTAAGACTTGTGCTACGAAAAATAGTGAAGAAACTAGATCTGTTGCACAAGAATTAGGTAATAGACATGCAGCCACAACAGAATCACATAGAGACGAAATAAGTGCAGTCGCCGAACAATGACCTAAAAACGCAACACAGTTACGGGACGAGTTTAATTTAAAGTCACCAGAAGTTTCGTACACTCTGAATATGGAAGTCGATAATAAATGTGAACAACAGAACAACCAAATTGACGAACGTGTTAAGGTGACAGAAATGAAAAATGTTTCAGTCACTAATACGTCACAGAATACGCCACGTTGCGAGCATTTGTCACACTCACATAGCCAGTGTCATTTAGACAATTTACAGAAACTACGTGACTTAGAATACGAAGTGACAGAGACAAATAAATTCTTATGCAACCGTGAACCTGTTCACACGTTCAGAGACGATAACGTTGATCACGAGCAATTCTTATCCGTAAGAAAATCTAAAGTATTCGAAAATGACAGAGCACAGGTACACGACGAGTTTAATTTAAAGTCGCCAGAACTGTCACACACGCTGGATACGGAAAACGATAAGAAATTTGAACAACAGATCAGCCAAATTGACAAACGTATTAAAGTAACAGAAATGAAAAATGTTTCAGTTGCTAACGCGTCACAGCGTGCGGCACATTCTGAACGTTTGTAGCACTCTCACAGCCAGTGTAACTTAAGCAATTTACAGAGACTACGCTACTTAAAATCCGAAAAGCTGCGCGACTTAAAATCTGAAAAGCTACGCAACTTGAAATCCGAAATGACACAGACAAACAGATTCTCACACAAACCTGAACGTGTTCACAAGTTCAGAGACGATAACGTTGGTTACGAGCAATTTCTATTAGTAAGAAAATCTAAGGAATTTAATAATGACAGTGCACAGATACACGATTTGAACTGTATACGACAATTTATTTTTGTACTTTCAATAGCATTGCCTGTAATGAAGAAACAACAATTAACATGGAAACAGCAATTTATTTCTGAATTTTTACGGTCATTGCCTGTAACACAAAAGCTGAAATTTATTTGCAGCGCGTAATTGACCTCAGGGGATTCATTACGCTTTAATGAATATGTGCCGTAGCGTGCGTAGGGCCCCGAGCCGTAGTAGTGCTGTTTCATCTTTAGTTTTCTGCACTACTGCCTTCTCTTCTACTATCCTTTATATCTATCAAAACAGCTCTTTAACTATTGCTCTATCTAGTATTAAGAATGTGTAAAGAAAACCCGAAATGACAAGTTATACCGAAAGTGACAGTTTTCATTAGACACTCCATAAATGATAACCACGAAAACTTTAATACAGATAAAATTGTAATCATCAGTATGTATAGCATTTTCTGCAATCGTCAAAATTATCAGCAACAGAAACCCCATTTTGGTAACAATAGACGTTTTTCGCCGCAATAGCAAAAAAACCAGCCAGTTAGCATACCTAACCAACAATGTAATGTACAAGGTCAACCAGGCTTTAATGTTTCGCCTCGTGCACGTATAGTCTCAGTTCCAACAAATAGTAACGCACGGCAGCAAGGAAATAATTACGTACAGAAAACACAATATTTCAATTCCTATCGCAATGCACCGTATAGGAATGACTATCACGACAGACGTAAAAATAATGAGCACAATTTTCAACGTATATTTAATAACAGTCGATCTTACGAACAGCAAAATCATCCACAAGAACATATTATCATGAATGAACCAGACAGTAGGTATCATCCAGAACCTAATACGTCAGGAAGAAATAATAGAACAGTACAAATAGTTGAAATGCCACAGCATCCTCCTGAAATTATAACACGCCAGATAAATTTGACCAGATACAGTACAGGTTGCATATTCCAGTAACGCAAGCAATACTTATGACACGCAGAATCTTGTTCACGAAAACGTTATTTGAAAGAAGCCATATTGAATGCACCATTTTTATCGCACCCATATCTTACTAGAAATTTCTCCATTGCCACCGACAGTTCTAACGCCGCTTTAGGCGTACATATTTTCCAGGAAATTGAAGAAGATGGTTGTATGGTAATTAAAAACATCGCTTTTGCAAGTCGCATTCTGTCACCTGCGGAACGAAATTATTCTGTTACAGAACTGGAAACATTATGTGTTGTTTGGGCTTTTACAAGATTTAGGCATTTTCTTTATGGAAGACATACCACCGTTTACACAGACCATAGAGCGATACAATTTTTACTTTCGGCTAAATTTACACACGACAGATTAAGCAGATGGAAACTTTATTTGCAGGAATTTAATTTTACAATTGTTCACATTCCCGGCACACAAAATATTGTAGCAGATGCACTATCTCGTTCTCTCGGCAACAATCAGCAAGACATCGCAACCAACTTCTGCAAAGCAAATTTCAGCGTCATGTACATTCAACAAGTTGCATTTGAAAATTTCATTTCGTCGACATTATAAGACATAGCACAAGAGCAGAGTAAAGACAACGTATGGAAAGAGATTAAACACCTTTGGCAAGATAGGAATAATGTTACGATTAGAAACCATTACACTGTACGCAATGACATTCTGTTTCGCCGCTCTCATCCTGACAGCAACAATTGGTTATTATGCGTTCCTGCTGAACTTGTTAACAAATTAATCTGGTATACTCATTTAAGTTACGAACATTACGGAGCTAGAAAATGTTTTCTTATACTGAGACAGAACTGTTATTTTGCCAACATGGAGAAACGTATACGACGAGTTTTAGCGTCATGTAAAATCTGCCAGAAAGCTAAGTCAGACACGACTTCACATATTCCTCCATTATATCCCATTTTACCTGTTAAATTAAGACATATGGCCGCTGTAGACATTTTTGGTCCGATTCCCAGAACTAATAGAGGTTTTTGCTACATCTTTGTCGCTGTCGAACTCACTTCAATATTTGTTACCTTCACTCCGTTACGCAAAGCTACTGCTAAAACTGTTTCGAAAGCATTTGTAAAACATTTTCTATTTCATGTAGGGCATGTGTTGAAAGTAATTTCTGACAATGGATCACAGTTTCGATCTGCTATATGGACACGTATGTTACGAGCTAGAAACATTTCTCCAATATATATATATATATATATATATATATATATATCCAGGTACCATGCTTCTTCGAACCCTTGTGAACGATTAATGAAAGAAATTGGTAAACTGTGTAGAATTTACTGCCATAAAAAATATATTGATTGGGACACACACATACTCTCATTCCAAGATGTAATTAATTCCACACCGAATGAATCTACTATGCTATCTCCGTCTGTTATACTGAAGAACTTGAACCACCTAACAAAATTAAAGAATTAGTAACATTTCCTACATCTCGTCGACTACGACACCATGAAATAATTGACATTGCGCTAAACAACATCAAACGTGCCGCAGAGCGACGGAGAAGAGAACAAAAACAGGCTTGTATACGCCGTGACTTTCACGTTGGACAGAAGATATTAGTACGTACACACTATTTATCCAAGAAAATAAAAGGTAGGTGCAGTAAATTTGAACTTCTATACGCAGGTCCATATCGGATTCGCAGCATTCCTCACCCCAATGTTGTACACGTCGAATCTTTGAGAACCAGAAAATCCAAAGGAAACCACCACATATCGAATATTAAACCTTTTATTGAATGAAGATACTTTATGATTTAACATGCTGTAGTGCCATTTACTAATTTGATGACCACTTACGCAATTATATTCATGTGAATACTTACTGAAGATTGTCGTATTTTTCTTGGCAAGTGCCCGGCAAGGTAAGGTTAGAAGGTCGCTCTTCTTGTCGTTACACAATAGACCGTGCACATTTTTCCAGATAAACTTACGTATCTTATGAATAATTATGCAATTTTATCTAATGACATATTAATTTTATTAAATTCTCTCTCCATTAAAGTCTTTAATTCTCGCCTCTATTAACTACACAACATACAAGCTGAACAGAAAGAAGGTCACATTTTTTGTCATCATTTTTTATGTATGTACGATTGTTTTCCTGTTTTGTTTGTATGCACTATGAAATAGTTAAGATATAGCAAACACCAGTTGACTTTGACATTTTTGCCTTATGATATCTCAACATCGTGACTACTTTACTTCTTTTTTTTTTGCTGCTACATTGTGATACACTGGGTACATTTTTGCCTCTGAACACTATCTATGTGTTTGACATATTACGTTTTCTGTCATGCTATGCTGTATGCTCAAATTATGTTACTATAAACCAGTTTTTATTTAATGGGTATATGATTTAAATGCAAGACATTAATCTTTGTTCATCATTTTCAGAAAGGAATAACGTATAAACGAAATAAATTAAACAGAAATGGGAATTTCACCTACGGAATGAACGAAAGAAGATGCAAAAAAAAAAAAAAAAAAAAAACCTTATGAGGAAGAGTAAATGGATCAGGATTAACAAGCATTAACAAGAATATACTATACACATCGTAGAATAGCAGTCTTAACTAATTTTTTCTTTCAGAATACGAAGCGATTGATGCAGGCTGTCAGACAGAACTTTACATCTTAGTTTTAGTGAGGAAATATGCTAGGAATAAGGAATAATTGTATAATGAAGTGACTTTTTTGCAGATGATAATGAATGATGATGAATAATGATGAAGAATATGCTATTATGAATAATGAAGTTTTTCTTTACAGGTGATGATAATAATGGAGTTATGATAATATGGATAATGAAGTGATGGATACTGAAGTTTTTTCTTTACAGATGAGGATGATGTTGAAGTTTATGTATTTATGCTATGTAATTATTTAAGTATTTGTTGCAGTTCGTTTTGACAGTATGTGTTATATTGCATAGTAGGATGACTGAAGGTTTTGGAAAGGACAGCTAGGGAACACATATATTTTTTATACGCATTTCACTACCTGTAATTCGGAGTTCACTACTTTTCAGCATGAAATGCGTTTCTTCTTTCAGTTTAATAATCCATTTTTGTATATTTTTCAGGATAAATTATGTATGAAATTAATGTGCTATAAGCAGTTGTTCATTAAACCCATGTCATTTATGAATGTGATTACATATACTCTACTTGTTTCATAATCTTGCTACAGCTGTCTCAAGACGAATGACGTTACACATCTTCATTTGCAGCAATAACTTAAAAGCAAATATTTTCATTCCCCAGTAATTACCTAACGCAATGCATTGCTAGCAAAAAAATGAATGGCAATGATTACTTTAATTAGATTAATTATGTGCATTATTCTGTAATACTATGATGACTTCTGATGGTTTGCAATTAGGCAATGAGTGCCAATGTTCTCTGTAAAAACAATTCATGAATATTATAATGTAAACATTATTCTGTAATATTATGATGACTTCTGATGGTTTGTAATTAGGCAATGAGTGCTAATGTTCTCTGTAAATGACTTCTGATGGTTTGCAATTAGGCAATTAATGCCAATGTTCTCTGTAAAAACAATTCATGAATATTATTATGTAAACATTATTCTGTAACACTATGATGACTTCTGATGGTTTGTAATTAGACAATGAGTGCCAATGTTCTCTGTAAAAACAATTCATGAATATTATTATGTAAACATTATTCTGTAATACTATGATGACTTCTGATAGTTTGTAATTAGACAATGAGTGCTAATGTTCTCTGTAAATGACTTCTGATGATTTGCAATTAGGCAATGAGTGCCAATGTTCTCTGTAAAAACAATTCATGAATATTATTATGTAAACATTATTCTGTAATACTATGATGACTTCTGATGGTTTGTAATTAGACAATGAGTGCTAATGTTCTCTGTAAATGACTTCCGATGATTTGCAATTAGGCAATGAGTGCCAATGTTATCTGTAAAAACAATTCATGAATATTATTATGTAAACATTATTCTGTAATACTATGATGACTTCTGATGGTTTGTAATTAAACAATGAGTGCTAATGTTCTCTGTAAATGACTTCTGATGATTTGCAATTAGGCAATGAGTGCCAATGTTATCTGTAAAAACAATTCATGAATATTATTATGTAAACATTATTCTGTAATACTATGATGACTTCTGATGGTTTGTAATTAAACAATGAGTGCTAATGTTCTCTGTAAATGACTTCTGATGGTTTACAATTAGGCAATGAGTGCCAATGTTCTCTGTAAAGTTACTCATGAACATTATTCTGTAATACTACATACATGGTACAGAAATGTTCAATAACTGGGCAATGAGTGCCACCCATTACTAATGTAATTCTCAATGAAGACTAGTATGTGACTTAATGTCCTTCACCTTCTAATCTAATTACCTGGAATTACTGCAATATCTGTTTGTCCTGTATATCCTCATGATCATGGAGCACTATATTTGGTTTTTGCACTAATTCTACGTTGTTGTAAGAGACAAGAACGTGGTGTTGACACGACATGTTGTCCACCACCATGAGCGATGAAGATGCTATTATGGTCCCACTGTTTGGTGTACCTAATGTACTACGAAAAGGATAACATGGAATATTACTACGGCATTTCACTGTCTTGGCTACACTGATTAATACTTCTGGGAAAAGAACTTTAGATTGCCTCACTTGGTGTTGTGCTTCTGTAGAAAGATATGGACTTTCAGTGCAGCTGCGTGCAACCTAAAGTGCTACAACCATGACGCAATCCTTCCCTTTCCTATCCTAATTCTTGTGACATAGTGAAAAAAATCATTTTGTTATCATGATTTGTATTTATGGTCTATGCATTTTTTTGATTTGCAAATATGTTCTGAACTACATTGCATGTGCACTTTTGTCATTTTGTTAACATGATTTCTACTCATTGCATATAAATTTTTTATGATTTGCTGATATGTTCTGTACTCATTGTATATATATTTTGTCATTACCTGATATGTTCTGTACTCAGTTCATGTGCACTATATTTACTTCATGTTCTACACCTATGTATCTGTATATTCTGTGATTATAAAGTTAGTTAGTTAAGAAAAAAATTGTTGCTCATGGCAAGTCCAAATGACTGACCATCGCTGCCAAATTTCCCCCCCCCCCCCCCCCCCCCCCCAGTGGAGGGTTATGAAACGCGTACGTTTCGTATGTATTCATTACCAGCGATGGCGAGGCATGACAGAATCTCTGACCAGAGAGTTATTTATCGTTGCTAGTTTGCGCTTGACCGCGCGAGAGTTCAGCAGTGTGTGGCGAGTGGGCAGAGCGAGTCGACAGTTGGATAGTAGTAGCAGTCTGGTGCAGTTGCGTGTACCGAGTCGGCAGGATCAGCTGCGAGTTGCACTCTGTCTGCAGTAGTGGTCAGTCGGCAGTAGTTGTAGCGAGTGGACGGGTGTACTGAGCGGAGGTCGGCATGCGTCGACGTCGTGCTATTCTTCCGAATCTGGTATGGATTGTGGTGGACGATGTGTATTATTGTAGAAGGTAATGAAGCAGCATTGCGCTCAGCTAATAACGTATGTTAATTGTAATTAATTTGTTCAAAAAATGCCCCTATAATAATTTTTCTATAAAGTAATTTTTTTTAAAGAAAAGGATTCATTTCAAGTTAAATAATATTTCCTATGCATTTCCTCCAAGAATCAAAATTAAATACAGCCCAGCATTGCACGGAGCTGTGCCGAAAAATAAGAGCAGATATAGATGGAGTTTTTACTGAGGTAAGAATTTTACGTTTAATTATTTCACAGGGCCGAAGGTCAGCGCTGCTGCCCTTATCAGATTTATCAGGTTTAATTATTTGTGTTGAGATGTTACATTCAGTTCATGGTTCATTATTTAATTAACATTATTGTGGGTTTAATGAGTAATCTTCATTAGTTTATGTTTGTTGGGAGTTTACATTCTGTGGGGAGGTTACAAGTTGCTGCAAGGAACAACATACTATCAGTCTTGTGTACTCTGCTGCCGAGTACTGTGCACCTGTCTGGCTGGAAAGTGTACATGTGATGAAGGTATACACAAAACTCAATGACACAAGGCGCTGCATTACTAGTTGCATCAAATCAACCCCATGCCACTGGTTACCTGTATTGAGTTACATCCCTCCACCTCACTTAAGGTGTAAACAAGCTCTACTGAGGGAGGCCAAGAGAATCTCTGCATCACCCTCTCCACCACTGCACCAGGAATTCTGTCATCCGCCACAGCAACGAGTGCGATCAAGAAGACTAGCAAGTGTTACTGCAGGACAACTTATCGCGGATGGTTTTGATCTAAATGAAAGCTGGAAGCATGAATGGCGAACAAAAACATTGGGATCAAGAGCCCATCACCTTGATCCCAAAAAGAAGCCAAAACGTTTTGAGCTACCGAGGAACCTCTGGTGCTCAACAGGTTAAGGACTGGACATGGTTGTTGTAACTACTCCAGGTAAAAATGGGGCTGGATCAGTTCACCAATGAGTGAATGTAATCAAGGAGAGCAGACAATTGAACATGTAGTACAAACCTGTCCACTTCATTCATACCCGGGAATTCCCGACGACTTGTTCACTCTCACGCCCAGGTTAATTAATTGGTTGAAAAACACGAACTTTAAAGTTTAATCTTGTCTTATATCATATGTATATTGTATAAAATCACTTGTCTTATATCAACTGTATATTGTATATAATCACCATACGATTAAATAAAAATCTGATGAACTTCGTGCTGCTCGCTGTCTACGTAACGTAGCTTCTGAATAATGAATATGAAAGGGATCCTCCTAATGTAGTAATGTGGCGTGACCAAAACATTGCCAGGATCAGGGTCATGACGGTGTCGTGACGTACGTCGTGATCTTTCATTGTGAGGTGAATTGGGATGGTAACTGCCTTCGCCGCTGAGGTGCTACGTCTGGGGAAGGCCAGCGTCGTACGGTCGACGGCTTCTCAGTGACCGGCGGTTCGGCCATCAGGTTAGTGTGTGAACGGAAGCGTGAGATGGTGTGCTGCTGTCTGGTTGCGGTTGAGCGGCGTCTTTGTATGCAGCGGCGCTCGAAGATATCGTGACGACGGATGCATCGTAATCTCTGCTATGGCAGAGCCGCTGCCGGCTTGCACAAGCTGCGGGAGGGCTTGATTGGCGATCCTGGTGGCGCCCACTAGAGGACGACATGGCAATAGACGCGTTGTGGTTTGTCTGCAGAAAGTTTAAGTAACAAGTGGTGTACTAGTGATGCTCGGCTTGCGGCCGTCGCCCATGGAGATTGCCTGTGGTGCTGCAGCACACTACCATCTAGTTGTAGACGTTGTGCCGCAAGTAGAGTGCGCAAGGTGTAGCCAGGTATATGGCATGAGCAACTTGGAAGTAAGAAGATGCAGGAAGTGCTATACTGTTAAAGACGGAAACGATGCCAAAACCCGATCTAAGAGCCTACCATCCCGTTTCTGACTGAGCCATGCGTGACTCGTGTTCGTACCATCTCTTATTTAACACCCTATTTTCACTGTACTGCCACCTCGTTATGTTAATTTTCAATTACTGTTGTCACTAAGTTGCTGCGTTGCCTGCCCGTGAGCAGCAGCGACAGCGCTTATCGATAGAGGCAAAGCCGTATTATCTTTGCAGGATTGCTATTACTTCCGGGTCGTCGTGTGTCGTCCAACTTGGTTGGAACGCGCCAGCAGTGGAGTTCGGACCTGCAGTCAGTTTGGACGCGGCAGAAGTTCGGTCGGGTTGGAGCGGCAGTCAAGTCCGGATACCCATGACTCGCCCGACCGTAGCCGGCACACATGGCTGGGGACGGTCTCGGTTGATTGTCGGTTGGTCGTCCTAATGGACGACGTGTATTTGCTCGCCAATCGCTTATGAGTTGGCGGTGTGTTTCTCAACTCGTGGCTCGTCCTAGTGATTGCACAGTCACTGCTTTTAGCATTGGTCGCGTTCTTCATCCACGTGTTTGTGAAATTGTGTGCAGTCTGTGATGTTCACTGCCCAGTTAATTTAGTGCTGTTTTCGGTTGGCGCAGTCGCGTTGTAACACCAGTGGGGCATGCAGCGCCAGGGAGGCGCTAATAGCCATCACTCGCCGATGATTACCGACACACATGATTTGAGTGGGGACGACTTTGGTTGATCGTCGATCGGTCGTCTTGTCGGACGACGTATATTTGGCCGGTGATCGCTTATAGGTTGGCTGTGAGTGCCAACTCGTGATTCGTCCTTGTTTTGCTCAGTCACTGCCGTTAGCATTGTCTAGTTCTTCGTGTAACTGTGTGTAGTTTATGTGATTTGACTGACCAGTTATTTAAAGGTTGTCGGCGTACTGGCTCTGAATTGTTCGGTTGGCGTGGAGTAGCGAGGAAGGACAGGATAGCTATCACTCGCCCGACGATTGCCGTCACACATGTTTGAATGGCAATGACTTTGCTTGGCTGTTTGGTCGGTCGTCTGATTAGACGACGTGTATTTGGGCCGTCCACCGTTTATGGGTTGTCTGTGATCCATTCTGGTTGTTGTTCCAGTCTACGCTGTTAGCATCGTTTAAGTTTTGGTACAAGTGTGTAGCGGAACTGATCTTGATCATTGGTTTGTTGACTGTCTGTCGGTTGGGTTGTCGTCGGATCGTGAATGGTTGGCCCGACTGCTTGTCTCCCCTAAGCGAACGTTAATGTTTGAATTACAGGCCGACCCTCGAACATCTGAGCGCCCTTGGGTGTACTGCCCTATTTTTTATTTGTTCGTGTTCTTTGTACTTGTATGGCTGCTAGACAATTTTTTTAAAAATTAGAGTTCTTTTTCTCTTAAGGCCTTCAGCCTAAATTAAAGAACTGTTTGCGTAAGGCCTTTGGTATTTTAAAAAAAATTAACGTTATGGAGTTTTAAGTGTTAGGTCTTCAGCCGATTTGAATTTAACTTGTTTACTTCAGCCTAACTAAAGAACTGTTTTAAGAAGAGGCTTGCCTGTTAAATGTATGATTATGCTTGCGTTTTAAGTTATTGGACTTCAGTCGTTTTTAAATTAAAGTGGCTTTTAGCCGGTAATTAAGTCCCAAGGATTAAAGCAGTGTGTTTTTTAAATAAAAAAAAATATTTTTTTGGGCTCTTGTAATGTTTGATATAATAAAGTTGTATGTTCGAGTGTAACTGACAGCCCATATATTGGACCCTTCCCACAATTTATACCATCTGTCCTGTCCTGCAGGATTACCAAGGCGTTTCAATGACGTCATTGTCTGATGAAAAGGGTACATACTGAAGGTTCATTAACCAGGCAGAAGCCTCTCAACCACTACTTACAACAATTATTAAAATGACAGTCACAATCGCATGATTTATTTTGTCGCCAACCCGCGATGGGGTCATCTTCAGGACAATTTACACCATTTGGTCGCTCTCTGGAGTCGTTACCCTGCCTGTGCGAAATTTAGCACAGAGATGTGCCACCGCTGGCAGCAAGATCAGCTCTGACCTGACTGGTCGCTGAATAGGACTGAACTTGGTCGACAGTTATGGGTACATCATTCCACGCCATGCTGCTTCCACTCTATATCACAGTGCATCCAGTTTGTTGGCGGGTAGAGACCCGCCAGCTGTTATTGTACATGCGCTGAGGATAGCGTTCAGCCAATATCTTTGCACCTACGATGCTGCTCAAAAATTTCACAATGTAGAAACTAAAATCTAGAATCAAGTATAATATCCCATTTAAAATAAACATTAAATTATAACTTACTGTGCAGTGCGTGAGTATGGCAGTATGATGCGCAAAAATAGGCTAACACAGGTGAGCACCTGTTGTGGATGCTGAAGTGAAGTTGCCTGAATGGCGGCTGATCAGCAACTGCCGCCTCCCTAGAACTCGTATGTTTTCTTTATACCAACTGTAAAAATTAACCAAAAGTTGAGCTAAAATAAGTGTTTCTTTTTGTGTTATGCCTTTAGTTTGTATTTTAGTACTTCAAGGTCATCTGCATTCAGATCTCATCGATTTTAAGGTTCCTAAATGATCGTTGATTATTCATCTTTTTCTCATGGTCTGATGTGATAGAAGAAGAAACAGGAGTCGATTTAAAAGAGCTTTGGAGGACTTACGGTCAAATAAGGCAGAAGGGATAGATAACATTCCATCATAATTTCTAAAATCATTGGAGGTAGAGGCAACAAAACGACTATTCACGTTGGTGTGTAGAATATATGAGTCTGGCGACATACCATCTGACTTTCGGAAAAGCATCATCCACACAATTCCGAAGACGGCGAGAGCTGACAAGTGCGAGAATTATCGCACAATCAGCTTAACAGCTCATGCATCGAAGCTGCTTACAAGAATAATATACAAAAGAATGGAAAAGAAAATTGAGAATGCGCTAGGTGACGATCAGTTGGCTTTAGGAAAAGTAAAGGGACCAGAGAGGCAATTTTGACGTTACGGCTAATAATGGATCAAGGCTAAAGAAAAATCAAGACACTTTCATAGGATTCGTCGACCTGGAAAAAGCGTTCGACAATATAAAATGGTGCAAGTTGTTCGAGATTCTGAAAGAAGTAGGGGTAAGCTATAGGGAGAGATGGGTCATGTACAATATGTACAACAACCAAGAGGGAATAATAAGAGTGGACGATCAAGAACGAAGTGCTCGTATTAAGAAGGGTGTAAGACAAGGCTGTAGCCTTTCGCCCCTACTCTTCAATCTGTACATCGAGGAAGCATTGATGGAAATAAAAGAAAGGTTCAGGAGTGGAATTAAAATACAAGGTGAAAGGATATCAGTGATACGATTCGCTGATGACATTGCTATCCTGAGTGAAAGTGAAGAAGAATTAAATGATCTGCTGAACGGAATGAACAGTCTAATGAGTACACAGTATGGTTTGAGAGTAAATCGGAGAAAGACGAAGGTCATGAGAAGTAGTAGAAATGAGAACAGCGAGAAACTTAACATCAGGATTGATGGTCACGAAGTCAATGAAGTTAAGGAAATCTGCTATCTAGGCAGTAAAATAACCAATGACGGACGGAGCAAGGAGGACATCAAAAGTAGACTCGCTATGGCAAAAAAGGCATTTCTGGCCAAGAGAAGTCTACTAATATCAAATACCGGCCTTAATTTGAGGAAGAAATTTCTGAGGATGTACGTCTGGAGTACAGCATTGTATGGTAGTGAAACATGGACTGTGGGAAAACCGGAACAGAAGAGAATCGAAGCATTTGAGATGTGGTGCTATAGACAAATGTTGAAAATTAGGTGGACTGATAAGGTAAGGAATGAGGAGGTTCTACGCAGAATCGGAGAGGAAAGGAATATGTGGAAAACACTGATAAGGAGAAGGCACAGGATGATAGGACATCTGCTAAGACATGAGGGAATGACTTCCATGGTACTAGAGGGAACTGCAGAGGGCAAAACCTGTAGAGGAAGACAGAGATTGGAATACGTCAAGCAAATAATTGATGAGGTAGGTTGCAAGTGCTACTCTGAGATGAAGAGGTTAGCACAGGAAAGGAATTCGTGGAGGGCCGCATCAAACCAGTCAGTAGAAAAACCGTTTCTCAGAACGTTATGTGAAAAAAGCATACGGGTAAGAGATCGCGTGAAGGGACTTGGTGGTGAAATACTCTAGCCTGTCAAGTCGCAACATCTTATATCTCTAAGTTTAAACTGAAAGGGCCGCAGCAGCACATTATTAAGCGGAATTAGCCACAATGAGTGAAAAATTGCAGAGACCCTGCTTACTAGGCACGTGCATTAACCTCTGCGCCAACCAGGACACCGCGTCATCGCAATTGGGTGGACATCTCTGTACCACCTCATGGCGATTCACATTTCCACCGAGCACCACCTGTCCGTAGTCTACGTCCACTGACTCCATGTTCACTTCTCTGAGATTCTCACAGGGGATCAAAAGTATGTGTGCAGCCGCACTGAAGAAGGTGGATCCATTGCCCAGCTAGACGTATCAATTGTATGAATGCGTCGTGTCTGTTCTTTCGAACATCTCGTGATGCACACATATGTCTAATCTCATATGGGAATCTCAGAGTAGCTAACACGAAGCCAATGGACAGGGACTGCAGCTAGGTGATGCTCGGTGGGACTGCGTATCGGCCATGAGGTGCGCCAGGACAATCCACGCACTTGCGATAACGCTGTATCCCGGATGGTGCAGTGGTTAACGCACTTGCCTAGTAAATATGCCGGCAAGGTAGCTCAGTGTGTTTGGTCAGAGGCTTTAGCTACCTACTGTGACAAAAAAAACTGTGTAAACGGATCAACGAAAAACCTGAAGAGTGTCATCGGACGTCCGCCACGAATAAATTCAACGAACAAATTCAACGAACAATAAGGAAAAAATTATATTAACAAAAAAGAAGTATGAAATGCCGAGTTCGAAGCCTGGTCCAGATTGCATTTTCACTGGTCACCTCTGATGCCGCTTAATGTCCTGCTGCAGCTAAGTGCAGTGGTCCCCTTCAATTTACATACTATGTTTCACAGCTACGGATTCTGCGTGGTATCTACTCTTTCAGACATGTCCAAAAAACCACTAATTACTCCTATTATCTTATCTCATTTGGGTTTCCCTAAAAGAGATAATGCACCCAAGTGCCAAATATTCGTGCAAATAATTTTGCTTTACATGAACTTCCGTAGATATTAATGAGGAATCGCTATTCACTTGCGAGTAATTATTTACGAGGACAGTCAAAGAATGTATCGAAGTTGAGTTGAAGGTTGCGATACTCTGGAACAGCTCCAACAGGCTTTTAAGGGGCTCTGGAACGCCCTATACTTGCAATGTTAAAATAACGCTTATAAATTACATCTTTCCTCACAAAGTATTTGAGGTAGGAAGTTGAACTTTTTACAGATTATTTATTGGAATTGGGCTACAACTTAACACAGGGATTTTACAAAATTTTAGTTCAGTTATTAAAGATGATTTTTTTTCAATTGTAATGAAAATTCACAACATTTTTTTGCAATTTTTTATTTATATATTCAAAAATATACAGTTTTTTGGAAAAAGGCTGTGTTAAATTATGCAGAAGGTACTGTGTAACATTTACTGAAAGTTTGAAACAAATATGTTTGGAAGATCCTTAGAAAACATGTAATTAGTATGAGAAAATAAAAGTTTTGGGAATCGAGCGACAAAGATTGGATTAACTTTTTAGTGCATTCCAGGTCCATAGGATGGATTATCTTCATCCTCTGCAAACTCCTCCTCCAGCTTCCACTTGTTCCTCCTCCTGTTAACTCTTGCTTGTATTTCTAGACTCTTTATAGCCCTGTCTGCAGCCCGAAGGCGTTCCTTGTCTAAAGCAAGCATCGCTCGTACCATGTTAGAACCTATCTTCATTCCCATATTTCTAAATACCTTGCACCTTACAATGTTGCCATCATTGAAAGTCGCAACAGCATCATACACACCAAAGTGAAGTGTTTCTATTCCAACAAATACAGTCTTGGGGATTCTCGACCATATAACACTATTTACACTTTCATTGGGGTTTTGAGTTTTTCCGTGAATACACTTTTTCAACAGTTCAGGTGCTGCTAGGTCTCTGAAAATAGGTTTTATCGCCTCCATTATTGCATGAGGCAGACTATGCTTATGAGTGTACACTTCACCAGTTAGCAATCCTTTGTTATATTTACACCAACTGTCTTCTTCTTTGGGACACAAGCTATGTTGGGCATTTTCATCGTCTTTATTGTTTACAGTAATAACACATACCTTTGGCTTTCCAACATTTCTCCTTTTCTTAAAAGCCTTCAGAGGATTTCTAATAACTTTACTTTTACTCATTATTATACTTCAACAAAACAGAGACTCAAGAAACAGAATTACGAGTAATTACGAATATTTTCGAGATAACGACAGAGTAAATAAACATGAAACAATCGACAATCACACCAGCGATATATATTGAACCATCACAGGTTAGCCACAACACATACTTTATCTCACATCACTAAAATGTACCTGATGAACACGGACGTTAATAATAACACCATTTGACAGCAGTTTAACAGCGCCACAGTGGGTCACGCCCATGTAGAACACATTTCAAAAAAAATTTAAAAATAGTTGTAGTCTTCGGAATTGAATAAATTATATATCTATTAAAAGGTAATAGTCTGCAGATTCAGAAAACGCAAAAAAGTAAAAATTGAACTTTTCATGATCTTGAGCCTTTCCGGAGCCCCTTAAGTGTATTTATGGAAAAAGCCACAAGTGAAGACATATCCATTTCTACAACATTTTAAAATGCTAATATTTATTTTTGAGTACGTAGTCAAGGATTAGAAGTCCACAAAAAAATAAGCAAACAGACGAACGTCAGATTTACAGAATCAGCTAACCTGCTTAACACGTTATCAACTTCAAATTGCAAATGAAAACCATGTAGCGGATGTCGGTGGCAGAGAAATTCATTCATAGCATGTAAGAGTGGATAGCACCTTCCGGTAACATTTAAACCTAAACGAATACAATGTACTGAAATTTTGAATAGTGTCCGATGAATAGTGCTTGCTTTCTGCTTTTGGATCTCTGTTCATAATTATTTGATCGAAATGGGGTTGCTACCAAAAGATAACAGGGATGACTATTAAAGATAATCCCTTAAAACGTAAAGTTATAAAAATGATTTACTGGTGTACATTATTCACTTACATTCTGAATGTAAACGTTGACACTGAGATTAAATATTTATGTTATGAATATTCATGAAGTAATTAGTCTTTGAATTAGACTACGTTAATCATTTCCATATTAATGAAAGTATAGCCTTTCAATTACGTTCCAATATCTGTACCTAGATTGAAGAATAGAAAATATGCTGTGATTTGTGGTCAAATATAAATGATGCAATACGTTCTATGCCTGTGCTTTGTAGTGAAATAATAGATTTTCGCAGGCCGTGGTGGCTGAGCGGTTCTAGGCGCTACAGTCTGGAACCGCGCGACCGCTACGGTCGCAGGTTCGAATCCTGCCTCGGACATGGATGTGTGTGATGTCCTTAGGTTAGTTCGATTTAAATAGTTCTAAGTTCTAGGGGACTGATGACCTCAGAAGTTAAGTCCCATAGTGCTCAGAGCCATTTGAACCAATAAATTTTCTATGGGCTGCAGTATTCAGCTACTTTGTGAGATATCTCCTCCTCTTTCAGTGAATGTTACAACTTACACAAGTGTCTCATCTGGCAATATGTTACTTTCTCTCAAAGACAGCCACATCGGTAAAGTGTTTCACCGTACCCAGTACCATATAAATTAGAAATTTACAAGAAAACCTTATGTTTTCTTGCAAATACGTTGAATCTAATTGAAATTCATTTGTAATATAACGTAAGTTTAGGGCAGCCGAAGAAATTTCAGTCTTCAGGTGTATGTCAGTTATCGACTTTGCACATGGAATCGATTTATTATGTATGAAAAAGAAAAAAATAATACTAATAATATGGCAGGGTAGTGGAAGAATTTTTTGCATCATGCTGGAACGTCGACGATTGCACTTCATGTAAATGAATCGTATTAACTTTATTTTTAACTATTGTCATCTGTTTCGGTTATGTAACAGCCATCATCAAGTTTACATGAGACGCCATTCGAGGAACCGCTGTATTGTTACTAAACAGTATCTATCCGTGAACAGTGATCCAACGAATTTAAGAACTAATGTTCAAGTCCACATACCGTTACTGACGAATTTTTTTATCAGGAAAAAGTATACACACTTAAGGAAATTTGCATGTCAATATTATAAATGTATTTAAACTATTCACATGGAAGAAATCGTGGACATTAACGCACATTTCATGTTCATTTTATTAACGATAGTATTTATTTCATTTCATCAGCATCCAATGTAATAATTTTAATATTAAAAAAAGAACACGAACTGCACTATGCTATAACAAGGACCTAATTTTCGCTTGTTTCTCATTGCAGATGGTCAGATATTAAAAAATTAATATTTTTTTTATTTATCAAAATATATACTCAACATATGGAACAAATTCCCACTATCGACAGGCAGATTTGAATCACACACTCGCCTGTAAATCGGGACCTTGCCCCACGGAGCTTACACTAATGTCCTCTTACCGATTTTTTGGGACTCCAAACATCTGTTGTAGCGTTACACCGCACCACTCTTACCAACCTCTGTTGAGTCTCCACTTCTTTCGGAAATGTACTCTGCCTTTGTAAGGTTCCTGGATTCTAAAGGAATGTGGTATGAATTTTCACAATGAGATATGCAGGGCGAGAAACACATCTACGTTCATATGTTAGAGACTGTAGCTCGGGAACTTAGGATGTACGTAACTGAAATCGAAACCATACCGATTAAAGCTTTTACAAGCTTCAACAAAAATGTCATCAATATATAGGTTGTGTCGGCAGCGAAGTTGTACATCGGTGTATCAATGATTCATGCACAACATTTTCCATTCCCAGAGACAAATAGTTGTCTCTTAGATTAACTTTCCTTCGTACTGAATTGGGAACAACAATTTTAACGTAGGTGCTGAGATCCTAAAACTATAACCCACAAACGTCTTATAATCTTCAATCGGAATGTTTTCCTTATTTGTATATGTAGCATAAGCCAAAGGAATAGTTGGAAACTGTCACCATTCTGTAGGAATTGTAAGCGTCAATGAACAGTCGCCATTGATCAGGAACGTGAATAAACTCAGTGCAGTCATCATACTTCTAAAGTCTTTGCAGTATGTGAGATCACCCTCTGTTTAAGAGAATTTCGCTAACGCTTTACTTTTGTTACAAATAATACGCACTTTCAGAGTCTTGTTGGTATTTCCGCCACTTTAAACATGATGCCAAAGGTTCAGACCTATTTTTGGGAAGTAGGACATCGCTATTGCAGTGAGTTCTCCTTTTGTCATCTCGTTAATCGAGAATGATACATTTGGAGATATGTCTGTATCTCTCTAAGTGAATAATTTTTCATCTTCAGTTAAGAAGAAAGAAACGATATTTGTAGAAAACAGCCATTGGGCAGTTACTGGTAATAGTTTTAATTCGAAAACTAGAGTTAACCAGGGAATATTCTAATGACTTGTGTGGTATCAACTGAGTAATACTTTTCTCATTACATTTCCGCAACGTATTGTTATTTTGAATACAGAGGACTGTCGTAAAGTGTGAATTATCATCTCAAAAAATAAACTTACGTATTTCATTATGTTGTTTGGAGGGACATGTTTCCAGTTCCAGTACACAATGAAATCGTCGCACCAGCTTAACGTAGTAAGCAATGTCATCCAGAGAAAATGGCGCAGCCCACTTTTGAGTGGGTGGAGATGCACCATTTTTCTATCCCTCCCCTGTTGCACGCTGCCATCTGTGGTGCGAGGATTTCAGTATGTGCCAGAACTGCAGACATCTACCAGCGAACGAACGAAGAATAAATTACAGTTTATTATTTTTTCGGAGAGATAAAACATTATGACAACCCTCCTTGTAGTGTTACATACCATTGTAGGCCGCTAAAACCATCAAGGATCCATAACGCATTCTCCCGTTTCGACATGTTCAGCATGAAAGAAATAGTATAACTCTTTTCTCCGCATCTGGATAAACAATGAGTGTCTCACAGAAGCCACAAGACGCTTCAGTGAAGCTGCCTCTCCCGGCTACAGGCGGAAGTGGAATTTTGGGCTGGACATCACTACAGCTCATGACAGTTGTTATGACTTACGTAACACAGAAATCATTTTCGTCTGTATTCTCAAACATTAAGTAGCCGAACTAGGTTTGGAGTCCTTCAGCGACTAACACCTAGTCGGAATTTAATCTAAACGAGTGACGCAAAATTCACTTGTTCGTCTTTACAACTACGGAGGGAACAATTTTTGAAAGTTGTTAACGATGTTAAATCTGAGATATGATCTGCTTATAAGCCCAATATCTATTGATTTCATTTTCAGGCATCAGGTTATTTACATATGTCGACTAAAACTAACAATGGAAGAAAATTACTGCATACGAAAGGCTATAGTGTAAGGGACGAATGTAATAAACGAAAACACTATGCTTTGCAGCAACACACTCTTTACCGTTCTGGGGGAACTGATGCAGGACACCGAACAGAAAGCACGCACTCGCAAAAGAACCACTTCCCCATGACACTCTGAGGCATAAGTAAGGAACAGAATTCGTCGTAACTCCCGCTGTAGTTTTCATAGCATTTTCGCAACATGCGATACTCCTCTCCCGACACATGCGAACAGCAAAATGGCGTAATGTTCTGTATTATAAACGAAGTGCGAGAGTTTTGTTTTTCTGTGTATAGAATCAGCTACATGCCGTCCAATGAACGTGAGTACACGAATAACTAAGTAGCAACCCAGTACACATCAAAACTGTATTCCACAACACTACTGCAAATCCAAGTGTATAACGCTGACAAACGTAAGTTGACCTTTAATATCTGTTTATTAACAGCAGCTTACACAATTGCAGATGACATGATGTACGCTGAGAAAAAACGGTAACAGAAAAAGCACAGAAAATATACCGCAAACAGTGGCAATAATTCTTTAAAACGTGCCATAACTTACAAAAACATAAGGTAGTATGAAAATATCCACAGAAAACTATATTTCCAAAAAGTGTTTTGCATCAAGGTTGACTCACAGTTCCCATGTTGTTGTTCTTCTGTGCAAACACGGACCAAATGGAAGAGTTCCAAGATAAAGTTATTGCTCCCCATCATAGTCTTAAAAGCGTGTCCGTTAACGCTTTCCTTTATTGTCAGATTATTATTTCTTCATAGTCCTGTACGACTACCGAAGTCGTATAACCTTTATGTTCTTATGCTTCTTATTGTTTAGTATAACATTTCAGTGTAATATTGTAATTGTGTAAAGTTTCAGTGTGAAAATCCGAAAGTGACTGGAAGTTTCTGATGGTGGTTGTTGTGTATTTTTTAAAGTATGTAGCCCATTTACGTTCTGAATAACACATGTACCTGTTTAACTCTGTAAGTGTAGAATGGTACAGAATTTTCAGTCTTCCAACTACCAAGACTATGATATTAACTTACGAATAGAGCGACCGTATGCTGTTACCTATACTATTCTCAGTTTATACAGAAATCTGTAATTACTCGCGGTTCCCTAACCATACTGAACAATATTTTGTCGTGTCCCCTATAATAATCCTTACCTCCGCATCAAAGATAACTAAACTCAACGCTGCTCTGCCGCTATAACAGTAATAAAAAACTTCGCTGTTCGTCTACCTGAAATAAATCATTCTGCCTGTCCATAGTGCCGTGCCTGTGAGCATATTTGTGGTAAAAACGCTTTTGGTTGGTAAACGGAAATGCATATTGTCATGGTAAAGAGTCAAAGCCATTTACACTCTAAAGTTATATTAGAGTACAGAAAACATACAGTAAAGTATTTCGGTTACATCTGAGTGAAGCCCACGAACCTCTTTTCGACATTGCTGGTAACATTCACATGGACCTTAACATGAGACAGAAAGCAGACTTTTAGCAAACTCTTATTCCTGCAGTGGGTACGCTGTGAAGATGTGAAAAATGACGCAATAGCTTACTGAACCCATGCGTGGTAATCGTATCTATCCATACGATGTTATGTTGATCAGGAACAAAATTCCTACAGATGACTCGCAAAATGAAAAATCTTCCCCTGCCATATAGGTCAAATATTAGCAACCACAGGAAACGCAAAAGCGCCGATGAGCATTACCTTTTGCACCGATACCCGATATGAAGAAAGCAGCATCTCGAATGTAAGACTGCACACCATTCTGCCGTTGTGAAACAGTTGCTCGGCAAGTAGCGAGACAGTAAGTGACATCATCTATTTGTAACAACATTAACATTGGCAGCCCAAAAGCTATCTCCTAGATCCGTGAATCAGGAAGAAAGCTCGCTGTGGCAAAGATTACAGCTACTGCCACTTCTCCTTATAAAAGAACCGGCTACAGCGTAGTTTGTTCCTAGCACCGGGGCAGTACGTCTGCGTGGCCATAGCCAGGTATCGACCACAGCACGTGAGGTGCCTTTGCCCCCTCGGTGATAAACTACTACACGACCCGTGAGCCTTCTCAAGCCCCACGGTAGAACTAAGGCGTGACCACTAGGCGGCGATCCCACGGGCGTGCTGGACAACTTGTTTACGCCCCTAGGACACTCTCAGGTGCGTCTGTTATGGCTGCCACTGCCGCTCAGCCCTGCTCTCCTAATAGGGCGAACGGGGTACCCCTTGAGTCCATTAGTCATAGTTGTGTCACCATGCATGGGTCTCTCGTGCTAGTCTTCGTGAATCCGTAATTAGGCAAACCTTTAGTCAGCCTATGCACCTCTAACATCATCAGGGTGGGTGCGATCTGTACTGTCATGAAAGCTGAATGAATTCACAACTACCAAGGTCACTAAAATCGATTATTCATATAGGTGACCAATTTCGGCAATTCTCTGCTGGCAACTTCGTATCCGGAAAAGATGCGACCGAAAGTGCTACGGTACAGCTACTAACATAACAGCACAAACAATTATGTCCAAAATTTTACAATACTTGGAATACCAACATACCATGAGGTGCCAAAGAAACTGGTAGTGCCACGCATATTCAAATCTAAACAGGCAGAATACGGTGCTGCCATCGGCAACTCCTATACAAGACAGCAAGTGTTTGGCGCAGTTGTTAAATCGGTTAATGCTGCTACGATGGAAGGTTATCGAGATTTAAGTGAGTTTGAACGTGGTGCTACAGTCGGCGCACGAACGATGCGACACAGCATCTCCGAGGTAGCGATGAAGTGGGGATTTTCCCGTACGAACATTTCACGAGTGTACCTTGAATATCATGAATCTGGTAAGACATCAAATCTCCGACATCCCTGCAGTTGGAAAAAAATCCTGCAAGAACGGGACCAACGACAACTGAAGAAAATCGTTCAACGTTACAGAAGTACAAGCCTTCTACAAATTGCTGCAGATTTCGATTCTGGGACATCAACAAGTGTCAGCGTGAGAACTATTCAACGAACCATCATCGATATGGGTTCTCACAGGCGAAGGCCCACTCGTTTACCCTTGATAACTACACGACACAAAGATTTCGCCTCACCTGTGCCCGTCAACAGCGACATTGGACTGTTGATGACTGGAAACAAGTTGCCTGGTCGGACGAGTCTCGTTTCAAATTGTATCTAGCAGATGGACGAGTATGGGCATGGAGACAACCTCATGAATCCATGGACCCAGCACTTCATCGGGGGACTGTTCAAGCTGGTGGAGGCTCTGTAATGGACGTGTGAAGTGAATGGGACCCCTGACACGTCGAGATACGACTCTGACAGTTGACACGTACGTAAGCATTCTGTCTAATCACCTGCATCCATTTATGTCCACTGTACATTCCGATGGACTTGAGCAACTCCAGCAGGACAATGTGAGACCCCGCACATCCAGAATTGCTTCCAAGTGGCTCCAGGAACACTCTTCTGAGCTAAAACTTCCGCTGCCCACGAAACTCCCCAGAGATGAACAATAATGAGCATATCTGGGATGCCTTGCAACATGTTGTTCAGAAGAGTTCTCCACCCCGTCGTACTCTTAGAGATTTATGGACATCCCTGCAGGGTTCATGGTATCACTTCCCTCAAGCACTATTTCAAACGTTATTCGAGTCCATGCGACGTCGTGTTGTGGCACTTCTGTGTGCTGTATGGGGCCTTATGTGTACCAGTTTCTTTGGCTCTTTAGTGTACCTTTGTTCACATCATTACATTATCTTCTCCATTAGTACAGTAAAAGGTGCTATACAATGCGAGCTATACAATGTAGGTCCATGATGGCCGCATTAGCTGCTCTGGATGTCGGCACGTAAATTTTAAAATAACAGCTATGTACACACATATTATTGCTCCGATTAAAAGTGCTCTATGAAATGTTGGATCCAAGCCTTAATCTAATATGAGATGATAGTATCGATTTGTATTACCACGGCGTCATGTGATGTAGTGATTTGTCACTAAGAATGTTTATGCTAAGATCTGTCAGCCGTAAAGTGATGATGATTGTGAGCACTAGCAATCACCTTAATAATATGTGTACACATAACTGTTATTATAAAACTGGCATGCCGAATTCTAGAGTAGCTCATGATACCAGCATGGACATACATTTTATAGCACCACTTACGTAATGATGGAGGAGATTACACAATGATATGCAATGGTGTGAACTTAGGTATGTTGATATTCTATGCACGTATAATTTTCGACATAACTATGTTTACTGTTATGTTAGTAGCTGTAGCACAGCATTTTCGGTGCTATCTTTTCCAGAGTCAAAGACGTCAACAGAGAAATGTCGAAACCGGTCATCTATATGAATAAACGATTTTAGCGATATTGGCAGTTGAGATTTATTCAGTGTTCAATTTATCCACCATCTACACAATCTGCAATCTACATAGTCCCCAAGTCACCATACGATGCGTGGCAGACTACTTGGTGCTACCTGAGTCGTGTTGCAGCTCTATTTGATTCTGATGCCAGTGAAAGATAGAGATACTTGATATCACTGCTGCACGTATGGTTTTCCTTGCCGCCGTAAGGACCCCGGGAGGGTAGCATTAGGTGTGTACATAGCGCCAGCTTTGCTTGCGAGGCGGGAAAGTCAACCTGTTCCGCTTTGTGGCACTGGGGCGGCAGTTGGGTGGATGGAATCAACGGCTGGACAGCAACACACAGCTATCAGCGCCTCTTCCTCGATGTGCGGCGAACTGTTGCTTGGACGATTAAATGGAAGTTCTCAGCCCAAGTTGCATGTGGCTGCACTGTACGTTACGTGACTGCTCATCCACGCTCGCTACCAAGCGGGTCTTTGCACTAATACTTGTTGGATTTGTGCTACCGTAGCTGAAACTGGCGAGAATCTGTGTCTATGAAAATCATGTGACTGTATTCGGAGACGAGTGCTCCTGCAACGACCCTCGCTGTACTCTAATATTTATCTAATCCATACTAGTCTGCTTACCCAGTGAAATAGTATATGTATTTAAGGGCTGGCAAGCAATTAGTTGTTACCTTTCTTTGACCTTTTTGTGGCAATACCTCCAGCTGTTAGTTTCCAGATTCGTTTTCAGCTTCAGCTCCCTTTTAATGTCAGTTGTACAGAAGATTAGGATAAAATTTTCTTGCCTGTTTTACTTTCACAGTTCTGCAGTATCTGTTATGAGCTGTGACTGCCTGTTCGGTAAATTTTTTCTATGCTCTAATAAGCGGAGTGTTGCGTGATTCCTTGTCTGTACTAATGTGGCACCTAATTTCCAGGCTGGTAAGCGTGAAAGGTGCAAGCAGAAGGGTCCTATTTCGCTCCTTTCTACGGTCACTAGTACTTTCATCTGGCTGTTTCATGTGTCACTCATTATTAAATTTTTGCACCGTGTAACAGATGTACCAGGTGGCCTATGCACACTAACCTCCGTTAACGTTAGTTAATCCCGGATACCACAGACGCCGAAAGGTTTGCCTGAGCAGAACAGTAAAGGGGACTCAACACCAACAGGTAGAAGACCGTGCTGAACGTGAAACCTGGGCTTGAAAACAAACACTTTACAGCTATAACCGGTCCTATAACTCGTCGCTAGGAAACTTGCTTGCTGCAGGAAAGGTACCGGGTTCGATTTCCGAGCTCGAGAACGGTGTCCGTGTAGAAAAATTATTGTCCGCGACCAAAACGACACGCACAGGAGTAAAGCATTTAAATATGTCTTTCGAAGCAGATAGACATATGACAGCTAATTTATGGGTAACATACAATGCATCAATGCGTGCTTCAGATATGGCAGTATCGCATAAATGCTTTACTATCTTTGATTGCAATAAAGAACAATGAATGCAATGAGTATCATAAATGATTTTCCTTTAAACCTATGTTATAAACTGAAAGATCATTATAATTGAATTATTCATATTACAAATATTCAAATGCATGTCCGCCCTGTTGGATGCATTGATTTTAGCGCCTTTCGGTACTAACATGGACACCTCTTGATATTTCTGCTGATACTGAAGCTCAAGCAAGAAGTATTCGTTCATTTAACACATCTGGATTTACCGGTTCTGTTTCGTAAATCGTGGCTTTGTTATGCTCCCATAAGACAAAACCGAAGGACGTTAAATCAGGTGATCTCGCTGGCTATCGAATGCAGCTACCACATTGTTGAGAAATTCTCTAACCCCCTACAATAATGATGTGGCACACCATCGTGCTGAAACCAGTGCCTCTCAGGTAACTGAAGTGCGATGTTTTCGAGATGGCCAAAATTAAGCTCATTCTGTAGGATTTGCAAATATAGCCTACTAGTTAGCCTGGGAGCCAAATGAACTGGTCCTATGATGTGGTCTGCTAGAACGCCGCACTATACGCTAACATTGCAGTGCACTTCTGCATCTACATAGATATTCCGCGAGCTACCATACGATGCGTGACGGACGATACCCTCTACCACGACTAGGTCATTTCCAAACAGAGCGAGGGAAAAACGACTGTCTATGTGCCTCTGAATGGGCCCCACTTTATCGTATCTCATCTTCTTGGTTTTTACGCGGAATGTATGTTGGCGGCAGCACAATCGTTCGGCGATCAGCTTCAAATGCCGGTTCTCTAAATTTTCTCAATAGTGTTCTCCAAAAAGAACGTCGGCTTCCCTCCAGAGATTCCCGTTTGAGTTCCCGAAGCATATCCGTAACACGTGTCGTTCGAACATACTAGTAACAAATCTAGCAGCCCACCTTTGAATTGCTTCTATGTCTTCTTGCAGTCCGACCTGGTACGAATTCCAAAAACTCATTTGCATGTGATTTCATCGTAACCAGTGAGGATTTGCAGTAATCCAGTAATGTAGATCGTGTTTATTGGGAGTAGCGTCATTGGTGAAATAGTAATCATCCCCCCGCAAAAGGTGCCTGACGAAATCTGTATTTACGGCTACTTCATTTACGAGACGTCTACAGAATGATACCCGACTTGGGATTGGTTCCATATGGCTGTTGGTGTAGATGCAGCTTAAAAGAGCGCCTTTTCGTTCCTAGAGAATCTTTTGTACCAAAGATCTCGATATTCTCAGGTCCACTGCAACCATTCTTTTTCCTGACTACTTTGAGAAATAAGTATTACTAGGTGAGATCAAATTACTTTGATAATATTAGTAATAATGACCGTATTATTACGCTGAAGAACCAAAGAAACTGGAACACCTACATAATATCGTGCAGGACCGCCGCGGGCACGCAGAAGTGCCGCAGCACGACGCGGCGTCGACTTACGTCTGAAGTAGTGCTGGAGGGAATTGACACCATGAATCCTGCAGGGCTGTCCATAAATCCGTAAGAGTACGACGGGGTGGAGATTTCTTCTGAACAGCAAGTTGCAAGGCATCACAGATATGCCAATAATGTTCATGTCTGGGATGTCTGGTAGCCGGCGAAAGTGTTTTAACTCAGAAGAGCGTTCCTGGAGCCACTCTGTAGCAATTCTGGACATGTGGGGTGTCGTATTGTCCGGCTGGAATTTCCCAAGTCCGTCGGAATGCACAATGGACATGAATGGATGCAGGTAATTAGACAGGATGCTTTCGTACGTGTCACCTTGATGCTTACGTACTTGTCACCTATCAGAATCGTATCTAACCATATCAGGAGTCCCATATCACTCCAACTGCACATGCTCCACACCATTACTGAGCGTACACCAGCTTGGAGAGTCCCCTGCTGACATACAGGGTTCTTGAATTCACACCCGTACATGTCCATTTGCTCGATACGATTTGAAACGAGACTCGTCCGGCCAGGCAACATGTTTCCAGTCGTCAACAGTCCAATGTAGGTGTTGACGGGCCCTGACGAGTCGTAAAGCTTTCTGTCGTGCAGTCATCAAGGGTACACGAGTGGGCCTTCGGCTCCGAAAGCGCATATCGACGATGTTTCGTTGAATGTTTGGCACGCTGACACTTTTTGGTGGTCCAGCATTGAAATCTGCAGCAATTTGCGGAAGCGTTGCACTTCTGTCATGTTGAACGATTCTCTTCAGTCGTCGTTGGCCCCGTTCTTGCAGGATTTATTTCTGGCCGCACCTCGGAGATGCTCGTGCGCCGACTATAAGACCACGTTCAAACTCACTTAAATCTTGACAATCTGCCATTGTAGCAGCAGTAACCAATGTAACGATCTAACAACTGCGCCAGACACTTGCTTTATATAGGCGTTGCCGACTGCATCACCGTATTCTAAATGGTTCAAATGGCTCTGAGAACTATGGTCATCAGTCCCCTAGAACTTAGATCTACTTAAACCTAACTAACCTAAGGACATCACACAACACCCAGTCATCACGAGACAGAGAAAATCCCTGACCCCGCCTGGAATCGAACCCGGGAACCCGGGCGTGGGAAGCGAGAACGCTACCGCACGACCACGAGCTGCGGACTCACCGTATTCTGCCACTTGACATATACCTGTATTAGTACAAGCATGCCTATGCCATTTTCTTGTCCACTTCATTTTATTATAATTATTATTATCATTATTACGGTTACATATAATACTGCAGCTTAATTGCAATATCTCGATAACATTTTCTCTTATACTCCATTTATTTTAATTTAAGCTATGCTTACCATGCAAGGCTGTGCTCCGAAATATTCACTAACGATCTAGCAACATCTGGTACGTCGCTGGTTGGTCCTACCACGGCACGATGTACCTATAAAACTTCTGAAACGCACCTCTGAACGTCTCAAAACATGCGCAGACGATAGAGGTCACGTTGGAAAACGTGAATACAGCCTCCGGGTCTCAGCTGCACTGCGGTACGTCTCCCCATACATCAGTATCATATCGGTGTAGTCTTCGCTGTAGTACATTGCAGTTGTTACCCGTTGGCTTGTAAGACCTGACTCCAACTATAAATAGACTGCCACACGACTTCATGAGAGCGGAACCAGTCGGAAACGCACGCACCTGGTGGCACAGCTTGGTGGAGGTTCGCTTGTACCTGCACTTTACCTTTAGGCAGCAGTGACGAGGCAGCCCCTCTTGAACTAATGTATACGAGAAATCTAAAACTACAGAAGGCGGCTTGCGTAGGCCACGTGTTATATGTTGTGTAGTGTATCAGAAACCTTTGTAATTTTTTATCACTTGGAAGTAATGCTTCAGAGTCTTAATTTTACCTGGTTATTTGATTTTTGTGTAAATTTGTAATGAATGTTGAAAGATTCACTAAGGCCCATTTGGGTTAAAAGATACTAGACTTGCGTAATTCTATCATTTGTTTTAGCTGAAATATTTCATTTCAAATTAAGATTTAGGTAGTATTAATTGAAATCAGTAGATAGGTTTGGTGATTTAATTGTTATAATGAAGATTTGATTTCATGTAATGGTTACTAATGTACGAAAATTCCTTTTTTTTAAAAAAAAGCGTGAGACGAACCATAACGACTCTGGAAAATAAATGTGTTACAGTTGAACAAAAATATCCCTTAAATGTAAACGTAGGCTTCCGCAGCCGATGTCACAGTCAATAAAATTCTTCTGGGTTTGAGGCCGCATTGTCATCTGTAAAATTCCGACGTTTCGGCGACTGTTGCAAGGCGTCTTCCCCAGGGTGTATTGCTAACTGGGTAACCAGATCTTGCCGGATCCCTGTTCATGCCTTTGCTTATCAGCTCCATTTCGCTAACGCCAGTCATTGCCTTTCCTGTTCCACTCGCACATACAACAGGAGAAAAACTATTCTCTGTATGCTTCCGTACGAACCGGGGTTTCTATTGTATAGCCTTCGTGGTTCTTGACCAAGAACCACGTTGACAGCTGCAGGATAGCTCTGCAGCCTCTTGTAGATGCCTGTTCTCTAAACGTAAGTCTTCTTCTCTCCAGTGGTTTTCACCTGAAGTCACGTAACACCAGTTTGTTGGTCGAGCCTAGTGGCTTGCCTCTGCATTGCTTCATTGTCTTCCTTTACTCAGCCGTGTTGAGGATCTCAAACATTCGACCAGTACTCAAGAATTGGTCACATTAGAATCTCCTTTGTAGATACTCTATAAATTTCTAGAACTCTCGCAATAAACCTAAGTAGACCAATCACCTTACATACATCGATCCTACATGCTCTTTCATTTTCATGTAGCTCTGTTACGTTTCGCCTAAATATTTAATCGACGTGACTATGCCAAACAGCACTTCATTATTACTGTTTTGGAATTACAGAATTGGTTTGTTTTATCATCTGCAATAACTTACTTTAGGACAAACTACCATTCATCATACCAGACTGAATTTCTATGCAAGTTATACTGCTTCCTCCTAGAGTCACTCAACAAGATGATTACATGGTCGCCGGGAAAGGGTGCTAGATTTACCGTTCTCCTTACTCATCAGTTCATTTGTGTATATAGAGAAAAGGAACGGTACTATCAAATTTCTCTGGGACACCCTTTGCTGAGTACACTTCGTTCAGGATGCCATACTGTGCTCTATTACATACAAGCCACGCTATATCTGGGAACCGTATGCTTGGACCTACGTTACCAATCTACAGCGGGGGTCTGTGTCGCATGTTTTTCTCAAATCTAGGAATATGGAAAGTGCTTGCTGCCCTTCATCTATGGTTCCCAGTCTATCTTGCAAAATCTGTCAAGATATCAGGAAGGAACTCCATGGTACTAGAGGGAGCTGTGGAGGGTAAAACCTGTACAAGAAGACAGAGGTTGAAATATACATACACCAAATAATTGAGGACGTAGGTTGCAGGTGCTACTGTGATATGAAGAGGCTGACGTGGGGGAGGATTTCTTGGCGGCATGCCTAAAAAATGCTTAGAATATGACCATGAAGTCCGCAGAAACCCGACGTTAAGGATATTGATAATTTTGCGGGTCCGTTCTTTTAGTATTCTTATATTCTTGAAGTACCTCTGAGCCACCCTCGAGTGTAGAGCTTTAAGTTCGTTCTCCTAAGACATCAGTACAGCGAATACGTCACATCTCTGTGTACACCTTTTGGCTGGTAGTTTCCTTCATGGTAAGGTGTAATACGAATTGTACAATAAAATTCGATAACTCGAACCACACCGGTCTCTATAAATATTTGCAAAAATAATAGGATGGCGAATATCTTATTATGCAAGTAACACTCTGAAAATTTATTCTGAATAGATGTTCATTCCAACACTTCATTATGTAGTGTGTTCTCAGATAATTCTCTACAGAATTCAGTAAAAATTGGTTTTGGGGATACAGTCATAGCAAATTTACTGCACCCAATTAATACAATTCGTAAGGAAATACCACTTATTTAGCATAAGAGCTCGTTACAGACGTGAGCTATTCCGATGACACTTGCAATTGATGTCCAGTCTGAATCTCAGTTTATTGAATTACCTCGACCATCAATCGTTTCTCTGTTTGTAACATTAACTTGCTCGGAAATAATTACACTTCCATCTATCGATTCTAAAAACCAATTTTTAATTTCGGTTATTTTGGATGAATACATAATGGCCGACAGGTTTGACAGCAGGCTCTTCATTAACACGATGGTAAAATCTATGGAGTTACGGTATTGTTTCTGGACCGTAAAGTCAGTTCTCTTGCTGGATGATTAAGACTGAGTCTCGAAATGGGACCCTAAGACAGGGCAACAAGATTTCATCGCCACTTGTCCAGGGTCCATTCATAGCAAAGAGTGTCACTAGTTCTTTTGCCGGAACTCCTAGATCCACTCTGGCTCTCCCTCTGGAGCAACAACTGACGTTGTCAGCGAGAGTGGTAGGTATCCTTCTACATGTTGGTGAGAGATTCCTGGGACAGGCAGTTATTCAACGTCGATTGCTGAATTATATTTGTTCGATCAGAGGAATCAATAGAGAGATCACAGTACGTCCGTCTTCCGGTAGGTCGTGGGGGAACGATAGCTCTTATTAAACATTGATGTAGTAGGTATGACACATTCAGCAGCGTTAAAGGACTTGTTTTATAGTTTTAAACATGGCAGTTGCTCAGCACCAGTAGACAATTATCAAACATAGGAATTATGCAGCCAACCGGTTGTGAATAACTGTTTTGTGCAATTGACCTAGGTTTCGACACCTACTAAAGGTGTCTTCATCAGAATGAAATTTTGAGAAATCGTTGACTTACATTGCGAGAAAGCAATAGTCAGAATTTAGAGGAGCTATGCTGAAGTCAAAAATAAAATAAAACACATTCCATCCTTATTACGTATGTCTAACTAGGTACAACATCTGAGCGAGTCAGGTGTCAATTGTACCAAACAGATATTCGTATCCGATTGACTGTATAATTCCTATGTTGGAGTCTTGTATTATTTGAGGTCGATTTCGATGTTACATTACACCATCTTGAAGCATCTTTCTACGGTCCCAAGTGGTCATGTGGGTCCTGACTAATCATCATTACACATCTCAAAGAAGGTGCAAAAAACGATATCCGCTAAGCCGAGTCTTGTTTCCTATGTATGGCGTAGACTACGGCTGCAATCTGTTTGGAAAGCAAGAAGACGAGGTTTTAACTGTGGTTTTAATGCTTTGACTAGAGAGATGTCGCTCAAATTTCCCTTTAACCACATGTAAGGTCTTTTGAAGTAGACGCCCCTAGTTGGCGTTCAAAACTAGTTAAAGAATTTTAAATTTTATTTCCAACCGGTTGGCTAGAAATTAGTGACATTGTAGACAAGTTTCTATTGTTCTCTATCTTTTTTAAAAATAAGGTTATTATAATTAATAAGGTTATTATACCTCATTCAACAGGATATACGAACGTATGTATAAATGGAATGAACCTGCCTCATTACTCTTGCGGATGATCAGATTTCATTAAATGGTGTGAACTGCAGGACTAAGATGTAGGTGAGAAAGCATTTAAAATTTGATCACCAAAATTAAATTACGTTTCTCATGATCAGAACTGAATAAAGTTTACTTTGTGGTTGAAACATGTTTATTGCTCAATCTCATTAAATACTTGACAGACCACGACGCATTCTTTTTCTGTGTGTAACGTATCATCTCGGGCAAGGGTGTATGTGTTGTCCCTAGTGTAAGTTAGTTTAAGTTAGATTATGTAGTGTGTAAGCCTAGGGACCGATGACCTCAGCAGTTTGGTCTCATAGGAGGTTACCACCACCACCAGTGACTAAAAGAAACATTCTCACAATATGTGACGACGTTTGTGAGGCACAATCACTGGACACCAAATCATCAATAGAAAGTGCATGCCCAAAAAAATTAATGTTGATGCTGTTCGTTGCTGTTAACTGTCGCTGGATGCACTGTGGAGTTATTGCAGCCTGAGATATTACAGAGCGAAGAACAGTACACAGCGTATAATCGAATTCCAGAACTGTGGATAGTGGTGAGCTGCACTACCCTGAAGAACATAAAGACTGGATAGATAAAGTAACATTACATATTAACTACTTGATGAATATGAACGAGGGTCACTCCAAAAGAAATGAACACAATTTTTGTAAAAATACAGTTTTCATTCTGCATGTGTGAAAGTTTTACAGTGTGTAGATACATCCTTCCCGCTTGTTTTCAAACTTAGTTCAACCTGTTCCCGTGAGTGGCGCCGTCACAGCATGTCTTCAAGATGATGAATTCTTCCCGCGTTATCAGCCGAGTGGTGGCGTCGTCTTGTTGCAACGTTTCAATGAGTTTCTTACCCATCACTTCGCCAGAAGATGATGGATGCGAAACTCATTGAAACGTTGCGACATTACGACGCCACCACTCGGCTGATAACCCGAGAAGAATTCATCAGTGGAATACGCCGAGAAAGACTGAAATCGCATATGTCTTCAAGATGCCTGCTACACTTGACGTTTGTCAGAAGCAACGTGCAGTCAAAGAATTCCTGTGCTGTGAAAACGAGACAGTGGGAAACATCCATAAGAGATTGAAAAAGGTGTATGGAGATGCTGCTGTCGATCGTAGTACAGTTAGTCGGTGGGCAAGCAGGTTGCGTGATGATAGCGGGCATGGAAATATTGAGGATTGTCCTCGCAGCGGCAGGCCTCGTACTGTACACAATCCAGACAATGTGCAGAGAGTTAACGAATTGGTTACTACTGACAAACGCATCACAGTGAACGAATTGTCACGCTACATTGGGATAGGGAAAGGAAGTGTTTGCAGAATGCTGAAAGTGTTGGTGTTAAAAAAGGTTTATGCCAGGTGGGTTCCCAAGATGTTGACAGTGGCTCACACAGAAACAAGAAAAAAGGTATGCAGCGAACTTCTGGAATAGTACGAGAATGGTGAAGATGAATTACTTGGAAGAATTGTGACAGGTGATGAAACATGGCTCCATCATCTTTCACCAGAGATGAAGAGGCCTTCAATGGAGTGGCATCATGCAAATTCACCCAAGGAAAAAAAACCAAAATCACACCTTCTGCTGGAAAAGTTATGGCTACGGTGTTTTTCGAATCCGAACGACTCTTGCTTGTGAACATCAGGCCAAGTGGAACCATCATAAAGTCTGATGCATATGTGACGACACTGAAGAAACTTCAAGCTCGACTGAGTCGTGTTCGACCACATCGGCAAAAGCAGGATTTTTTGCTGTTGCTCGACAATGCACGGCCACATGTCAGCCAAAACCCATGGAAGCGATCACAAAACTCGGATGGACAACACTGAAACACGCGCCTTACCGTCCTGACCTGTCTCCATGTGACTATCATCTCTTTGGGAAAATGAAAGACTCTCTTCGCGGAACAAGGTTTGAAGATGATGACTCCCTTGTGCACGCTGCCAAACAGTGGCTCCAACAGGTTGGTCCGGAATTTTACCGTGCGGGTACGCAGGCACTGGTTCCAAGTTGGCGTAAGGCAGTTAAGAGGGATGGAAATTATGTGGAGAAATGAAAATATTGTTCCTAAAGGATGTATCTACACACTGTAAAACTTTCAAACATGTAGAATTAAAGATGGATTAAAAAAAATAGTGTGCATTTCTTTTGGAGTGACCCTCGTATTAATGTGCTGGAGCATGTTGCCAGAAGCCTCTCAGTCATTCACAGACAGATGGACGTACCATGGCGTGAGGTGATCTTGACTACAGCTCCAAATGGGACTGCACCCGCAACATGGGGCAGTTGAAGGAACTGTCCCCTGTTGTTCTGTTGTTCATTTCAACATGGTCTGGACGTAACGTTTGGATGACTTTACAAGGGGTACAATCATAAATAAACTGGAATACGGACAGTGACTAGTGTAATCCATTAGTTTGATATTACTCACAGCTTTATTTCAGGTGCGTATGGAGCGTTCGGTACCACACACACTGCTGCCCGAAAGTCAGGAGGTTTTTGACTACGGTCACCTACAGGAGCAAATGACCACTCCATTGTGCAATAGACAAGAAACGATCCATGCCAAACACGGGGTGCAATTGCGCGCACATTTAACAAGACTGCAAGCCCGCAGTCTCACTCTCCACAGTGGCACGCCGACTGCATGGTAGTGGTCTCTTTGCCCAACGACCAGTTCTTTGTGTTCAGTTTACACCCGCACATCGGCGTCACCATTTGAAATGATGCAAGTTCATAGGTACTGGATCAGTGAGAAGGGCGGTCAGTTCACACCCGCACATCGGCCTCACCATTTGAAATGTGCAAGTTCATAGGTACTGGATCAGTGAGAAGGGCGGGTCGTGTGCTCTTCTTGAGTGAGAGCAGTTTCAGTCTCAGTCGTGATTCTGGACGTACCCTCATATGGCGAGAGGTGGGAACACGTAATTCAAAAATTTACAAATGTGTGTGAAATCTTATGGGACTTAACTCCTAAGGTTAACAGTCCCTAAGCTTACACATTACTTAACCTAAATTATCCTAGCGACAAACACACACACACGCATGCCCGAGGGAGGACTAGAACCTCCGCCGGGACCAGCCGCACAGTCCAGTACTGCAGCGCCTAGACAGCTCGGCTAAACCCGCGCGGCAACACGTAATGCACCCAGGAACAATGTCGAGCGTGATCGTTTTGATCGTCCAAGTGTTATGATATGGGGAGGTATAGTACTGCACTATCGTATTGACCTCAAAGTCTTTGAACAAGGTACAGTCACCGGGTAACGTTATTGCGACAGTGTACGTCCTCCACATGTGCGTCGTTTAATGTGTGCACTCGGTTCTGACATTTTTTATGACAATGCGCAGCAGTTGCTGTAGCTGGGATTCACTTCCATAAAAAGCTTTTGAAGGACATCATCTTCACGCCAGCAAAAAAAAAAAAAAAAAAAAAAAAAAAGACCCTCTCATAACATTCACTGGCGTAAAGATGATGTCCAAACAGCCGGCCGGTGTGGCCAAGCGGTTCTAGGTGCTTCAGTCCGTAACCGCGCGACCGCTACGGTCGCAAGTTCGAATCCTGCCTCGGGCATGGATGTGTGTGATGTCCTTAGGTTAGTTAGGTTTTAGTAGTTCTAAGTTTTAGGGAACTGATGACCTCAGATGTTAAGTCCCATAGTGCTCAGAGCCATTTGATGTCCAAACAGTGCGCAGCAGCATTGAAAATGGCAGATGCAGGAGCTCTGGCCTGACCGTTACTCCGACTTAAATCCAATCGATCACGTATGGGCTGCATTGGAGAGAAGTTCTGCATCTTGTTCACCCAGCAGTTGCCAAATGCACTGATAGGGGAATGGAACACCCTATCATAAGAACCAACCACCCCTTAGCAAGCTTGTGATCATCATGGGAGCGCACTGCTGAGCGTGCGTTGCCACCCGTGGTCACCATACACTCTATTAATAACGATCACCAGCCTTCTTAACCTCTGTGAACATAAATCGCGGAGACTTCAGTGTCTTTGAATAAGTGTATCATACATATGTCTCATTGGTTATACCTTCTCTACTGTACTGTAGTAGTTCTTTCGATGCATGGTCCATGTCTGAACAAGCTATGGTATTGGGCGCTGACAGATCATCCTAAAATGACTGCCGTCCTTAAGTTTTACACACCAGTGAAAGAAACCTGGCAAAAGGAAAACACAGAACTAGTGTACTCACAAATTAAGCAATGGTAATCCAAATGTAGAACTCGTAGCGAATAATTTAAGAAAATAAGTAAAAGCTGGCACTTTCTTTTACTCTCAGAATGGTGCACCTCATCTTTCCAGAAACTTTCGAAACTTACTTGATAAAAAAAATGAGAAAAGTTAAGGTAGTGACTTTAATGCTTAAGGTGATTTAAATCGATTAAGACCCACCAGTGTAGCTGAGAGCCCTAACGCGCTGCTTCCTGGACTCGGGTAGGCGCGCCGGCCCCGGGTCGAATCCGCCCGGCGGATTAAAGACGACAGCCGATGTGCTGGCCAGCCTGGATGTGGGATTTAGGCGGTTTTCCACATCCCACTAAGTGAATACCGGGCTGGTCCCCATGTTCCGCCTCAGTTACACGGCTCACAGATATTTGAACACTTTCGCACTATTCCGTCGATTCCACTCGACGCAGACAGTTGGGGTACACTAATTCCGTCCCTGGGGGTACGGGGTGGCGGCAGGAAGGGCATCCGGCCACCCCTTAACCATTAACGAGCCAAATCAGATTAACGATGGCTGACCCTGCGTATCTGCGGGACAAGGCTCAAGCGATAGATAGATAGATAGAATTTACATCGATTGCACTTCGATACAAAAACTGAAACAGCTCACTGAGTAAAACAGAGAATCTCGTAACTGGAACGGTTGTCCATCAATTCAACATATTAATTATTCATTGTCCAAAAAGTCCATTCCGAAAGCAGACTGTACGGACGATTAAAGAAAACTGTGATAGGCTGTAGGAGTGAAGTCAGTTGTTATTCCACGTGAACAATTGTAAAAAGGAAATCAATCATTTATGAGCATCATCAGATTGTACATTAGGTGCAAATGCGTATGTGTACTGCACAATTGTGACAACTTGAATTATGCTTAGTTTGCACAAAATGCAAAGTACAAATACTCATACGTGCACTATAGCACTAGGTTTTAGACGTCGTAGTCTTGGTCACATTTCAATTTATTTGAGCAGGTGAGCTGTTGTGGTCTTACCACCTTCATCAGCTCATAAAAAGTCTGCGAAATAGGAGAAGCGATGTCGTCTGTTTACGACCACACGAACCTGGACCGCTGCTTTTTTTCAGATGATGACAGCTGTAAAGCTGAACCATACATACATTTAGGTAAAGTAAACTATTTCAAAGACTGCTAACTTCACAGTTTATTTATAAATCAAGGTCCCATATATCAAAGCGGCCTTATTCCATGAAATATAAGTATAATGTATTTTAAAAACCTCTTGAGCTACCGTCCCGTAAAAGATGCGCTTGGTGACTGGCAGGTATTAAATTCCCTGCCACAGTCAACGGCTGTTAACATCGGGTGTAAGTGCTGGAGGCACTGAGTTGCCTTTAAGTGAGTGCGTGTTAATAGTATGTCTATGTTCGTTCAGGAATACTTTGAAGTCGTATATACGCAACGAGGACGCTTACCAAACTGCACCATACCCAACGCGCTCTGGCCGTTGTCCAAGGTCGGGCAGCCGCCCAGATGACTCGGTTACGTACACTCACATACACACACACACACACACACACACACACACAATCTTTACAATTAAAGTTTGCTTAGTGATCAAATATACTTTGATTTGTTTCTTTAAAGGTCTTTAAAGGACACACACACACAAACAATGTTTACAGCTACAGTTTTCTCTGTGATCAGTACACACACACACACACACACACACACACACACACACAAAATGATTACAATTACAGTTTTCTCTTTCTGTCTGTGTACAAGAGGTTCAAATTTGTGTAATTTAATATGGGAATGTTGTGAACTTCCCTTTCTTACGAATTATCAGTTCAAGTATTAAAATGGTCCGTTTATGCCGGTTGAGGTGAAAAAAAAAAAAACGTCTTGCGTGTGTCGTTTTTCCAGTGTGTTGTAAAAGTGTAGGTTAGTTCGACATCCTTACATTTGTCCTCTAGCCATTCCTGCTTAGTCATTTTGCATTTCCTGTCGAAATCATTTAGACGTTTGTATTCCCTTCCACCTGCCTCATTTATTGCAAAAGTGGTTGAAATGGCTCTGAGCACTATGGGACTTAACTTCTGAGGTCATCAGCCCCCTAGAAATTAGAACTACTTAAACCTAACTAACCTAGGGATATCACACACACACATGCATGAGGCAGGATTCGAACCTGCGACCGTAGCGGTCGAGCGGTTCCAGACTGTAGTGCGTAGAACCGCTTGGCCACTCCGGCCGGCATTTATTGTATTTATTTATATTTTCTCCTTTTATCGATTAAATTCAATATCTCTTGTGTTAGCCATGGACTTCTATTAGCCCTCGCCTTTTTACGTACTTGGTCCTCCGTTGCCTTCACTACTTCGTCTCTCAAAGCCACCTATTCTTCTTCTATTGTATTCAATTCCCCTGTTCTTGTCAGTCGTTCCCTAATGCTACCTCTGAAACTTTGTACAATCTTTGGTTCTTTTGGTTTATCCAGGTCCTATCTCGTTAAATTCCAATCTTTTTGCAGTTTCTTCGCTTTTAATCTGCATAACTAATAAAATGTGGTCAGAGTCGACATCTGTCCCTGGAAATGCCCTACAATTTAAAACCTGGTTCCAAAATCTCTGCCTTACCATTACATAATCAATCCGACACCTTCAAGTATCTTCAAGTCTCTTCCCCGTATATAATCTTCTTTCTGTAACACTATTATTCAAATATTCTCTCCTTGTCTGAAGTGTGAAATGAATTCGTAGCACTTTAATTCATATTCGATGTAGGCAAATTTAGTGTTTTGAGAAATGCTAATCTTGCTAACGCGAAAGTTTTCATTTCTTCTCTTTGAAGTTTAATTCGCTTTTCAAATGTCTCCTTTTTTGCCTATACTATTTGCTCAGTGTACAGGTACAGTATCATAGAAGATAGATTTGTGGGTATATCAACGCGGACTGTTCAACGTGCCGACGAAGCTCTAAAATTGACAGGAATTTCTGTTGTCAGTGAACGCAGATCCGTTTCAACGAGTTTTCGCACGAACATTGCGAAGAGATATTCGTTTTATAAACAGAAACTGTCTTTTCTTGCTGCAGTGTATTTTATTTCCTTTAGACGTGTTTTGCATTTTATCTTAATGCATCTTCAGTGGGATAGTTCTTGGACTCGGCGTTTCTTCTCATCTGGTCACATGCTGGAGGTGGCACTTTAACTTCACTTACGGAAAATAAGCACGTTTTCATATTCCGAATTTTTTTCTTGACAATTTTCATATTGTTTGCCCTTATTGCTGTGGAGCACTAGTAGTCTTCTGTCACTGGTTGTAGATATTTCAATTAAATTTGTGATTTAAAGTTGTAACATCTGTGAGTTCTGAACTCACAGCATTAATTTCGTTACGCAAATTCTCTTTACTAAATGCGACTGACTTTTCGTCATTGCCAGCAGTTATGTTACGGATTTTGTCTACTTCATTGTTCAATTCGTTGCACTAGATCCGAATGCCGTTAACCATCGTACTCATCGATTTTTGTCCGTCTTGCTTGTATTATTGATTTTCATGATCTCATCATTTTGCGCCTGTGTTTTCTGGAGAGGTTTAATAACCAGTTCAATTATTTACTTGAATTTTTTTGTCAATATGGGTCCAAAATTCTCGGATTTCCGTTTCGCGTTTGACTTTACATCCCTCTCTGAGTTGATCATGTTTTTCATCGAACATCTCCGTAAGCTCGGATCGCATATTATTGACAGTATCTGTTAACGTGTTCAATTTGGCTTTGATTTTCACCTGAATTTGTTTGTTTTCCTCCCAAATTTCTTTGTTTTCCTCCCGATCAGATTGTAATTGCGTTTGCGATTCTTTCATTTTGTCGTCCATCATTAATTCCATTTCCCCTGATATCTGAGTAGAGACGTTATTACTAACAGTAGTGGTCCCCTTTTGTAGAGTAGCCAACGGCGTTGAACTAGGCTTGGGTAGATGTTTTCAATAAGTATCAAGTTAAAGAGAGATGCAAGCTGCGATTGCTGATGAGCTTCATCGTCCTGCCCGTTGAGCGTATCATAGGTGGGCAGTTATCTCAAAAGGATTTGCTAACCTCCATCAAGCATACTTAATTGACACGATTGTATATTCGAAATGAAATTCTGGATATAAATATTTATTAACAGTGTTTGATGTTTATTCCAAATACGCATGGGTTGCTGCTCTGATGACTAAAGGCGGTGTTGCAGTTGCAAACGCTCTTAAAAAATTTACACAGAAAGTAGGCGGTTTCCAGTAAACTTACAAACTGATCTTGGGAAATAATTCTAAAATTCTAGTTTCAAAAAGTTAATGCAACATCTCAGAATTAATCATTAGTCCACTTTTTCAAATATGAAAGCTTCCATAGGTGAACGTTTCATCAGAATTCTCAAGAGTCGTATGTACAGAAAATTTACTGCTCAGGGCTCCTACAAATTGATTAATACTGTATAAGGATTCGTAAAGCAATATAATCACACGAAACACAGGACAATTAAAATGCAGCCAGCGGAGGTGTATAATAAAATCAAAATGATCGATCCACGCCCTTCGAGACTTAAAATTGGCGGTAATGTCAGTATTAGCAAACGGAAGACAGTCTTTGACAAAGGATACACTGCAAACTGCTCAACGGAAATTTTCAGAATACGTAAATTATAGTTTCTCAGATGCAGATATTGGTGGTATGTCATCTATTTCCAAAATTTGTGAGCTCGCAGGCGAGCTCTTACCGGCAACCTTTTTGGTTTAGTTCCCATTACTGCAAGGGGTGGGGAATCTTGGCTGCTACATTTCGCTCCAGTTCTCCTTACCGCCGCCACTCTTGTGGTAAAGTCGAAGGATAGCGACAGACTTGATCAATCGTGGTACACAGGACGTGGTACACAGAACAAACTACCTCCGTGGTACTTAAACCGAACTTTGTTAGTGGTTGACCGATCGACCTATTTCCGTCGTACACAAATCGAACTAACCTACACTTGCACAACACTCTGGAAAAACGACACACACAAGGTATTTCTTTCCACCTCAACCGACCTAAACCGACCCATTTAATACTTGAACTGATAATTCGTAAGAAAGGGATGTTCAAAACATTCCCATATTAAATTATACTAATTTTAACCTCTTGCACACACACACACACACACACACAGAGAAAACTGTAATTGTAAACATTGTGTGTGTGTGTGTGTGTATGTGTATGTGTGTGTGTGTGTGTGTGTGTGTGTATGTATGTGGGTGTATGTAACCGATTAATCTGGACGGCTGCCCGACCTTGAACAACGGCCAGAGCGCGATGACTCAGATGGGTACGGTGCTGTGTAGTAAGCGTCCTCGTTGCGTCTTCAAAGTGTTCCAGAACGAACATAGAAATACTACTCGTGTTGTTCCTGTCTCATCACTTAAGACACATGAGTGCGTGTTGCCCCTGCCATCACCCAAGGCACATACCTAGTCAGTTGTGTGGATTCAACACGATGTTCGCACATCCCAGACAGCAAAAATATTGGTTCAATGGAGACACTATTCAGGGTGGCTAGAAACAGTCTGTGTTGCGGGGTAGATTCTGCTGAGAGGTAATTGGTAAGAAAAGAATTCGATCGTAAACCTTTTCTCAGTTGATTAACACTGAAATTAGCAAATCAGATCGTTGCGCTAGCAAATTAAAGCGACTCACCAGAGACTGTGTCACCTTACGCGTTCTTCATTTGGCGACTCATAAACGGCGCAACGCATCGATTTTTTTTCTTAACTATTATTTCTCAGCGCAACCTAGCCTGCAGCACCGTTACGAGCTTTCCAGACTGTTTCTTTCCCCGCTGTGTATGACAAGGCTATTGCTTAGCGGATGAACATGATGTTGGTAAAGCACGCAGGGAATGCTTTTCTTCATTTATATTGCTTATTGGCTTAATACAGATGCAGCAGAAAGTATGTTTCATATTCACTCGTTATCGGGGTCTTCCAGGGAAAACGAAAATTTGATTTCCAAAGAATCGGATAATTTTTGACCGAAGATAAAAATTTAAATTCTGTCACAGTCTACTAACTAAGAGGTACAATCATATGTTAAATATTTACCACAATAAGACAAGAATTACAGTTATAATCTGCGTATTTTCCTTGAGGGAATATAACTGACGATGGGCAAATACTCGGAATTTATTCACTCAGTATTTGTGAATGAAAGCACTTAGCGACTAGCAACAAACTTTAAACATAAATTCAAATCGTAAGATAATTTTTGGAGCTGGCACCCCACACAGATTTATGAAAGGAAGAATATTTATGGCTTACTTCCTCTTCGTTGTTGGTGTAACAGAAGTTCAGCATCAGATATGACGTTTTAATTTGTTAATTCTTTACTAGCGAGTCTATTCGCAACACATTTTGCCAACAGTATCTATATATTACATCACTGAATGTACCTGCAAAATCATATGACTGTACGACACAGATTTCAGGAGATAATGGCGTCAAAGACTTTTAGGTGCTTGGAAAACTTGCTTTTGATTATAATGGAGAGAAAATTAGCCACAATATATTCCTCCATTATTTCATAATGAGAGTATTTAGCGACTTCCAACAGACCCTTTCATTTCAAATCTTTTCTTAAATTTTTCTCGTTTAGACACTTACCTTCAAATATTTAACAGATTAATCACTTGTTTAGTTTTCACGCATTTAAAGCTGTTTTATACATGGGAGTTCAATTCTTTAAAGAATCGAGGGTTTACTAGTATCTTATAAATGGGGAAGAAAGTGTTGCTAATTGTGGAAGCGGAACTACTGTCTCATCTCGCTTACACGACTGTGACCCCTTTTGTAAAGATATGTGTGTAAATGTGATGCTAATCTTTGGGGATGTAGTGCACTTCCGCAAACAGTACCTACAAACTAAAAATGACTTTCCCTTTACAAAAGTTTCTCATCTTACCGTCGAGACTAAAACACAAGTAGCTATGTGGTTTACAAGTGGATTATTCTTCAAAAGTATTATATCGAGCAGGGAGCTGTAGAGCTTAACAGATTTGGTTATTCTAAAGACATGAAACATCAATACCTAATTCAAGTGATTTGAAGCGAACTTCTGTTGCTATCCGTGAACAGAAGATTCTGGAATGAAGTTCGCCTTCAGAAGTATTTCAGTAAATTATACATTTTCTCCATCACTGTATATCAAAAGTTTACAGCGTATACTGTAAGGAAAAGATGAAAAATTGTCTGTTTTTCGTTCTTACTCGTTTATGTACAGTAATTCTGGTTTTACTTTCAAAATTTCAGTCAGTTTTCTTATCAATTTATTCCTCTCACCAGCACTTTCGCTTTATGTTCTCACGTATTACAGTGTAGAAGGAAGTAAATAAAAAGACATAATATTTTGAGCAATAGAGCTACAGAGCGTCTCATAATGTATAAAAGACTTTTTTTTCAAATTCACTACAGCTGCAAGACTACTTCTACTACTACCACCACTAAATACTTTTACCTAAATATTGATAGGGTTTGCCTCGAGCGAGGTTACTACTTAGAGTTGGCTAGTGTCGCCAAGCGCAGGTGTACTACTTTGCTGTGATTATTATTATGACAGGAAGGATGAAATTAAAGTTAACTATTACTTCTGTGTAACACTCACCTCGTTCTAAAGAGATTAATCACTCCCAGACCGTTGAATGTTACTAAGCTTGAGGCATAATGGTAGCTGCCATATAACAATGGACGTTTCCTTCTTGCCCTTGAGTAGCGAAGCGAGGAAGCTAGTAATCTGTGTAAATTTCGCCTCACTCACGGTCACCGTGCGTGCAGTTTCGACCATTTTCGGACGATCTAACAATGTAATTGTGCACCGGAACGCACTTGATCTCTTTACCTTTTGGGACTACAGCTATAGGATGCGGGAGTGCACGGCAATGGCCAGCATATTAGAAGCATTGCTGATTAAGCCAGATGATTCATGAAAATAATAGCTCACATGAAACACATGACCAAATCTCAGCCAATGGTAAAATGTCACAGTCCCTTACTTGTATGACAGACAAGCTAAAATAAAATTTCAGGGACTAATATCAGCGTGAATGACTTCAGAGACAAGGACATGAAGCTGGAATTTCGTGAAGAGAGAAAGATAATCCTGCATTAATACTAGAAAATTCACACGCAGCTTAGTAACAGGAGGAATAGTCCCTTCACAACACCCGAACCACGCAAAAGTCGCTGTTCAAATGGCTCTGAGCACTATGGGACTCAACTGCTGAGGTCATTAGTCCCCTAGAACTTAGAACTAGTTAAACCTAACTAACCTAAGGACATCACAAACATCCATGCCCGAGGCAGGATTCGAACCTGCGACCGTAGCGGTCTTGCGGTTCCAAACTGCAGCGCCTTTAACCGCACGGCTACTTCGGCCGGCGCAAAAGTCGCTGTCAAAACTTTCCTACCAAAACTACTAAATTCCTCAATCATCAATTATCTGCAAGCGATTACGTAAATTAGGGTTAATTCTGCATAGAATCATTTATCTCAGTCGTTAAGGAATCCCCCGCTTCCGATATCTTTTCCTTTGCACATGCGTGCTAGTCGGGTGATGCAAAGATTCCCAAGTCAGATACAAAGGAACAACTTCAAATCCAACAATAAAATTTACATAAAGCACTTCAAGACTACGAGCTAAGTTGAAAGCAATAACGCTAACGCATCAGTTGCAAAGCTGTACCTTGCTTCTACACGAGACCCATCAGTCGAAGTTACCATACGATTTATGTCGAAGTTAGCATTCGATTTATTTCAAGGAATCAATTTATATTAGTATTATTGTGCAAGCTAATTGAAAAAAATCACTGCTTCTAAATAAACTCTAAATGGTTCTCAAGTAATGAGCACCAGATCTGATAGCACATGATCGGTATTCATAAGAACTAACGGGAGGAGTCCGTTTCGGACATCATTCGCGAGAATTAATGGAAAAATCAATCGAAATAAGAAACACTCCTGAGCATTTTAGTGGAACTGATGGAGCGATTTCCTAACGAAAGGCAGGTGTCTGTCCCAACTATCCGAAAAAGAACAAGTACGGAAGTACGTTCCCTGGAACACTGAGGCCGATCACATTAGCAACCAGACCAAGAGTGGAGTTCCAGAAAAACCTTGCCAGTGACCCCTGCTGAGAGAATCGTCATTAATTTTTTTTAAAGAAAAGACGGGACTGATGGCGGGTAGTCAATGATTAGGCGAGAAAGAAGACCAATTTTGTCAGTCTTTCAAAAAGGCGAGCCAGTGACGGTAGCCGCGAAGATCACACATTTTTTAAATGCTTCGGGCGGATCTCGTTGCCAATAGTCGGTGAAAAACAAGCAGGCACACTTTGCTTCGAAAATAAACGCTTAGCCAGGCCTATACAGAGAACTGCTCCATTACATGTCGGGTATGCAGCCGCATAAATTCAGCTTCTTCTTCTAATATCTCGACTGTTCGGTACATCTTTCAGCCATCTTCAGAGTGAGCCGAAAGACTGACGCTGTAGAACTCGCTGCGTCCTCGTTAAACTCGCCGACTGCGTCACTGCGCGTGTTTATCCGCGCCAAAGAAATACGATGTTCTTGAATTATACCTGTAGATGAGCAGTCGACACACTCTGGGATGTCAATGTGAGGTGCACGTTGTTGTAAGATTATCACAGAAAGCGCCGGATTCAATGACTCGTAAAAGCCGAAGCCTGTATATTTATAAAATTCGTCGCCAAGCACTTTCTGTTGCCCCTCTCACCACTGAATCCCAGGAAGATAAAGTGCATACTAAAATTTCTCTCAGGAGAAGTTTTGCAACGTTGACACTACGCTGCCAGAGACCACCAGAGAGTCTCTCTTTTCTTCAGCTGTAAATCTGATTACATACATTCACACATTCATACTTACAAGGATTGTTCTTGTGTTTTGAATGGACGATAAGATGATGCTGATGATTATACGAAATAAATATTGTCGGATCTTCCTTATTCTCTTTCCAATAGACTACACCACACAGAGAAACAGTCTCTGCAGCACAGAAACGAGTTTACGAGGCAGTATTGTACAAAAATCTTGAAGTGGGCTTAATCAACCCCCTTTCATACCATCTGTTGAATCCTCTTTATTCTGATATTTCTTATGTGTGTTTCAATCATATTCAGGCTCGATAAGTATTCTGTTATGAAATATAATGTGTACTGACACCAGCTGACGTCGATAACGAGATATGAGTAGAATAAGCAGTAGCGGACTAAAATATTTCCAACAACACCAGATCTCGATAAAAATTGTCGTTTATTATTCTAATATCATAAGATTAAATAAAGTTAAAATTGGCAACTAGATGCTGTGCCATAAAGAAAGGAAAATAGGAAGATAGGAGCTTAACAGCCCGCCGAAAGCGCGGCCATTAGAGACGTGGCACAGATAGGATCATGATGGGAAAGAAAACCGGCCGTGCCCTTTTCAAGGAGGCCATTCCCACATTGCCTGGAGCGATTAAGGGAAATCGCGGAAAACGTAAATCTGGATGGCCGGACAGGTATTTGAACCGTCACCCGAGCGTAATGTAAGGCTGCAGATGATTATCACTTTTGTTTATGTTGTACATTGGATATAAATGGACAGGAACTCCAAGATTGAGCGATATGTACCCTTATAGGCATTGTATTCTCTCCACCCGATAGCAATGTGAGCAGCATATGTTTCCTCTCGACAGTAGATAAGACTTAGGCTGACTGAATGGAATAGGCAGCAGACAGTACGGTTTAAAGACAAACTAAGCTATCACATGCTTAATATAAAACTTGGGATAAAAGAGACAGAAAAAGTGAAAAGGAAGAATTTATCCATGAGATAAGATAGCACCAGGTGTACAAAGGAAGAAAGATTCAAAATCAGGTGCTTCCGTCAACAAGAGAGGTCTACTACTATCACATACTCACGAGGAATCAAATATATTCTTGAATGTAAGACCTTTGTCTTGTTCTACGAGAATGACGGGAGACATAGCTACAACATATGAAAGATTCCGTTCATATCAAAATAAAATTACTCACTTTTCCAGGTTCCCCTTCAGTCAAATAGTCAAAGAGTGTCGGTGTGATGGTGGGGATGGGATGGTCGGTGGAAGTGGAGAAGGGGAGGGGGAGAGTGGGTGGGAAGGATGAAAGGGACGGAAAGGCTCGCGGTACGGGAGAGAGGGAGCGGCGAGAATGTGTATGGATGTGAGCTGTTGACGCGAGTGTGTGATTTTGCTTTCTCTAAAGCCTCGTTTCTCAGCTGTAGACTGCAAGTAAAACTAATGTGCACGTAGAAAATTTCGTTTCCCTAGAACGAATGCCTGTCGGCCACACGTAAATGCTTGTTTGGTCATTTCCAACGTTAACGCTAGAGACCTGCTGCTTTACTTAGTTACCAGCCCCAAAGATATCAACTCAGCCAGCGTCCAAATGAATGACGATCTCTCTTCACCGCCGAGAGGGACTCAAGATCTAGAACTTAAACTAAGTGTGAAGTAGTCACAAGTAGCTTTATTATCCCATCAAATATTAATTAGTTCTGAATTCCGAGAAACTTTGGATGAAAATATCGGGACAGAGAATTCTATCGCTACGTATAATCTTTCCGCTTACTGCTATGCCCTCCAAAACTTTTTAAATTCAGGAGTTCGATAGAAATACGAAAACACTGCGAAAATGTGTGCTTGAACATGAATGCAGAAGCTAGCCAAGCCTGCAGGATGTGATGTTTTATTTGACCATGAACGGCGCCTGTCCAGTGTCCTCAGGACTTTGAAGGCGTCAGTCGTGGTCAGAACAGCGCTCTGTGCAATTGTGAGTGCATTGTGTCAAAGCTAAGTGAATTTTTGCGTGGGCGAATTGTTTGTGCTCGTACGGTGGATATCCAAGATAGCCGAAATGTTCGGTGTTTCAAGATGCTCCGTGTCGAAGATTTATACCGATTTTTACCGTATATGGGAAAAGTTGGAAAAACGTCGTCCGCTAAGTCACAACTGGGAGGAAATTGTTGAGTGATAGTGACGGACGGTCATTTAAGAGAACTGTGACGAAACATAAGAGAATGACCGCTGGAAAAGTCACTTCGGGAGCATCATAAGCAGGGAATAGCAGGGCCGAACTGGAATACCAAAATCACATCAGCGATGCAAATTCCCTTAACAGGAATACATCTATCGAAACCATAAAAAGTGAACAATGGAGCAGTGGAAGAAAGTCATTTGGATGAATCTTCTTTCACACTGTTTCCAACTATAAGGAGTTTGATGATGACTTGGACAGCCATATCGTGGCATCCTATGGGTTTCAGTTTGCCTGCTACGTCGTATTACTTTCAAGGGTTACGTAATCATTTTGGGTTATCAGACCCTTCCAATTGTGCAACGATTGATCCCAAATGATTAAGTGTGTTCCAAGAATGTGTTGTCCCCATACACACAGCTCCCATTCGACTGATTTTGTGAATACGAAGATGAATTCAGGGGTCTCCCCTGGCGACTGCAGTCACCTGATCTCAATGTTGGTCATTCTTTGTGGCCTACTTTGGAGAGAAACGGTGATCACTATCCACCTCCATTCCCTGAACTTGCCACCATTTTGCTAGAAGACTTGTATAAGATTCCCTTCAATCCGTATAGAACTTGTATATATCTATTTCGAAACGGCTGGAAACCGTTTTTAATGCCAACGGTTTTCCTACACAGCATTAGGTGAGCCGTGCTGGTCTCGGCTTATCCGTTGGTGAAAGCCTTGACTGTTACTCTGCGTTTGGTTTTTGCTGTTATACCGTAGCTCTTCCTCTTTCTACGTGTGGCAGCAGCGGTGTGTACCGATATTCACAAATTGTACTATCTTTGGTCTGCTGCTTATAGTTTTCGGTTAGCCGATGTGCGACAGTCGGTCGGTTGGTGTGGATCAGCCAGGAAATCTCCGCGCGGCGTAGTGGGCCGGGCCCGCTGGCGGTCTCTACGCAGTGTCGCAGTGTGTGGGAGCTGTTCCGATTGCTACAAGATTCGTGGCTAACCAACTCAGGACATCAAAGTTGAGTGGTGATTTAATGACCGAAGCCAGTATGTTCACACTGTGCCGCTGGTTTTCATGGTTGGCTGTTGGGGGTATTCCCGTGAGCAACAGCGAGTGTTCGAGCTGACGAAAGTCTGGCCACCATCCGGTGGAGTTTGACTGTATTTTGGTTATTGAAGTCCAAGTGCACCAGCGAAAGTTTCTGCCTTGTGGCCGTTAGCGTTCCGCTTACCTGCCCTGGTCACTGACATAAAATTCAGGCAGTATTCTTTCCTCGCCGTCTTGTCGCGGTCCAACACGTGTGTCCATTTTTGACAGCCTATGCATACTTGGTTGTGGGCGGCTAGGCCTTTTACGTTTTGGCTTTGGAGTTCCTTGTATACTGGTCGGGTGGAAAGCAATTCGTCTTGTCGGTGGGTCCGTTGACTGTCTCTTGGTTGGGTTGCCGGCGGATCGGGCATAGTTGGGCAGACTACCTGTCTCCCTAATCGATCATTAATATTTCAAGTGCAGACCGACCCCCGAAAACTTCTGATCGCTGCTGGCTGTACTGCCTTTTTTTTGTTGCGGTTTGAGTGTGTATTTTAATGGCACATAGACGATAGTTTGAATTTGTATGCTTTTGGTGGGGGTTAAATTATGGGCCTTCAGCCGTTTTAAAATTTAAAGTTTCTTTCTTGTCAAGTCTTGCATTGTTTGAGCCTAGAACCTCATTTAATATACTTTTTCTTGATAAAGCTTTGGGCCTTCTGCCTTTTGAAAATTTATTGCAGTTGTTTTTCAATCATGGGCCTTCAGGCATCTTAAAATTAAAATTCCTTACTTGTTAAATGTTAGATTGTTGGGACCTTCAGCCTCATTTAAAAAATTATTTAACGATAAAGCTTTGGGCTTACTGCCTTGTAAAAATTTATTTTAGTTGTGTTTTTAATCACGGGCCTTCAGCATTTTTTAAAATTAAAGAGGTAGTGTCCTTAAGCTATAAGATTTTGTGACATCTTGAGTCGACAGTGAAGCTCGGAAATTTGTGCTTTAATGTTTGAACAACTAAATAAAGTTATATGTGTTCGAGTGTAACTGACAGCCGCTCATTTTTTGCCCCTTTCCACGATTCCAACTAACCTGTTATGTCCTACAGATTTAACCAGGTAATATGTTGTTTCTCGTCCGCAGCTCGTGGTCGTGCGGTAGCGTTATCGCTTGCCGCGCCCGGGTTCCCGGGTTAGATTCCTGGCTGGGTCAGGGATTTTCTCTGCCTCGTGATGACTGGGTATTGTGTGATGTCCTTAGGTTAGTTAGGTTTAAGTAGTTCTAAGTTCTTGGGGACTGATGACCATAGATGTTAAGTCCCATAGTGCTCAGAGCCATTTTTTATGTTGTTTCTCTGGTGTTCCCATGTTATTGTTCACACCTTACGTCTCCATAGGACGTGAAAGGCAGATGTGTGCTGCTACTCGTTCTCCTGAATCCCAGCATTGCGATGTAATCAAACACGATTTCTGGTGTAAAAACCCTGGTCTCTTTGAACTAATCACATATACATGAATGCTTTACGTTTACAACATCCGTGTATTTGATCATGTTATTATCTCAAACGTTCTTTTAAGATGGTTGCAGCCAGACATATTACGTGACTTCTCAGTGCGCATGCACCCAAATACAGGGTGTACATAAAGTCCGGGAACACTTTCTATTATTTATCGCACAAGAACCAAACATTGTACAGACATCGTGTGTATCTCATTTTGAAGAGAAACCCTGAAAGTTTTTTTTTTCTTTCATGTATACCTCCACAGCGTAGTTTGGTAATTTTCCAATAGGCAGCACTAGTAGCAGACATGGCCGTGCTACAGAAGGGGGCAGTTTCTTCATGAAATGGCCTCCCCCATCACCAGATCTCACTCCGTGTGACTTTTTTTCTACGGGGACACATTAAAGATCTGGTGTATGTACCGCCTCTACCACGTGATGTAGCAGAGCTCCGGGAGAGAATACGGGAAGCGGCTGCCACATTCGACGATGCCATGCCATGCTGGGATGGGTATGGCAAGAATTCGATTACCGTATTGACGTCCGCCCCTGGTTGCTGCGTGGTCAGCGCGAAGGAATGTTATACCTAACGGCCCGGGTTCGATTCCCGGCTGGGTCGGAGATTTTCTCCGCTCAGGGACTGGGTGCCGTGTTGTCCTAATCATCATCATTTCATCCCCATCGACACGCAAGTCGCCGAAGTGGTGTCACCTCGAAAAACTTGCACCAGGCGAACCGTCTACCCGACGGGAGGCCCTAGCCACACGGCATTTTACATTTACCGTACTGACGTCTACTAGGTCACTCACGGTTCGGATATCGAATGTTTGCGAAAAAACTTTCAGAGTCTCTCTTCAAACTGCAATATGTATGACATCTGTGCAATGTTTAGTTCTTGTGCAATAAATAATTGAAAGTGTTCCCGGACTATACGTACACCCTGTACTTCACAACATATATCAAATACCTGTCATTCCATTATAATAGCAACAGAAGATCTCACTCTTCTAGTATCTTGACTGTGTCCAGCCATAAAATAAAAACTTCCGTAAGTTCCATCTTTTTCGTTTCTGGGCTCCTCTGGAATACGATATCCTGCCATCTGCGCATTATTTAATGCTCCCTTTAATTTATAAACGTCGATATCATTTCAACTTGTCAACCTCATAACATTACTCTAAACAGTTACCACAATTTTCTCTGTCAAACGGAGAATAAAAGATCTCCATGTTCTTTCGGTTGTGCTTGCCTCTATTTTCATTCGTTAATCTGCTACGCCATCAGCTTTTTCCCCTCTCTTCGCTACTTGTACAGGTTGCGGCGCTTTACTCCGGACAAATGAAAGTTCTTTTAAAAGCAGATTTATTAAAGCAAAATTAAAATGAAAATGAAAAACCTTTTACATACAAATAGTGGTACCTTTCAGGAGCAACATTGCTCGATGTAACCCCCTTCAGGAGCAATGACTCCCTCCAGTCTTGTCCTGAAGCGATCGTTCGAGCTCTTTAAAACAGCGCAGTCCATATTCGCTAATGCTGCTTCGATAACGGTGCGTAGAGATGCGACATCAGGCTGCCTCGTCTTATTGGTAACTCTTTCGGCTACGCTTCAAACATATTAGTCGATGGGATTCAAATACGGGCTATTCGGGGGCCAGAAGTCCTTTGACCAGAACACATCAGCGTTATCTGAGAGCCAGTTTCGGACTAAATGTATCGTGGCCCTCCTCTGCCATCCCACGCTTTGTTCGCTCGCTGACATTCAATACTGACGCCAGTTTCCTCAAACATTGTCCCGGATACTCCGAAATCAGCGCCTAAGCCTTTTCGATGACTGCCGCATTTCGTGACACGCGTTTTCTCGTATGAGGTTTCCTCGCCGCTTTAACGGAACCTTCTCCAAACTTCTATGAATCGTTATACTTGGCTACAACATCGCAAACAGTTGATGTCGGGCACCCGAAGAACAGAACTATTTCAGTGGGCGAGCGCCCAGCGCGAAGTCTTTCGATAATCGTGGCTCTTCTGTTGTAGTGTGTAGTTGTCAGTAATATCTCGGCCATTTTGGGGTTGTGACTGTTTGCTAGATGCCTGTGGCTTTCAAGAACGTCGATCGCGACCTCCGGCGGAACTACGATATGGCGGGAAATTCAAACTGAAAATTGTCCGGATTTAAGGGCCGGGTCCTTTATTCTCTCCTCTTCGTTATTCTGTCCCTCTGCCATTACTCCTCTAATATCATTTGTTGCCAATATCCTTAGTTTCAACCTACTTCATTGTAGTTTATTCTTGTTCTTGTCGCATGTGTGGAAGATCATTACCTGAGAACGGCTCCACTGATTTGCCACATTTTTTATTGTTGTGGTCGTAATTGTCAAGGCAAGGTTTTTACGAAAGCAAGTTTTTGGAAAATCCACCGGAAAGGTCGGAAATCTGGATGGAAATTTTGTTTGAAAATCTCAATGAAGGAAACGTTACGCCCCGTTTCATAGACCTACTGTCACATGTTTTCATAACAACAAAAAGTGACGTTCACTTTGACAGTTCTGCTGTCGCATGTTTTCTTAACAACTACAAATTCTGCATTCAGTATTGATATTTAGTCAAAAAAATATAAAGAAAATTGAAAGCGATATTTCAGGGTGTTAACGCTGGTGATCATATATTTGGTGTGTTGCACAAATTGAACTGATGTCAGTTCGTGGTAATTTGGCGAGTTAGAAACATTCTGTTGATTTCAATTCGTGGTTTATTTCTTTGGAAGAAATGTCATCAGTGACGCACCGAAATATCGCATCCAAGTACAGGATCGTCGAGCCAATGGGACTGACGAAGTGCATAGACAGCCTTTGGGGGCAAATTGGAAAAGATTTTCTCAATCGCGATCCATTATAACTCTAGAACAACGGATACAGTCAAGTTCGAGTCAATCAGTTCGAGCCTGCTCACTAAATAATTCCAAACGTCAACAAAACAGGGAGCTAAACGTGACAATTCGAAATGAACGTTTGGTGTTCGGATACGGCCAACTGACTGACTGACGAAGAACGCACAGCCTAAATTCGTAAAAATATGTTATAAAATGAACACTTTCTGTTAAACCGGCTGAAAGAAACAACGTGCTAAACTGCTCTGTGAAATATGCGGTTTTGTTTATGGATAGATTTACAATACTACCTGTTCGTAGATTAAAGCCACGCAAAATACTGTCATTAAAGCTATTATTCCGCTGGAAATGTTTCTCTCATACCCGTGTACTAACGATTCCAACCGATTTATCCATTCATTTTGACTGCTATTCCAACCCAAGGTTCCGTTTGCAATAAAAATAAATGTTTGAGAAAGGGGTACGAGATCAACAGAGAAGGGGTGAAGAAATAGATGTATGTAAGGGGAAGAGGACATGAACAGGGCGATGAGGAAGCAGGAGTTGAACAGAGAGAGTGTGCAATAGTATGCTGGGTACGCCAGTAACAACATACACTCCTGGAAATGGAAAAAAGAACACATTGAAACCGGTGTGTCAGACCCACCATACTTGCTCCGGACACTGCGAGAGGGCTGTACAAGCAATGACTACACGCACGGCACAGCGGACACACCAGGAACCGCGGTGTTGGCCGTCGAATGGCGCTAGCTGCGCAGCATTTGTGCACCGCCGCCGTCAGTGTCAGCCAGTTTGCCGTGGCATACGGAGCTCCATCGCAGTCTTTAACACTGGTAGCATGCCGCGACAGCGTGGACGTGAACCGTATGTGCAGTTGACGGACTTTGAGCGAGGGCGTATAGTGGGCATGCGGGAGGCCGGGTGGACGTACCGCCGAATTGCTCAACACGTGGGGCGTGAGGTCTCCACAGTACATCGATGTTGTCGCCAGTGGTCGGCGGAAGGTGCACGTGCCCGTCGACCTCGGACCGGACCGCAGCGACGCACGGATGCACGCCAAGACCGTAGGATCCTACGCAGTGCCGTAGGGGACCGCACCGCCACTTCCCAGCAAATTAGGGACACTGTTGCTCCTGGGGTATCGGCGAGGACCATTCGCAACCGTCTCCATGAAGCTGGGCTACGGTCCCGCACACCGTTAGGCCGTCTTCCGCTCACGCCCCAACATCGTGCAGCCCGCCTCCAGTGGTGTCGCGACAGGCGTGAATGGAGGGACGAATGGAGACGTGTCGTCTTCAGCGATGAGAGTCGCTTCTGCCTTGGTGCCAATGATGGTCGTATGCGTGTTTGGCGCCGTGCAGGTGAGCGCCACAATCAGGACTGCATACGACCGAGGCACACAGGGCCAACAGCCGGCATCATGGTGTGGGGAGCGATCTCCTACACTGGCCGTACACCACTGGTGATCGTCGAGGGGACACTGAATAGTGCACGGTACATCCCAACCGTCATCGAACCCATCGTTCTACCATTCCTAGACCGGCAAGGGAACTTGCTGTTCCAACAGGACAATGCACGTCCGCATGTATCCCGTGCCACCCAACGTGCTCTAGAAGGTGTAAGTCAACTACCCTGGCCAGCAAGATCTCCGGATCTGTCCCCCATTGAGCATGTTTGGGACTGGATGAAGCGTCGTCTCACGCGGTCTGCACGTCCAGCACGAACGCTGGTCCAACTGAGGCGCCAGGTGGAAATGGCATGGCAAGCCGTTCCACAGGACTACATCCAGCATCTCTACGATCGTCTCCATGGGAGAATAGCAGCCTGCATTGCTGCGAAAGGTGGATATACACTGTACTAGTGCCGACATTGTGCATGCTCTGTTGCCTGTGTCTATGTGCCTATGGTTCTGTCAGTGTGATCATGTGATGTATCTGACCCCAGGAATGTGTCAATAAAGTTTCCCCTTCCTGGGACAATGAATTCACGGTGTTCTTATTTCAATTTCCAGGAGTGTACATTCCTGTTACCTCCTCGTTCCTAAAGTTCACTTTCTATCGTTCTGTCAATGCTAAAATTTATCGATATGTACAGCGTCTAGTTTCAAAGAAACAGTTACATTTTGGAACACGTTTAAAAATTTGTAAAATCGTTTGTTATCCTTCTTGCTATTCACATAAAGTTGCTTATACTTTCAGTATTCTGCTGTTAGTGATGAACGACATTTGCGTAGGCTACAGTTGCTAATTCTGTTAATGGATTACTGGATTACATTGAATACATTTTGTCCATTATGGACATCGAATAATTCAATTATCCTTTGCTGCTGAATGCGGTATGCGTGGTTTCCCTCTGTGCGCCGACTAGCGACCGCCGGTACACCGCAGAGGGGAAACTCGTCAGCGCACTACAAGCGATTTCCCCCTAACGCTTAGTGTGTGCTCCAAGTCGAAAACGTACCTGTCTCACGTGTGCAGCAGGCGGACGAACGGTTAGTTTTTTATACGTGTAATTAAGTCTACAATTCTAAAAACGGTTCTCTACCTGTGGCTTATGTAGAGTTCGTATAATAAGGAAAACATTTCTAGAACTGTTACGTGAAAGCTGTACTATGATAGCTCTATGAAGAGCCGTCATCAAAAATTTGAGTTTCAAAATAAAGTATTTCTGCAAACTAGTGGCACATTTTTGCGCCTATCGTACAGCTTAAAGGACGTACAGTTCCTATTAATTTACAGAACAGAACAACGAAGAATAGATGTCGTCAGATCACACCATTGTGTGAGCGAGGTTACTCATCATTTACCTTGTACACTCTCACACACGTAACGTGCAAAGAGTTACGAGACTGGATTAATAGAAAATTGGATGGATGCGACTAGGACACGCGCTTTGAGGGTTCCGTACTAACTTAATTATGAATGTAGACAATTCATCCATTCCGGAAATCTATAATCTCGACGACTTTTGCCTGTTATCGACATTGATACCGGCAATAAATCGGTCCCGGGAATTCCAATACATTCCATAATTTTAATATTGAAGTAGTATAAAAAGGACAAAAAAATGCTTCAAATGGCTCTGAGCACTATGGGACTTAACATCTGTGGTCATCAGTCCCCTAGAACTCAGAGCTACTTAAACCTAACCAACCGAAGGACATCACAAACATCCATGCCCGAGGCAGGATTCGAACCCGCGACCGTAGCCGTCGCGCAAAAAGGACAAAACAGATATTTCTTCATATTGTGTAAATACAGATTAACAATTTTCGACCTTTACTGTTAAACTGTGTCTCTTATCAAATTTCATGTTACCTACTGCCACGTACTCCATTCCAGCGACATCAGTAGTCATTAGACATGGCGAGAGAGTAGAAATGGGCGCTCCGCGGAACTCACGGACTGCGAACGTGGTCAGGTGATTGGGTATCACCTGTGATTGGGTATCACTTGTTTCATACTTCTGTACGCGAGATTTCCACACTCCTAAACATCCCTAGGTCCACTGTTTCCGATGTGATAGTGAAGTGGAAATGTGAAGGGACACGTACAGTCGTGGACAAAACGAGCGAGACCCCTCGCCTTTTCGTTATGCTGATCGCCACGGCAAGGCGACGAAGTGCTACCAACATACTATGCACAGGCGTGAAATTGACAAACTATATGAACTTTTTTAGCCTGTTTTCAATAATTTGTAATACTATATTAATGCTGATTAGTGTGTTAAATACAACACGTAAATATAAGACAGAATGAAAGAAGAAACGCTAATTGGTATGAACTGTACCAATAAAAATGAATTTCAACTTATCGAGATAACATAACTGTTTTAGTAAGACAAAGAACCCCGGATCGTTACGAATTAGCAAAATATTATCCGCTTTCGGCCGCGAAACGGTCTGTGTCAACGTTCAGACCAGTCATACTGGATTACCGTTGCTGACCTACCATGAAAGTGTGCAAATTTAGCAATGCGTGAAGATTCATAACGAAATTCAGTTAAAAATCATTCAGTACCACACTTAAGTCAATTCCATTATTGACAGAAGCGGAAAAAGTAGGCAGTAACATGTATGAAATTCTACAAGAGTGTCATATTGACATGCACAGGGCACCAGTACAGAATAAAGGTAGCGATAAAAAGTATTGGGGGCGCGAGAATTTCTTAAAATTGCTTTACTGATATTCTACCTGCCTCCATCGAGATTAGAACCGAAAACAAACCAGACCTTCCTTTCACTACGCTAGCAGACAACCCAGGCAGCCCTCTATTATTACCCCAGACATGAATAAGCCGGCAATTTCGCAATGAAAATGGCAAAATGATCTGCAGTTTCTCTTGCATAGAGCTTTCTGGACTCAAAAACATGAATTTTCTTCCTTTATGTCACCGCTTATGTGCAACCATTCGAGATGTTTATCGAAATAGCAAAATACTGTTATTAGAGAGTAAATTTAGTAGGATATTTCTGCACCACCCCAGGAAACAAACGGCTACACAGCTGCCAAACGTATTGTACACTGTTTCGAATTCTCCACTAGACTCGCCACAGCCGGAAAACGTTCATTAGCCTAAGTGTTTCTTAAGCTAGCTAGCAATGGGAATGTTCGCACTTTCAAAACGCGGTAGCATTAATACTGGGATGTGAATTACCACGTGTATAGGCAAATGGATTCTATTTGCATTCCTGTAAACGTTATTTGGATCGAAAGCGTAGCTACGATTAATATGCTGATGTATCGACTACAACTGGAACATTTCGAATAAAGAGTATGGGGTGTTATTTATGCGGCCCTCATCTTCAGTAGCTGTCGTAGCTGTTTTCGTTGTTAGGATTTCGTCACCTAAACCGGTAAAAACGGAACCCTACTAGTCTCACTATCTTGACCGTCTATCGGTCTACCCAACCTTTAAAACCCGTTTACCGCCAGAACGGGTAGACATAATAAGCGGAAATGTATCGCACTTCTTGCGGTAACCGGTCCCTTGGTGGTGTAAAAAAGTGAGCTTCTATGTCAACGCAATCTAAAGATACGGCCGTTTATGAAAAGAAAATTTACGCGAAAGGTCAAAAAATGGCTTCAAGAACTATGCGACCAAACTGCTTATGTCATCAGGCCCTAGATCTAGAACTACTTAAACCTAGCTAGCCTAAGGACATCACAGACATCAATGCCCAAGGTAGGATTCCAACCTGCGACGGAAGTAGCAGTGCGGTTCGTGACTGAAGCACCTGGAACCGCTCGACCACAGCACCCGGCGGAACCCTATTCACCTCATGTATAATGATAAACTGTATTCGCCAGCAACTCAGATCGTTTGATCACGGAACTTTTACGAAGCTACATTCAAACTTTGTTCGAAGTCGTCTGCAATATCCATTTATAAACACCCTAGGAACGTCGTATGCGATATCCACTTCTGAAGACGCTGGCAGATACTGCAGTACCATAACAAGTAGGTAAGAATTTATTGTTATTGGTCCATGCATCACACTTTATTTCAATATCAATTTAACGCGCCTAGGTGTTCGTATATGGCTGAAACTAAAGAACAAAAAGCAAATAAATAGCAAACAACTTCGAAATTCAAATCAAATGAATGTCACATGTCGCAATTACAACATAATTTCGTTGTTTCATCTACATGACTACATCAACAAGATTTCTTTGCAATCCAGACTTACGTGCCTGGCAGAAGGTTCGGACTATTTCTCTACCGTCCCAGTCATTAACAGTGTGCGGGAAAAAGGACCACTTAAATCTTTTCTTGCGAGCCTTGAATTACATTACTACTATGGTTTCTTCCTGTGTAAGTTCTCGAGGATTGACATTCAGAACAAATGTTGGTGATTGAAATTTCGTGAAAAGATCTCGCAGCAACGAAAAACGCTTTTGTTTTCATGAATGTTACCCCAAATCGATTATCAAATCTGGGACCCTCTCTCCCCTATTTCGTGACATTACAAATCGTGCTACCGTTCCTTGGACGTTTTTTGCGTGCGCAGTCAATCACGTCTGTCAAGGATATTATAGCAGTGGACGGACAAACGTAGTGTAGGCAGTGTTTTCAGTTGGCCTGTTGCGTATTCTTAGTGTGCGGCCAAAAAAACGCAGTCATTTGTTTGCCTTCCCCACAAAAGTATGTTTTCGATCGTTCCAGTTTGAGTTTTACTGGGTACTGAGATGAACTGACAGTGCTTCGACTTGTGTTTTGTCATATAACCGAAAGTTAATTATTGTTATTGGACGCAGCTTTCGTGTTTAATGTATTCCTCATTCAACAGAGTACACTCCTCCTACACCACTTATAACTGTTTCAAAGTATTAAATTGTTACTGATGTTACCAAGTTACAGTTGTCATCTTAACTTGCCGTTTTGAAACAAAGGAAAATATTACAGCGAAATGTAGCAACTAAGAAGCGGAGTATCCAAATAAATAAACATTTCCGGTTTAAGAAGTTGCAGTAGGTCTGCTATACAGTAACGTAAATTAGGAGCAAAGTCCATTAGTATATCGTTATCAGGAAAATCAGCCCTCATAATGCAAAGTGTCACTACAAGAAATAAAGTTTCCAAACATGTCAATGAGTAGTCGAGGAAAGTGGACGCATTCTGTCTACTGAATCCCAACGCACGCCACTTACGAGGGGACACGCAAAGCGTCATACCCCGATCTTGCTGAAACTTCGCTCAGTGAAAGAGGGGACAAAATAAGCGAACACGTGTCTTGGCTTATCTGCTTACACTCTACCGCTTCTGAGAAAACGACGGTCAAAGTTATCAATGCGCTGTTGCTATAGTGTAGATACCTCTTAGCGGGTAAGGATTCAACTGAAGCGGTGGCTCTACGGCTACCATAGCGACTTCGGAACTTTGCGCTGCGAGTTCGAAACCCGGTTTTTCCTCCCCCCCCCCCTCACTCTCTGAATTATCTACGAATGTCTATTCCAATTTATGTTGAAACACTGTTGTCGTTATTAGTCAGTTAATTTACTGTGTAAAGAAATAAGTTAAAAAAGGAACACATAGTGCGTAGTGGGGCGATCACTCCGTTGTAGAAATAATTCAGAAGCCAAGATCGCTTAAATACTGTTTGCTGGATAACCGGTTTCAACACACTAAAGGTGCCATAATCGGATCTGAATGTAGATTAACATTTATAAACCATTTGGATATAACTATACATGAGGCAGACCAGATGATTTTAGATCAGCTTGTCTCATTCGTTTATTATTTTTTTAATTAATTTATTACACATAAAGTTAATTGGCGAATAATGACAACATTATTTCAACATAAATTAGAAAAAAAACACACGTAGATAATTCTGATAGAGAGGCAGGAAAAAATAGTAATAAAAAACCCAATATGGTCTCGAACACGGGAATCAAAGTTAAGAAGGAACGACGGTAGCCACTGAGCCACCGCTTCAATTGCGTTCTCGGCTGCAGAAGGTATCTACACTATAGCGCGTTGATAACTTTGGCCGTCGTTTTCTCGGAAACGGTCGAGTGTCTGCTGATAAGTCGAAACACATGTTCGCTTATTTTGTCCTCTCCTTCACTGAGCAAAGTTTCCGGACAATCAGCCTATGACACCTGGCGAGTTCTCCTCGTTAGTCGAGTCGCTTCTTACGCCCGGCGAGAATTATGTATGCCTCAGAGTAAACTGCGCCACTTGGAAACACGGCGAGCGAGGATAAACACGTTTTCCTTCTTATAAGGCAACCTTCTACAGCTAAAATTCACGAAGTGTTCTTCAGGTTGCCTCATATATTTCAGAAATGTTTCTTGCTTTAGGCCTGCCGCATATGCAAAACGTAAACATTTCATTTCATATAATATTTATCAGGATAAGACATGACAAGAGTGGACCAGTCCCTTCTGAGAAAAATTACAGATTCTAAGTTGCTCCACTATGTAATGACACGGGTACGGGCTTGCGACCTCTCGATTATGCCATCGATTTCCGTGTTACACATATTTGGCAACTGCGTTGTGGCTGCCGTCGTGGAGGAGGCAGTCTGTTTCCTACAAGCGCTGTTTTCGCAGCAGATATTAACCGCGACGAATCATTCAGTCAACGCTAAATGGCCCATCTGGCTGAGGAAGACAAGGGCGCTATAATAGCACTCCATGCAGAGGGATCTTCAAATGGCTATATAGCAAGAACTATGGGTCTTCCCAAGTCGACGGTAGCCAGGTGGATCAGACGAAAGGAAGAGAGTGGTAACCTGAATGGGAGGCCTCATGGCCGTCGCCGCAAAACAACAGCAGCTCAGGATCAGCAGATACGCCGTTTCAGTGATAACCACCCATTTGTCAACGCACGACAAATTCAGCAGACTTTGGGTCTCATTGTTAGTAGTAAGACCGTCACTCGTCGTCTAAGGGAAGGTGGACTGACAGCAAGAAGCGCTGCTGTGAAAGTGACATTGACTGTTTCCCACAGAGAAGCTCGCCTTGCTTTTGCTGCTGAAAATGTCGACAAACCTCTCCAGTTTTGGAGGCGAGCGATTTTCACGGACGAAAAAGTTTTCTCTACGGCATCAACCGGAAAAGTACTTGTTTACCGGCCTGAAGGTGCTAGGTATAATCGAAAATATATTACCATTGCCGAAGGAATGGCAGGGAGTCGGTAACGGCATGGGCATGGATATCGGCCGAAGGGTGTGGGCTCCTGTGGGAAGTGGAAGGAAGATTCGATGCGCGCAATTACATATCAATTCTGGAGAACGTGATGTAGCCTTCTGTGGCAGCAACATTTGGCGATGATCAGATCATGTTCCAACAAGATCGCTCGCCTATTCATATGGCACGTGTCGTTAAGAGGTGGTTCGACGACCATAGTAATATCACTGTAATGGAAAGGCCACGTAAAGGAGCTGACATGAATCCCATTGAGAATATTTGGGCAGAAATGGTCAGAGTAATACGAGAAAAGGGGCAGTCACCGTCGACTCACCTACAGCTTTCTGATGTGATTCATGACGCTTGGAATGAATTACTTGAATCTCCTAGTTATGTGGCTCGAGTTGTGGGCTCAATGCCCAACAGACTTCGAGCTGTTGTGGAAGCCGAAGGAGGCTATACGCGATACTAAGCAGCATCAGCGGAGGTGTTTTTTTTTTCAGCCCTTCACCAATCAGCTGCAACAGCTGTTTCAAGTTTTTTCTTTATTTACAGACGTATATTTTATGTAATTTCAAGGAAACGCAGTAAGTGGAATGTGGACAAACAAATTAATTCACAGCAAGATATGTAATATTTAATTTGACAAGAGAAGAAATACACACCTTATATATTCATGCAGTCTGTAAAAAATACATGACACACGTGTATATGCAAGAAGGGTACAAAACAATTCAGCACAAATGAAAAATATTGAGGAGAAGCTCGCCGATGAAGGCGTAATTGGAGAACAAAGGTTGGGCTAGAAGAGAGGTAAGGAGGCCCGAGAAAGCAGAGAAAAATCAAATACCCAGTAGACTTTGAGTCGTTGTCGGAGCAGAGGGCGGTTGGTATATGCGATTCGGAGCAACAGTAGAAGAATAGTTTTATTTACTGATTTTTGAGGCTTTATTTTGTGACGGTTAAACAGTGCTGCATCATGAGACCCACTATTTGTCCACATGTGGCTAAACATCAGAGGTGTAAAAAATTTTGAGAGATGCCGAAGTTCTCTGGAAGAGTAACGTGTTTTAGACAAGAAGATGATTTTTAGTTCATTTCATTTTAACCGTTCACACTATGCTTTGACATTCTAATCTTTGATTTCATTTTATTATCATGTATCTTTTCTTCAGTGAAAGTCAACGGTAGTAAGTTTCAACATATGAAGAATAACTGGAAGTTTTTAATTTGTGGAATAGCGTATTTAACAGTTAATATTTTCAACAAATCTGTGGTTATAGGACATATTAAGAAGCAAGTCAAAAATGGCATTGTGGAAAGATCAGGTTGGTTTCTAAAGGGTAACGACGGTAAAATAGCAAATACGAAACTATGGGTAACAACTATTGTTGATGGTGAGGAGCCATAATCGATATGCCACTATTCTGTAATTGTTTTTCTGAAGTATATCGTCAATCCTAGGACTGAAACCGATACTCTGTTTTACGTAAAGAATATAACCTTCAAAATTTATTTAGCAGCGCAGAATATTAAATCATAGTTTATAGATCAGGAACCTAATCCAATTGCCTTTAATTTTATTCTCACGGATTACATTGAGACAGTAAATAACAAGAGAAATAACAAAACTCTCAGAATCAATATAGAGAATTCAAGTGTCTAGTGGATTCAAAAGTTTGCTATAATAGCGAATAATTGCTTTTACTGACTCCTTCATGCCTACGTCTTCTGTCAGACAATATTTGAAACTAGGACAAGCAAGGTAAACAATTTTTCCACAAATTGTCAAATTGGAAGTCGGGGAGCCAGTTACATAAATTACGATGACAACAAACGTTTTTCAAATAAACTGATCACAGGAGGCATCCAACACATTTATTGTGTGTTACATGCACAGTATGTAAACTGGCAACGCCACCAACACACAATACCACTAACAAGGGAACATCCCCATCGCACCCCCCTCAGATTTAGTTATAAGTTGGCACAGTGGATAGGCCTTGAAAAACTGAACACAGATCAATCGAGAAAACTGGAAGAACTTGTATGAAAAAAATAAGCAAAATATACAAACTGAGTAGTCCATGCGCAAGATACGCAACAACAAGGACAGAGGAAGCTCAGGAGCGCCGTGATCCCGTGGTTAGCGTGAGCAGCTGCGCAACGAGAGGTCCTTCGTTCAAGTCTTCCCTCGAGTGAAAATTTGAATTTTTTCTTTTCAGACAATTATTATCTGTCCGTCCGATGCGAGGTAACTGCGCCGTAGTATGATGACGCTACACCGAAACAAACACCGAAACACATGACGTCAGTCGACTACAGCGCACGGAAGAGAGAGTATTCTTGCTAACGAGGCTCCCTGGCTGGCAGTTGACTGTTCGCTACTTTTCACGAGAGTGCGTTAAATACGTGAGATGCATTCCGTGGGCAATATGAATCCAGCAAATAGAGCTCGCGACTTCAGTAACAATGTCAATTAATATTTTCCGAACTGTAAGGCATCGGAAAGTTCCTTAAGGGATCGAACGATTGTCGAACATTTGTATGATTATTTCCTACATGTGTTGATAAACAGTACGTGTGGTGATGATTGTCTGAATTAAAAATGAAACGACTCACTCGAGGGAAGACTTGAACCAAGGACCTTTCACTCCGTAGCTGCTCACGCTAACCACGCGACCACGGCGCTCCCGAACTCACACTATCCCTGCGCATGGACTACTCAGTTTGTATATTTTGCTTATTTTTTTTCGTAGTTCCACACAACTTCTTCCTATTTTCTCGATTGATCTGTGTTCAGTTTTTCAAGGCCTATCTACTGCGCCAACTTATAACTAAATCTGAGGAGGGTGCGATGGGGAGGTTCCCTTGTTAGCTATGAAACAACTGTAGCAAAACGGAGCATCCTCGTTATCCATGTGATGAATAAGACGACTAATTCGCAACATAAATGTCAATGTAAGCATCAATTTATGTTGGAACGTGCTTCCTAGACCAAATAACATATGTTTCCTACGTCTTCAATACGAATCATGAAGCAAATGTAATTTAAAGGACATAAAAATATCGAGTGATTTTACTAACATAATTATGAACCACCCAGGAACAGAAATCGATGATCACATAGTTGTCAAAAAGTATTCTACAGTATTGCCATTGTCCATTAGACTAGCAACAGGAAGAAAACGTTCGCTCAGCTGTGCTGAGAAATCTTGCACTGACGAAGCTCGCGCTTCGAAGACGCCACAGCATCGTCCGCCACAATTTCATGGGAAACGAAATATCTCAAGTGTACAGCCTTAGACATAAAAACACCGCCGGCGCAAGCACCGTGCGATCCGCGATATGACGCCGTCGAAAGCACGGCTAACCCGCGCCGGCAAGCTGTTAATATCATCTGATGTTGTTAACAAGTTATTTACTTCTGGTGAATGATTTTCTGCGCAGTTCATTTAAAATAGAATAACTAAAATATATTTGATGTTACGGAAGACGAAGGACGCCTAATTCATTTCCCTCTCTTTACTTATGATGTTACATTCGCAATCTGAGCATACGTATTATCCATAACCACACTTTAGCGCCACACAGATATGTGAATGAAACACATTGGCGTACAGTTTTAGACATAAAAACTGACCGCCGGCCGCCTGCCACAGAAATTAAGTCCGAGTCTATTCACTTAACGTAGCCAATAAAACTGACCGGCCATCTGCACAATCTGGCAACACTGTAAGATGCGGAAGCGTTAGGAAGAAGTGTTGTCTACTTCCGAGATGTTCTCGGATTGTGTGAGCCCGTGGTCTAGTGCTAGCCGGCACGGTAGCTCAGCGTGTTCGGTCAGAGAGCCGCTCGGCCTCTGTAATAAAAAAACTGAGTGGAAGGATCAACCACCGAATTTGAACAGGATGTCCTGCGACGTCCGCAACGACCAAACACAACGATCAGTAATGAACAATAAGAAAAAAAGAAAGAAAAAATGGTAATCGTCATGCATTCTAAGCTTATGGTCGCCTGTTCGTGTCCAACTAATTTTTTTTTTTTTTTTTTACCACATTTCGGTCTAAAGTTGTGATTCTGATCGAAGATAATTCGCTTAACATTCTACCCACCAGCAATGACAAGTATTCCAGAAACAACTCCGCAGGACAGCTCGTGGCTGCGCCGCGATCATAACAGCTTACGCTCGAGCGTTTCCTTGCGCTGCAGCGGCTACCGGCCACCGGCCAGACGCCACCCGCCGCCTGAAATCCGGCGCCGCCCAGGTGAACGCGCGCGGCGTTGTCAGTGTATGTATCAACTGTCATTTTCGAATTTGAAGTTCTAGTTTTCATCTTGCAGTTAAGCACTGGATTTTGCATACTTGAAAATCATGAACTACAGTTAAGCATTGTAAAATTGAGTCGCAAGTGGAAAAAGGTGTAACATCTGCAACACAACGTTTACTTTTGGTATAACAGAGGGGTGAATGCAGAGGAGGCAGCTAGAAAGATTTGAACTGTGTTTGCAGCGAGTGCTTTTGGTAAAAATACACCAGAAAAAGATATTCGTGTTTCAACAATGATCGTTCTGGCATGAATGATTTTCCACATTAAGGAAGTCTCGACTACTGATATATGTCATAGATTACCATTTAACCATCATGCGACAATTGCATTCAACAGGCAAAGTTCAGAAGTCTGGTGTAGGAGTACTGCATGCTCTAATTCGAAACAACAAAAATCAATGGAGTGACTATTATTGAACGTCATCAGTTCACACATCGAGCATTCCTATGCAGTACTGTTACTGGTGACGTATTTTGTTGCCTTTATTGTTAACTTCCTAAGAAGAAATAAAGGCTGAGCCCCACCAAAAGACGTAAACTCGAGGAAAGAGTAACGTGAACATGATATTTTACATCTGATAATTCCAAAAGTGAGTTTGGGCTACGAATTCTGCCCCCAGGGTGTGTGCAACACAGCTGGAATTTGTTGCCAACAACTGAGACACCTTTCTTTCGCAGTGTAAGAAAATCGAGCAACAAAACTACATCACCTGTGCTACTGCTTGATAACTCACTCTGTTGATTTGAGAAACAAAACTATCCAGGAGATTGATAGGAAAGTCGTTTGTCAGGCACTTGTATTGATAGGGAAGTCCTCTCTCAAGCACTTGTCCCTCTCGTCATATATTTGTAAAATTTTACCTTTCCCGCTCTTGATCGATCAACCGTCAAGGCAATTCATTTCTAGACGAAAATACTCTTAAAACTGCTCTGGTTTAATAACATCGTTAGAACCAGTAGGTTTCTACAGGCGTAGAATTTGTAAACAACTTTAGCATTGTCAGATCGTTTTAGATATCGTGAAAGAAAATTCTGCTGCTGATTAATTTCTCTTTGATAATTACTGTTGCGTTTAGTAAACTAATGGAAAATGCAATTAAAATATTCACTATACTAATACAATTTAAATTCAGCTTACTACAGAAACATCACGACGGCAGTCTATCTTAATAAAGCATTAAGTGTCAGTGAGACGATTGAGCCTATTTTAACACGAATTAGTAGGATATTACCGACTTTTGACTTCGAAAAGATCTGTATTTATTTCATTTCCAGTACCATTCGTAAGTATTATGAAAATGTGACATTTCATAGATAAAATTATGTATTCACAACAAGAAAAAATATGTCGGCAGAAAACAAAAGTGGCATTATGAATTAGGCAGTACCGTAAGGTTTTCGCTCTGACACTAAGAGTTACTGAAAGTAGCAAGACAATTTTGCTCGAGTGTTGTCTTACGATTCCCTTATTGACTTTGTAACAGCACAAAAGAATTAAAAATCTGGCTTTCTGCGAGTCTCGAAAGGCGAACGAAAGCAGCTTGCTCCTGTTAGCTAAGCATGAACTGGTTTTTTCCTAAAGTGGGAAGACATCCTTTTGTGGTTGAATTGTTGGCAAATGTCAGTCAGACGTGTGCCGTTGGTCTAAGCGTTTCGGTGTGTTGAATTTGTACCAAAGATTTTTCTACAGGTTTTTTCTGCCCAAATAGGGAGTTGAAGTTTCCCATTAGTATTTTCACGTCATCCTGGTGAATTTTGCTCATAGTATTTTCAAGTGTGTTCCAGAATTTTTCCCATGAGTGAAAATCTCATGCTGGAAACATCTCCCAGGCTGTGGCTAAGCCATGTGTCCGCAATATCCTTTCTTTCAGGAGTGCTAGTTCTGCATGTTTCGCAGGAGAGCTTCTGTAAAGTTTGGAAGGTAGGAGACGAGATACTGGCAGAAGTAAAGCTGTGAGGAGCGGGCGTGAGTCGTGCTTCGGTAGCTCAGGTCGCCGGCACGGTAGCTCAGCGTGTTCGGTCAGAGGGTTAGCTGCCCTCTGTAATAAAAAACCTGAGTGAATGGATCAATAACGAACTTCGATGGGCGTCAGGTGACGTCCGCCACGAACAATTGAAACGAACAACAACGAACAAAATGAGAAAAAAAACGGAGAAAAAAAAGGTGGTAGAGCACTTGCCCGCGAAAGGCAAAGGTCCCGAGTTCGAGTCTCGGTCGGGCACACAGTTTTAATTTGGTGCATGTGTTGTTCAACACACAGTAGTTGTCAGCCTCACTTGAATCAATGACTGTGTGTGTGTGTGTTTTCGTGTTCAAGCACAATCTGAAATAATACTATTAACATTAGAGACGCAACCAACAATAAATAATTCATTAAATATGACTGTAAAGTATTTTAATGCGATGGGAAGTTACTAACTGAATTTTCACCCAACCCACGTCCTGCATATTACGTTAAGTAAGATGTATTAACTCCATAGTATCGTTAGCAGAGACAGTGCGCTCTTGTTGTCGAGGCTCGCGACAAGCGCAGCGATCAGCAGTGCCCAATGTCGCCGCGATTTGTTTGTGTTGGCTGAGCGTGGACACTGCAGCAGACGCTTCGCCATAAACAGAAAGAAATCACCTTGGCTCTGACCGCAGTGAGCGGATATCACTGCCTGCGTGTTCTTATAGTAACCAACGTGAGACTCTACTCACAAGTGCCATGGAGCAATTGCAACAGGTATCATGTCATTAGTCATCAGAATATTAACCAGTGATGAAATGTCCACTCTATTTGAATCCCAAGAAAATAGGAACCTTCTCACAATGGAATGTGAGGTGATATCAAAATTTATCCAACATACAAAAATTAACTGCAGGGCTTTCATGTATGCAGTAGTAGCACACAAGGAAATATTATGTCTTGGAAGCGTATATTTCATTTCCTCTTCTCATATTAACGCCCTTGTTTTAGTATGAAGTGGGAAAATAAACACGAAAAACTTAAGTTCCTGAGAAGCAAATAAGTCATTTCCTCTTCTCATATCATAACTTTTGTTTTAGTATGAGGTAAAAAAAATAAACAGTTTAGGGTTCTGAACCATAATATGACACCAGATTCTTATCGTAGGCGCTATCGGAAACGCAAAACGCAGGGAGCTGTCCATTGTTTTGTCCAAAAGTCTGTTTCCTTTCATGCATTACTCACGTTAGGAGAACCGGCCGTGGTGGCCAAGCGGTTAAAGGCGCTACAGTCCGGAACCGCGCGACCGCTGCGGTCGCAGGTTCGAATCCTGCCTCGGGCATGGATGTGTGTGATGTCCTTAGGTTAGTTAGGTTTAATTAGTTCTAAGTTCTAGGCGACTGATGACCTTACAAGTTAAGTCGCATGGTGCTCAGAGCCATTTGAACCATTTGAACCACGTTAGGAGATTCTTATTTAAGGACTTGTGGGCATCAAGTTCTTCAGCAGAACAAGCCTTATGTTATTGTGCTAATTACGGTATAGAAAAAATGCAACTAAGACGAGTTCCCCTGGAGCAGTGAGGATATTTGCACATGTCTGTATTCAGCAATGACCGCCAGCTGCCACAACACTTCACAGAATCCTTGCGGCAGGCAACACAACTGTGCGTGCACTTCAGACTTCATTCAGTAAGACGTCAGGAGTTTGATGGAAACGTCAAAGTCGTATTCAATCCAGAATGAGGTGTTATTAAGGTAGTTGAACGTTCTAGCAATTACACTTCTGTAATTCCCATATGCGTATTCCGATAGCCAAAAGAACCCGTTAGTGCGATACCATCTGGAACTGCATTAACATCAAACTGCAAGAACTTGAGACAATACGTGGACTCTTCTCTTTGCTAAGTGACCTGTTACTGATATTTAGGATTCTCTCCGTCCAAGGCGTAGTGGAAATGGAACTTCAGAGGCGCCGGCCCGGTTGGCCGAACGGTTCTAGGCGCTACAGTCAGGAACAGCGCGACCGCTACGGTCGCAGGTTCGAATCCTGCCTTGGGCATGGATGTGTGTAATGTCTGTAGGGCCGGCCGCTGTGGCCGTGCGGTTCTAGACGCTCCAGTCCGGAACCGCGGGACTGCTATGGTCGCAGGTTCGCATCCGGCCTCGGGCATGGATGTATGTGATGTCCTTAGGTTAGTTAGGTTTAAGTAGTTCTAAGTTATAGGGGACTGATGACCTCTGCAGTTAAGTCCCATAGTGCTCAGAACCATTTGAACCATTTTTTTAACTTCAGAGGAGCTTTCGCAATTCTTGAAAAACATGAGAAACTTGTAATCACTACGAGTTACAACTGCTTGATGATAATGGTTTACGTTGTCAGTAGTTTTGGTGGTGTTATGCTGTCAAACTGCTTACAGCAACGTTAATGGTGGCGCACATAATTTAGCGCTGACTACCTACTTAAGTAAAGATAGTGTCGTGGCGTCGTCGCTTGTCTTTATTTGGCCTCAGCTTGAGTAATCCGATTTAACAAACATAGTACTACATTCGCGGGCTGCTATGATACAGTATGACTACAGAGATGATCGTGCGGGTATTACATTACTTCTGCAATGAATTGCTTAAAAATATTACCCTCAGCTATGCAGCTGGAATGCCTCATTACACAGGTACTCTATGTTGCACTTGGTTAAGTGATCAGTTCGCTGCAATCCTGCTTCTTCTGTTTGTAAATGCTTGTATACGTCGAAAATGGTTCAAATGGTTCTGAGCGCTATGGGACTTAACGTCTGAGGTGGTCAGTCCGCTAGAACTTAGAACTACTTAAACCTAACTAACCTAAGGGCATCAGACACATCCATGTCCGAGACTGGAGTCGAACCTGAGACCGTAGCTCTCGCGCGGTTCCAGACTCTAGCGCCTAGAACCGCTCGGCCACCCTGGCCGGCATACTTGTATACTGAGCATTCGTTATTTGACTAAATATGAACTACTATCTAATTCGCATGTATATGGCATGGGTTAGCTCCGGCACGAAGGTATGACTAAGGATTGGATTCCGTTGGAGTCCCGTTATTTTGATGGCAAGACTAATGTTCGCAAATCACCTCTATTGCCTCAAAAAACAATTGCATCTTAAATATCGAAGGACCGACGTCCACACTGTCACAGCGGGTTGAAATACAGTAACGACAGCAGATGAAAATTTGTGACCGACTGAGCTTCGAACCTAGACCTGCTGCTTACTAGACAGACGTGCTGACCACTGCACTATTATTTTTTTTTTAAAGTTTGAGAAGTCTTTCAGCACCAGGTAGGCCGAGGCAAAGAGGGCAGGGGTCGAATATCCGAGGCCTGGCCACAATGCCTCCCCCATACCTGTCACTGAGCAGCTGCATTATTCACATGTATTCCATGTTTGCGCCCATATATTCCTTTAAATTGTTGAACAAAATTGAAGTAGCAATTAAGGTAAAATAAATTACAGATTGTCGCCTCCAATGGCGTGCATTCGTTGTGGAACATAACTTATAACAGTGAACAGGGTGACGGAAAAATAAATAACAAACATTCATTCAGAAATATATTCACAATTTAAGTTATTATGCACTGGATGCATATGAAGTCTGTAAGGAAGCCATATATTTTTCAACAAATGGATGAAGTTTCGAAGCCGGAGGGTTTTGCCAAATTAGAACAGTTCTGATTTAAGAACCGACGTAAAAGAATATTCCAGGAATAAAAAAAGTGAAAGAATAGTATTCTGCTTGTAATCAATAAAACTATCCACCTCTTTGTAGCCCACATACCGCAATAGATAAAAAAATTTTACAACATTCCTTATATTTGTTATTCTTCTTCAGCTTAAAATGTTCTTCTGGAATATAAAACATGCACTCTTCTAAGTTCTAAGTTTTGTTTATTACAACCTAAAACAAAAACTGTCCCAGAAGCCACGAATAACTGTTATTCTTTGCGGATGGGTAACATTTCCAGTCCGGTTTAAAGCTTCAGTTATCGGTATATGACTTTCTGCGGTTCTGTGGATAGTGCTAATTTCTTCCTAGTCCAGTTCCAAATTCTGATTCTATTTTCACATAAGAAGGTGTGCGCTACAGTTTCTACAAGCCCACATTTGTCGCAGTATGAAGATGGTCTCAATTTGATTTTTCATAATCGTTCCGCTGTGGGTATGGTTTCGTTTACAACGTCGCACCATACGGCACTGACTCTAGTTGGTATAATTTTATTGTTGATATTTTTCCAGACGTTCCTCCAGTTTTTTGTAGGTTAATTCACCGGAATTGGTTTGTGTAGACGATGTCTGGTAATATAATCATAGACGGTTCTAGTGTTGGTTTGTGCTGGTGGAAGTCTTATACAGCTCCAATCGCCATAGTACTTTCCGACGTAATCTAGGCTGGCGTGCTATATTAACAGGAGCGTTCCTATCTCCAGGATCTAACGAGAGGAACAGAAGATTCGTGATGCTTATCTTAGTGGCATGTATTAGCTTAAAGGCACGTCTTTAATTCCAAGTCCTCTGTTTTGCCTCTGCAAAGTCGCCGTGTGGAAGGGTACTTTGAAGATATTTTGTTTCCACACACACCAAGAGGCTACAGCTAATATTTTATGTGCAGTGACCTGCAGTATCGGTAAGACTGCTGTGACATGATAAATTTTGCTAAGTATGTATGTATTTATAAACTGAACTTTCTGCAGTCAGTCTAACGATCTCATGTCATGGTCCTTCAACACGGTTCCGATGACATTAAGTTTCCGCTCCCAGTTGTTCGTGGCCATGCGCTTGGGGTTCGCCCTTAAGCACAATCCGAGATGGAAACTCTACATCTAACCAGTGCGCACTTATTGCACTATTGTAGGAACCGAGATGCAGTATTTTGGATCTAAAATTTTGTAAATTTGTGGCGAGAACGTATGGGACGAAGTAAGCTTACACACTACTTAATCTAACTTAAAATATGGACAATGCCGGAGGGAGGACTCGAAGCTCCGACGGTGGGCACTGTCGGGACACAGCAACCAACCTCTCTGCAGCACATACCTACACACGCTCCTCATTAGACGCGAATTCCCATCTTTGCCGTATACCACATGCGCGGTACCCCCCTCCCCCCCCCCCCCCTCTCCTCACGACCATTATTCCACTCGCTCGCGGCCACACTGTATTCCCGCGAGGGTTCGGACGATGTCGTCCGTCAGGGTTCGGACGATGTCGTGCGTCTAGCACTGAAAACTTTAGATGACCCGTCGAAAGCCAAATAATTATACAGGATGTTTCAGGAGAAATAGTAATTATTGTAGGAGATGGTAGTATAGACAAATTGCAGAAACAATGACATATAACATGTGTCCAATTTTTATTGAACATACATATAGCTGGGTTGTAATGAATCTAGAGGTAGCCCTGGATGGAAAAATATTATGAACACCTCACATAAATAATGTGTTCCACTGCGAAAGACAATCTTATTAGCACTAGAAGCTGCTGTAGGGTAAAATGGGGTCTAAACCCAGTACTTACTGGATATACACCTCTGTAAAAATACCATTGGTAATTTATTGGCCTATAATACGAACAAAGTCGAACAGAAGGTGGCTGCTAGGGAGTCTGGCAAAGTGCAGAGACTGATCTGCTTTCACAAACAGATGGAATTAGCAGGAAATCCACTCTTGGGATTGATATTACGCTAGACATGCCAGCCTTACACCTGTGGGTTAAAATGGAGACAGCGGCAGGGACATAAAGGCTAAAAATTGGAAATAACTGGATACAGTTAGAATATACGGAATCCCAAATCAGTATGGTGATGGCTGGGGAAATGCCGACTAACTATACAATAACTTGTAGCTGTTTCAATAAACCTTGCCATGTAACAGTTGGAGGCAGGGAGCAGTGGGAGAACGAACCACTAAACCGTGCAGGAGACATAATGTAGTGGTTTTCTGACAGGTCGAAAACAGATGAATGTACCGGGTCTGGTGTACTGCCTAGAATCTCTTTAGGGAAGATGGCCACAGTATTACATGACATCTTCTATCAGCAAGTGCACGGAGGAGAATTAGAGTAGACCCTACAAAAATCGTAGCATCTACTTTTATTCAGACAGCCAAGCAGCTCTGAAATCTCTATCAGCCCGTACAACTAGATCGAAGGTCGTTGCAGAATGCCATGAAACATTTTCTTTCGGACGTGTCCGAAAGAACAGACACCACACATATATCCATATACAGGGTGTTTCAGGAGGAACAGTAGATATTTTAGCACGTAGTAGTACAGACGAAATGCATAAAAAAATTCCATATAAATGCGTCCACTTTTTACTGAGGACAGAGATACAGCTGTTAGTACGTAATCCTAACAAACTCAAATCAAAGGCAAATGAGGACGTTCAAAGTTGATTTTCAAAAATTTCCCCACCAACTTCAATGCACATTTGACTTCTCTTGATAACACCACGTGTAGCTCTTCTGAGGTCGCATTTGCGTTCTTTTATGAGGGCTGCACTATTCATAATCCGAACGATCAAATCGGCTCTAGGGTTTACTTTTTCTTTGTAGACTTCGCCTTTAACCATCCCCACAGGCAATACTCCAAAGAGTGAACGTCCAGGAACCTTGGAGGCCAAGAAAAGTGCCCATATCTAATGATCGATCTTCCAGAAAATGTTAGGTTTGGATAATGTGTCACCTGACGACTAGAATTTGCAGGAGCCCCGTCATGCTGGAGGATCATAGGCATTCCTGTAGCCAAATAAACCTCTTCCAATAACGCTGGAAGTCATTTTCAAGGAAATGTAGACAACTGGGTCCTGTAAGGACCAACATACGAAACGGAAATGCATTGAACCCAGCTGTATGTACGAAATAAAAATTGGACACATGTTAAATGGCATTTCTTCTGCAACTTGTCTATACTACCACCTCCTACAATATTTACTATTCCTCCTGAAACATCCTGTACAATTATTTGGGTCTCGGCGGCTCATCTAAAGTTTTCAATGCTAGGCGCACGACATCGTCCAAGCCCACGCGGGAATACAGTGTGGCCGCGAGCGAGTGGAATAATGGTCGGGGGGCTTGGTCTCATAAGTTAGATTATGTAGTGTGTAAGCTTACTTGGTCCCATACGTTCTCACCACAAATTTACAAAATTTTAAATCCAAAATACTGCATCTCGGTTCCTACAATAGTGCAATAAGTGCGCAATGGTTAGATGTAGCTGAAGTGAGTCTCCATCTCGGATTGTGGTTAAGGGCGACCCCCAAGCGCATGGCCACGAACAACTGGGAGCGGAAACTTAATGTCATCGTAACCGTGTTGAAGGACCATGACATGCGATCGTTAGACTGACTGCAGAAAGTTGTGACAGTGTGGACGTCGGTCCTTCGATATTTAAGATGCAATTGTTTTTTGAGGCAATAGAGGTGATTTGCGAACATTAGTCTTGCCATCAAAATAACGGGACTCCAACGGCATCCAATCGTTAGTCATACCTTCGTGCCGGAGCTAACCCATGCCATATACATGCGAATTAGATTGTAGTTCATATTTAGTCAAAAAACGAATGGTCAGTATACAAGTATGCCGGCCAGGGTGGCCGAGCGGTTCTAGGCGCTAGAGTCTGGAACCGCGCGAGAGCTACGGTCTCAGGTTCGACTCCAGTCTCCGACATGGATGTGTCTGATGTCCGTAGGTTAGTTAGGTTTAAGTAGTTCTAAGTTCTAGCGGACTGACCACCTCAGACGTTAAGTCCCATAGCGCTCAGAACCATTTGAATCATTTTTGAAGTATTCAAGTATTTACAAACAGAAGAAGCAGGATTGCAGCGAACTGATCACTTAACCAAGTGCAACATAGAGTACCTGTGTAATGAGGCATTCCAGCTGCATAGCTGAGGGTAATATTTTTTAAGCAATTCATTGCAGAATTAAAGTAATAATGGTTCAAATGGCTCTGAGCACTATGGGACTTAACATCTGTGGTCATCAGGCCCCTAGAACTTAGAACTACTTAAACCTATCTAACCTAAGGACATCACACACATCCATGCCCGAGGCAGGATTCGAACCTGCGACCGTAGCAGTCGCGCGGTTCCGGACTGAGCGCCTAGAACCGCTAGACCACCGCGGCCGGCAATTAAAGTAATACCCGCACGATGATCTCTGTAGTCATACTGTATCATTAGCAGCCTGCGAATGTAGTACTATGTTCGTCAAATCGGATTTTCAAGCTGAGGCCAAATAAAGACAAGCGACGACGCCACAACACTATCTTTACTTAAGTAGGTAGTCAGCGCTAAGTTATGTGCGCCACCATTAACGTTGCTGTAAGCAGTTTGACAGCATAACACCACCAAAACTACTGACAACCTAAAACATTATCATCACGCAGTTGTAACACGCAGTGATTACAAGTTTCTCATGTTTTTCAAGAATAGCGAAAGCTCCTCTGAAGTTAAAAAAAAATGGTTCAAATGGCTCTGAGCACTATGGGACTTAACTGCTGAGGTCATCAGTCCCCTATAACTTAGAACTACTTAAACCTAACTAACCTACGGACATCACACACATCCATGCCCAAGGCAGGATTCGAACCTGCGACCGTAGCAGTCGCGCTATTCCAGACTGTAGCGCCTAGAACCGCTTGGCCACCCGGGCCGGCGCCTCTGAAGTTCCATTTCCACTACGCCTAGGACGGAGAGAATCCTAAATATCAGTAACAGGTCACTTAGCGAAGAGAAGAGTCCACGTATTGTCTCAAGTTCTTGCAGTTTGATGTTAATGCAGTTCCAGATGGTTTCGCACTAACGGGTTCTTTTGGCTATCGGAATACGCATATGGGAATTATAGAAGTGTAATTGTTAGAACGTTCAACTACTTTAATAGCACCTCATTCTGGATTGAATACGACTTTGACGTTTCCATCCAACTCCTGACGTCTTACTAAATGATGTCTGAAGTACACGCACAGTTGTGTTGCCTGCCGCAAGGATTCTGTGAAATGTTGTGGCAGCTGGCGGTCATTGCTGAATACAGACATGTGCAAATATCCTCACTGCTCCAGGGGAACTCGTCTTTGTTGCATTTTTTCCATACCGTAATTAGCACAATATCATAAGGCTTGTTCTGCTGAAGAACTTGATGCCAAGTCCTTAAATAAGAATCTCCTAACGTGAGTAATGCATGAAAGGAAACAGACTTTTGGACAAAACAATGGACAGCTCCCTGCTTTTTGCGTTTCCGATAGCGCCTACGATAAGAATCTGGTGTCATATTATGTTTCAGATCCCTAAACTGTTTATTTTTTTTACCTCATACTAAAACAAAAGTTATGATATGAGAAGAGGAAATGACTTATTTGCTTCTCAGGAACTTAAGTTTTTCGTGTTTATTTTCCCACTTCATACTAAAACAAGGGCGTTAATATGAGAAGAGGAAATGAAATATACGCTTCCAAGACATAATATTTCCTTGTGTGCTACTACTGCATACATGAAAGCCCTGCAGTTAATTTTTGTATGTTGGATAAATTTTGATATCACCTCACATTCCATTGTGAGAAGGTTCCTATTTTCTTGGGATTCAAATAGAGTGGACATTTCATCACTGGTTAATATTCTGATGACTAATGACATGATACCTGTTGCAATTGCTCCATGGCACCTGTGAGTAGAGTCTCACGTTGGTTACTATAAGAACACGCAGGCAGTGATATCCGCTCACTGCGGTCAGAGCCAAGGTGATTTCTTTCTGTTTATGGCGAAGCGTCTGCTGCAGTGTCCACGCTCAGCCAACACAAACAAATCGCGGCGACATTGGGCACTGCTGATCGCTGCGCTTGTCGCGAGCCTCGACAACAAGAGCGCACTGTCTCTGCTAACGATACTATGGAGTTAATACATCTTACTTAACGTAATATGCAGGACGTGGGTTGGGTGAAAATTCAGTTAGTAACTTCCCATCGCATTAAAATACTTTACAGTCATATTTAATGAATTATTTATTGTTGGTTGCGTCTCTAATGTTAATAGTATTATTTCAGATTGTGCATGAACACGAAAACACACACACACACACACACACACACACACACACACACACACACACACACACACACACATTCATTGATTCTAGTGAGGCTGACAACTACTGTGTGTTGAACAACACATGCACCAGTCAGTTCCTCAGTTGGCGTCGAGTGGATGGGATTTTTCAATTACCTTGCATTGCAAGAATTGTAAGCAGGAGCCTGAAAGTAAATGGACTTGTATGCTAAAGAGCTGCGACAGAGCAAATCTTGACCGATTATCAGATAATTGTCCACATGGGTTTTGTGGACGAGTATACTTTAAGTAGCCGCGCGGGATTCGCCGAGCGGTTGCCGGCACGGTAGCTCAGCGTGTTCGGTCAGAGGGTTACGTGCCCTCTGTAATAAAAAAAACTGAGTTAACTGATCATCAACGAACTTAAAACGGATGACTTACGACGTCCGCCCCGAGGAGACACAACGAACAAAAGCGAAAAAAATTACATTGAAAAAAAAAAGCGGTCTGGGGCTCTGCAGTCATGGGCTGCGTGGCTGATCCCGGTGGAGGTTCGAGTCCTCCCTCGGGCATGAGTGTGTGTGTTTGTCCTTAGGATAATTTAGGTTAAGTAGTGTGTAAGCTTAGGTACTGATAACCTTAGCAGTTGAGTCCCATAAGACTTCACACACATTTGAACATTTTTTTTATACTTTTAGTAACCAACCCACCCACGATCATTACGTAAGATTTCTCGAGGGCTTAGGGAATTGATTTCGTTAAGTCGTCGACAGTGTAGCGTGATGGTTTACTTCCCAACATATGTTTTCTATATTTGTCCAAAGGTCGCTTGCTTTTGTAGATCCACGTGGCAATGGCCTTGTTACCTCTGCCCACATATTCTCTATCTGGTTGATGTTTGGTGATCGTGGAACAAACGGCAACAGCTTTATCCTGTCTTGGGCCTGAAACCAATCTCGCACTGCTCTGCTATGATGGATGGGGCTCTGGTTCTGTAAATAAACTATTATCTCGTTAGTCCATGTATTTATATTTAAATAACGTATTTGTAATAAGCACATTGGATTATTATTTTCCACAGTGTTTAAGAATTCAGGCCCTGTCTTAGATAAGTGATCTACACTCCTGGAAATGGAAAAAAGAACACATTGACACCGGTGTGTCAGACCCACCATACTTGCTCCGGACACTGCGAGAGGGCTGTTCAAGCAATGATCACACGCACGGCACAGCGGACACACCAGGAACCGCGGTGTTGGCCTTCGAATGGCGCTAGCTGCGCAGCATTTGTGCACCGCCGCCGTCAGTGTCAGCCAGTTTGCCGTGGCATACGGAGCTCCATCGCAGTCTTTAACACTGGTAGCATGCCGCGACAGCGTGGACGTGAACCGTATGTGCAGTTGACGGACTATGAGCGAGGGCGTATAGTGGGCATGCGGGAGGCCGGGTGGACGTACCGCCGAATTGCTCAACACGTGGGGCGTGAGGTCTCCACAGTACATCGATGTTGTCGCCAGTGGTCGGCGGAAGGTGCACGTGCCCGTCGACCTGGGACCGGACCGCAGCGACGCACGGATGCACGCCAAGACCGTAGGATCCTACGCAGTGCCGTAGGGGACCGCACCGCCACTTCCCAGCAAATTAGGGACACTGTTGCTCCTGGGGTATCGGCGAGGACGATTCGCAACCGTCTCCATGAAGCTGGGCTACGGTCCCGCACACCGTTAGGCCGTCTTCCGCTCACGCCCCAACATCGTGCAGCCCGCCTCCAGTGGTGTCGCGACAGGCGTGAATGGAGGGACGAATGGAGACGTGTCGTCTTCAGCGATGAGAGTCGCTTCTGCCTTGGTGCCAATGATGGTCGTATGCATGTTTGGCGCCGTGCAGGTGAGCGCCACAATCAGGACTGCATACGACCGAGGCACACAGGGCCAACACCCGGCATCATGGTGTGGGGAGCGATCTCCTACACTGGCCGTACACCACTGGTGATCGTCGAGGGGACACTGAATAGTGCACGGTACATCCAAACCGTCATCGAACCCATCGTTCTACCATTCCTAGACCGGCAAGGGAACTTGCTGTTCCAACAGGACAATGCACGTCCGCATGTATCCCGTGCCACCCAACGTGCTCTAGAAGGTGTAAGTTAAATACCCTGGCCAGCAAGATCTCCGGATCTGTCCCCCATTGAGCATGTTTGGGACTGGATGAAGCGTCGTCTCACGCGGTCTGCACGTCCAGCACGAACGCTGGTCCAACTGAGGCGCCAGGTGGAAATGGCATGGCAAGCCGTTCCACAGGACTACATCCAGCATCTCTACGATCGTCTCCATGGGAGAATAGCAGCCTGCATTGCTGCGAAAGGTGGATATACACTGTACTAGTGCCGACATTGTGCATGCTCTGTTGCCTGTGTCTATGTGCCTGTGGTTCTGTCAGTGTGATCATGTGATGTATCTGACCCCAGGAATGTGTCAATAAAGTTTCCCCTTCCTGGGACAATGAATTCACGGTGTTCTTATTTCAATTTCCAGGAGTGTATATTCAACAGTCCGATTAAGAATGTGATTTGCCCAGTCTATCACATGATGAGAGTCGTAGTCAGATATCCACAGTAAGACTGCCTAGCTGATTCCGATTAGAACTATCTGGTATCGAAACGAAATAACAGAAATCGGATAATTTGAACGTCTGTATTGCAACAATAATTTCCTATATGGAGTAACAGGTAGCAACTGTCTAAGAAAAAGTGAGAAATATGTCTTCTAGCAGCAATGTAACGTAATTATAACCCACATTTATGTGATGGAAATACTGAATCGAACAATACACATCTATTTCAGTGGTGGGAAGATACACCATATTGGATTTGCTGATGACATAATGACAATAATAATAATCGCGTGTGGCGGATAGGGGAAACCCTCCCCCATATGGGTGGTACCGAGGAAATCAAATACTAGGGGTGAACCAAATACTAATACAATCCTGAACGGCTACCAAATCCGTTGAACCCAAAATCCAGACACGTCTGAGTGAAAATCACCACTACTCTGGTCACCGTCTCTTAGCTCAATGAGCTTGGCTGAAAATATTTGCTTTCAAAGGCTTCAACACCCTCTGGTACTGTCCGGTCCTGGTATCACCCAAGCCAAACCAGTGAAACACAAGCAAACATGAACTATGCAAGCAAAGTCAACTTTACCCCAGGTGGTACACAACCCGGCTGTCGACAGGCGGCAGTTGGATTTTCGGATTCTGGGGAGTACAGGTTAGCACGGCAGCGAATATCGAAGATCTCTGGTAAATTTCCCTACAAGGAAGAAACATGCATTTACAAGTAAACATCGATACATTGATCCAGACACGAAAACTAAATAATCTCACTAAAGAAATCCACCGACAAAAAATTCTCATCCTTGCTCTTCAAGAACCATGACTGACTGACAATGAAACCTTGCATTAGGGAAACCATTGCGTCTTCAAAAGCAAAATACAACAAAAGGTAGCGAAAGGCGTACCAATCTTCGGCATTGCATTTCTCGAACACAGTTCTATCATCAACTCTGTCAAAGAAATCACACCCATCAACAATGAAAAGGTTGAAATGACTCTGAGCACTATGGGACTTAACACCGGAGGTCATCAGTCCCCTAGAACTTAGAACTACTTAAACCAAACTTAACCTAAGGACATCACACACATCCATGCCCGAGGCTGGATTCGAACCATCGACCGTAGCAGTCGCGCGATTCCGAACTGAAGCGCCTAGAACGGCTCGGCCACCGGGGCCGGCCCATCAACAAGCGACTTATGACTATGCTCATTCAGAGCCACAGTAAAAAATATACGCTCATCAATGCACGTGTCCCCACCAACAACGAAAATAAGAAAAACTCCGAAAGTGTCGAAAAATTCTGGAACACACTCGAAAATACTATGAGCAAAATTCACCAGGATGACGTGAAAATACTAGTGGGAGACTTCAACTCTCTATTTGGGACAGAAAAAACGTGTAGCAAAATCTTTGGCACAAATTCAACACACCGAAACGCTTAGACCAAAGGCACACGTCTGACTGACATTTGCCAACAATTCAACCACAAAAGGACGTCTTCCCACTTTAGGAAAAAACCAGTTCCCAGGTAACATGCTTAGCTAACAGGTGCAGGCTGCTTTCGTTCGCCTTTCGCGACTCGCTGAAAGCCAGATTTTTAATTCTTTTGTAGCACAGCTACAAGCAGGCTGATAAAAACTCAATAAGGGAATCGTAAGACAACGCTCGAGCAAAATTCGCCTTGCTACTTTCAGTAACTATTAGTGTCAGAGCGAAAACCTTACGGTACTGCCAAATTCATAATGCCACTTTTGTTTTCTGCCGACATATTTTTTGTTGTTGTGAATACATAATTTTATCTATGAAATGTCACATTTTCATAATACTTACGAATGGTACAGGAAATGAAATAAATACAGATCTTTTCGAAGTCAAAAGTTGGTAATATCCTACTAATTCGTGTTAAAATAGGTTCAATCGTCTCACAGACACTTAATGCTTTATTACGATAGACTGCCGTCGTGATGTTTCTGTAGTAAGCTGAATTTAATTTGTATTAGTACAGTGAATATTATAATTGCATTTTCCATTAGTTTACTAAACGCAACAGTAATTATCAAAGAGAAATTAATCAGCAGCAGAATTTTCTTTCACGATATCTAAAACGATCTGACAATGCTAAAGTTGTTTACAGATTCTACGCCTGTAGAAGCCTACTGGTTCTAACGATGTCATTAAACCAGAGTAGTTTTAAGAGTATTTCCGTCTAGAAATGAATTGCCTTGACGGTTGATCGATCAAGAGCGGGAAAGGTAAAATTTTACAAATATATGACGAGAGGGACAAGTGCTTGAGAGAGGACTTCCCTATCAATACAAGTGCCTGACAGACGACTTTTCTATCAATCTCCTGGATTGTTTTGTTTCTCAAATCAACAGAGAGCGTTATCGTGCAGTAGCACAGGTGATGTAGTTTTGTTGCCCGATTTTCTTACACTCCGACCGAAAGGAATGCTCGATGAGTGACCTGATGACGTTCAATAATAGTCACTCCGTTGATTTTTGTTGTTTCGAATTAGAGCATGCAGTACTCCTACACCAGACTTCTGAACTTTGCCTGTTGAATGCAAATGTCGCATGATGGTTAAATGGTAATCTATCACATATATCATAGTCGAGACTTCCTTAATGTGGAAAATCATTCATGCCAGAACGATCTTTGTTGAAACACGAATATCCTTTTCTGGCGCATTTTTACCAAAAGCACTCGCTGCAAACACAGTTCAAATCTTTCTAGCTGCCTCCTCTGCATTCACCCCTCTGTTATACCAAAAGTAAACGTTGTGTTGCAGATGTTACACCTTTTTCCACTTGCGACTCAATTTTACAATGCTTAACTGTAGTTCATGATTTTCAAGTATGCAAAATCCAGTGCTTAACTGCAAGATGAAAACTAGAACTTCAAATTCGAAAATGACAGTTGATACATACACTGACAACGCCGCGCGCTTTCACATGGGCGGCGCCGGATTTCAGGCGGCGGGTGGCGTCTGGCCGGTGGCCGGTAGCCGCTGCAGCGCGAGGAAACGCCCGAGCGTAAGCTGTTATGATCGCGGCGCAGCCACGAGCTGTCCTGCGGAGTTGTTTCTGGAATACTTGTCATTGCTGGTGGGTAGAATGTTAAGCGAATTATCTTCGATCAGAATCACAACTTTAGACCGAAATGTGGTCAAAAAAAAGTAGTTGGACACGAACAGGCGACCATAAGCTTAGAATGCATGACGATTACCATTTTTTCTTTCTTTTTTTTTTCTTATTGTTCATTATTGATCGTTGTGTTTGGTCGTTGCTGACGTCGCAGGACATCCTGTTCAAGTTCGGTGGTTGATCCTTCCACTCAGTTTTTTTATTACAGAGGCCGAGCGGCTCTCTGACCGAACACGCTGAGCTACCGTGCCGGCTAGCACTAGACCACGGGCTCACACAATCCGAGAACATCTCGGAAGTAGACAACAATTCCTCCTAACGCTTCCGCATCTTACAGTGTTGCCAGATTGTGCAGATGGCCGGTCAGTTTTATTGGCTACGTTAAGTGAATAGACTCGTACTTAATTTCTGTGGCAGGCGGCCGGCGGTCAGTTTTTATGTCTAAAACTGCACACCAATTTGTTTCATTCACGTATCTGTGTGGCGCTAAAGTGCGGTTATGGATAATACGTATGCTCAGATTGCGAATGTAACATCATAAGTAAAGAGAGGGAAATGAATTAGGCGTCCTTCGTCTTCCGTAACATCAAATATATTTTAGTTATTCTATTTTAAATGAACTGCGCAGAAAATCATTCACCAGAAGTAAATAACTTGTTAACAACATCAGATGATATTAACAGCTTGCCGGCGCGGTGCTTTCAACGGCGTCATATCGCGGATCGCACGGCTGCTTGCGCCGTCAGTTCGAATCCTTCCCCGGGCATGGATGTGTGTTAATTTAGGTTGGTTTAAGTAGTTCTAGGTCTAGGGGCTGATGACGTAAGCAGTTTGGTCGCATAGTTCTTGGAGCCATTTTATGACCTTTCACGTAAATGTTCTTTTCATAAACGGCCGTATCTTTAGATTGCGTTGACATAGAAGCTCACTTTTTTACACCACCAAGGGACCGGTTACCGCAAGAAGTGCGAAACACTTCCGCTTATTATGTCTACCCTTTCTGGAGGTAAACGGGTTTTAAAGGTTGGGTAGACCGATAGACGGTCAAGAAAGTGAGACTAGTAGGGTTCCGTTTTTACCGGTTTAGGTGACGAAATCCTAACAACGAAAACAGCTACGACCGCTACTGAAGATGAGGGCCGCATAATTAACATCCCCTACTCTTTATTCGAAATGTGCTAGTTGTAGTCGATACATCAGCATATTAATCGTAGCTACGCTTTCGATCCAAATAACGTTTACAGGAATGCAAATACACTCCTGAAAATTGAAATAAGAACACCGTGAATTCATTGTCCCAGGAAGGGGAAACTTTATTGACACATTCCTGGGGTCAGATACATCACATGATCACACTGACAGAACCACAGGCACATAGACACAGGCAACAGAGCATGCACAATGTCGGCACTAGTACAGTGTATATCCACCTTTCGCAGCAATGCAGGCTGCTATTCTCCCATGGAGACGATCGTAGAGATGCTGGATGTAGTCCTGTGGAACGGCTTGCCATGCCATTTCCACCTGGCGCCTCAGTTGGACCAGCGTTCGTGCTGGACGTGCAGACCGCGTGAGACGACGCTTTATCCAGTCCCAAACATGCTCAATGGGGGACAGATCCGGAGATCTTGCTGGCCAGGGTAGTTGACTTACACCTTCTAGAGCACGTTGGGTGGCACGGGATACATGCGGACGTGCATTGTCCTGTTGGAACAGCAAGTTCCCTTGCCGGTCTAGGAATGGTAGAACGATGGGTTCGATGACGGTTTGGATGTACCGTGCACTATTCAGTGTCCCCTCGACGATCACCAGTGGTGTACGGCCAGTGTAGGAGATCGCTCCCCACACCATGATGCCGGGTGTTGGCCCTGTGTGCCTCGGTCGTATGCAGTCCTGATTGTGGCGCTCACCTGCACGGCGCCAAACACGCATACGACCATCATTGGCACCAAGGCAGAAGCGACTCTCATCGCTGAAGACGACACGTCTCCATTCGTCCCTCCATTCACGCCTGTCGCGACACCGCTGGAGGCGGGCTGCACGATGTTGGGGCGTGAGCGGAAGACGGCCTAACGGTGTGCGGGACCGTAGCCCAGCTTCATGGAGACGGTTGCGAATCGTCCTCGCCGATACCCCGGGAGCAACAGTGTCCCTAATTTGCTGGGAAGGGGCGGTGCGGTCCCCTACGGCACTGCGTAGGATCCTACGGTCTTGGCGTGCATCCGTGCGTCGCTGCGGTCCGGTCCCAGGTCGACGGGCACGTGCACCTTCCACCGACCACTGGCGACAACATCGATGTACTGTGGAGACCTCACGCCCCACGTGTTGAGCAATTCGGCGGTACATCCACCCGGCCTCCCGCATGCCCACTATACGCCCTCGCTCAAAGTCCGTCAACTGCACATACGGTTCACGTCCACGCTGTCGCGGCATGCTACCAGTGTTAAAGACTGCGATGGAGTTCCGTATGCCACAGCAAACTGGCTGACACTGACGGCGGCGGTGCACAAATGCTGCGCAGCTAGCGCCATTCGACGGCCAACACCGCGGTTCCTGGTGTGTCCGCTGTGCCGTGCGTGTGATCATTGCTTGAACAGCCCTCTCGCAGTGCCCGGAGCAAGTATGGTGGGTCTGACACACCGGTGTCAATGTGTTCTTTTTTCCATTTCCAGGAGTGTAGAATCCATTTGCCTATACACGTGGTAATTCACATCCCAGTATTAATGCTACCGCGTTTTAGAAGTGCGAACATTCCCATTGCTAGCTAGCTTAAGAAACACTTAGGCTAATGAACGGTTTCCGGCTGTGGCGAGTCTAGTGGAGAATTCGAAACAGTGTAGAATACGTTTGGCAGCTGTGTAGCCGTTTATTTATTGTGGTGGTGCAGAAATATCCTACTAAATTTACTCTCTAATAACAGTATTTTGCTATTTCGATAAACATCCCGAATGGTTACACATAAGCGGTTTCATAAAGGAAGAAAAGTCATGTTTTTGAGTCCAGAAAGCTCTATGCAAGAGAAACTGCAGATCATTTTGCCATTTTCATTGCGAAATTGCCGGCTTATTCATGTCTGGGGTAATAATAGAGGGCTGCCTGGGTTGTCTGCTAGCGTAGTGAAAGGAAGGTCTGGTTTGTTTTCGGTTCTAATCTCGATGGAGGCAGGTAGAATATCAGTAAAGCAATTTTAACAAGTTCTCGCGCCCCCAATACGTTTTATCGCTACCTTTATTCTGTACTGTCGCCCTGTGCATGTCAATATGACACTCTTATAGAATTTCATACATGTTACTGCCTACTTTTTCCGCTTCTGTCAATAATGGAATTGACTTAAGTGTGGCACTGAATGATTTTTAACTGAATTTCGTTATGAATCTTCATGCATTGTTAAATTTGCACACTTTCATGGTAGGTCAGCAACGGTAATCCAGTATGACTGGTCTGAACGTTGACACAGACCGTTTCGCGGCCGAAAGCGGATAATATTTTGCTAATTCGTAACGATCCGGGGTTCTTTGTCTTACTAAAACAATATGATATCTCGATAAGTCGAAATTCATTTTTATTGGTACAGTTCATACCAATTAGCGTTTCTTCTTTCAGTTCTGTCTTATATTTACGTGTTGTATTCAACTACTAATCAGCATTAATATAGTCTTACAAATTATTGAAAACAGGCTAAAAAAGTTCATATAGTTTTTCAATTTCACGCCTGTGCATAGTATGTTGGTAGCACTTCGTCGCCTTGCCTGTTATGCTGTGTAGCAGACTTTAAAGCCGTGTGGATCAGCATAACGAAAAGGCGAGGGGTCTCGCTCGTTTTGTCCACGACTGTACATCACAGAAGCGTACAGGCCGACCTCGTCTGTTGACTGACAGAGACCGCCGAAAGTTGAAAAGAGCCGTTGTGTGTAATAGGCAGACCTCTATCCAGACCACCACATAGGAATTCATAAATGCATCAGGATCAATTACGCCTACTATGACAGTTAAGCGGGAGGTGAGAAAAATTAGATTTCATGGCCGAGCGGCCGCTCATACGCCATACATCAACGCCGGTAATGCCAGACGATGCCTTGCTTGGTGTAAGGAGCGTAAACATTGGACAACTGAACAGTGGAAAAACGTTCTTGTGTAGTGATGAATCGGTACACAATGTGGCGATCCGATGGCAGGGTGTGGGTATAACGAATGCCCGGTGAACGTCACCTGCCAGCGTGTGTAGTGCCAACAGTAAGATTCGGAGGCGGTGGTGTTATGGTGTGGTCGTGTTTTTCATGGAGGGGGCTTGCACCCCTTGTTGTTTGGCGTGGCACTATCACAGCACAGGCCTACATTGATGTTTTAAGCACTTTCTAGCTTCACACTGTTGAAGAACAATTCGGGGATGGCGATTGCACATATCAACACGATCGAGAACCCGTTCTTATTGTTGTGTCTAGACAAGACAGCCTAGACACAATGAGAGGAAGCCGAAAGGCACGCGCTTAATCTCACGCAGGCTGGCGTGAGGTTGAAACAGGATACGTAATGAATGCTATAAAGAAAAGTACGTAGCTTCTGGAATACTTAACTTTAATCCACATTTGTAGAACATCGCTCTTGATGATACATTAATAGAATCTCAATATCAATTGAATACGGCGCCTTGCTAGGTCGTAGCAAATGTAGCTGAAGGCTATGCTAACTATCGTCTCGGCAAATGAGAGCGTATTTGTCAGTGATCCCCTTCTGGCAAAGTCGTCTGTACAACTGGGGCGAGTGCCAGGACGTCTCTCTAGACCTGCCGTGTGGTGGCGCTCGGTCTGCGATCACTGACAGTGGCGACACGCGGGTCCGACGTATACTAATGGACCGCGGCCGATGTAAAGGCTACCACCTAGCAAGTGTGGTGTCTGGCGGTGACACCACACTTATTGTACGGCCTGTGGCAGAGTGGTTACACGACAATAACATCCCTGTATTGGACTGGCCTGCACAGAGTGCTGACCTGAATCCTATATAACACCTTTGGGATGTTTTGGAACGCCGACTTTGTGCCAGGCCTCACCGACCGACTTCGATACCTCTCCTCAGTGCAGTACTCCGTGAAGAATGGCCTGACATTCCCCAAGAAACCTTCCAGAACCTGATTTAACGTATGCCTGCGAGAGTGGATGCTGTCATTAAAGCTGAGGGTAGGCCAACACCATACTGAATTCCAGCATTACCAATGGAGGGCGCCACGAACTTCTAACTCGTTTTCAGACAGGTGTCCAGACACTTTTGATCACATAGTGAATGTCAATTATATGTATCCTATAGGTTTTGATGAGTGATTTGCGACTATGAGAATGTTTATATCAGCAAGTAGTATAAATTTCAGCTTTCCACGTCTGTCAGGTCCTGAGGATAAGGGGTCTTAGCAGACAGACAGACATATGGACAAAAAATTTATCCTAAAAGGGTTTCGTTTTTACCTACTGGTGTACAGAACTGGTGACCTCCCCCCCCCCCCCCCCTCGACGCTTGGATACAACACAAACGATGATCATAGTCAGTTAGTTACGTGTTCCATTGATCAATCTCACGGTAACCGTTATGATGTGGAACGTGTGTAGTGCATAAGAAATGCACACATGAATCAAGGGCCGCTTTTTTATTATTTATTTTAAAGCTTAACATTTTTATTACGTACCCCATTTCCTTAATGGGAGGTTTACTATCTTTGGCCCAAAAAACATGTACTTTGAGAATTTTTTTCTCGGGATGTGTTATAGATATCAATGCCAAATTCGGTCAAAATATTTATTGATATTTCCTCCACAAACTGCAATTTTGCTCGACCAGAAATGTCGAAGAGCAAAGTCAAAGTGCCGTTGGAACGAAATAAAATTTCGATGTAGACTTCCACGTGCAGTATGTCACAGGTCAGCCGGCTCGTCTGAAATCAAAACTGAGTTGACGTTATCGAAGTATATAAGATTCTTTAGGAGTTGTACCTCGCTAAGTTATTTGGACCATAGGAAACAAAATGACGCCATTTGAAAAAACTAGGGGTTTCTCATCGATTTTCGACTTCGTCGGCCAAGTAAAAATATTTCTAGTTGATGGATCGGAATAAAAGTGCTACAACTCCTAGACAATTTAGTTAGCTTCGTCGGAAGCAAAGAATCGTGCCAAACGGTTCAGTAGATTTGAAGTTACCATACCGCGCGATAAAAAAAAAAGTCATTTTGAGAAAAACGCGTTTGAATTTTTCACTACATATAAATGCAATATTATGCAACTTAGGTTCAATCTGCTATTCCGGGTCCACAAAATAGTCCTTTCTCTTCCTCATACAGGGCGTTCTGCACGATCTGGGCCATCCTATGCTGTTCCAGAGCCGCTCGTCCGGCCGGTGACAAGTAGTTTTCGGCAGCTTGAATCCGGTTGTCGTCATAATGCTTGGCGAACCGAGTCGAATAGAGTCCTAGGGTGACGTCCATCGTTGTCATGGTCTTCAGAATTGCTGAATACCCTTCGTTGAAGCTGCTCACTTCCAGGAAAGTCGCAGTCTCCACAGTCTTCGCACTAGAACGCAAATGCTTGAGGACTAACTTAAAAACACACGCGTTCAAACTTTCATTTGAATTTTGTGTGTTTTCTCCCAAGCACCGGTACAATAACTCGTCTTATTAAAGAAAAAAAACTGGTGCGTGAAAAAGGCCGATTTCAGGCAGGTGCATTTTTTGCTCAGCCGTGAATAACAAACATTTTCGTTCAGTATTCGGAAAAACAGTTTCAGGGGTGGCTTCTAAACACTTTTATGGATCCAAAAATGCAATTTTAAAAAATCGATTTTTTGAGCCAAGGGGTAGTAAACCTCCAATTAAATGGCACAAAATCCATACATTATACACATCATCATCTTCACTATCATCATCTTCACTATCATCATCATTTAAGACTGATTATGCCTTTCAGCGTTCAGTCTGGAGCATAGTCCCCATTATAAAATTCCTCCATGATCCCCTATTCAGTGCTAATATTGGTGCCTCTTCTGAAGTTAAGCCTATTACTTCCAAATCATTCTGAACCGTATCCAGGTACCTTCTCCTGGGTCTACCCAGACCCCTCCTACCGTCTACTGCTGAAGCCATGAGTCTCTTGGGTAACCTTGCTTCTCCCATGCGTGTAACATGACCCCACCATCTAAGCCTGTTCGCCCTGACTGCTACATCTATAAAGAAAGTTCATTTCCAGTTTTTTTTTTATTTTCTCATTGTGGACACCCTCCTGCCATTGTTCCCACCTACTAGTACCTGCAATCATACTAGCTACTTTCATACCCGTAACCTCAACCTTATTGATAAGGTAACCTGAATCCAACAAACTTTCGCTCCCATACAACAAACTTGGTCGAAATATTCAACGGTGCACAGATAACTTAGTCTTGGTACTGACTTCCTTCTTGCAGAAGAGAGCAGATCGTAGCTGAGCGCTCACTGCATTAGCTTTGCTACACCTCGCTTCCAGTTCTTCCACTATGTTACCATCCTGTGAGAATATGCATCCTAATTACTTGAAACCGTCCACCTGTTCTAACTTTGTTCCTCCTATTTGGCACTCAATCCGTTTATATCTCTTTCCCACTGACATTAATTTCGTTTTGGAGATGCTAATCTTCATCTAGCTCTGAAATATTACTTTGCAAACTTTCAATCGAATCTGCCACCACAACTAAGTAATCCGCATATGCAAGACTGCTTATTTTGTGTTCACATATCTTAATCTCACCCAGCCAATCTATTGTTTTCACCATATGATCCATAAATAATATGAACAACAGTGGAGACAGGTTGCAGCCTTGTCTTACCCCTGAAACTACTCTGAACCATGAACTCAATTTACCGTCAACTCTAACTGCTGCCTGACTATCTATGTAAAGACCTTTAATTGCTTGCAAAAGTTTGTCTCGTATTCCATAATCTCGTAGAACAGATAATAACTTCCTCCTAGGAACCCGGTAATATGCCTTTTCTAGATCTATAAAGCATAGATACAATTCCCTGTTCCACTCGTAACACTTCTCCATTATTTGCCGTAAGCTAAAGATCTGGTGCTGACAACGTCTAAGAGGCCTAATCCCACATCGATTTTCATCCAATTTGTCCTCAACTAATACTCGCACTTTCCTTTCAACAATACCTGAGAAGATTTTACCCACAACGCTGATTAAAGAGATACCTCTGTAGTTGTTGCAATCTTTTCTGTTTCCATTATACATACAGATTTATTTATTCCTATTCAAGAATTCATCTATGTTAAAGAAGGAGTTGTCAAGGACATATGATTTCATTTTATTTTTAAAACTATTACTGCTGATTGTCAATATTTTATTTTATCTGGCAATTTATCGAAAAGTTTTACAGCAGCATATTTTACCCCTTTCTGCGCCAGAGATAGGTTAAGTAGAGCATAGCGTAAGTCAACCTCTCTTCTGGTACTATAATCATGAAAATCACTGTTGTGAGCAGTGAATACTTTTTGCCTAACTGTTGAGTTACCTCAAATTATTATTCCGTATGACATCAGAGAGTGAAAGTACCCAAATTATGTTAGTTTGCTAATTTCTATATCCTCAAAATTACAATTTATTCTAATTGCAAAAGTTCTTGAACCTATTGAATGCATTATGTAAAAATTAGTTTTAATACCAGATCAAATACAGAAAAGTTTTTACAACAGAAGCGTAGCATTCTGTGGATTAGATCTGAAATTAAAGATGCATATAAAGAAAAAGATGCATTAAATCTTGAAATGTACAATTTACATTTAAAAATTAGCAGTCAGTTGTCACCATTAATATTTTCAGCTACTTAACTTTACAGATGACGAAATTAATGCAGAGAGAGAAACTGTTCTTAATAAGCATAATAAGAAAATTGCAGCCCTTGTTAGTCACCAAAATGTGTGTTCACAAGACGTTTCACCAAATGTACATAACTTTTATCCAAGAGTAACCATTCTAACCAAAATTTCTTTTACTCCTGCTGAGACAACACTTTTAAACAAAGGCCTATAATATAATTTAGCTCCACAATTGAGCAATGCAAATATTAAACGTGTGATTGCTGATGTAAAGATTGCTGCAAAACATGCACAATTTAGTAGGTCTGAAATATGTGACATTGCACGTAAAACTAAGAATGTCATTACTAATGAAAAAGATAAAAATAAACAAAATAATGAATTAAAACTTGTAAAGCAAATCAACCAGAAGTTAATAACTAATAAAGCTATTGCAATCAAGGCAGATAAAGGGAATACTCTAGTCATTGTTAGCGAAGATGATTATGTTTCTTAAACTTCACAATTTTTTAACACTAATGGAGTACCTGAGGATAATAAAGACCCGACTTCAAGGTTTCAAACACAAATTAAAATGCTGGTTGATGATAGTGACTTTTCACTTTCACCTAAAGATAAAATAACACTTAGAGTTGGTAAATTTGGTTTGTGTAATTTGATTTGCGATCTTAGAGTTATGAACCCCACTTCACGTAAGTTGAGATCGTAAATCAAATTACACAAACCAAATTTACCAATTCATCCAATTGTTAACAATACCAACAGTCCCTCTTATAACCTGAACAAAAAGCTCAATCAAATCCTAAATCCTTCTATTTTTATGAAGAAAATTATAGTATTAAAAACAGTTTAGAATTAACTATGTTATTTTATGATGTGGATACTCCAAAAAAAACGCAAGGTTCGCATCGTTAGACATCACAAATCTTTACATGAATGTACCTATTCAAGAGACTTTCTCTATTATTAATGATAACTTAACGCATCACAAAATCACGAGCCCCAAAGAAATAGTAGAATTCATCGAACTGTTAAGAATTACTCTAGATTTTAATTATTTTTCATTTAATATTAAAATATACATACAGGAAGATGGACTTGCAATGTGGAATTCCCTGGCTAGCACTATAGAAGATATCTTCGTCAACTACGTTGAAATCCAATTTTTCAAAAATAATCCAGAAATAACAAATAAAATTATATACTACGAAACATATGTTGACGACACACTGCTATAATATAACGGCTGTAAGGGAAAAATTGACGCTTTCGCTAACAACTTAAATAATTTACATCCAAAATTTGTATTTAGAGTAGAACACGAAAGTAACAATAGTATTAATTTCCTTGACCTCACCATTACAAAACAGAATGGAAAACATAATATTTCTATTTATAGAAAACCCACATCAAACGACGTAATAATAAATGCTACATCATGCCATGCATTAAGATACAAAAAGGCATTTTTTAAAACTATGAAACATAGGATACTGAAATTACCTCTCCAACATGATGCAATCCAAAAGGAAATTGATACATTAAAACAGATAGCAGTTGCTAACAATTATAATTCCCATCAGGTTGATCTGTTATATCAAAAATTTCAAGAAAAAAATGATGCCGTTATAAATTCTAACAAGAGATTTACACAAATGACATACATGGGACCTATCTCAGATAAAATAAATAAATTATTTAAGAACACAAGCGTGACAATAGCATTTAAAACTAATAACCCCCTACAGATGAAACTGAAACACACAATTGGACACTCAAATAGATACCAAAAGTCAGGCGTTTATAAAATAATATGTAATGACTGTGAGAAACAGTATATTGGCCAAACTGGCCTTAACTTTTTAACACGTTTCAAAGAACATACTACTGGTTCTGCACTTATGAAATCAATATTTGGTCAACATCTTGATGGATACAAGCATTCTGAGGGTTGCATTTCTAGCAATTTGAAAATATTACATACTGTGCCAGAAGGACCACTGCTAAATACCTTAGATGAAATTGAAATTTTTTCACTTCACAAAAGTAATCCATTATCTGTTTTAAACGAACAACTTCAGTTCAAAGACAAACATTTCTTTGAGCTTTTCGATGATCTGCTTTAGAATGTTTACTCTTCTGTCCTTTGTTTTAAAAGTTTTTTTATAAAAAAAAATTTTTAAATTATTAAGACTTTTAGCAAATATTTTATCTTTACATTGTAATTGTATTTTACCAAACATTATTTTATATCTGTTTTAGAATTTTTGCTTTTATGCTGTTAGACTGCATATTGCTAATTCACATCGTTTTATTTTTGACACTGGCTCATAATTTTATAATTTTAAATTCTTTCATTTTCATTTGCTTATATGACTGGCATATAACTTGAGGAATAGCAACGCCTTAAAAAAATGGCACATGTAATCTACATATCAACTTCATAGATAATATTTCATATATACGGACAACTACTTCGTATCGTATTTGTGCAGCATGTAGTATACATGTCAGCTACAGATTAATGTAGCTTACTCTTTTCGTTTCAATAAAGACAAGTTGCTGCTCAATAATACATCATCTGACGCCACAGTCTTTGCCATTCCACTTCGCAACAACTTCGTTGGAAAGAAGCCTGCTGCCACATCTTTGCACTGGCGTTTGTCCTCACCATGGCAACCACTAGTTCGACTATCGACTTTACAACAACTTCAGTGAAAAAAGCCGGCTGCTTCATCTTTGCAACAGTGTCTAATTTCACCATAGCAACCAATGGTTCCAAATGGTTCACTGACAGGCCTTGAGAGGGCAACCCATGTACTGTCAACCCGAAGTTCATTTTCCTACATATATAAATATTTTTAACGCTTCTTAATTGACAATAGCTGTTTAATAAGCTAAGTTTAGTGTGTATTTATTTTTAATTCTTGACAATGTTCTTTTAACTAAGAAATTTTAAATTGTAATTAGACTTATAACTCATTGGTTAATAATGACATCATGCAGTCAGAAGTGGGTGGAGCCTCCATTATATATAGTAAGACGTGCACTGGTTTCTCCAGTAGTGATTGTCCAACAAAAAGAGGTTCCTACTCAATGGTAATTCAACGTTTTATAGCTTTATAACCTTATGTATTTTCTTTAATGTATGTAGCCCTCTAATTAGAGCTTTGTATACAACTTGTAGGTCTGAAGATGACCACAGTAGTGGTGGAAACCTGAAACCTTGTTAAATAAATCGTGGTCAAGTCTGTATTTAATAGTAATTATTCTAGAACCTATCCTCTTTAGTAGATCCAAATATTAATTTTCCAATTAAGATTCTTGCCTAAATGTACGCCAAGAAACTTAGTATACTCTACCCTGGCTAGTGACTTCTGTTGATGTGTTATATTTATTGGAGGAACTGTACTCCTTGCAGTAGACAATTGGGTGTACTGTGTTTTTTCAAAGTTCAGAGCAAGCCCATTCGCAGAAAACCAATCAATAACTTTTCCAAAAATACTATTCGTATAATTTTCTATTGGAGTTTCTTTTTCTCGATTAATAATGATTTTTGTATCATCAACAAACAGTATGAGTTTAGCTTCCTGTTTCAGGTAAGAAGAGAAGTCATTCACATATATCATGAACAGAAGGGGATCCGTGATCGAACCCTGTGGAACAACGAGTTAGATGAAGTGGGAAAATCCCTTAAATCACTTAAACCATATAAAGAAACATTCTGCTTCCTGTTCTATAGGTATGTCTTAATCCCCTCATATGCTGTTCCTTTTATACCATGCAATTGTAATTTCTGTAACATAATGTCGTGATTCACACTATCAAGCACTTCGGATAAGTCACAGAAAATCCCCTTGGTGACATTTTACATTTTAATGACACTATTTTGGTGGCAGTGAAAATGTCTCAGTGGAACAGCAGTTTTGAAATCCAAACTGTGATTTCTTCAGTATTCCATTGCTGCTGAGATGGCTAACAACTATTGAGTACATTAATTTCTTGACAATTTTTGAAAATCCTTTAAACAAGGATACTGGCCACTAATTATTGACGTCTTTTTTGTAGAGAGGATTGACAGTGGCATATTCTAACCTATCTGGGAAAATACTTTGAGTTAGTGATGCATTATAGATGTGACAGAATATCAGCTGTAACTGTTCCACATTCTTTTAATGTTTGTTAGATATGTCATCTATTCCAGCTGAACATTTATGTTTCAAAGATTTAATGACTTTCATTATTTCACAAAAGGTTATTAGATGAAAATTAATCTCGTTAGGATTCCTCAAAACTGACTCTTCCGTGTACTGCTTGGCTTTTATCTTTTAAACTATTCTCACCAATTTTTTTCACCTACATTTAAGAAATGGTTGTTAAATAAATTAGCTGCTTGTGTACTGTTGGCTTTCTTTAATAGTAATACTATCTACGCCAGTGGTTACTTTTCCTGTTACTCTTCCAACAACATTCCATATTGATTTTATTTTATTGCCCTATTTGTTAATTTCATCTCTGATACACATATTTTTTTGATTTTCTGGCAACTTTTCTAAGTATCTTACAATAATTTTATAGTGTAAAATTACTTATGAGTCTTTACTAATTTTTGCTGCCTCATACAATTTTCTTTTACTTTCTGAAGACACTTTAATACGTGAAACTTCCTGGCAGATTAAAACTGTGTGCCCGACCGAGACTCGAACTTCTGTAAAGTTTGGAAGGTAGGAGACGAGATACTGGCAGAAGTAAAGGTGTGAGTACCGGGCGTGAGTCGTGCTTCGGTAGCTCAGATGGTAGAGCATTTGCCCGCGCAAGGCAAAGGTCCCGAGTTCGAGTCTCGGTCGGGCACACAGTTTTAATCTGCCAGGAAGTTTCATATCAGCGCACACTCCGCTACAGACTGAAAATCTCATTCTACTTTAATACGTGTAGTAATCCAAGGTTTCTTTCAAAATTGTTTTGTGTTACATTTAGTAATTTTCTTTTGGTAACAGTGTTCAAAAAAGGGATATAATTTTATCAATAAATATGTTGCATTTATCATTGGTATTTGGCTCATTATATACATCTCCCCAGTTACAATTTCTTGACCATTCTTTGAACTCCACTACAGATACTGGGTTGACCAGCGTTACTCTTCTACTTAACGGTTTCTGAACTGTAGACCCTGCTAGGTTTTGTAAGTTAATCAATTGTGCATCATGGTCTGATAATTCATTTATTACAGGGAAACAATGTGTTAACTTTACATCCTCTTGCTGTGCAAATACATTATCTATTAGAATGCTACTGTCTTGAGCTATACATGTAGGGAAATTGATCACTGGTTCTGTTATATGTTATTAATAACACTTCTAGTTCACTTTTCCTATCAGAATTGCTTATCAAGTTTAAATTGACATCACCACAGATTAATAACTCCTTTTTGGCTGATAGACAGCATAACAGTGAGTCAAACGTTTTAATGAGTAGCTCCCATACCCTAATGGGGACCTGTAGACTGTTGCTAATATCAACACTGCATTATCTAGCTGTAGTTCATATGCACAAACTTCAAAGTGCTAATTGACACAAAATTTACTTACTTCTTCAGTTATGTCCTTATACCCTTGTTTTGTGTAAGTGGCAACTACTCCTCTATCCATGCTAGATGTGCAAGTGTAATATGAGAAATTATACAGTTTCAATCTTCACAGTTACATGCTCTTCAGACAGACAAAGTATATCAATCTCATTATTATTTTTCAGATCACCTAAACACATTGACAGCTCATTTACTTTATTTTTTATTTGCCTGATATTTTGAAGAAGTAATCTGATACTATCCTTAGCTTTATACATATTTACTCAGCATGAAGATTCTCATCTCCACAGCAGTGTGTTAGGAAATACTTATTTGGGATGTTCTTCAAGGATGGCGATAAAATTAAGTAGCAACCGAATGTGACGTCAGTCAGTGCCCAGTGCAAGATGCACTCACTGTACTCATTCCTCACAGGCAGCACGTAACTGTTAACTTTTGTACCGAAAATCTAGGACATGTAAGGGGACAACTTGTATTCTGCTGTGTCAAAGCAGAATACTGAGATTTTATAATGATTCTAAACATGTCCTTGCGCAGAATTAGCACTTAGGTTGCGAATCCGTTGTTCTTTATGTGAGGCTGAGAACTTTATAAGTAAGCTGGCTGTTAAATGAGTATCCAAAGTTAAAAGGTATACGATTGTGTTTTTAATTTCTTTATCACATACGGAGCAGCTTAAGATATAAACCGCTGACAAATGTTTTCACAAAAATACGTTTTCAAAGAAGCACGTAACAGTTCATGTATGTCGACATAAGAGTTTTCTGGATGTGGTACCGCGTCATAATGTATAACACTACTACTGCTGGAGACCCCGAATAAGGCCGCTGCAACCGTGGCCGAAACGTTGGTTTTTCTCCAGCAGTAGTAGTTTTTACATTATGACCCGGTACCACACCTTGAAAACTTTTATGTCGACTGACGCCGCGGAAGCCTACGCAGTTCATGTATGGTAACACACGTAACTCCGGTATATTAAATACATTGCAGAAATTACATTCACAGATCAATATACACATTCTGTACATATTATAAATTGCACTGCTCGCAGAGTCGCGATTACTTGTGATCATTCAATACAGTATGCAATACAAACCTTAACCGTGCGGTCTCTAAACAGAACTTTTTCTTTATTTCTAAATGGGATCAAAAGTTGTCATTCATTTCAAGTCTGAGTGAGTGGGTGATAACTCACTGTTAACACGTCAGCTAGTATGTTTGTCAATTGTCCGCCCCCCGTAGCTGAGTGGTCAGCGCGACAGTATATCAATCCTAAGGTCCCGGGTTCGATTTTCTCCGCTCAGGGACTGGGTGTTGTGTTGTCCTAATCATCATCATTTCATCCCCATCGACGCGCAAGTCGCCGAAGTGGCGTCAAATCGAAAGACTTGCACCCGGCGAACGGTCTACCTGACGGGAGGACCTAGTCACAAGACTTTTTCTTTTTTCAATTAAATCTGAGTTACATTTTTAGAAAATATTAATAAATGAGCTGTGGCGGGCTCACCCAATAGTGACCCATACATCTCCTGTTGTGGCAGCCAGTCATATTATACGACTACAATTTTTCACGGAATCGGTACCTACTGTAGCATCTGTTGTCTGCACCTGACTCCACATTTTCCGTCACACATCACTGAACGCAGTTCTTAACTAAACTATGACGTGAATGTTACTACTCCTAAGGCCATAAATGTCACATCGCACGTCACATTAGCTTTAACAGCGGCTATGTCGTGGAAGCGTTGACCATTCATGCGTATTTTTGCATTTCGTCGTTTTATGACACACACAGTGTTGCACCGTCGGGCATGATTTTTTCCGGAAAGGAAATTTCTGCATTTTGCATTTCAATAAAGGCGGAGCAGGTGTCCACATATCGTTGTCGCTTTTGCCCATGCTCGGAAGTCAAAGTGCAAGGAAAAATGGTCTGCACTCACTTTTCTCTTCTTCGAAACATTCTGGAGAGTGTAATTACAATGAAATGAACACCTTAGCTGCTTACAGGCGTTGACATACATCAACGCGGATATATGTAAAGGTTCCCCGATCGGGACTCGAACCCGGGATCTCCTGCTTACATGGCAGACGTTCTATCCATCTGAGCCACCGTGGACACAGGGGATAGCGCGACTGCAGGAATTTTATCTCTGGCACGCCTCCCGCGAAACCCACATTCTCAACGTATCGTCCCGCACTACATTCGTAGTGCCCCTGCCAATTATACTCATTACTCGCGGCGCGTTGTCGATTCCCGTAAGAGTTCGGGCTCTGTTTGTGCATTCACACAGAAGAAGAAGATGGTCAAGTGGCCGGTAAGCCTTATATATATATATATATATATATATATATATATATCGGACATGTCCGAAAGAACAGATACCATCTTAGTGTATATTCTGGAGAGTGTCTCCGAAATTTGACGTAGACGTTGAGATATTGCTCCACAGTAGTTTGTGACAGAACAGCGTTGAGACATCATGGCTGCAAGTCTACTACTTCACACAGCATACTAATAATTGACTGCTGGAATGTACATCTGTTTTTTACCGTCGTCGGTTCAGCCTGCTACCGTAGTTACTGCATTCCATAAATTTCACGTCGTTATCTTTCGCTCTCTACCAGGAACATAGCTTGAGGCCCCCATTCTGAAAAAAAGAGTATTTCCGACATAATTTCGCATATTTCTCGATGCTGTGCGATCTTGAAAAGAAAAACAAATACTTAACATACTTAAAATGAACAAAACTCTGTCTTTATCATGTTTGCAGCGGAATTACGTTATCGTAAATCATCTTAAATATTACATATTATGTATAACATTCAGTAGTTTCTGAACTTTCATTTAGAAAGACGTTTCTTCCGTAATTATACTGATTGTGTGTCTAGCAGGTTGTTAACACCCATTCCTAAACAATGAAATAAATATTTCACAATAATAACTATATTCTGATTTTAGAAACTAACTTGTTTTCGTTGATATCTTTTTGTGACAGTTTCTATGAAGTCGTGAGCGCATCACGTATCATGCTGGCTCTATAACCATCACAGTCGTTCAGTGTGACATGCATTTAAAGATCCGCATTTTGATTTTATGATAACAACATTGGAACCTGTACAAGATCAATACAGTTCCAGACCCCATCATGTCATACAAGTTTCAGAATTCCATGGTTTTCCCAACACGCGAAACGGAATTCCAGAAGACTTCCATTGACAAGACCGCAAGTGATTTTCTTGGGCATCCTTTCCTAATCAGAGCTGGTCCTGCGTCTCTGATGATCTTGCCGTAGATGGAATATTGTTTTGTAAAGGTGAAACTCAGTATGCTGAAACTTATTATATGAAACCCTTCTTCTTCCTTCTTAGCTTCAGCCATCTATGGATCAGGTAAGTTCAGCTGTCTTTCCGTTATTTAATTGCCGCCAGATACACCTGCACTTGTTTCTAGACTCGTTTATGTGAAAGCCTATTAAAGTTCGCTCTTCCTTTGCTTTAACATGTGATATTGGTATCTGTATAGCTTCGTGAATGTGAATGTGAAACTAATGACCTTGCAACTTATAATGATTCCAGTTTGGAATATACGAAAAACTGAATACATGCTTTGTAGCTCTAAAACACACAAGAGATGCTCTTCATGGCTCGAAATAAAAATGTAACCTACTCGGCCCCGGCAGATGAAATACAATCGTCTGCTTCTGCACCTGAAATGAGTCATGTTGTTGTGCAATGCAAGTGCGCTTATTTGTCAAGGTGGCTTTTACAATAGTAAACGGATGTGTGAAGTCGTGAGGTGATATGAACAAAAATCTACTCACGGTAACTTTTGTATCGATACCAAGAAAGCAAACATTTTGATAAAGGATTCCAGTTACATTTTACGTTCAAGCGTATCCCTCTTGTAGACAAATTTGTTGTTTACCACCACACTAATACAGACACAGAATACAGAAAAATCGCTAATACATGACAGATATTCGTGGAAAGACTTCCAATTTAATAGTATTTAAATTGGGAGAAGTGAGTGGATGATACAACGCCACGCATGCAAGAAGTCGCTGGCCGTCCGTGAACTCAGACTGCGTTACGTCCACAGCACTTGGACGCCATTTGAACACAACAAACAATATCCCTGGGTGCTTAGAATAGAAGTGTGACTCCATGTAATAATTACACTCTTAAACTAAAAAGACATAGCACAAGTAATTACTCAAATGCGACGGAAATCGGTAGCTGTACATTAAGTATCGCCGACGTTCCGCTGCGCTGTAAGGGCGCAAAATGCCATGAAATGCAATGGTACCCCAGACCATGACTCCTGGTTGTTGGAGCGTGGTATCCGACTGTAGTCTGGGGTGACTCCAGACACGTCTTCGCCTGTCTTCGGGACTCAATTCGAAGAGCCGCAGACTTGCCTGGAGCTGCCTCGGACAGCGGTGGGATACCAACCTGAGTTTCGCCTGCCCCAGGTCCGACAACCAGTAGTGATGGTCTGGAGTGTCATTTCATTTCGTAGAAGGACCCCTTTGGTTGTTATCCGTGGCACCCTTACAGCATAGCGGTACGTCGATAATATTCTACGCCCCGTTTTCTAGCTCTTCGTGGGAGGCCGTCATGGACTTAAATTTCAGGAACATTGTTGTGTTGGCAGAAGAGCCAACACAGTGTTACTAGTGGAGGCCGAAATGCACGCGTTTTAGCTCACGCAGGCTGGCGTGAGGAGGGAAGGACTATACTGACGTGACGTCTGGAACATGACAAGGAATTAGAATTCAGAAAGCGGACGTAATTAGTTTGATACTTAATTTTAATCCATTAATGATGAACGTCGCGCTTGACGGTACATGATTCACAATATTATCTGTTCAGATTATAGTAACTGAATATGGTGCCTTGCTAGGTCGTAGCAAATGACGTAGCTGAAGGCTATGCTAAACTGTCGTCTCTGCAAATGAGAACGTATGTAGACAGTGAACCATCGCTAGCAAAGTCGGCTGTACAACTGGGGTGAGTGCTAGGGAGTCTCTCTAGACTACGCCTACCGTGTGGCGGCGCTCAGTCTGCAATCACTGATAGTGGCGACACGCGGTTCCGACGTATACTAACGGACCGCGGCCGATTTAAAGGCTACCACCTAGCAAGTGTGGTGTCTGGCGGTGACACCACAAACATAATGCTCGACCACACACGGCGAGAGTTTCTACTGCTTGTCTTCGTGGTTGCTAAGCCCTAACCTGGCCAGCGAGGTCGCCGAATCTCCCCCCAATTAAGAACAATGGCGCATTGTGGGCTGCGCCCTCCAACCAGCTCGGAATTTTCACGATCTAACGCACACCAGTTGGACTGAATTTGGCACAATATCCCCCAAAATGACATCCTACAATTCTGTCAATCAATGCCAAGCCGAATAACTGCTTTCGTAAGGACCAAGAAATGGACCAATGCGTTACTGACATGCTGAATAAATCACCCAGTTTTTCAGAAATTGTAACCATTTGTTGGTTTGCACTTGTTCTACCGTTTTCCGTCCCACTCGGGTAATTCCTTCCCAGTACGTCTTTTTCTCTGTCTTAACGGTGTATGATACGTTTCCGTATGAAACCTACTGGCGTCAGCTATGAAGAAACCTAATCTAGACTGGCACAGAGACTTACCGCACGAATGTGTGCAGCTAAAAGGCTCTTTAGTTGAGTCAGCAGACGACAGCTAATGCCACAGAGACGAATTTGTAAGCATAAAGAAAATTACAGACAGATCTTGAAGTGTGCGACAGAGGATTAATGAACTACTTACTGTGATTTCTTCCCACTAAGACTGTGGACAGACCGCGGTGTTGCAGCGCAGCCGCTGTTGACTCCAGTGTTGAAATGGAACGATGCGGGACCCGCACCGCCTTACTAGGCAAGGTCCTAATGGAGGTGGTTTGCCGTTGTCTTCCTCCGACCGTAATGGGGATGCATGATGATGATGATGAAGACGACACAACACCCAGTCATCTCGAGGCAGGAAAAATTCGTGACCCTACCAGGAATCGAACCCGGGACCCCGCGCTCGGGAAGCGAGAACGCTACCGCGAGACCACGAGGGGCGAACGACTCCAGTGTTACAGACTGGCAAGTTCGAACTGCACAGTTGTGTGTGTGTGTGCGTGTGTGTAGGAGGGGGGCGGGGGAGACTGGGATGGCTTCGGCAATATTACATACACTCCTGGAAATTGAAATAAGAACACCGTGAATTCATTGTCCCAGGAAGGGGAAACTTTATTGACACATTCCTGGGGTCAGATACATCACATGATCACACTGACAGAACCACAGGCACATAGACACAGGCAACAGAGCATGCACAATGTCGGCACTAGTACAGTGTATATCCACCTTTCGCAGCAATGCAGGCTGCTATTCTCCCATGGAGACGATCGTAGAGATGCTGGATGTAGTCCTGTGGAACGGCTTGCCATGCCATTTCCACCTGGCGCCTCAGTTGGACCAGCGTTCGTGCTGGACGTGCAGACCGCGTGAGACGACGCTTCATCCAGTCCCAAACATGCTCAATGGGGGACAGATCCGGAGATCTTGCTGGCCAGGGTAGTTGACTTACACCTTCTAGAGCACGTTGGGTGGCACGGGATACATGCGGACGTGCATTGTCCTGTTGGAACAGCAAGTTCCCTTGCCGGTCTAGGAATGGTAGAACGATGGGTTCGATGACGGTTTGGATGTACCGTGCACTATTCAGTGTCCCCTCGACGATCACCAGTGGTGTACGGCCAGTGTAGGAGATCGCTCCCCACACCATGATGCCGGGTGTTGGCCCTGTGTGCCTCGGTCGTATGCAGTCCTGATTGTGGCGCTCACCTGCACGGCGCCAAACACGCATACGACCATCATTGGCACCAAGGCAGAAGCGACTCTCATCGCTGAAGACGACACGTCTCCATTCGTCCCTCCATTCACGCCTGTCGCGACACTACTGGAGGCGGGCTGCACGATGTTGGGGCGTGAGCGGAAGACGGCCTAACGGTGTGCGGGACCGTAGCCCAGCTTCATGGAGACGGTTGCGAATGGTCCTCGCCGATACCCCAGGAGCAACAGTTTCCCTAATTTGCTGGGAAGGGGCGGTGCGGTCCCCTACGGCACTGCGTAGGATCCTACGGTCTTGGCGTGCATCCGTGCGTCGCTGCGGTCCGGTCCCAGGTGGACGGGCACGTGCACCTTCCGCCGACCACTGGCGACAACATCGATGTACTGTGGAGACCTCACGCCCCACGTGTTGAGCAATTCGGCGGTACGTCCACCCGGCCTCCCGCATGCCCACTATACGCCCTCGCTCAAAGTCCGTCAACTGCACATACGGTTCACGTCCACGCTGTCGCGGCATACTACCAGTGTTAAAGACTGCGATGGAGCTCCGTATGCCACGGCAAACTGGCTGACACTGACGGCGGCGGTGCACAAATGCTGCGCAGCTAGCGCCATTCGACGGCCAACACCGCGGTTCCTGGTGTGTCCGCTGTGCCGTGCGTGTGATCATTGCTTGTACAGCCCTCTCGCGGTGTCCGGAGCAAGTATGGTGAGTCTGACACACCGGTGTCAATGTGTTCTTTTTTCCATTTCCAGGAGTGTATTACGGTGGCGAAGTCAACAATGCTTACCCAGAAGGACTGAAACACAGCCAGTCCCTTGTGTTAACTTGGGAGGAAATGAATGTGTCAGGGTAACTGAACATCATTCACCATGACAAAACAATTCTTTGTGGCACTGACACCAAAACCAGAAGTTCAAAAATACAGCAACAGATACTAAAGGATCAAGCTGTCACCCGTGAGGCTGAAGTCCGGTAGTGAATCCAGGGACAGGACCCAAACGATTAGGTCGCCCAGTAGTGTGGACGCGACACACTACACTCTGACAAGGTAGCCCCGACACACGTACAGATACCTTAAAGGACAAATCTCAACAAATTAGATTTTAAAAGAAAACCAGCAAACGTGGGTGGACCCAGCTATTTAATAGTTACCTCAAGCACAAGCAAAATTCGTTTAGATACGAAGAGATTCAAATTATTTATGAGCAAGGAATTTTTAATTAAGAATATTGAGATTCAAGCAGTCGAAGCACAAGTTATGAACTCCAAACCAATGATATTCAAACAAGTTACTAACATAGTATATAACAAGAAATGCCGGAACACAAGAACAATTTAATCCCTATTTAATATTCTTGAAAAACTACGTGGTCTACAGACACTTCTCTTTAGAATAACATACCATAATAGGACTTGAAAGAGATAAAAGACCTTCCATTCATGCATGGCCGCAACCGACCATCAAAACAGTCACAATTCCTACGTAAGTAAATCCTCTTAGTGTAGGAATTTTTCAACAAACATCACGTAGCGGAAGCAATGTGCCGACCGGCCGATTTGCAGTCAATGACGCAGATAAAGAACCTCCAATGTACGTTATTAAATAGCGCACAAGGTACCCCTTATTTGCAGAAAGAGCGCATTTTACTTTATTTCCGGTTTTGCTACTTTTACTTCCAGTTCTGCTATTTCACATACGTGAAGTGAATGTATGAGCGCAAGGGAGTAAGGGGCGAGTGGTGGGTTCCCACACTGGCTAGCAGAGGCGGTTGGGCATCTGGCGCTTTCAGAGCCGTACGTGGTGCCGATGCAGAAATCGCTGATGACGTTAGTAAAAAGATACGTACGGAATGTATATTTCTTCTGGTACGAATTAAGTAATTGTTCTCAGCTAATATTTGCTAGAAAATGTTGTCTTTTGCTGCCCAGACTCTAGGAGGAGTCTACTGGCCATAAATACTATCTTTCAGTAATTTTACAACGCCAAGAAAGGTTGATTTTTAATGAATAAATGAATAACTTTGGCATAACCGATGATGTACGATCTTATACGAACCATTCATATTGCATGCTTAAGTTAGAGCCCGGGCGCCACAGTCCCCAGTCGTCGATAGGATGCCTTTCGATCTAGTCATCGGCCGGACAAGGCTCTCATACCGTATATAGTTAACCCGTAATCAATATGAACAATTTCATTTTTAAGGTGTTTCTTTAATAAACGCACCATAATGGCATACCGCGTCAAAATTATTTTCACAAAAGTAAACTGCTTCCCGTTTCATTCCCTAAAGCATAAAGAGTAGTATTGCACTTCTAGAAACCGAGGGCGCTGCTACAGCTCTGCAAGGGGACATAACACTACGAAAGCGTCTCGACATAACAGGTAGGAAGAATTCCTACTCGGCGGCTCACTAAGTCAGTTCAAGGACGAACTTGTATAACTACTGGAAAAGGCGGGTGGAAAGCGTGGCCAGCTATACTGTACGCCACTTACATCACCATCTACGGACTCACCGACTAAACTGACAAATTTCTGGAGGTTTAATACGAGAGAGGAGTTCTTGCAAGAGAGCGATCAAAAAAATTCACGTATTATGCCACAGACCAGAACATGGAGAAAGACAAGTGCATGAGCCAGAGCGTAAATAACTTTTAACCGTGTGCCAAACTGCACGGTGAGAAGCGAAGCTCAATGTTTAGTCCCTAGCACCGACGGTCACAAGTTTATCAGTTTCAAAACGATTGGGTTGTGAGTTCCAGACCGATACAGTCCATTCGGGCCCAGAACTGCCGGCGGTAGTTGATTTGAGTCTCTGCGGTAGATGGCCTCTTCTTCCGCAATCTGTCACCCAAACGACCACCGGTAGAGGCCAGCCGGGCCAGAATCACTTGAATTGATTCCAACGTGGTGCCCACACTATAGATCGGGCTCAGGCTGTGTGCCCGCTGACCAGGCGATGATTCCACGCATCGACTGTTCCGGAAGGCGGTTGCATCCGTCCTGTCTGCCCCATGTTGTCTGACTAGGCACGTCCTCTTGTCGTATCCGACCAGCCTCCTTGCCCATATCGACTTGCCCACAACACCAGGTCTCAGAGCAGGGTGGGACACTTGCGGCCACTCTGTTTCCTCACTTTAATCGCCAACTGACCACCTGCACCATGTGGCCGGAATCGCCTAGCACCCGCGTGCCTCCATGCAGTGGCAGCTCGTCCACATAACTTCAATTGAGGCAAAGAGCGGACGCTAGCGATAGATCCTCGCGGGACAAGGATCTTGTTGCTGCATACCTTCCGTGCAGTAATTTAATGTCAGAGACCGAGGTCCTGGTCGTGGCTAGTAGGCAGCCGTGACGTACCCAGTCTCTTAGGTAGCGTCACTCTGTCTGGTGGCGCCGTGTCCTTGCCGATCGCTCATTTCAGCTCAAGCGTTGCGAGATCACCGGCTGGTGCCGGCAGGTTGCGGCCGCTGCCGGCTCGCAGAAACTTGCAGGGGTCCCTAGGTGAACCCAGTGGAACCATAAGGGCTGCCTGATAGCTTCTATGATGTGCGTATTCATATTTTCGCAGCCCAATGATTGTTACATAAAATCTCGGGCCCTCAGCCGCATAAATTGTACTTCTTCTTTTGATATTTCAGCTGTATATGGTCCAGCCATCCTCAGAGTGAACCAGGTGACTGACGCTCCAGAACTTGCTCCGTACTTTTAAACCCGCTGCTTCGTAACTGTGCATGCGGCCACAGAGACACAAGGCGCCATTGACGTAGATCGACAGCAAAGAAGTGCAATAAATGCATGAAATTAGACCTATGACAGCGCGGTCGATCCACACTTTGATATCGATGTATCACTGGGAGTTGCAGCGTTGCGACATCTTTGTGAATTTATTACATAATTTGTCCAAGCTGAAGCACTTATCTCTATTAATTAAACTCGCCACCAACCGAATTTCAGATGCCTCTTTCACTACTCAGTCTCACAAAATGAAGTCTAGGATAAAATTTCGACGTTCTTGTACACTATAAAGTGCCCAGTGTCAATACAGTGCTCTGCCAACGCCGATTTATTAAGTTGTAATAGCGGGGTGTATCAGCAGTGCTCTGGGTATCTCTCATGGACTGTATGTGTAGTCTGTCTGATGTATGAACGGCCACACTCACAGAGGATATTGTAAGCCCCAGGATTCCAGAGTACCAAACCATCTTTAATGGAACCCAAAAGTGCTGCTGTCTTTGGTGGAGGACGAAAGACCACTTAAATCTTCTGTTTGCTGAGGATCTGTTCTATTTTTGGGTGGTTGCTCGGTTGATTTTGGAGTAGGGACTAATCAAATGGCTGTGAGCACTATGGGACTTAACATCTGAGGTCATCAGTCCCCTAAAACTTAGGTCTACTTAAACCTAATTAAACTAAGGACATCACACACAGCCAAGCCCGAGGCAGGATTCGAACCTGCGATCGTAACGGTCGCATGGTTCCAGAGTAAAGCGCCTAGAACCGCTCGGCCACAACGGCCGGCAAGGGACTAATCAGTGAGGACATCTGTCCCACCGGATTAGTCAAGGATGGGGAAGGAAGTCGGCCGTGCACCTTTAAAGGAACCATCCCGGCATTTCCCTGAAGCGATTCAAGGAAATCACGGAAAACCTAAATCAGGATGGTGGGACGTGGGTTTCAACCGTCCTATTTTTAATGATAGGCTTCCCACGTAAGGCAGAAAACCCATTAAACCATTTAAAACTTTCCGTGCCCTCCTCTGCATTCCTTACGCCCACTGTTACAGGGTGTTTCAAAAATGACCGGTATATTTGAAACGGCAATACAAACTAAACGAGTAGCGATAGAAATACACCGTTTGTTGCAATATGCTTGGGACAACAGTGCATTTTCAGGCAGACAAACTTTCGAAATTACAGTAGTTACAATTGTCAACAACAGATGGCGCTGCGGTCTGGGAAACTCTTTAGTACGATATTTTCCACATATCCACCATGCGTAGCAATAATATGGCGTAGTTTCTGAATGAAATTACCCGAAACCTTTGACAACGTGTCTGGCGGAATGGCTTCACATGCAGATGAGATGTACTGCTTCAGCTGTTCAATTGTTTCTGGATTTTGGCGGTACACCTGGTCTTTCAAGTGTCCCCACAGAAAGAAGTCACAGGGGTTCATGTCTGGCGAATAGGGAGGCCAATCCACGCCACCTCCTCTATGTTTCGGATAGCCCATCACACGAGCATCGAAATATTCATTCAGGAAATTAAAGACGTCGGCCGTGCGATGTGGCCGGGCACCATCTTGCATAAACCACGAGGTGTTCGCAGTGTCGTCTAAGGCAGTTTGTACCGCCACAAATTCACGACGAATGTCCAGATAGCGTGATGCAGTAATCGTTTCGGATCTGAAAAATGGGCCAATGATTCCTTTGGAAGAAATGGCGGCCCAGACCAGTACTTTTTGAGGATGCAGAGACGATGGGACTGCAATATGGGCTTTTCGGTTCCCCATATGCGCCAGTTCTGTTTATTGACGAAGCCGTCCAGGTAAAAATAAGCTTCGTCAGTAAACCAAATGCTGCCCACATGCATATCGCCGTCATCAATCCTGTGCACTATATCGTTAGCGAATGTCTCTCGTGCAGCAATGGTAGCGGCGCTGAGGGGGTGCCGCGTTTGAATTTTGTATGGATAGAGGTGTAAACTCTGGCGCATGAGACGATACGTGGACGTTGGCGTCATTTGGACCGCAGCTGCAACACGGCGAACGGAAACCCGAGGCCGCTGTTGGATCACCTGCTGCACTAGCTGCGCGTTGCCCTCTGTGGTTGCCGTACGCGGTCGCCCTACCTTTCCAGCACGTTCATCCGTCACGTTCCCAGTCCGTTGAAATTTTTCAAACAGATCCTTTATTGTATTGCTTTTCGGTCCTTCGGTGACATTAAACCTCCGTTGAAAACTTCGTCTTGTTGCAACAACACTGTGTTCTAGGCGGTGGAATCCCAACACCAGAAAAATCCTCTGTTCTAAGGAATAAACCATGTTGTCCACAGCACAGTTGCACGTTGTGAACAGCACACGCTTACAGCAGAAAGACGACGTACAGAATGGCGCACCCACAGACTGCGTTGTCGTCTATATCTTTCACATCACTTGCAGCGCCATCTGTTGTTGAAAATTGTAACTACTGTAATTTCGAAAGTTTGTCCGCCTGAAAATGTACTGTTGTCCCAAGCATATTGCAACAAACGGTGTATTTCTATCGCTGCTCGTTTAGTTTTTATTGCCGTTTCAAATATACCGGTCATTTTTGAAACACCCTGTAGTTTCATTTGTAGTACCTTGCGTATCTGCTGTGGGAAATACCCATTGTCCTCAAAAACTCTTCTCAAATGTAGAGGCTCGTCCTCCAGACTGCTCTCGTCAACAATGACGAGTATTCTGTGTACCAGAGCTCTGAGAACATTCATTGTCTGCTAAGGAGGGTGGCAGCTATTATTTGCACGTCAATATATATCCGTATTGGTCGGTTTCCGATATACTGCACGTCCCAAAGATTCTAGATCAGTGGCTTTGACCAGATGACACTTCTCGATGAGGCTAGAGCAGCTGATCTACACATTTGTATATGCCTCTTGTACTGCATCGATATACTGGTGCTGTTTCTATTTTGATACTTTACCGCTTTGTCTATACCTGTACATGGTGAGCTACGAAATAAAAGGTGCGTGTTGCATTTGTATAGTCACGAACGTTCAACCGTAACTTCACACAGTTTATATCAGTCACTCACCTTTCAACAGTACGTCGACTGCAATCGTTTACTGTCACACTGCAACATATGGCACTAGCACTGTTAGCTACGAAGTAGCAAGGAGAATTCCGAAAAACGTACACACATTCGAAAACATACTTCGAAGAAACTAATCCAATGCATATTCCATGTAACAACTGATACCATTGCGTGTGTGGCCACAAAGAATTCCTGCTTGCTCTTTATAGTAGAAAAAAATTTGAGGAAGGAAATTCTGAGAATGTACGTCTGGAGTACAGCATTGTATGGTGGTGAAAAATGTACTGTGGGAAAATAAGAACAGAAGAGAATCGAAGCATTTGAGATGTAGTGCAACAGAAATGTTGAAAATTAGGTGGACTCATTAAGCAAAGAATGAAGAGGTTCTGCGCAGAATCTGAGAGGAAGAAGAAGAGACAGGATGATAGGACATCTATTAAGGTGTCAAGGAATGACTTCCATGGTAGAAGAGGGAGCTGTAGAGGGCAAAAACTGTAAAGGAAGACAGGGATCGGAAGACATCCTGCAAACAATTGAGTCCGTAGGTTACTGAGATGAAGAGGTTGGCACAGGAGAGGAATTCGTGGCGGGTCGCATCAAACCAGTCAGAGGGCTGATGACGCAAAAAAAGGTTCTGAATAATTTGCAATATAAAACTGTAATAAAGTTTTAAGTTCTGGCAACGTCCAGTCTTGCCGCGGGGAGTGGCCGTGCGGTTTGAGGTGCCATGTCATGGATTGCGCGGCCCCTCCCGGCGGAGGTTCACGTCCTCCCTCGGGCATGGGTGTATGTGGTGTTCTTAGCATAAGTTAGTTTAAGTAGTGTGTAAGTCTAGGGGTCGATGACCTTAGCAGTTTGGTCATTTAGGAACTCACACACATTTGAACATTTTCGACCAATCTTACAATAGTGAGCAAGTGTGTGTGACCCATATCAAACAGGATTAACAGGTGAACATAAAGAAGAATAGCACTAAAGGTCACATGTTTGTTTAATCCATGGAAGAGCGCCATGGAGATCCAGAAGAAAAAGCAAAAATACTAGACTCTTGAAGACAGAAGCCAAGTACACCGCGAAAATCTACTTACAAATTTTCAAGAACCGACTTTAAGAAAGGAATCTAGGAACATACTACAAATATCCTAATTATTGCTGTCATAGACTTCGTGAAAACCAGATTAAGCTACAGTATTTAATTATTCTTCCCGCACTCCACACATGCATGCAGCTGGAAGCTACAAAAGAACCGGTGAAACGGGCGTTGTCCTGTACATCTGTATACATACTCCCAAGCCACCGCACTGTACGTGGCGGAGTGCACCCTTTACTACTGTTAGCGATTTCCTTTCCTCTTCCACTCGAAAACAGACCGAGGGAAAAACGGCTGTCTATATGCCCCTGTATGACCTCTAATTTCTCCTATCTGATCTTCGTGGTCCGTGCGCAAAATCTGTGGTGGCGGCAGCACAATCGTTCTGCAGTCAGCTTCAAATGAAGGTTCTCTAAATTTTCTCAGTAGTGTTCCTCGAAAAGAACTTCGCCTTCCCTCCAGGGATTCCCATTGGAGATACAGAAGCTTATCCATAACATTTGCGTGTTACTCGAACCTACTAGTAACAGATCTAGCAGCATTCCTCTGAATTCCATCTATGTCTCCCTTGAGTCTGCCCTGGTATGGATCCCAAACACTCTAGCAGTTCTCAGGAATAGGTACACCAGCATCCTATATGCTGTCTCCTTCATAGATGAACCACATTTTTCAAAAATTCTCCCAAAAAGTCTACCACTTGCACTCCCTAACACAATCCAAACATGCTCGTTCCACTTCATATTGCTTTACAACGTTACGCCCTGATATTTAATTGACATGTATGTGTCAAGCAGGACACTACTGATGCCGGCCGCTGTGGCCGAGCGGTTCTGGGCGCTTCAGTCCTGAACCGCACGCCTGCTACGGTCGCAGGTTCGAATCTTGCCTCGGTCATGGATGTGTGTGATGTCCTTAGATTAGTTAGGTTTAAGTAGTTCTACGTCTAGGGGACTGATGACCTCAGATGTTAACTCGCATAGTGATTAGAGCCATTTGAACCATTTTTTTACACTACTGATGCAGTATACGAACATTAAGGGGTTGTTTTCCTACCCACATTTTTCTGCATTCATAGCTAGTTGGCATTCATCATACCAGCTATGAAGTCATCTTGTATCCTCCTAGAGTCACATGACTTCTACACATTCCCATACACCAAGTATCATCAACAAACAGCCCCATATTTTTGCCATCTCTACTTCGAGATCACGTATGTATATAGAAAAAGATAGTTGCCCAAGCGGGTGGTCACTGCTCCACCACAGCACCCCAGTTAACACAGTTAGAACGCTACTTCGTGGTACTTCACATTCTGTTTACATTACACCCTGTGACGTGTTCTCCATCACTCGGTTGAGGAAACCGCAGTGCGGCAGATATTTACAGAATGTAGGCCTCGTAGTTTACAACGTGGAACTATCCTAAACAGCCAGAATGCAACGAAGGTCCGCAGGGTGACATTTCATCTTTGTTGAAAATGTGGCACATATAAGACTGAATATCACCATATTAACGGTCCAATTGATGTTTTCGAAGAGGTAGTTCTTTGTAAGCACCCATCGTAACCTGCGTATGCTGGTGTGGAGCAAGTAATGTATTCGATCATTGTGGAAGCAGCTGTCCCTCACTTCACATACAATACTGCTATTACACAACGGGTTTATAACGGCAAGAGGGAAATGTCTGAATCATTCCAAAATAGGAGAATTAGCGGAACCAAAATACGAGATTAAGGTAGGGGAGAGACAGCGTGCACGTATACCCGGCCCTGACCTCCTTTGTGTGACTGTCCAGGTCAGTTTTACGCCATGCTCAGTCGCTGCAGAGCTCGAAAACGAAGTGCGTAAGCAAGGGCAGGTATGCCTCGTCAATGTCAAAAGATGCTAATGAGCATGGGAATGAGTCCGAACGAAACGGATTGATTAGTTTACACCGGCCGTTGTAGCCGAGCAGTTCTAGGCGCTTCAGTCCGGAATCACGTTGCTGCTACGGTCGCAGGTTCGAATCCTACCTCCAGCATGGATGTTTGTGCTGTCCTTACGTTAGTTAGGTTTAAGTAGTTATAAGTATAAGGGACTGATGACCTGAGATGTGAAGTCCCATAGTGCTCAGAGCCATTTGAACCATTTGATCAGTTTACGAAATACTGGTCTGTCGTACCGTGACGTGTGGCTCACTTAGTACATGCTGTTACGACAGGTGTGTGTGTGTGTGTGTGTGTGTGTGTGTGCCTGTGTGTGTGTGTGTGTGTGTGTGTGTGTGTGTGTGTGTGTGTGTGTGTGTGGAACTAGGGGATATAAGAGGATGGTACAGAGCGATGAGCGGGCGCTAGACCACATAAAGTCACCACAGCGCGGGATAGCTACCGTCTTGAGAGCATACCCATTAACTTACTAAATAGCTTAGTGTAAAGTGTTCACTCGACTTTGAAGAACTGTAAAGAGTGTGGAAATACCTATGTCGCTGGCTCTATATCGAGTACTGAGGGCCGGACTTTTGTCATCTACGCTATAGCATCGGATTGACCAGAAACCACCAGCACCTCGGACAGCCATACGCTTGTGGCTGTCGTCACTGGAATGCTGAGTGGCAGTGCTTTGGAATGAGTCCCGCTTCAGTTTGTCTTACAGTGATGGTCACGAGCATGTTAGACGCAGCTGTGGTGAACGCAGTCGGGCAGACTTTATTGTTGAGTGGTATAGCGAGCAGGAGTGATGACTTGGGGCGCCATTGGCTATAATATTCCATCTCGTCAACATGATCTCGCTATATGAACAGTAACCGCTACATCAGGATACTTTTACACAGTCTACATTTCATACCCTCTCTACTTCGACCATCATCAATTATTTTGCTAGCCAAATAGCAAAACTCATTCACTACTTCAAGTGTCTCATTTCCTAATCCAATTCCCTCAGTATCACCCGATTTAAATCGACTACATTCCATTATCCTCGTTTTGGTTTTGTTGATGTTAATCTTATATCCTCCTCTGAAATAACTGTCCAATCCGCTCAGCTGGTCTTTCAGGTCCTTTGCTGTCTCTGACAGAATTACAATGCCGTCGGCGAACCTCAATGTTTTTATTTCTTCTCCATGGATTTTAATTCTTAATACGAATTTTTCTTTTGTTTCTTTTACTGCTTGCTCAATATGCAGATTGAATAACATCGGGGATAGGCTACATCATTGTCTCACTCCATTCCCAACCACTGCTTCCCTTTCATGCCCCTCGACTCTTGCCATCTGGTTTCTGTACAAATTGTAAAATTTTGATGTAACTACCCTATTTCCTATCTAATCTATGTAAAGAAAAGAGCACATTCTTCTGCTTCGCCAATAAGTAACTAAACGTATTATGCAGCTAATAATGTGCTCCTCGAGGACTCCGCTAAACCAACCTACTTTGTAATTTACTGCTCACGTTAATGTGTAACTGTTGCCTTCTTGAATATACAAGTCTTTATGGGCAATGATTATAATAAATTGGAGTTAAATTAGGCCAAGACATTTAATTTAGTGGTTCGACATAACGTTCTACAATAATTATTAAACATTTGATGTATTTTATAAGAATCCGAGGGAGGACTCGAACTGTTGCCTTCTTGAATATACAAGTCTTTATGGGCAATGATTATAATAAATGGGAGTTAAATTAGGCCAAGACATTTAATTTAGTAGTTTGACATAACGTTCTACAATAATTATTAAACATTTGATGTATTTCATAAGGATCCGAGGGAGGACTCGAAGCTCCGGCGGGAAGGGCCGCGCAATCCGTGACATGGCGCCTCAAACCGCGCCGCCACTCCGTCTTATTTATTGTGCGTTATAGCACGTTTTCAAGAACTGTTGCTGCTGTTTGCTGCATATTTTTTGTGATTTGTCTGTTTTCGTTTCTCTCGCCGCACATCATGTCATCTGCAACTGTGTGAGCGGTTGTTAATAAACATATACTAAAACGTGAACTTACGTATGTCAGTGTTATACAATTAGGATAGCGGTCGTGTTGTGGATATTGTTTTTGTGTGTACTAGGCTCTTACTTAGTTCGTCTTGTAATCGCGTTCGTCGGACTCCTTGCAGCTAATTTTATACACAGGAAAGCAAAACTGTCGCACTTCGTTTATGATCCGAAACATTACGCCATCTTGCTGTTCCTGTGAGTCGTGAGAAATGTATCCGTGATGCGAGAAGGCTATGAAAACTGTAACGGGAGTTGTGACGACTTCTGTCCCTTGTTTATGTCTCCTTGTGTAATGGGGGAGCGGTTCTTTTGCATGCGTGTGCTTTCTGTTCTGTGTCCTGGGTAAGTCGAGAGCGTGTTGTTGCAAAGCGTTGTGTTTTTGTTTATTACGTTTTTCGCTTCCACTAAAGCCTTTTGTAAATAGTAATTTTCTTCTATTATTAGTTGTCGCTATAGATTGTTGCTGTGTTTCAAGATTAGGTTTAAAGAACCCACTGATGATAGAATATTTTCGCTGAAAATAGGTTGGGGAATAAATAAGTTGTTGTTGTGGTCTTCAGTCCAGAGACTGGTTTGATGCAGCTCTCAATGCTACTCTAACCTGTGCAAACTTCTTCATCTCCCAGTACCTACTGCAACCTACATCCTTTTGAATCTGTTTAGTGTATTCATCTCTTGGTCTCCCTCCAAGCTGCCCTCCAATACTGAATTGGTGATCCATTGATGCCTCAGAACATGTCCTACCAACCAATCCCTTCTTCTATTCAAGTTGTGCCACAAATTTCTCTTCTCCCCATTTCTATTCATATACCTCCACATTAGTAATGTGATCTACCCATCTAATCTTCAGCATTCATCTGTCTCACCACGCTTCGAAAGCTTCTAATATCTTCTTGTCCAAACTATTTATTGTCCACGTTTCACTTCCATACATGGCTACACTCCATACAAATACTTTCAGAAACGGCCGGCCGGATGGCCTCGAAGTTCTGGGCGCTACAGTCTGGAACCGTGCGGCCGCTACGGTCGCAGGTTCGAATCCTGCTTCGGGCATGGATGTGTGTGACGTTCTTAGGTTAGTTAGGTTTAAGTAGTCCTAAGTTCTAGGGAACTGATGACCTCACAAGTTAAGTCCCATAGTGCTCAGAGAAATTTGAACCATTGAACTTTCAGAAACGACTTCCTGACACTCAGATCTATATTCGATGTTAACAAATTTCTCTTCTTCAGAAACGACTTCCTTGCCATTGCCAGTATACATTTTATATCCTCTCTCTACTTCGACCTTCATCTGTTATTTTGCTCCCCAAATAGCAAAACTCATTTACTACTTTCAGCGTCTCATTTCCTAATCTAATTCCCTCAGCATCACCCGATTTAATTCGACTACAGTCCACTGTCCTAGTTTTGTTTTTGTTGATGTTCATCTTATACCCTCCTTTCAAGACACTGTCCATTCCGTTCAGCTGGTCTTCCAGGTCCTTTGCTGTCTGATACCATTACAATGTTGTTGGTGACCCTCAAATTTTTTATTTCTTCTCCATGGATTTTAATTCCTACTCCGAATTATTTCTTTTGTTTCCTTTACCGCTTGCTCAATATACAGATTGAATAACATCTGGGATAGGCTGCAACCCTGTCTCACTCCCTTCCCGACCACTGCTTCCCTTTCATGCCCCTCGACTCTTATAACTGCCATGTGCTTTCTGTACAAATTGTAAATAGCCTTTCGCTCCCTGTTTTTGATCCCTGCCATCGTCAGAATTTGAAGTAGTGTATTCCAGTCATCATTGTCAAAAGCTTTCTCTAAGTCTACAAATGCTAGGAATGTAGTTTTGCCTTTCCTTAATCTAACTTCTAAGAAAAGTCGTAGGGTCAGTATTGCCTCACGTGTTCAAATATTTGCACGGAATCCAAACTGATCTTCCCCGAGGTCGGTAAAGAATTCGTGTTAGTACGTATTTTGCAGCCGTGGCTTCTTAAACTAATAATAAGTAAATAAAAGGTGTTTTGAGTTAATGTGGACTCACAATTCCCATGTTGTTGCTTTTCTTTGCAAATATGGACCAAATGGCTCTGAGCACTATGGGACTTAACTTCTGAGGTCATCAGTCCCCAAGAACTTCGACCTATTTGAACCTAACTAACCTAAGGTAACACACACATCCATGTCCGAGGCAGGATTCGAACCTGCGACCGTAGCGGTCGCGCGGTGCCAGACTGAAGCCCCTAGAACCGCTCGGCCACATTGGCCGACCCAAATGGAAGAGTTCCAAGATGAAGTTATTGGGCTTAATAAAAATGCTTTACCGCCGACATAGTACGTCAGATGGCAGTCTCATGGAATTGATCCTCACTCGCGCATTCCATCCCTGCGAGACGCCTCAAAGACACTCCCCGGGAGAGCAGCCGCTGGTGAGCTGCCACGCTGGCCCGCAGAGCGTGCGCCTGCTCTTGGCCTCCAGTGGACGGCGCCTGGCGTCGCGGCGCAGTCAAGGGCGGCCGGCGCTACCCGCAGTGGCGCCGCGGGCGCCGGGTCGCTGTTGGCTCGCGTCCAGCTGCGAGCAGATACAGCCGCAGCCGCAGCGGCGGCCAGCAGACGCAAGCTATCGACCTGCACCGACACTGACACCGCGGCTCGGCGCCGGGCCGGGCCGGCGATCTGTTGGCCCTGCCAACACCTCTTGCCCCGGGAGCGATCACCAGGTGCCGTACTAGCGGCAGCGGCACTTCCTGCACTTCCGGCATTTCAGACAGACCAGAAAGGGAATATCCTGGAATCTACTCCACACTAACATTCCATCCGAACATGTCTCGGGACGTCCATCGGAACCGACCGACCGCCGTGTCATCCTCAGCGACTTGATTTTATGTTTTTGTCCCCTGAACAACTAATATCACAAACAAATGTGGACAGTGTGCAGTTAAGTACATTTGAAACACGAGTTCTGCAATCCATGTTCTAATCTTCCATTCCATCCGAACATGCCTCAGGAGGTCCATCGGTACTGACCGACCACCGTGTCATCCTCAGCGACTATATTTTATATTTATTTTTTCTCAACAACATCTAACAAATGTGGGCAGTGTGCAGTCAAGTACACTTAAGACGCGAGTTCTGCAATCCATGTTCTAATCTTTGTTCCTGCAATACACGTCACTCATGCGGCTGCACAATAAATGTTGAGAATTTGCATTCCTCTCGTCTATCACTCCCATTCATTTTTAACGACTTGTGACGGTAGACCGCTAGACTGCCTCTTTTTGTGCCGACATAGACTGCATCTGTCAACGTCCTCCATACGAAGAACAAAAAGCAAAGCATAAACAATGCTGACACAACGGTTCTGCCGAACTAAAAAGACCGGTGACGACAGAAAACTACCACACCTCAGTACTAAGTGAAATCTAGCGCTGTACCGGGTACTTACTCGAAGCAATGGGCAAAACCGAGTCAGGCTGAGCCGTGACCTACACATGGCCTGCGCACTCGGCCCGTGTAAATGTTGACATCCTCTTGCCGTCCCTCGCAGACATGTTCCTTGGGCGACACGTCACGCGAATGTGCTGGCTGGGTTAGCACTGGTTCAAAATGGTTCAAATGGCACCGAGCGCTTTGGGACTGAACATCTGAAGTCATCAGTCCCCTAGAACTTAGAACTACTTAAACCTAAGTAACCTAAGGACATCACACACATCCATGCCCGAGGCAAGATTCGAACCTGCGACCGTAGCAGGCGTGCGGTTCAGGACTGAAGCGCCTAGAACCTCTCGGCCACAGCGGCCGGCATCAGTAGTGTCCTGCTTGACACATACATGTCATTTAAATATCTGGGCTTAACGTTGTGAAGCAATATGACGTGGAACGAGGATGTTTGGATTGTGGTAGGGAGTGCAATGGTCGACTTACTGGGGGAATTTTCGGAAAATGTGGTTCATCTATGAAGGAGACAGCATATAGGATGCTGGTGTACCTATTCCTGAGAACTGCTAGAGTGTTTGTGATCCATACCAGGGCAGACTTAAGGGAGACATAGATGGAATTCAGAGGCATGCTGCTAGATCTGTTACTAGTAGGTTCGAACAACATGCAAATGTTATGGATAAGCTTCAGTATCTCCAATGGGAAGCCCTGGAGGGAAGGTGAAGTTCTTTTCGAGGAACACTACTGAGAAAATTTAGAGAACCTTCATTTGAAGCTGACTGCAGAACGATTGTGCTGCCGCCACAGCGGCCGGCAGAAGCACTGGTGCGCGTAGATATTCGAAGAAGTCTTGCACTTGTCTCGCTGGATATTATCCTGCTGAAATGTGACATACCGAGCTGCCGCATCAAAGGCAGTGCCTCAAGCACAGCAACAGTTCTTGAAAACATGCTATAACACACAATAAATAAGACGGAGTGGCGGCGTGGTTTGAGGCGCCATGTCACGGACTGCGCGGCCCTTCCCGCCGGAGGTTCGAGTCCTCCCTCGGATTCTTATAAAATACATCAAATGTTTAATAATTATTGTAGAACGTTATGTCAAACTACTAAATTAAATGTCTTGGCCTAATTTCACTCCCATTTATTATAATCATTGCCCATAAAGACTTGTATATTCAAGAAGGCAACAGTTACATATTAACGTGAGCAGTAAATTACAAGGTAGGTTGGTTTAGCGGAGTCCTCGAGGAGCACATTATTAGCTGCATAATACGTTTAGTTACTTATTGGCGAAGCAGAAGAATGTGCTCTTTTCTTTAGATAGATTAGATAGGAAAAAGGGTAGTTACATCAAAATTTTACAATTTGTACAGAAACCAGATGGCAAGAGTCGAGGGGCATGAAAGGGAAGCAGTGGTTGGGAATGGAGTGAGACAATGATGTAGCCTATCCCCGATGTTATTCTCTCTGCATATTGATCAAGCAGTAAAAGCAACAAAGGAAAAATTCGTATTAGGAATTAAAATCCATGGAGAAGAAATAAAAACATTGAGGTTCGCCGACAACATTGTAATTCTGTCAGAGACAGCAAAGGACCTGGAAGACCAGCTGAGCGGAATGGACAGTGATTTCAGAGAAGGATATAAGATTAACATTAACAAAACCAAAACGAGGATAATGGAATGTAGTCGAATTAAATCGGGTGATACTGAGGGAATTGGATTAGGAAATGAGACACTTAAAGTAGTGAATGAGTTTTGCTATTTGGCTAGCAAAATAATTTGATGATGGTCGAAGTAGAGAGGGTATGAAATGTAGACTGGCAGTGGTAAGGAAAGAGTTTCTGAAGAAATTTGTTAACATCGCGTATAGATTTAAGTGTCACGAAGTCGTTTCTGAAAGTATTTGTGTGGAGTGTAGCCATGTATGGAAGTGAAACGTGGACGATAAATACACTCCTGGAAATGGAAAAAAGAACACATTGACACCGGTGTGTCAGACCCACCATACTTGCTCCGGACACTGCGAGAGGGCTGTACAAGCAATGATCACACGCATGGCACAGCGGACACACCAGGAACCGCGGTGTTGGCCGTCGAATGGCGCTAGCTGCGCAGCATTTGTGCACCGCCGCCGTCAGTGTCAGCCAGTTTGCCGTGGCATACGGAGCTCCATCGTAGTCTTTAACACTGGTAGCATGCCGCGACAGCGTGGACGTGAACCGTATGTGCAGTTGACGGACTTTGAGCGAGGGCGTATAGTGGGCATGCGGGAGGCCGGGTGGACGTACCGCCGAATTGCTCAACACGTGGGGCGTGAGGTCTCCACAGTACATCGATGTTGTCGCCAGTGGTCGGCGGAAGGTGCACGTGCCCGTCCACCTGGGACCGGACCGCAGCGACGCACGGATGCACGCCAAGACCGTAGGATCCTACGCAGTGCCGTAGGGGACCGCACCGCCACTTCCCACCAAATTAGGGACACTGTTGCTCCTGGGGTATCGGCGAGGACCATTCGCAACCGCCTCCATGAAGGTGGGCTACGGTCCCGCACACCGTTAGGCCGTCTTCCGCTCACGCCCCAACATCGTGCAGCCCGCCTCCAGTGGTGTCGCGACAGGCGTGAATGGAGGGACAAATGGAGACGTGTCGTCTTCAGCGATGAGAGTCGCTTCTGCCTTGGTGCCAATGATGGTCGTATGCGTGTTTGGCGCCGTGCAGGTGAGCGCCACAATCAGGACTGCATACTACCGAGGCACACAGGTCCAACACCCGGCATCATGGTGTGGGGAGCGGTCTCCTACACTGGCCGTACACCACTGGTGATCGTCGAGGGGACACTGAATAGTGCACGGTACATCCAAACCGTCATCGAACCCATCGTTCTACCATTCCTAGACCGGCAAGGGAACTTGCTGTTCCAACAGGACAATGCACGTCCGCATGTATCCCGTGCCACCCAACGTGCTCTAGAAGGTGTAAGTCAACTACCCTGGCCAGCAAGATCTCCGGATCTGTCCCCCATTGAGCATGTTTGGGACTGGATGAAGCGTCGTCTCACGCGGTCTGCACGTCCAGCACGAACGCTGGTCCAACTGAGGCGCCAGGTGGAAATGGCATGGCAAGCCGTTCCACAGGACTACATCCAGCATCTCTACGATCGTCTCCATGGGAGAATAGCAGCCTGCATTGCTGCGAAAGGTGGATATACACTGTACTAGTGCCGACATTGTGCATGCTCTGTTGCCTGTGTCTATGTGCCTGTGGTTCTGTCAGTGTGATCATGTGATGTATCTGACCCCAGGAATGTGTCAATAAAGTTTCCCCTTCCTGGGACAATGAATTCACGGTGTTCTTATTTCAATTTCCAGGAGTGTAGTTTGGACAAGAATAGAATAGACGCTTTCGAAATATGGTGCTACAGAGTAATGCTAAAGATTATATGGGTAGATCACATAACTAATGAGGAGGTATTGAACAGAATTGGGGAGAAGAAGAATTTGTGGCACACCTTGACTAGAAGAAGGGATCGGTTGGTAGAGCATGTTCTGAGGCATCAAGGGATCACCAATTTAGTATTGGAGGGCAGCGTGGAGGGTAAAAATCGTAGAAGGAGACTAAGAGAGGAATACACTAAGCAGATTCAGAAGGATGTAGGTTGCAGTAGGTACTGATAGATGAAGCAGCTTGCACAGGATAGAGTAGGATGGAGAGCTGCAGCAAACCAGTCTCTGGACTGAAGACCACAACAACAACATCAAAATTCACAGCAGAGGTTCAGCCGCTTTGTCTTGATTTAGTGCTAGGTAGTGGAAAACATTTCGGGAGGTGGAAATGAGGAAGAATAAGCTATTTTTGAGCCCCAAACATTTTCACTGCTTGACACTGTAATCAGCATACAAGCTTCAGAATCCATTGTAGCAACGCGTCACGGGCATGTGCAACGCAACTCAGCTTTTTCAGTACTCTCGATCGAACAGCTGCGTGAAGACACATGAAGCAATCAGAATTACCGCTGCCACTATTCTACGGAAGCAGTCAGGAATAAAAATAATGCGTATAGCTCTAGGCATGTAATTTCTATAGGCCAACTGTGTCGGCAACAAACAAAAATCACAAAATATCAGTGAGTCTTCTGCCACTTCCTTAAATCCCTTCTCGGGAATGAAATGTCAGTGAGTCTTCTGCCACTTCCCTAAATCCGTTCTGGGGAATGTCAGATTGATTAACTTAAATTGGCTATTGTTGATTTCAGTCCTCCTTGCGGGATAGAAGCTTGTGACCGTTCCTTATGACAAGTTTGTCCGATGTGTTTTCATCCCTATACTTCCTGTCGACTTTTCTCGGGGGAAACTATTCCTCACAACAATATAATACGACAGTCGTCAATCTGTAACCAATACCACGTTGCATCAGTAGGTTGAACAAAGATCCAAAGAACAGTTGCTCGTTTCATCATGTTTTTCGTTAGTAAGCGCCAGAGCGTTATAATGACTGACAGGTTTATAGTAAAGTTATGATAACAGCCTTAACAAGTTTACCAGACACAAGGTAAGCTTGAAATAATGACCTGCAGTTTTTGTTGTACCTAAGAGCAGAAAGCCCTATCATTCGATGCACTGCCTTGTTTCAGGATACAACATTTACATGAGAAACATATAAAACATCGCATATAAAACACAACGTGTAAGTACAAGTATTACAGATAATGAATATCGTCCTGACATACTTAAAATTTATGTAACTGAATTCATAGATTCAATATCGTGGTGAACAATTGCTGTCGCCGAATGACAGCTCTAAGAATAAACGATATCGGATTTATAATATAGCCACCATCGTCCTTTACAGTCTGATATTAAATCAGCAACCGCTAAAAAACTTTTCTGAGAGAAAATAAATTTTGGATGTTGAATTGATCATAAAAGTGTTTTTTTAAAAACTATACATGCACCTCTGACTTTTTAACGTACTCTTTAACGTCACACACATACACAGACATGGCACGCTAGTGGCGTGAGTGTGCACCTTGTTTATCTCGCTCTCTCTCTCTCTCTCTCTCTCTCTCTCTCTTTCCTTATGTTTGCACAGCGTAAATGATACGGCAGCTATAACAATCAAAAATATTTTCTCTCTTATCATGTAATGATGTAGGCAGTTTCTCTCGTTACGTTATGATAGTGAAATTAAACTGACAATTTCCAAGCTCTTTCTTACCCCAATGAAGTTGTGCCTCCTTCGGTGACTCTTTGCCTCAAAGAATAAATAACCTACACGTCAAAAGCAAGTGTTGTGGGACGAGAAACGTAGTAGAGTTTAACCTAGATTACCATTGAAGTTGGTACCAATTCACCGCTCCCACACCTCTACTATAGTCAGTATAGAATGTAAACCGGACATTTTGTACTAAATTTGCATGTGACATACAACTGGAGATCTAATAATTGTAATTAACTAGAGCATAATATATAAATTACGACTTCTTTTGAATAAACTGTTGAGAGTAAAATTTATGTGGGTTTAATAACTACGTAGCATCCCCCCCCCCTTAGTGTTGTAGGGCTAGGATCAATATTTATAACAAAACTTACCGCTTACCGTTCCAGAAATACAGCACTGCTTCTATGCACATTGATGGAGGATTTTCTATTTGAATCTTCCTGGCAGATTAAAACTGTGTGCCCGACCGAGACTCGAACTCGGGACCTTTGCCTTTCACGGGCAAGCGCTCTACCAACTGAGCTACCGAAGCACGACTCACGCCCGGTACTCACAGCTGTACTCCTGCCAGTATCTCGTCTCCTACCTTCCAAACTTTACAGAAGCTCTCCTGCGCAGGAGCTTCTGTAAAGTTTGGAAGATAGGAGACGAGATACTGGCAGGAGTAAAGCTGTGAGTACCGGGCGTGAGTCGTGCTTCGGTAGCTCAGTTGGTAGAGCGCTTGCCCGCGAAAGGCAAAGGTCCCGAGTTCGAGTCTCGGTCGGGCACACAGTTTTAATCTGCCAAGAAGTTTCATATCAGCGCACACTCCGCTGCAGAGTGAAAATCTCATTCTGGATTTTCTATTTATTTCGACACTGAAACAAAAATAGACTTTTCTGTCGTTTACAATTAAAGTCACCTTACACAGTAATTTCTATCTGGTTTTGTGACTTTGCGTTAAACCGTGCTTGTAATATTCCTTTGTTACCTCCGCGGCATAAGCAACAACTTTTTCTGCATTACACTCATAAATGTCAATAACCGATAAACAAACTGGCAATCTTTCCACCTCTAAAAATTTGTGTAATTTCACAACTGCTACTTCCAAACAACCTCTTTCCATTCATGTATTTCACAGATCCCCTCTCCTGATATTAATTCTTCAGATAATATTTACACAGTAAATTTTGTTACAAGATTTTCCGAAGTTTACATTCATTGTCGACAAATAAGTAATTAAAATGTAGTTGCACACATCAAACTATTTATCATAGCCTTTGAAAATAATTACAACAGTCTAGATTGCAAGGCACTTTTCCTGAAAGGTGATCGGTTTCAAGCATCACATAATCATCTTGACCCCTACAGCCATATTAATGGACAATGGCTGTAGGTCTGAAGAGGATCATGTGATGATAGAAACCGACCACCCTTCAATAAATATGCTTAGCGATCTAGACTATTATAATTTTTTCCAAGTATTATATTTTGACCGCTGATGTCTCCAATAATGTTTTCGAAAATATTTATCGTAGGATGCTCATCCAACTCCAGCAGCAGAGACTATGACAGAAAGCGAGGTAGACGCATAGGTTTAGTGATATAATTCCGTGATTATACTTTCCAAGAGGAGTTAGGCAACACATTACTCCATTGCAACACATTTCCTGTTAAAATTTCGAGTGCTTGAGTTCTAAAACAGATAAGACATAACAATGCCTCCTCCCACAGTAAAAGTGCGGAATGGCTTTAATGGAAAAATCGTCTTTTATCGTTTCATGCACCAATGACGACGATTCAGCATTATCCTAAGCGATGTAGCTCATTTGCTGTTGTACACTGTTTGTGGACTGCAGTGGAACTTCTCCGCAATAGCTTATCATGATGCCTTACGGTTCATAAGCACAATACGGCTTGGCAGTTAAGACAGCAATGCATGATGCCTTCAATGACTACTGTAGCAGAATATTGCCAAATGACATTTCACAAAATCCAAAGCAATTCTGGTCGTGTGTAAAGGCTGTTAGTTACACAAAAGTTTGTCCAGTCCATTGACAATGAGGGTTGCAAAACAAAAGCTGAAATGATTAATTCCCTTCACAAAGGAAAACTCAGGAGAATTGCCACAATTTCATCTTCTTGCCACGTAAAACACGAATGGAATAAATATTACCGTCACTGGTGTTGAGAAACAGTTGAAATCGTTAAAACTGAACAAAAATACAGACGCGGATGGAATGCCTTTCAGATTCTATACTGGATGTGTGGCTGAGTTAGCCCCTCTTCTAACTATAGTCTGTCGTAGGTTCCTCGAACAAAAAACCGTGCCCAGTTCGTGGAAAAAGGTACAGCCCACTCCCGTCTACAAAAAGAGTAATAGAAGTGATCCATATAAAACTACCATCCAATGTCCTTGACGTCGATTTGTTGTAGAATCTTAGAACATATTCTGAGCTCAAACACAATAAGGTACCTGGAACAGAATGACCTCTTCAGTGAAAAACAGCATGGATGTCGAAAACATTGATTATGTGGAACCCAACTGGCACTTCTCTCACACGACATACTGAAAGTTTTGGATCAAGGCAACCAGGTAGATACAGTATTTCATGATTTCCGAAAAGCATTTGACTCAGTACATCTACGCTTACTGTCAAAAGTACGATCATATGGGGCATCAAGTGAAATATGTGTCTGGATGAGGTCTTTGGTTTGAAGGACACAGCATGTTATCTTGGTTGAAGAGTCATCATCAGATGTAGAAGAAAGTTCGGGTGGCCCCCAGGGAACTGTGTTGAGGCCCTTGGTGTTCATGTTGTATATTAATGACCTTACAGACAATATTAATAGTATAATCAGGCTTGCAGATGATGCAGTCATCTATAATGAAGTACTATCTCATAGAAACTACATAAATATTCAGTCAGGTCTTGATAAGATTTCAACGTGGTGCAGAGATTGGCAACTTGCTCTAAATTTTCAGAAACGTAAGATTTTGCACTTTGCAAATCAGAAAAACATAGTATGTTCTATAATATCAATGAGTCACTGTTGAATCGGCCAACTCGCACAAATACCTGGGTATAACACTTCGTAGTGACATGAAAAGAAATGATCACATTGGATTAGTCGTGGGTAAAGCAGATGGTAGAGTTCGGTTTATTAGTAGAATGCTGGGGAAGTGCAACCAACTTACAAAAGATATTTCTCACAAGTCACTCGTATGACCGGTTCTAGAACTTGGCTCAAGTGTGTGGGGCCCGTACCAGATGGGGCTTAGAGTACTAACAGGGGATACGGAACGTTAACAGAAAAGGGCAGCGCGAATGGTCACAGGTTTGTTTAACCCATGGGAGAGTGTCACCACGAGATACTGAAGGAACGGAAGTGGCAGACTCTTGAAAATAGACGTAGACTACAACTAGAAGGTTAGGACCCCTACGTATCGCTCAAATATGGATCGTGCGGATGAGATTAAAATAATTACTGTAGGCACAGAGGCATTCAAATAATCATTCTTCCCGCGCTCCATACGTAAATGGACTAGGAAGAAACCCTAATGACTAGTAGAACCAGACGTAGCCTCTGCCATGCAACTCACGGTGGTTTGCAGAGTATAGATGTAGATGCAGAATCGGTGACCCCTATCAATAATTAATACTTATGCCTACCAGCGTGCAGATTGGTATTATTATTTCCATTTCATAATAAAATTGCTAACATTGAACGGAGAAACATGTTATTCTAGTGAAATCACTGTGAAGTAGTGTTTCCACAATCTTGTCCCTTCATAACGGACTTCATTCTATCCACCGAATGATTACCATGATTGCAGATGTGTACCCTCGGTTAACTAGTGCCACGTCACAAACAGATGCTGATAACCGTGCGGATGCTTTTGGATACATACACGCATTTTGTTACGCACCTTAATTATTGTATTGCCATTTACAGTTCCTGTAAGAACAAAAAAACCGTAGAGTATACGATGGCGTTGGTGTTTTATTCCAGGAAAGGGATATCATATGTTGGTGTTTATGAGTGTGAACTACACAGCGAACGAAGCAGTGGCCTACTGGCCTGAAGTAACGCAATGACGTCATCCTGACGGCAACGCCGACATTGATCGACAGAAGTGGAAGCAATTTACGAAGAATGCCAATCGGGTCACCCAACATGCCCAAATGCACGAAACATCACACTCATCACCATATTCTAATGTTTGGCGAGTGATTCCATTCCTTTTATTAATGGAATCAGATAACTGATCTATCAGCGTGATCATCACTTCCATACTATGAATTTCTGACGTACCTTTTAACAATGCGGCCAGTTACTGAGAACACACATTTAAAACGTTGCACTGATTCAGTATTGTAACTCTAGCAAAAGGCTTAAACGTACAGAAACTTCGATGGATCATGAAGTATTGGCCTGTATCTGAAATGGTTAAAATACTTTTTCCAGATCTCAAGTCGCCTGTATATGTCATGGCCATCCAAAACGTGCCAGCTTCCATGTGGAAAGACTTCAAAGCTGAACATTATAAGATCGTTTGCACGTATACAGTTTTTTTTTCACATTAATGAAAATGTCCGTAATTCTCTTCTAATAACTACGCGGAGTCTGCTCTGTCATTTTGGCAATAAGAATGTGACTACCTGTGCCTCACAGTTAATTATTTTTTCACGTCATCTACTTGGCAAGAAATCTACTCGGGGTGATACGAGAGATCATATTACACCATCACTTGTATGGTCACAAATTTTTTGTCATCAGACTACCGGTTTCGGTCTATTATGACCATCTTCAGATCTGTTTTACAAAAACATGTCCTAATATACTGAAACCATAGTAGCATCGTCAAATGTTAAACAACACATCAGTACCAGCCTGCTGTGTTTAACATTTGACGAGGCCACTATGGCTCCGGTATATTAGGGCATGTTTTTATAAAACAGATCTGAAGATGGTCGTTATAGACCGAAACCAGTAGTCTAATGACAAAAAATTTGTAACCATGGACGTGAAGTAAAGGAAATTTATTCTTCATTCGGGTCACTCTTCGATTCGCGACCTTGTCGCAGCTTGTGAATCATACTGCAATGTTCACACAACATTTAATTCCTGTTATAAAAGGGAATATTGGGTAAAATCGACAGAAACAGAGAAACTTGTAGTAGCAGTATTTTTCGTGATGAGTAGGAGTCTAGAGCAGAGAGTGATATATTGTGAACAGTTCAGTGAATGGGTTGTCATCAGAATCGAAAGCAAACCAACGTTAACAACAGAATACATGCAAATGTCACAAGCAAAAGATAAAGAAGGAGGGTAAGTACATGTAGACACTGAACAGGCAATCCCGTATGTAAATGGAGATGATAATAGGCATTGAATATGAGAAAGTGACATCAGGAGAAGTAATAGAAGAAAGAGGTTCAGGAGATAACAGACTTCGTAGTAGAAGTAGGAGAGGAGAAGGACTGAAATGAATTTGACGTAATAATAGAGAATATTATGTTCAAAACGTACAATACGAGGAGGTACTCATATACTTAGAAAACATCCGGCGACACGGAAACATTCCAGCTGGATTATATTATGATCCTATATCATGGTTAGACAGACATTTTGAAATAGATATTGGGTAGTAAGGTGTTTCCAAGAGCAAATATAGACTCAAATCACAATTTAGCAATGATGAAGAGTAGACTAAAGTTTTAGAGAATTATCGAGAAGAAACTACGACAAATGAAGTGTGATATAGAGTTTTGAGGAATTTTGAGATGCATCTAAAATTCTCTAAAGGTGTAGGTACTGCAGCAATGAATACCATAGTAAGCAGTTCACTTGAGAGGAATGGACATGTATAAAAAGGGCAGCTACAAAGTTGAAAAGATAAATATAGTTATTGGGAAGGTAGAAAGGTAATGGTGGAGTAACCTTGGGTAGAAGAAGCAATCAACTGATCAACGAAAGACAGAAGTAAATAATCTTTACGGAAAGAAAGGAATACAACAATGCAAGTCTCTTAGGAATGAAATAAATAGGGAGTGCAATGAATCCAAGGCGAAATGGCTACAGGCAAATGACAGCCGGAACGAATGATTCGGTATACAAAATATTCAAAAAACCTTCGGTGAAACTAACAGTAAGCGCTGCGACTTTTTGAGTGCAATGAGAATTTGACCGCCAAACACAGAGGAACGAGTGTGTAGCTAGAAGCACTTCGTTGAAAGACTCCGTGAGGGAGATGAGGTACCTGTTTACGTGATAGATTAAGAAATGGATTTCGGTATAGAACACATAATGGAAATAATATTAGTGTCTGACAGAGCTCTGTAAACTCTTGCGTTCAAATAAGGCAGAAGGGGTGAATAACATTTCTAAATCGTTGGAGGAAGTGACAATGGCAGGACTATTCAGATTGTTGTGTAGAACTTTCGGGCCTGGAAACAAAATAAGACTTTTGAAAAAAAAGTCATCCACACGAACCCGAAGATATCAAGGGCATATAAGTTTGAGAAATCATCGCTTGATCTGCGTAACAATTCATGCATCTATGTGAGTGCCAAAAAATAGAGATGAAATGAAAGGAAAATTGAGGGTGTGTTGGAAGTAGATTCAGGAAAAATAAAGGCACCAGAATGCAAACCTCACGTTGTAGAAGACTTAAGAAATAACAAGGCGCATTCATAGGATTTCTCGACCTGCTATCAACAGTCCGCAGCTCGTGGTCGTGCGGTAGCGTTCTCGCTTCCCACGCCCGGGTTCCCGGGTTCGATTCCCGGCGGGGTCAGGGATTTTCTCTGCCTCGTGATGACTGGGTGTTGTGTGCTGTCCTCAGGTTAGTTAGGTTTAAGTAGTTCTAAGTTCTAGAGGACTGATGACCATAGATGTTAAATCCCATAGTGCTCAGAGCCATTTTTTTGCTATCAACATTTGACATTTTAAAGTGGTGCAAAATGTTCGAAATTCTGAAAAATGTAGGAGTAAGCTGCAGGGAAAGACAGGTAACAATGCGTCAAGAACCAACGGAACAATAAGAATGGAATATCAGAGACGAAGTGCTTGGATTAAAAAAGCTGTAATGCTGATACTCAGTCTTTCGGCATTACAAGTCAATCTATGCATAAAAAAAGAAATTAGCGGAATAAAAGAGAGTTTCAAAAGTAGGTGAGAGAATACCAGTGATAAGATTTGCTGGTAACATAACTATCCTCTGTGTGGTCAGAGACAGTAGCCAAGCTGCCATGCGATGAATATTGTTTTGGAGAGGTTCCTAATTATGTCGTTCGCTTACATTAACGTAATAATTGCCTAACAAACTCAAAATAGTCAGGTATTTCTCGAATAACGGCTGCAGCGTCAGCCAAATCGGCAACCATTTCTTCTGGAGTGAATGTCGGAGTCTTGTACATTGTTTCTTTAGCACGAAGATGGTAGGTGTTCATTAATGTAAATGAACGACGTATTCGTCAACGTATCTAAAACAATATTCATTACATAGCAGTTTAAAGGGCGTCTCTGAACATCGCTAATGTCAAAACCTTCACGGACTCCTAGCAGGAAAATGGTGTTCCTGCTTCATATAAAATGAGTTTTATTTTATCTCCTCTAACAATTCAGAAGTTCACTGTATGTAGTTTATTGGCGCTCTGTAAAAATATCTTATTAATCCCTTACTACTTAGCACCCATATTTAACATCACACGCCAAGCGCTTGAAAACGCCTATATTCTCTTGTTTACGTAGTTCACTATTCACTTTCTTTCAGTGTCGAGCTCCATAGGAATATTCTCGGAAATTCCGGTCTCAAATGCGAACCAATGTCCGATACTGTTGAACTTCTTTTAGCAAAGAATACTTTCATTGCCTGTGATAGTTTACTTGTTTCATCGTCCTTGTTTCATTCATTAAAAGTTATTTGGCATCCAAGATTGCAGACTTCCTTCGTACTGAGTGGATCCTAATTCTCATGTTACGTTTATCTGATCCATTTCTGCTACTCGTCGTAACTCCCGTCTCTCTTGCTCTCAACTTGTGTCCCGTTCTCAGGAGACTGATCATTCCATTCAACAGGCCCTGTAGTTTTTCCTTGGTTTGAGGGAGCATACTAATGCCAACATTGGATCTTATCATTGGTATCCTTTCTTCTCTAATTTCAATCTCACTCAAGAATCTTCCTTATATATCCAATATTACTTTCTCGATTACATGTGTTATTCCTTTTGGTTCTTGTTCTTTCACTGCTCCTTGTAAAAGTACTAAAATGATTACATTGTATGTGAACAGTGACAGACGAATAAGGTTTTATTTGCGGATGTCTGTGACGTAAATGCAAGAATTTTTATGTACAACAAGCCATCTGGAGTAATAGACAAAGAAAACAGAGAGGGGCACTCTTGGCAGAAAGCAACTTTGCAGGCCTCCCCCACAGGGCCGTTGTGGTTGGTGGTTAGAAAAAACCACCACATAGTTTGCAGTAGATAGGAGACTGTTTGATGGTTGTAACTCCTAGACTTGCAGTGTCACAGATATCGGAAAAACTGAATGTTGCTAAAATTTTTCTATGTTTGGAGAGGAACATTTTTGGCGACTGTGTCTTTCATTAGTGTGGGAAAATAGATCGTCACTCAGCTGCAACGAAAATTGCTACGAAATAGCTTGTTTGGTCAGAATAAAACCCTGGTCTGAGCAACATACTGACAGCTCGCTCATAACTTATTTTGCACAATCCAAGGTGAGAGGCTCTCTTGGTGAATAACAGTTCAGTGGAGTACCTGAAGCGAGGCACTTCGCATACCGCTCGGAGGTCGCGAAAGACTTTTCTACTGAATACATTGGCTACCAACAGGAGTCACTTCCACGGAGGCCTGTCCAAATTATTCACGTAATTTCGGGTAGTACTTGTCGTCTTGTGAATCTACCATTACAAAGGCACCGCGCTGCGAGTCTTCATCGCCTTGATACCTCACGCTAGCCTGTAAACGTGCTGCACTGTTACACTGTCTCTATAAAAACTCCAGAGGTAACTGCCAACATTCCTTATTTCTTGTAACAGGCTGGTTCTACGGTCCGTCACTGAGAGGTGGGTGGGGCATTGCTTCCATCTGTCAGGATGGCGCAGCCGCTCGCTATCCAAGCTTTGTTGGTTCCGTGCCAGACATGGAGGTAGGAAACCGGTCAACAAGACGACAGCAGCTGTGGATTACCCTTTATTTAACGATGAATTCCCATATAAATTGCTGAAGAAGTGTGTACACGAACGTCCCATAGGCGCAGCATGACGTCGAACTCCAGTTTCCACAAAACGGGGACACGCTACGGCGCGAGGTCTGGGTGCCGGTGTGACCTCAGCGAACTTGTGACGTCACACTAGTAGCCTTGTCCACCATACTTCGCGAACCCTCAACTCCACCCAGGGCCCACAGGAAACCAATACGACAATGAAATGGTACCCACTAACGGTCTCAGTTTTGTCATGTGCTTTTAAAAGCGCTGTCAAGAATTATTAAACTCTTCCCTCCCTTATGGAGACGGCTGCTGGCTCTTGTAAGACGAACGCGCCGCGTCCTCTCTTTCTCGTGCTCCCCGGGCTGGCGTTGCAGACGTAACCAGTTGCTGAGATGGTGGCTTGCGGTGACGGGCTCCGCGAGCTTCCTGGTCCCGTCAGGGTTGGACCGCAGCCTGGTGGCGTTGAGGCGAGGCGGCCCCCAACTCCTAAGCTCGGTCTACATGTGGCACGCTGACGACGAACACAACTGTCCAGCGCGTGCAGGAGGTTCTGGCTGCGCGGTTGCTGTCTGGGTTCGAAACCCGATTTCAACTTACTTTGTGGTTGGCTCTACGCGCATAAATAACGCCTCTGAGACAATTCGTTTCTCGGCTGCCAAGAGTAACTATTCAAATTCGTACGTAGAATCTGCGAGATAGGCGACATAACATCAGACTTTCGGAAAAATTTCGTGCGTACATGTGAATATTTCGTCCATAAAAGACAGCATTATTAGACCTGCGATTGTTGATAAATACAAGTAAACCAGCTTTATGCAGCAGTCATTTACTTACTATGCCACAACTCGTTTTGATAGTTGATGACAGTGAAGAGCACAGACACCTTTCACAGCAGCAGACCATCGACACTGTAGGTTATGTTGCACTTTCTGCTGATGATAAATATTAAATTTAAAATTGCTTTTTCTTGAAAAAATAAAATAATAAAAAAACGAAACATTTTTATCATCAGCAAAAAACGCAACAGAATCTACCTTGTCATTAGTTTCCTGCTGTGTAAAAAAGGTCTCTGACAATGCAAAACAGTGCAATATGTTTGAAATAGGGGTAAGCTATAGGGAAAGACGGATAGTGTATAATATGTTCAAGCAACAAGGGGGAACAGTAACAGTGAAAAACCAAGAACAAATTGCTCGGAATAAAAGGGATAAAAGACATGGATGTAGAATGAGATTCTCACTCTGCAGCGGAGTGTGCGCTGATATGAAACTTCCTGGCAGATTAAAACTGTGTGCCCGACCGAGACTCGAACTCGGGACCTTTTCCTTTCGCGGGCAAGTGCTCTACCATCTTTTATTTTTTATTTTTTATTTTTTTTCTAGCAACTTTTTTTTTATTTTTATTTTTTTTGCTCTGCCAACTCTTTTTTTAGTGCTCTACCAACTTTTTTTAATTTTTTTATAAGTGCTCTACTAATTTGTTTTTTTTTTTTAAGAAAACAAATAAAAACCTCTTGGGTATGAAAATAAAAGACGACGTTCTTCATAAAATAACACAATATCCTTTGAAAACGTAAAACATAAAAGGTAGCTATATTTCCGCAACGGCCTTCTTGTGTATTTGTATGTTTTTTTAACATAAATGAGTATACAGTCTCACCATCAGCAGCAATTTTTTTTGTTTTTTTGTTTTTGGGAGCACAAGAGAAAGAAAACAAATAGGCTGCAGATAGAGAGCTATGTGTGAAATGGATAAACATGTGTAAGGAGAAAAACAAATTTAGAAGAGGAGGAGAAAAGAGAAGTGAAATAAAATAGGAATACTTCCCGCGCCATGCTCCACTTTGGCGCGCCAGCAGAACAAAATGCATTCTATCATTGACCATTGAAGGGGAACTTGGGATCGTCCAAACTTGGCTGGCACGGTTCGTTGAGATTCCAGCTTTGTGGCGGGTTGGTGAAAATGCTCTGTAAATAGTTCGCGAAAGTGGCCCGATAGTGTCGATGCCGGCGAAGGGTGTGGTGATATACTTGGAGGCGTGTCCAAAAGTCCGCTGGATCGACGATGTCGTCCCGGAAGAGGTAGTTGACAGCCATGCCACTGATCCATGTGATGGCGTGCCACTTAGCCGATGGAAAGTAGGTCGTGTCGGGATATATCATCATTGTGGGAGAAACGTGATGTGGTGGTACTCGGAGGTAGAAAGCCACAATGTTCTGTACGAGGGTCCAGACAGCTGCTGCTGGCCCACACTCAAAACGATGTAAATCTGTATCTTCGACATTGCACTTGAGGCACAGGGGGGAGTCCACCAGTGCGATGCGATGCAGTTTCTGTCTTGTAGTATACTTGCCGTTGACGAGAAGATACCACATAGAGGTGGTATCAGTGGTGTGATATGGTTGGTGGATCGTTTTCCAAAGTGTAGGCCATGAAACCTGGGGGTGACGTGTTTCGACGGGGTTGCGGGGTGGAGACTTTCGGAGAAGGCGGTAGATGTCGCGGGTGGTCGTCTTCCTGGTCCTGGGGAGCCCGGTGCATATGTAGCTGTACTCCAAAAAGAAACGGCCGATATGTGACATCGGAGGTGGGATGTGTGCCAAAGACGTCGGTGGTCGTCGCGAAACAGGTGCGAGCTCGGTGGTCAACATTCCAGTAAAACTAGCATTTTGGCTTTTCCATAACCGGAGCATAGTATTGGTGTAAAGTGCCGTAGTCCTGGCTCTCACATTAACCAGATCGAGGCCACCATCCCGCTTCGGTAAGGTGAGAGCTTCATACTGGACTTTGAAGATGTGTCCAGAACAAATGAAATAGCCGAATGCCGCCTGTAACCTGGCCGCCATTGTCGCAGTGATGGGCAGAATCTGCGCTATATGGGGTATCCGAGCTGCCAGATGGGTATTGACGAAGGTGACTCTCTGGCACATATTCAGCGGGCGTAGTATGTGGTTTTGTGTGTTGGCCCGGATGCGTTGCAGCAGCGCCCGAAAATTGATCGCCGAGGTGCGGCGAATGTCTCGCGTGTTCACCAATCCGAGACAACGAAGGGTGTCCACCAGTTGAAATGGAACTACGCTGTCTGCGGGAAGGCCGCGGCCGATCTTCATGGCGCATGATTTTGCCACGTTCATAGCGCTCCCTGCCCCTGCACTGTAACGGGTAATCCACTGCATCGCAGCTTGTACGTCAGCCGCTGAACGTACGACGAGGGCCAAGTCGTCCGCGTAAGCTCGGCAGCGGAACATATGATCCCGGAGTGGAATGCCTGTCAAACGTCGCCGTAATCCGCAAATGAGTGGTTCCATCGCAATGGCATAAAGCACCGTCGACAAAGGGCAACCCTGCCGTACTGAACGTTCAATCCGTATAGGTTCTGTAAGTCTGCCGTTGACGAGAAGTCTGGACGTTGCTCCACGAAGGAGCCGCATAATCACTTGCGTGAACGTCGGGGGAATTGCCATTCGGTCCATCACTGCGTTGAGGAATGCATGATTGACGCGGTCAAACGCTTGTTTGAAGTCGATGGAGATTAAAGCGCCTGGCAGTCGCGAGTGTGTTGCCACAGCGATCACATCTCGATACTCACTGAGGGCTGTCTGTATATTACGATCGCCGCCTAAGGATGTTTGTTCGTGGGAAACAATGTCCCGTAAGACACTTTTGAGTCGCACTGCTAGAAGGCGTGTGAAAATCTTGAAGTCCGAATTGAGTAACGTGATCGGCCGATAACTGTCGAGTCGTGTTCCTCCTGCGGGTTTCGGGACTGGTACAAGTAAGCCTTCCATGAACATTGGTGGCGGGTTCGCCGCGCCGGACAAAAGTTCCCAGTACATGTCCCTCCATCGTGGCATCATCAAATCTTGGAAGGTTCTGTAAAATTCGAGAGGTAAACCATCCGGGCCGGGAGATCGATTCAGAGACCCCTTGGCCACAGCGCCTTGGACGTCGTCGGTGGCCACTTCAGCAGTCAGGAGGGTTGCAGCTGCTGCGTTGAGAGTACCAAGTGTCTCCTGGGCAACCTCAGCAATGGCCTCTGCACCGGCAGGTACTTCTTGATAGAAAAGTCTATAGTGCGTTGTGAATGCATCCGCAATGGTAGCTTGCGAAGTCAGCCGTCGTCCATCAGGTAAGTCTAAAGTTGTCATTAAAGCCTGTCGACGTCGACGAACGTTTTGAACAATATGATGCATAGAAGGTTCTTAACCGTTAATCCTGTCTTGGCTGCGGGCTCGGACAATGGCTCCCTCTAGACGGCATCTGGTCAAGGATAAAATCTTTGCCTTGATGCGTTGAGCTTCTTTGAGGCGATCCGGGGATGGAGGATGATCCAGGAGTTCACGTAGAGCGCTATAATAGAAATCAGTTGTATGGTGATTCCACCTGGCTTTGGCTCTGCCATAGTGTGTCAATGTGCGTCGGATGGCCGGTTTGGCGCACAGCAACCACCACTGCAGTGTGGTCTCGTAACGCATAATGCGTTGAACACAGGAGTGCCACGTGTCGGTGACCTGTTGTCGACATTCAGGGTCCTGCAGTAGCGCGACATTGAGTTTCCAAGGTCCTGCACTGCGCCATGTAGATTGTCGACGTAGGTTCATGGTACAGATGTAGATGTCGTGATCCGAAAAGGCAGACGGCCAACGTTCCGCGTCGAGGAGAACTGATTTCAGAGAGAGATGTATATTCTATCGAGTCGGCTGGCGGAGTGGCTCGTGATGTGTGTATACCCCGGGCGGTCGCCGTGGACCACTCGCCAAGTATCGAGGAGACGAAGGCGGCGGACGAGGAAGCGAAGTTCCGGACATGTGGTGAAATGGGGGTATTGGTCTGTGCGCTCGAGAACACAGTTGAAATCTCCACCTACGATGAGATGATCGTATCGACCGAGGAATAAAGGCGTGATATCTTCTGCGTGGAACTGGGAGCGATCCCTCCGTTTGTCAGTGCCCGATGGTGCGTAGAGATTGATGATTTTGAGTCCTTCAACTGTTATGGCCACCCCCCGCGCTGTTGGGAGGTATGCGACATCGGAAACTGCAATTCCTTCTCGGAGGAGGATGGCTGCGCCTGTGTATTCCATAGCTGCAGGGGCGGCGTACGTCTCATATCCATAACACCCAGTCCAAGTCGCTGTCCTCAGTTCTTGTAATAGGGCGATGTCGATGTCCGCTGCTCTTAGCGTGTCACGGAGCAGTTGAAGTTTAGCGTGGGAGCCGATATTATTAGTATTGATAGTAGCTATTCGGTACGCCTGATGGGAGATCCATGGTGCCGATAGGTTCGTAGCTGGTGAAGATTGTTGTGGTGGATGCTGGAAGTCCATAGAAGTCGCAGGAGTCGCCGTAGAAACTTCCCCCATTTTAGTTTTGGTCTAACGGAGAAACAGATCTCATTTCCGCATCAGATGAAGGTGGGAAATCCGTGTCATCCGCCCATGAAAGGTGTCCGACAGGTTTGACATCGGCGAGAGGTGGCAGCTCTGGCTGAGTCGGCTCAATGGCGTCGGTGACAACAGGCGTGCTATGTTCCATGTCTTCTGGGCGCGGGGCTTGCGCACGATCTCTGTTGGACGGTTCACCGTCTTGTGGATGACGCGTCTCCGTGGCAGAGGAGAAAGTGTTATCGTGTTCTCCGTCGGAGTGATGTGGCATCTCTTCGTCCTGCGGAGGGGGCTCAATGGTCGAGTCTGATGTCTTACGGCGTTTTTTTCGTCGTTTGGGCGACTTCTGCTTTCGGCAATGAGTTTCGGTGTCGGAGGAAGGAAGAGATTCACGTCGTTCCGGTACAAAAGCCGCAGGTGCTATGATGCGGTCTTCATTCTCCAGAACACTCTCATTGGTATCCTTGTGATCTTCTAGCGGGGGTGTGTCCGGCTGTTGGACATGTTCACGGGCGGTGTCAAGGTGCAGGGACGCCTCCGGGTGTATCGGACCAGAGAGACGCTCATGAACGGCGCCTTGTGAAGGCTGGACGTGCAGTGTCGCCGCATAGGAAACTGGAAGGGTGGTCGTGGTTCTGTCGGTGTTCGTATCGTCGGGCCTTAGTTGTGTGATGCGGCGTTGCAGGCATTCATTACGGACGTGGCCTTCTTTACCACAACCGGAACATGTTCGAGGTTGTCCGTCGTAAATGACCACCGCACGGCAGCCGCCGATAGAAATGTACGATGGAACGTGCCGTTTGAGATCGATTCGGACTTGTCTCACACCATTAAGCACCGGATACGTCGTAAACTGTGCCCAAGTCTTGGCTACGTGGCTCTGGACTTTTCCGAACGGGCTTAGCGCCGCGATGACTTCATCTTCATTCACCTCGAAAGGCAGTTCGAATACACGGATCGTCCGAAGGCCAAGTCCTGCATGGTCGACATCCACAGGCCCGACGTTTCCGTCGGAGTGCCGAAATTTTAGTCCATGTCGCGTCCTTTGAATGATCTCGTTGCAGGCAGCGTCGGAAGTCATCTTAACATAAACGACGCTGCTAATGATCGATAGGTGTATGCCGATGAGTTCGTCACGCGGGATCTTCACGTCTTCGCGTAGGAAGCGTTCAACGGCCAGTGCTTTGGGTCGTGCGTATTCGTTTGAGAAGGTGAACTTAAGAGTGTTCTTCCTGTAAGAGTTGGCCATTACAGCTTGTTCGACTGAGAAGCGCTGTGACGAGGAAGTAAACAAAACACTCCGCGCGCGCAGCGGCGTGGACGGCCGAGCGCGGTGCGCACTGCTGCCCTGCCGAACGCAGACTGACCATCTGAGGTACTGAAGCACGACTCACGCCCGGTCCTCACAGCTTTACTTCTGCCAGTATCTCGTCTCCTACCTTCCAAACTTTACAGAAGCTCTCCTGCGAACCTTGCAGAACTAGCACTCCTGAAAGAAAGGATACTGCGGAGACATGGCTTAGCCACAACCTGGGGGATGTTTCCAGAATGAGATTTTCACTCTGCAGCGGAGTGTGTGCTGATATGAAACTTCCTGGCAGATTAAAACTGTGTGCCCGACCGAGACTCGAACTCGGGACCTTTGCCTTTCGCGGGCAAGTGCTCTACCATCTGAGCTACCGAAGCACGACTCACGCCCGCTACTCACAGCTTTACTTCTGCCAGTATCTCGTCTCCTACCTTCCAAACTTTACAGAAGCTCTCCTGCGAACCTTGCAGAACTAGCACTCCTGAAAGAAAGGATATAGCGGAGACATGGCTTAGCCACAGCCTGGGGGATGTTTCCAGAATGAGATTTTCACTCTGCAGCGGAGTGTGCGCTAATATGAAAGTTCCTGGCAGATTAAAACTGTGTGCCCGACCGAGACTCGAACTCGGGACCTTTGCCTTTCGCGGGCAAGTACTCTACCATCTGAGCTACTGAAGCACGACTCACGCCCGGTCCTCACAGCTTTACTTCTGCCAGTATCTCGTCTCCTACCTTCCAAACTTTACAGAAGCTCTGCTGCGAACCTTGCAGAACTAGCACTCCTGAAAGAAAGGATACTGCGGAGACATGGCTTAGCCACAGCCTGGGGGACGTTTCCAGAATGAGATTTTCACTCTGCAGCGGAGTGTGCGCTGATATGAAACTTCCTGGCAGATTAAAACTGTGTGCCCGACCGAGACTCGAAGGTAGGAGACTGGAAGGTAGGAGACGAGATACTGGCAGAAGTAAAGCTGTGAGGACCGGGCGTGAGTCGTGCTTCGGTAGCTCAGATGGTAGAGCACTTGCCCGCGAAAGGCAAAGGTCCCGAGTTCGAGTCTCGGTCGGACACACAGTTTTAATCTGACAGGAAGTTTCATACGGGGATGTAGTCTTTCGCCCTTACTGTTCAGTCTATACAGCCAAGAAGCAATGACGGAAATAACAGAAAGATTCAAGAGTTGGTTATAAAAAACGGAAGGATATCAATGATAAGAGACTCTGATGACGTTACTATCCTGATTGAAGGCGAAGAAGAATTACAAAATCTGTTGATTTAATGAACAGTCTTGGGGACTACACCATATACAGGGTGAATCACTAACTGTCACCTAGCATAGCTCCGAAAGTATGATAGGAGCTGAAACGTTTGTCAGACAAAAGTTTCATGGAACAACGTGGGCCATAACATGACGATGGTTTTTTGTTGCTAGGTGGGGTCGCGTCAGAGATATGAAAGTCAACTTTGTTTTTTTAAATGGGATGCTGTAGTTTGGCACTTATTTTCTGATAGCTGCTATCGAGACGAATCCAATGATGTGTAACAGTAAGGTCTTTGAAGGTCAACGATGGTCAAAAAGGTGGCAAGAACTTCCATTTACACAAGGTTTTCAAAGTGATGACCACTGGTATCAATGCAATGCTGCCATCTACTTCTCGTGAATTGAATGGTATTCCTTATCACTTCGGCACTTATCGAAGGAGATTTTCTCTCGTATATTTTGCATATAGTAAATATTCGCCGAGTACGGCTTATCCATCTAATGTGCCATTGACATGTAAACACCATTCGTCGGTTTCGCAATAAAACACTAATAGGAACGGTAAGACTAGTATCGTCGAATCAAGCGAATGTGAATGATGTATTTCTTCGAAGAACATGTCGATATGCTTCTCGTTTACGGAGAGTGCCAGCGTAATTCAGTGAGAGCTAGAGACTTATACGCTGAAAGATATCCTTAACGTACTCACTTTACACATCGTACATTCAAATATGTGTATGAGAAATTGAGAACAACTAGATGTGTAACACATCGGAAACATATAAGGCAAACGAAAGTTACTAACGAGGAAACGGAAATTGGTACTCTTGCCACTGTGGTTCGAGAGCCTTCGCAAGGGAATCTGGCATGAGCAAAAATAGTGTTGCTCGTGTTCTACATAGCCACAAATATCACCCTTACCATATCATTCTCCACCAAGAATTAATTGGTACGGATTGTATGCTTGGCATTGAATTCTGGCGATGGGCTCAACTTCAGATTCAGAGGGATGACACATTTATTAATTAGATTTTATTTAATGACGAGGCTTCATTCACGAACCATGGAAATGTTAATTTGCATAACATGCATTATTGGGCTACTGAAAAGCCATGTTGGCTGCGGCAAGTTGCACACCAAAAACCGTGGTCGGTGAATGTAGGGTGTTAGATTCTGGAGGACGGAATTATAGGCCCCTATTTCATCGAAGAAAAGCTTAATGGTAGAAAGTACACCACATTCCTGCAAGAAACACTAGTCTGTTACTGGAAGAAATACCTATCGGATCAAGGAACAGAATGTGGTATCAACACAGAATGTGGTATCAACACGATGGGTGTCCGGCACTTTTTTCGCTGATGGCTAGAAATGAGCTGCAGAGACAATTCCCATATCGTTGGATTGGACGCGGAGGAGACGTATCGTGGCCGGCTCGTTCACTAGACTTGACGCCTCTAGATTTTTTTTTGTGAAGATTCGTAAAAGACATTGTATATAGAGACGTTCCAACTACACCAGAAGATATGCGAGAGAGAATTGTCTGATCATGTGCTTCGATAAGTGCCGATGTGATAAAGAATACAACTCAGTCCATGATAAGAATATTGTAGCTCTGCATTGGTACCAATGGTCATCTCTTCAAACACTTTCTCTAAATGAACGCTCATGCCGCAAATGTGGCCTTCGTTGACCTTCAGAGACCTTACTGTCACACATCACTGGATTCGTCTCGATAGTCGCTATCAGAAAATAAGTACCAAACTATAGCATCCCAATAAAAGAAAAAGTTGACCTTCATATCTCTGAAGCGATCTCACCTAGCAACAAAAAACCGTCATATTATGACCCCCGTTTCCCCTGCAAATTTTGTCCCACAAACTTTTCAGCTCCTATCATACTTTCGGAGTTGGTCTTGGTGACAATAGTTAGTGACTCACCCTTTAGATTGAGAGTACACCGAAGACACACCAAAGTACTGTGAATCAAAATTGGTAATCACAAACAGCACGAAGTTAAGGAGGTCTGCTACCTTGGAATTAAAATAATCCGTGAAAGACGAAGAGAGGAGAATATACGAGGGCAGTTCAATAAGTAATGCAACACATTTTTTTTCTCGGCCAATTTTGGTTGAAAAAACCGGAAATTTCTTGTGGAATATTTTCAAACATTCCCGCTTCGTCTCGTATAGTTTCATTGACTTCCGACAGGTGGCAGCGCTGTACGGAGCTGTTAAAATGGCGTCTGTAACGGATGTGCGTTGCAAACAACGGGCAGTGATCGAGTTTCTCTTGGCGGAAAACCAGGGCATCTCAGATATTCATAGGCGCTTGCAGAATGTCTACGGTGATCTGGCAGTGGACAAAAGCACGGTGAGTCGTTGGGCAAAGCGTGTGTCATCATCGCCGCAAGGTCAAGCAAGACTGTCTGATCTCCCGCGTGCGGGCCGGCCGTGCACAGCTGTGACTCCTGCAATGGCGGAGCGTGCGAACACACTCGTTCGAGATGATCGACGGATCACCATCAAACAACTCAGTGCTCAACTTGACATCTCTGTTGGTAGTGCTGTCACAATTGTTCACCAGTTGGGATATTCAAAGGTTTGTTCCCGCTGGGTCCCTCGTTGTCTAACCGAACACCATAAAGAGCAAAGGAGAACCATCTGTGTGGAATTGCTTGCTCGTCAATTGGCTGAGGGTGACAATTTCTTGTCAAAGATTGTTACAGGCGATGAAACATGGGTTCATCACTTCGAACCTGAAACAAAACGGCAATCAATGGAGTGGCGCCACACCCACTCCCCTACCAAGAAAAAGTTTAAAGCCATACCCTCAGCCGGTAAAGTCATGGTTACAGTCTTCTGGGACGCTGAAGGGGTTATTCTGTTCGATGTCCTTCCCCATGGTCAAACGATCAACTCTGAAGTGTATTGTGCTACTCTTCAGAAATTGAAGAAACGACTTCAGCGTGTTCGTAGGCACAAAAATCTGAACGAACTTCTCCTTCTTCATGACAACGCAAGACCTCACACAAGTCTTCGCACCCGAGAGGAGCTCACAAAACTTCAGTGGACTGTTCTTCCTCATGCACCCTACAGCCCCGATCTCGCACCGTCGGATTTCCATATGTTTGGCCCAATGAAGGACGCAATCCGTGGGAGGCACTACGCGGATGATGAAGACGTTATTGATGCAGTACGACGTTGGCTCCGACATCGACCAATGGAATGGTACCGTGCTGGCATACAGGCCCTCATTTCAAGGTGGCGTAAGGCCGTAGCATTGAATGGAGATTACGTTGAAAAATAGTGTTGTGTAGCTAAAAGATTGGGGAATAACCTGGTGTATTTCAATGCTGAATAAAACAACCCCTGTTTCAGAAAAAAAATGTGTTGCATTACTTATTGAACTGCCCTCGTAAAAAGCAGACTAGCACAGGGAAAGAGGACGTTCCTGGCCAAAAGAAATCTATTAGTATTAAACATAAGCCTTAACATGAGAAATAAATTTCTGAGTATGTAAATCTGGAACTTAGCATTGTATGGCAATGAATCATGGACTGTGGGAAAACTGGAACAGAAGAGAATCGAGACGTTTGAGATGTAGTGCTAGAGAAGAATATGGAAAATTTGGTGAACTGGAGGTGAGGGAGGGGGTAGATTCTCCACAGAATCGGCAAAGAAAGGGTCATATGGAAAACACTAGGAGAAGGGACAGGATTATGGGACATACGTTAAGACATTACAGGATAACCTCGATGGTACTACAGGGAGGCGCTGAGCGTTTAACCTGTAAGGGAAAACAGAGATTGGAATGTATACAACAAAAAACTGAGGACGTAATGTGTAAAAGCCGCTGAGTTGAAGAGGTCAGCCCAAGAGGTGAATTCCTGAATTCGTGTCACGCCGCAGAAGGCTGATTTAAATTAAGAAATAAATAAAGAAAGAAAAGGTAGCCTCACATAGCCAACCAGACACTATTTTGCCTGTCGCATTGCTCCAAGACAGCCGTGTTACGGGTGAGCAGCTCCCCTGGCCAGTTTGCCAGCAACAAATTAACACTCATGGCAGGTACCGAAAGTAGGTCATATTTCCCTGCCCTAACAGTCTCAGTATAATAACTCAGACAAAAAGAAACCATTCTCGTTGACGGAAATGGTCGTAGTATTGTTTACGTTTCTTAGTTTTTGCTTGTGGTAGTACGATATTAATTTTATTATTTTTCACCTGGTGCATGTTTATTTGTGTGCCAGAAGGAATTTTATGAAAGCAGGCACTAGGTGGAAGTGATGGCCGACTCAACCAACCACATAAGCGTATATCAAGAATGGAAGAAACATTATGTTAATTAATTTCTCCGTCGGTTACATGTATAATTAAAAAGTGGACTAATTTACATTGTCTACGGTATTAAATAGTATTAAATTAATTAGGTAACATGTTTTCAGCTTAAATTACATTAAAAAACCTCTGACTGTCGTTAGAAAGAGGGTACAGTACCGAAGAATAAGTTTGAAACAGATCTTATACGTACTGAATGACACGCTTATATGGTATATCCGGTTCTTTTATCCATTGTATATCTTCTCTTCTGTTTAGCATAAATTTCCATACTTACGTATATAAACCTGACATACGTGTAGTACCCACAGTCAAAAATGCAGATCTAGAGGCAGCATGATTTCTTTTAGACTCATATTGCCTCCTCCACTTCCACTTCACCTACACATACTAACACACATACACATACACACACACACATACACACACACACACACACACACACACACACATACATACGGTTGTTCAGTGTTTCGTCTTTACACTTTTTTAACTCAAGTATTTAAAATTAAGTTGCACTTGCCATGACGCAGATGCAATTTAAACCTTTTGTGCATGTTACTGTTCATATGATATCCCCTTCGAAGACTATAGTTATTGTTACCTAACAGACATGTAACACGAAAACCTGTTAACTAATAAAATTAATACCTCAGAATGTCCATACATTTTTCATAAAAACTGAGGAAATCATTTAAAAATATCAGAAGAAAATTGGAAATACTGAGGACTGAGTAAACGAATTGATTGAAATGTTGTACATGGACAGGGTTCGTTAAATACACAAGAAGAAATTTGCAGAAATGCACTCACAAAAAAAAAAAAAATCTATGCATCACCTCGGTTCTGAGAGTTCCGGAACCTGTACAGAAAATTTGAATAGAGATCAACATAAACATCATTTCCGCCTTTTTTACTGCTCATGAAAATCGGAGATGGCATGTTGTGCCACCATACACCGAGACCTTCAGAGCTAGTGGTCCAGATTTCAGTTCAGACCGGTACCTCTAATACGCACTAGCACGTCCTCTTGCATTGATGCGCGCCTATATTCGTTGTGGTATACTATCCACAAGTTCATCAAGACACTGATGGTCCAGATTGTCCCACACCTCAACGTCGATTCGGCGTAGATCGCTCAGAATGGTTGGTGGGTCACGTCGTCCATAAAGTCCTTCTAAATCTGTCCCAAGCATGTTCGATAGGATTCATGTCTGGAGAACATGCTGGTCTCTCTAGCCCAGCAATGTCGTTATCCTTAAGAAAGTCATTCTCAAGATGGGCACGATGGGGGCGCAAATTCTCGTCCATGAAGACGAATGCCTGAGCAATATGCTGCCGATATGGTTGCACTATCGGTCGGAAGAATGCATTCACATATCGTACAGCTGTTACGGCTCCTTCCATGACCACCAGCGGCGTACGTCGGCCCCACATAATGCCACCCAAAACAGCAGGAAACCTCCAGCTTGCTGCACTCGCTGGACAGTGTGTCTAAGGCGTTCAGCCTGACCGGGATGCCTCCAAACATGTCTCCGACGATTGTCTGGTTGAAGGCATATGCGACACTCATCGGTGAAGAGAACATGATGCCAATTCTGAGCGGACCAATCACCATGTTGTTGGGCCCATCTGTACCGCGCTGCATGGTGTCGTGGTAGGAAAGATGGACCTCACCATGGACGTCGGGACCATCTGGACCATCAGTGTCTTGATGAACTTGAGCATCATGCACACTATTGCGCACAGTTTGAGTCGTAACACGACGTCCTGTGGCTGCACGAAAGGCATTATTCAACATGGTGGCGTTTCTCTCAGGGTTCCTCCTAGCTATAATCCATAAGTAGCGGTCATCCACTGCAGTAGTAGCCTTGGGCGGCCTGAGCGAAGCATTTCATAGACAGCTCCTATCTCTCTGTATCTCCTCCATGTCCGAAAAACATTGCTTTGGTTCCCTCCGAGATGCCTGGACACTTCCCTTGTTGAGAGCCCTTCCTGGCACAATGCGGACGCGATCAAACAACGGTATTGAACGTCTAGGCATGGTTGAACTATAAAAAACACGAGCCGTGTACCTCTCCTAGTGGAATGACTGGAACTGATCGGCTGTAGGACCCCCTCCGTCTAATAGGCGCTGCTCATGCATGGTTGTTTACATCTTCGGGCGGGTTTAGTGACATCTGGGCTCTGAGCACTATAGGACTCAACTGCTGTGGTCATAAGTCCCCTAGAACTTAGAACTACTTAAACCTAACCAACCTAAGGACATCACACACATCCATGCCCGAGGCAGGATTCGAACCTGCGACCGTAGCGGTCGTGTGGTTCCAGACTGTAGCGCCTTTAACCGCTCGGCCACTCCGGCCGGCAATTTAGCGACATCTATGAACAGTCAAAGGGACTGTGTCTATGATACAATATCCATAGTGAACGTCTATCTTCAGGAGTTTTGGGAACCGGGGTGATACAATTTTTTTTAATTATTAATGTACAGTATCTAGACTGGTGAATCACTTACGGATAGAGCTGTGTAGCGTATAATATGTCCCCACGACTACCATCTCGACATCGACGTGTTTATATTGAGGGCAAAGCGGCAATTGCGATTTTGCATCATGTCTACATCTACATCTACATTCATACTCCGCAAGCCACCCAACGGTGTGTGGCGGAGGGCACTTTACGTGCCACTGTCATTACCTCCCTTTCCTGTTCCAGTCGCGTATGGTTCGCGGGAAGAACGACTGTCTGAAAGCCTCCGTGCGCGCTCTAATCTCTCTAATTTTACATTCGTCATCTCCTCGGGAGGTATAAGTAGGGGGAAGCAATATACTCGATACCTCATCCAGAAACGCACCCTCTCGAAACCTGGCGAGCAAGCTACACCGCGATGCAGAGCGCCTCTCTTGCAGAGTCTGCCACTTGAGTTTATTAAACATCTCCGTAACGCTATCACGGTTACCAAATAACCCTGTGATGAAACGCGCCGCTCTTCTTTGGATCTTCTCTATCTCCTCCGTCAACCCGATCTGGTACGGATCCCACACAGATAAGCAATACTCAAGTATAGGTCGAACGAGTGTTTTGTAAGCCACCTCCTTTGTTGCTGGACTACATTTTCTAAGCACTCTCCCAATGAATCTCAACCTGGTACCCGCCTTACCAACAATTAATTTTATATGATCATTCCACTTCAAATCGTTCCGCACGCATACTCCCAGATATTTTACAGAAGTAACTGCTACCAGTGTTTGTTCCGCTATCATATAATCATACAATAAAGGATCCTTCTTTCTATGTATTCGCAATACATTACATTTGTCTATGTTAAGGGACAGTTGCCACTCCCTGCACCAAGTGCCTATCCGCTGCAGATCTTCCTGCATTTCGCTACAATTTTCTAATGCTGCAACTTCTCTGTATACTACAGCATCATCCGCGAAAAGCCGCATGGAATTTCCGACACTATCTACTAGGTCATTTATATATATTGTGAAAAGCAATGCTCCCATAACACTCCCCTGTGGCACGCCCGAGGTTACCTTAACGTCTGTAGACGTCTCTCCATTGATAACAACATGCTGTGTTCTGTTTGCTAAAAAATCTTCAATCCAGCCACACAGCTGGTCTGATATTCCGTAGGCTCTTACTTTGTTTATCAGGCGACAGTGCGGAACTGTATCGAACGCCTTCCGGAAGTCAAGAAAAATAGCATCTACCTGGGAGCCTGTATCTAATATTTTCTGGGTCTCATGAACAAATAAAGCGAGTTGGGTCTCACACGATCGCTGTTTCCGGAATCCATGTTGATTCCTACATAGTAGATTCTGGGTTTCCATAAACGACATGATACTCGAGCAAAAAACATGTTCTAAAATTCTACAACAGATCGACGTCAGAGATAGAGGTCTATAGTTTTGCGCATCTGCTCGACGACCCTTCTTGAAGACTGGGACTACCTGTGCTCTTTTCCAATCATTTGGAACCCTCTGTTCCTCTAGAGACTTGCGGTACACGGCTGTTAGAAGGGGGGCAAGTTCTTTCGCGTACTCTGTGTAGAATCGAATTGGTATCCCGTCAGGTCCAGTGGACTTTCCTCTGTTGAGTGATTCCAGTTGCTTTTCTATTCCTTTGACACGACGACCCTTCTTGAAGACTGGGACTACCTGTGCTCTTTTCCAATCATTTGGAACCCTCTGTTCCTCTAGAGACTTGCGGTACACGGCTGTTAGAAGGGGGGCAAGTTCTTTCGCGTACTCTGTGTAGAATCGAATTGGTATCCCGTCAGGTCCAGTGGACTTTCCTCTGTTGAGTGATTCCAGTTGCTTTTCTATTCCTTTGACACTTATTTCGATGTCAGCCATTTTTTCGTTTGTGCGAGGATTTAGAGAAGGAACTGCAGTGCGGTCTTCCTCTGTGAAACAGCTTTGGAAAAAGGTGTTTAGTATTTCAGCTTTACGCGTGTCATCCTCTGTTTCAATGCCATCATCATCCCGGAGTGTCTGGATATGCTGTTTCGAGCCACTTACTGATTTAACGTAAGACCAGAACTTCCTAGGATTTTCTGTCAAGTCTGTACATAGAATTTTACTTTCGAATTCACTGAACGCTTCTCGCATAACCCTCCTTACGCTAACTTTGACATCGCTTAGCTTCTGTTTGTCTGAGAGGTTTTGGCTGCATTTAAACTTGGAATGAAGCTCTCTTTGCTTTCGCAGTAGTTTCCTAACTTTGTTGTTGTACCACGGTGGGTTTTTCCCGTCCCTCACAGTTTTACTCGGCACGTACCTGTCTAAAACGTATTTTACGATTGCCTTGAACTTTTTCCATAAACACTCAACATTGTCAGTGTCGGAACAGAAATTTTCGTTTTGATCTGTTAGGTGGTCTGAAATCTGCCTTCTATTACTCTTGCTAAACAGATAAACCTTCCTCCCTTTTTTTATATTCCTATTAACTTCCATATTCAGGGATGCTACAACGGCCTTATGAACACTGATTCCCTGTTCTGCACTTACAGAGTCGAAAAGTTCGGGTCTGTTTGTTATCAGTAGGTCCTAGATGTTATCTCCACGAGTCGGTTCTCTGTTTAATTGCTCGAGGTAATTTTCGGATAGTGCACTCAGTATAATGTCACTCGATGCTCTGTCCCTACCACCCGTCCTAAACATCTGAGTGTCCCAGTCTATATCTGGTAAATTGAAATCTCCACCTAAGACTATAACATGCTGAGGAAATTTATGCGAAATGTATTCCAAATTTTCTCTCAGTTGTTCTGCCACTAACGCTGCTGAGTCGGGAGGTCGGTAAAAGGAGCCAATTATTAACCCAGCTCGGTTGTTGAGTGTAACCTCCACCCATAATAATTCACAGGAACTACCCACTTCTATTTCACTACAGGATAAACTACTACTAACAACGACAAACACTCCACCACCGGTTGCATGCAATCTATCCTTCCTGAACACCGTCTGTACCTCTGTAAAAATTTCGGCAGAATTTATCTCTGGCTTAAGCCAGCTCTCTGTACCTATAACGATTTCAGCTTCGGTGCTTTCTATCAGCGCTTGAAGTTCCGGTACTTTACCAACGCAGCTTCGACAGTTTACAATTACAATACCGATTGCTGCTTGGTCCCCGCATGTCCTGACTTTGCTCCGCACCCTTTGAGGCTGTTGCCCTTTCTGTACTTGCCCGAGGCCATCTAACCTAAAAAACCGCCCAGTCCACGCCACATAACCCCTGCTACCCGTGTAGCCGCTTGCTGCGTGTAGTGGACTCCTGACCTATCCAGCGGAACCCGAAACCCCACCACCCTATGGCGCAAGTCGAGGAATCTGCAGCCCACATGGTCGCAGAACCGTCTCAGCCTCTGATTCAGACCCTCCACTCGGCTCTGTACCAAAGGTCCGCAGTCAGTCCTGTGGACGATGCTGCAGATGGTGAGCTCTGCTTTCATCCCGCTAGCGAGACTGGCAGTCTTCACCAAATCAGATAGCCGTCGGAAGCCAGAGAGGATTTCCTCCGATCCATAGCGACACACATCATTGGTGCCGACATGAGCGACCACCTGCAGATGGGTGCACCCTGTACCCTTCATGGCATCCGGAAGGACCCTTTCCACATCTGGAATGACTCCCCCCGGTATGCACACGGAGTGCACATTGGTTTTCTTCCCCTCTCTTGCTGCCATTTCTCTAAGGGGCACCATTACGCGCCTGACGTTGGAGCTCCCAACTACCAGTAAGCCCACCCTCTGCGACCGCCCGGATCTTGCAGACTGAGGGGCAACCTCTGGAACAGGACAAGCAGCCATGTCAGGCCGAAGATCAGTATCAGCCTGAGACAGAACCTGAAACCGGTTCGTCAGACAAACTGGAGAGGCCTTCCGTTCAGCCCTCCGGAATGTCTTTCGCCCCCTGCCACACCTTGAGACTACCTCCCACTCTACCACAGGTGAGGGATCAGCCTCAATGCGGGCAGTATGCCGGGCAACCACAGTCTTAGTCCGATCGGGGGATGCGTGGGACGAGCTGGCCGTCCCCGACAAACCCCCATCCGGACCCCCACAGTGATGCCCATTGGCAACAGCCTCAAGCTGTGTGACCGAAGCCAACACTGCCTGAAGCTGGGAGCGAAGGGATGCCAACTCAGCCTGCATCCGAACACAGCAGTTGCAGTCCCTATCCATGCTAAAAACTGTTTTGCAAAGAACGTCTGAACTAATCTACAGAGAGCGCAAACAAATCGACAAAATTTAAACGGTTATTAAAATACAAGATTGCCTAGTAAATGCAGTAATGCTGCTACTAACGCACTGCTGACACACTGCTCGGCAGCGGAAGGAGACTACGCGATTTTACACTATTCAGGTACTAAAACGCGATGCTACAACTCGCAAATACTATAATACGCCCGAAATTTATGTATCAAACAATGCAAGTACCAAAAACACGCAAAGAAATTAAGAATTAAACTATGTAAGAAATGATTGAGCTAGGAGTATATGACTTGCTGCTGCAGCTGCTTATCCAACGGCGGCAGGGAGCACACTGACTGTGACCAACCGACACTGGCCGTTCAAAACAAAAACAAAAGACAAACGACTACGCGAATTTACACTATTCAGGTACTAAAACGCGATGCTACAACTCGCAAATACTATAATACGCCCGAAATTTATGTATCAAACAATGCAAGTACCAAAACCACTCAAAGAAATTAAGAATTAAACTATGTAAGAAATGAGTGAGCTAGGAGTATACGACTTGCTGCTGCAGCTGCTGATCCAACGGCGGCAGGGAGCACTCTAGGATAGGTCTTTATAAACGTGAAATACTCTGGGTACAGCGAAGGACGTCGTCGATCTATGCGGCGATTGATATAGTTCTTTCCCCAGAGTGATTCTACGAAACCAATATTCTGCTTAACTTACACTTTTATTTGGTTGACTACGTTTTTAGAAAGAAGGATGGAAGATTAGAGTTTAACGTTTCGCCGACACTGCGGTCATTAGAGATGGAGCAGAATTTCGGACTACGGAAGGATGGAGAAGTATAATGACCGTATCGTTTTCAGAGGAAACATCGCGGCATTTGGCTGGAAAGATTTAAGGAAATCACGGAAAACCTAAACCTGGATGGACTGACGGCGGTGTCAACCATCGTCCTCCCGAGCATGTCTCCAGTGTGCGGTTTGCTAACCGTTGCGCTACCTCGCTAGGTGTTTTTAGACTGTTATCAACTATCATCAGGTCGATTATTTTGTTCTTCTCCTTTCAGGTAACGCTGTTTACATCCTTTATATTTTCAGTTAAATTATCGCATCACCATACGATATTTTCATGGTAATCGGTGTACGACGAAAGAGTATAAGAGACGTCTTGCACCTGTAGTACAAAAAACGATGCAAACGAAGTGTAGCTAACAAGAAAGTAAGTAACCTACATTCAATGCATTTCTGCATTGTTAAACAATCAATAGCGTGGTGCTGGAGTATGTAATAGATGGTATGTTTTAATGCAAGGTCCATAGGCTGCACATAAAGCTTATTTGTTAGCATGATCCATTAAATTTTCTGCAGAGAAGTTGATTTTTTTCTCTGTACACTACCAACTGTTAGCCTGAAAACTTAGACCTGAAAATGGAAGTTAAACCTCGTTGTGCGTCCAGACCACGTTAGAGTCGCAGAGTCACGAGATCGCGAATAAGACTAACAAAAGTCACAGAGCGAAACCAGACACGTTACATCAATATACAGTGGCTGGAATCATCTTTATTTGCTGATCTGTAATGAACAGATGTAGCTTCCATACCTCTGTATTTTAACACGTTTTTATCAGGTCGCTTTCTTGTCTGTCTGTGTGGTGCAAAATTTGAAAATGATTTATACTAACTTCACGATAAGCCAGAGACCTGAAGTACTAGAATGGCTCAGAAGTGGATGACAAACGTATATTAACTCGCTTTCGTGTCAGTCCGTTCGGTGGGGGTTGGAATTATGGTGAAGAGTTTGTAACGCTTGACATCTCAGCTGGCCTGTAGGACCGGCGTGTTTTAAGGGTTCCTTCATGTGTTTCTACATGATTACTCACCAATATACGTTTTAGTGCTGGCAGAGCGTCTATCTAACCACCTTCACACTATTTCTCTGTCACTCCACTCTCGAACGGAGAGCGGGAAAACCAACACTTAAATCATTCCGTGTAAGCTCTGATGGCTTTTATTTTATTGCAATATTAATTTCTTCCTACATAGGTCGGCGTGAACCAATTACTTTTGCATTGAGAAGCGAAATTTGTTGACTGAAATTTCGTACATAGATCTCACCACAACGAAGAACGCCACCCCAACTCAGTTATCATAACAGCAACATTATCTCCCCTATTCCGCGGTAAGACAGAACGAGAGGCCCTTCTTTGAACTTTTTCGATGTCCTCAGTCAGCACTATCTGGTAAGGATCCCATACCGCGCAGCCACACTCTATCAGAGGACGGACAAACGTAGAGTAGGTAGTTGCATCTTCTATGTATTCGGCCAATAAAACACAGTTTTTGGTTCGCCTTTCCCATAACATCATCTACGTGACAGTTCCAATTTATGTTTTTCGTACTTGTAATCTCTAGGATTTTAGTTGAATTGATAGCCTTTATATTTGTGTAACTTACCGCTGATTCATGTGAGTTATCGTGTAACTGAAATTTAACGGATTGCTTTTTCTGCTAATATAAATGACCGTACACGTCTCATTATTTACGAACTTGCTATTTTTCGTACCAGACAGATATCATGTCTAAGTCATTTTGCAATTGGTTTTGATCTACCGGCAACTTTATCAGACGTTAAACAAAAGCATTATCCGCAAAAAGGGAAGGGTGTTCAAATCGTCTCGTCAATCGTTTATACAAATCGGGAACAACAGAGGGCTCGTAACACTGCCATGGGGAGCCCCAGGTATCACTACTGTATCATTCAGCGACTTCCAGACAATTAATACGAACTGTGTCCTTGTTGACAGGAACTCCCCCTTCCAGTTGCACAATTTGATTAGAACCCGCTTATTAGAAAGGGGGGCAAACCCCTTCTGGAAATAAGGAGTGTGAAATCCCCTGTCGACGACACTCATTACTTCGTCGTGTGAACAGGGAGCTAATTTTGTTCCATGCTGACTATGTGTCAATAGAGCGTTTACTTCGAGGTAATTCATAATGCTAGAAAACAGTAAATGTTCCAAACTCCTATCGCAAAACGACACCTATGATGTTGGTCTGTAATTTAGTGGTACACCAATTTAATTTTTTTAGTATTGGTGTGATCTGTGCAACTTTCCAGTCTTTAGGTACGGTATGTATCTGTCGTCGAGCTAGACGCAAAAGAGAGTAGAGACTTATTTCGAAAAAAATGTGAAAACGAAGAATTTTAGAATTTGGAAAATTTACTTTCCTTTTTACAGGTACTTCGTTCATTCATTGCTATAGCTCGACAAGAGGAGGTATATATAGTTCTCGACACGCCATCTGATCGATTTGATCTGGCACCGGAACCAGTGTTGTAAGACAAGATTTGAAGATGAAGGCCTTTGACAATGTTGACAGGACTGCAGACTCTGAAATTCTGAAGGTAGCAGGGATAAAATAAAGGGAGCGAAGAGTTATCTACAACTTACACAGAAACCAGACTGCAGGACGAAAACGTAAGTAGTAGCTGAGAACGTTGGTTGGGATATGGTTGCAATCTCTCAGATGACATTTAATCTGCACGCTGAGCAAGCTGTGGAAAAAAGCGTGGAGAAATTGGAAGAGGAATTCAGGGAAAAATAAAAATAAAAATTTTAGATGTCATAGTTTAATTCTGTTAGAGACAACAAAGGGCTTGAAATAACAGTTAAATGGACAGGATCTTCAAAAGGGGTAAGACGGACATCGAAAAAAGTAAAAAAGGGTAAATGTATTACAACTAAACGAGGCATTTCTGAGGGAATTAGAATTGTAAATGAGACGCTGAGAGTAATAGATGAGTTCTGGTGATCGAGCAGCAAAACAAGTGACGGTGACCAGAGTGGAGAGCATGTAAGAAAGCAGACAGTCAATAGCAAGAAAAGCATCTCTCAAAAAGAGCAATTTTGTAACATCGAAAACAGATTTTTGGTAAATATATTCTAAGTACATTTGTCTGTGAAACGTGGACGATGAACAGTTCAGAGAAGGAGAGTGTAGAGGTTTTTGGAATACAGTGCTATAAGAGAATGCTGAGAATGAGATGGGAAGGTCTAATAACTTAATGAAATCCAGACCATTAGCTGCTTACAGGAGCTGATAAATATCAACGGGGACAGTAGAAAATGTGTACCCCGACCGGGCTCGAACCCGGGATCTCCCGCTTACATGGAGACGCTCTATCCAACTTTCTTTTTTAGTAACAAACACCTACTACAAGAGCAAAAAGTTGCAGGTAGTGAAAAAACAAATTAAAACCTCTAGTCTATGAAAATAAAAGACGACGTTCTTTATAAAATAACACAATATTCCTTGAAAACGTAAAACATAAATAGGTATATTTTCGCAACATCCTTCTTTATTTTATTTATTTATTTTGTAAACGTAAATAAGTATGTAGTCTCACCATCAGCAGCAACCTAACATTTTTTTACTTTATTTTTATGGGGGAGCACACGAGAAAAAACAAATTCGCTGCAGATTGAGAGTTATGCGTATAAAGGATAAACATGTGTAAGGGAAAAAAAAACTTAGGAGAGGAGGAGAAAGGAGAAGTGAAAGAGATTAGAAATACTTTCCGCGCCATGCTCCACATTGGCGGGCCATCAGAACAACGTCCATTCTATCATTGACCATTAGAATGGGAACACGGGATCGTCCAGTCTTGGCTGACACGTTTCGTTGAGATTCCACCTCCGAGGTGGGTTGGCGAAAATACTCTGTAAATAGTTCGCGAAAGTGACCCGATAGTGTCGACGTCGGCGAAGGGTGTGGTGATGTACTTGGAGGCGTGTCCAAAAGTCCGCCGGATTGACGATGTCGTCCCGGAAGACGTGGTCGATAGCCATGCGACTGATCCATGTCATGGCGTGCCACTTAGACCATGGAAAGCAGGTCGGGTCGAGATATATCATCATGGTAGCAAAAATGTGATGTGGTGGTACTCGGTGGTAGAAAGCCACAATCTTCTGTACGAAGGTCCATACAGCTCCTGCTGACCCACACACAAAACGATGTAAATCTGTATCTTCCACATTGCACTTGAGGCACAGGGTTGAACCAACCAGCACGATGCGATGCAGTTGCTGTCTTGTAGTATATTTGCCGTTGACGGGAAGGTACCACGTCGCGGTGATGTCAGTGGTGTGGTGTGGTAAGTGGATCGTTTTCCATGCTGTAGGCTATGAAACCTGAGAGTGACGTGCTTCGACGGGGTTTCGGGATGGGGACTTTCGGAGAAGGCGGCAGATGTCGCGGGTGGTCGTCTTCCTGGTCCTGGGGAGCTCGGTGCATATTTAGCTGTATTCCAAAAAGAAAAGGTCGACGTGCGACATCGGAGGTGGTATGTGTGTCAAAGACGTCGGTGGGCGTCTCGAAACAAGTGTGAGCTCGGTAGTCAACATTCCAGTAAAACTAGCATTTTGGCTTTTCCATAATCGGAGCATAGTATTGGTGTAAGGTGCCGCAGTCCTGGCTCTCACATTAACCAGGTCGAGGCCACCATCCCGCTTCGGTAAGGTGAGAGCTTCATACTGGACTTTGAAGATGTGTCCAGAAAATATAAAATAGCCGAAAGCCGCCTGTAGTCTGGCCGCCATTGTCGCAGTGATGGGCAGAATCTGGACGATATGGGGTATACGAGCTGCCAGATGGGTATTGACAAAGATGACTTTCTGGCACAATTTCAGCGGGCGTAGCAGGTGCTTTTGTATGATGGCCCGGATGCGTTGCAGTTGCGCCGAGGTGCGTTGAAGGTCTCGCGTGTACACCACTCCAAGACAGGGAACAGTGTCCACCATTTGAAAGGGGAATACGCTGTCTGCGGAAGGCCGCTGCCGATCTTCATGGCGCATGATTTTACGACGTTCATAGCGCTACCCGCTGCACTGTAACCCTGTAATCCACTGCAGCTTCTACGTCGGCTGCTGAACGTATGACGAGGGTCAAGTTGTTCGCTTAGTCTCGGCAGCGAAACACATGATCCCCTAGTGAAATACCTGTCAAGCGTCGCCGTAATCCGCAAGCGAGTGGTTCCACGGCAATGGCATTAAGCACCGTCGACAGAAGGCAACCTTGCCGTACTGAGCGTTCAATGCGTATGGGCTCTGTAAGAAGCCTGGACGTTGCCCAACGAAGGAGTCGCATAATCACCAGCGTGAGTGTCGGGGGAATCGTCATCCGGTCCAGCACTGCGTTGAGGAATGCATGACTGACGGGGTCAAAAGCTTGTTTCCTAATCTAATTCCCTCCGCGTCACCCGACTTAATTCGACATGATACAACAAAGCAAATTTTGCTCAGTCTAATTTACATACAGCCAGTGCGTTGAGCCTTTGTTCTAATACAGAAAACTGAAGCCTGTTTTCGATCTACTTCTATTTAGAAAATCTTTGCTGTTTGTGGCCCTGAGCGACAGTTTCAGTTGTAGAACTACCGTAAGATTAAAAATTACTCCTTTCGATTTCAGTATCATGTTTCTGAAATTCATGGGAAAAAGGCTTACACTGAAGCAGTTAATATCCTAACTGATCGTGTAACTCATCACTATATGCGTGAAGTAGGTTGTGAGCTTCTGCAACTACTTCATTAGTCAATTTGTTGAGGAACCCAAAAAAAGGAATTAACTACTTTGTATTAACCAAGCCTCGGCTGCAGTGTAGGTTTAAATGTATCTGTGATTGGAAGGAAAGTCTTTTGGTGATTATATCCAGTCTAGAGGTGACAAACGAACAAAGCTCAACAAAGATATGGAAACAGGACGAGAAATGCGTGCCTGAATATAAATGTAGATGCTACCACAGCCTGCAGATTGCACTGTTGTATTTGACCTCGGACGGCACCTGTGCAGTGTCCCCAACACATCACAAGTCTCAGTCGTGGTCAGAACACTGTTTGTGGGTGCATTTTGTCGGAGCTAAGTGAATTCGAACGTGGGCAAATTGCTTATGCCCATACGGTTGATGCTACCGTAACCAATGTAGCCGAAGTATTTTACTTTTTAAGAAGCACTGTATCGAAGATTTATACTGCACACAAGGAAAGCGGGAAACACTACCCATACAACGCGAACGAAGGTACGTGTTGCGTGACCGAGGCAGCCGTTCACTGAAGAGTATTCTGACGAAAAATAAGATGACGATAGCTACAAAAATCATTGCAGAACTGATGTCGCACTCGCGAACCGCGTCAGCAGTAAAGCATCACGAAGGGAGCCCGTAAGCTCGGAATTGCTGGGGTAGATGAATTCGAAAAACCTTTAGTGGTGCAAATGCCCGTGACAGGGAAACGTGTTACCGAAACCATGAAACCCGAACTATAGAACAAGGAAGAAAGTGATTCGGTCGAATGAGCCTTGTTTCACACTATTTCCATATTCTTGGCGAGTTAACGTACCAGGAGGGAAACATGGCAGGGATTCGATGTTGACCTGGGGAGACATATCGGCGTATTCCATGTCCCTGCAAGATCGCATTACTCCTAAGCATTATGTGACCCTTTGACTGATCAGGTTCATCCGATGGTACAGCGTAAACTCTCCATTGCCGAAGCTGAGTTCCAAGATGACAGGGCTCCTACGCTCACAGTTCACATCGTCGAGTGTCGGTTTTGTGAGCTCGAGGATAAAATATGCATCTCCCCTGGCCACCACATTTATCAGTTCTTACTGAGCCTTTGTGGTCTAATTTGAACAGAGGCGTACGTTTTCACTATCCACCTCCATCGTCATTACCTGAACTTGCCACTAATTCACGGGAAGAAAGGTGTAACATTCCGTTTAAAACCATGCAGGACCTGTATTTATTCATTCCGAGATGAGTGGTAGCTGGTTTTGATTGCCAGCGGCTTTCCTATACCGAATTACGCACGGTATGTGTTACGTTTTTGGTGTTCCATATTTTTCTCCACCGTTGTACGTGTATTTAGCGCTTGCGCAGTGTTTCGCTTTCGTCCTTAATGCAAGGAGCTGATTTATCAGATTTCGCCTCATGCTCTTCAAAGCCATCCGTTTAGGTTCCCACGAAGCTTTTATGGATATCAATTCTCATCAGCTGTCTTCATATGTAATCACTGCTTTGCATTACTAGCTTTGTTTGCTTGGTCCAAGACGCCAAAATACTGCAAGGAGCCTCTATTTCCCTCTTTGATAATTAGGGTCGTATCATGTAACTTCTTCAGATTCCTCTTTGTCATCTGCAGCTTCAAAAAGTATCTCGAAAGAGGGGTTTTGAGGCATCACCTCTGTACGATTAACTTGTTGTTGTTGTTTTTGCTACGAGAATGGGTCAGTTTATTTCTGCTTTGCAAGAAATCGGTGATGACTTTGCTCCTGTTAACTGAGATTGTAAGAGCGCTAGTCTGGAACCATGAGACCGCTACGGTCGCAGGTTCGAATCCTGCCACGGGCGTGGGTGGGTGTGATGTCCTTAGGTTAGTTAAGTTTAAGTAGTTCTAAGTTCTAGGGGACTGATGACCTCAAAAGTTGTCCCTTAGTGCTCAGAGCCATTTGAACCATTTTTTGAGATTGTAAGAAGACCAAAGAGCATTCTCTTGCCACTCTCACGACAGTAAATACGCAGCGCAGGGTACTCATACCGATAAACTAATTTCACCATTTACCAACACCGGAAGGCCACTGTAGATTCCGCTGCTTGGAGAACGACGAATACTCTAAGACACTCCGGGTAGCACTACATTGATGGATGCACCGTCGTAATTCTATAACAGAAACGTGGACATACTTTTGTAATTGTTACCAGATTGTAGTAGTACAGATAATATTAAATACACTGCCTGACAAAAGAGGGAACCACATAGAACACATGATCGGATGACATTATAACGTACCACACACACAAAGCCATCGGCAGGTATGCAAATGATTAGACTTACAGTTCAATGTGATAGTGTTGTTCGTGGTCAGTATTGTTATCAGATTAGATAGCAAGTCGTCACCGGAGGACACGTAGATGACGTGTACTCGTGTGAGAGAGCGTTATCTGCACCTGATAGAGTTTCAAAGAGTGGCAGATCGAATCGTTCCGTATCCATTGTGTGGGGCATTTAGATGTGACAGTTATCCGATGTTCGACTGTGTGGGAACGTGAGGGCAGGCGTACTCACTGTCAATATTCCGGTAGACCACGTCTGACCAACATAAGGTCGCCGTATTGTGCGCCAAGCGCAACGTAATCCGTTCACTCCTGCGCATGCTGAACATAAAGGTCTTCCTGCAGAACCGTCTCACCCTGAGTAAATTATCAGCAACTGGACTTCGACATTACAGTCCCATGCACATGCTACTGTTAACACTGCAGCACAAATGACTGCGTTTGGAGAGGTGCCGTGACCAGGAAGCATGGACGACTGATGGATGGTGTCGCAGTGTGTTGAGCGTTCTGCGCTACTCCGGATGATCATCGTTGGCGAGTACGTGGGCGACCTTGGGAGAGGTCACATTCTTCCAATGTTTTGGAGGGGCACAGTAGTGTCAATCGTGTGAGGAACCGTAGGGTATGACTTTATAGTTCAAATGGCTCTGAGAACTATGGGACTTAACATCTGAGGTCATCAGTCCCCTAGAACTTAGAACTACTTAAACCTAACTAACCTAAGGACATCACACACATGTTCGAGGCAGGATTCGAACCTGCGACCGTAGCGGTAGCGTGGTTCCAGACTGAAGCGCCTAGAACCGCTCGGCCACTACGGCCGGCTATGACTTTATGCAAGGCTGGTAGTCATTGAGAGAAATCTGATAGCAAGGTGGTACATCACAGTCTTCCTACCTCCTAGTATGTTACCTCTCATGCGATAGTATCGCAAAGCCGATTCCCAATTGTACACTGTTCGTTCACACCTGGCACGAATGTTGCGCTATTCCCGTGACAAACAATATGCTAGGATCTATCCCAATTGAATATGTGTTGGATTAAAGAAGGAAAAGTCTCGCCGTGGTTTAGTAGCACAATTTGGTATACGTTGAGAGAGCAGAGACTGTTGAACTTTCGATTCCAAAAAGAATGTGTAAATGACGACAGTCAAAAGTTAATATATATCGTGCATCTGTAAAGACATTGATGCGTGAAGCATTCATCAACTTCCACTGTCGTATCTTAGTAAAAGAACCAGATAAAGTTTTGGCCTTCCGCAAGATCGCCACGCGGGTCGATAGCTTCTACCCAGTCACTCGCTCACCAGTCTAGTGTCGCAATTAAATACAGCGAAAAGGGAGCTGAAATTATAAATTTCGGGTTTATATATCATTCAAGCAGGAGGATAATACAAACATACCTTCGTTTGACCGTCACACAGAGTCCCGAAAGGCGGATACGCCTACAGGCGTCGCTGCCGTAGAGAAGCAACTAAAAGAGTTGAAAACAAATAAGTCACTATGTTCAGATGAAATCCTAGTTCGGTTTTACAGTGAGTACTCTAAGGCATTAGGTTATTGAGCTTGCAAATATGGCGGATCTCGTACCCAGCGCTAAGTGGCAAGTGACAAGAAAAAAGCGCAGGTGATTCCTAAATATAAGGAGGAATATAACAAATTTCCTTGAGACCAAAAGTTTCTGTCACTCGTCAGCACGGATTTAGAAGGCATCGTTCCTGATAAACACTGCTTGCTCTTTTCTCTTATGATATCCTGCGAACGATATAAGAAAGGCAACAAGCGAAGTCCAGATTCCTAGGTTTCTGGAAAGCGTTGGATGTTTTGCCCCACTGTACAGGGATTAGGTTCACAGACATGTGGGTAGCTCGAAAACTTCTTAAGTTAGGAAACCCAACACGTTGTCTTTGACAGCGAGTGTTGATCAGAGACGAGGGTACCGTCAGGAGTGCCCCAGGGATGTGTGATACGACCGCTCTTATTTTCTACCTACATAAACGATCTGACGGACAAGATGAGCAGCAATGTGCAGCTGTTTGCTGCTGCTGATGATGACCCTGTGGTGTACGGGAAGGTGTCATTAGGAGGATATCAGATGACCACACAAAATTTCTAGTTGGTGTTGTGAACGACAGTTTGCTCTGAATGTAGAAGAATATAAGTCATTGCAGATGAGTAGGAAAAGTTCGATTACAGCATTAGTAGTGTGCTTCTTGGCTCAGTAACGTCAGTTAAATACACTACTGGCCATTAAAATTGCTACACCAAGAAGAATTGCAGATGATAAACGGGTATTCATTGGACAAATTATACTAGAACTCACATGTGATTACATTTTCACGCAATTTGGGTGCATAGATCCTGAGAAATCAGTACGCAGAACGACCACCTCTGGCCGTAATAACGGCCTTGATACGCCTGGGAATTGAGTCAAACAGAGCTTGGATGGCGTGTACAGGTACAGCTGCCCATGCAGCTTCAACACGATACCACAGTTCATCAAGAGTAGTGACTGGCGTATTGTGACGAGCCAGTTGCTCGGCCACCATTGACCAGACGTTTTCAGTTGGTGAGATATTTGGAGAATGTGCTGGCCAGGGCAGCAGTCGAACATTTTCTGTATTCATAAAGGCCCGTACAGGACCTGCAACACGCAGTCATGCATTATCCTGCTGAAATGTAGGGTTTCGCAGGGATCGAATGAAGGGTAGAGCCACGGGTCGTAACACATCTGAAACGTAACGTCCACTGTTCAAAGTGCCGTCAATGCCAACAAGAGGTGACCGAGACGTGTAGCCAATGGCACCCCATACCATCACGCCGGGTGATATGCCAGTATGGCGATGACGAATACACGCTTCCAATGTGCGTTCACCGCGATGTCGCCAAACACGGATGCGACCATCATGATGCTGTAAACAGAACCTGGATTCATCCGAAAATTTGACGTTTTGCCATTCGTGCACCCATGTTCGTCGTTGAGTACACCATCGCAGGTGCTCCTGTCTGTGATGCATCGTAAAGGGTAACCGTAGCCATGGTCTCCGATCTGATAGTCCATGTTGCTGCAAACGTCGTCGAACTGTTGGTGCAGATAGTTGTTGTCTTGCACACGTCCCCATCTGTTGACTCAGCGATCGAGACGAAGCTACACGATCCGTTACAGCCACGCGGATAAGATGTCTTTCATCTCGACTGCTAGTGATACGAGGCCGTTGGGATCCAGCACGGCTTTCCGTATTACCCTCCTGAACCCACCGATTTCATATTCTGCTGACAGTCATTGGATCTCGACCAACGCGAGAAGGAATGTTGCGATACGATAAACTGCAATCGCGATAGGCTACAATTCGAGCTTTATCAAAGTCGGAAACGTGATGGTACTCTTACACGAGGCATCACAACAACGTTTCACCAGGCAACGCCGGTCAACTGCTGTTTGTGTATGAGAAATCGGTTGGAAACTTTCCTCATGTCAGCACGTTGTAGGTGTCGCCACTGGCGCCAACCTTGTGTGAATGCTCTGAAAAGCTAATCATTTGCATGTCACAGCATCTTCTTCCTGTCGGTTACATTTCGCGTCTGTAGCACGTCATCTACGTGGTGTAGCAATTGTAATGACCATTAGCGTGTATAGGCGTGGTGTTGTAAAGTTATAGGAAATGGAACGAGCACATAAAGATGGTAGTAGGGAAAGCGAGTGGTCTGCTTCGGTTTAATAGAAGTTTTAGGAAAGTGTAGGTCATCTGTGAATAAGACTGCTTATAGAGCAGTGTTGCATCTCATTGCTGAGTGCTGCCGAGTGTTTGGGATCCCCACATGGTAGCGTACTGCGACATTCTTTACTGGTATGTTCGATGAACAAGCGAGTGTTACGGAGATAGTTCGGGAACAAATGGGAAACGTTGGAGGTAGATGTTCTTTTCGCCAAACACTAATGGCAAAATTTAGATACCACAACTGAAGCTGATTACAGGCGAATTCTATTGTCGGGAACGTACATTTCACATAAGGAAAAGTAAGATATTAGGGCTGCTAACAAGGCATATACACTCCTGGAAATGGAAAAAAGAACACATTGACACCGGTGTGTCAGACCCACCATACTTGCTCCGGACACTGCGAGAGGGCTGTACAAGCAATGATCACACGCACGGCACAGCGGACACACCAGGAACCGCGGTGTTGGCCGTCGAATGGCGCTAGCTGCGCAGCATTTGTGCACCGCCGCCGTCAGTGTCAGCCAGTTTGCCGTGGCATACGGAGCTCCATCGCAGTCTTTAACACTGGTAGCATGCCGCGACAGCGTGGACGTGAACCGTATGTGCAGTTGACGGACTTTGAGCGAGGGCGTATAGTGGGCATGCGGGAGGCCGGGTGGACGTACCGCCGAATTGCTCAACACGTGGGGCGTGAGGTCTCCACAGTACATCGATGTTGTCGCCAGTGGTCGGCGGAAGGTGCACGTGCCCGTCGACCTGGGACCGGACCGAAGCGACGCACGGATGCACGCCAAGACCGTAGGATCCTACGCAGTGCCGTAGGGGACCGCACCGCCACTTCCCAGCAAATTAGGGACACTGTTGCTCCTGGGGTATCGGCGAGGACCATTCGCAACCGTCTCCATGAAGCTGGGCTACGGTCCCGCACACCGTTAGGCCGTCTTCCGCTCACGCCCCAACATCGTGCAGCCCGCCTCCAGTGGTGTCGCGACAGGCGTGAATGGAAGGACGAATGGAGACTTGTCGTCTTCAGCGATGAGAGTCGCTTCTGCCTTGATGCCAATGATGGTCGCATGCGTGTTTGGCGCCGTGCAGGTGAGCGCCACAATCAGGACTGCATACGACCGAGGCACACAGGGCCAACACCCGGCATCATGGTGTGGGGAGCGATCTCCTACACTGGCCGTACACCACTGGTGATCGTCGAGGGGACACTGAATAGTGCACGGTACATCCAAACCGTCATCGAACCCATCGTTCTACCATTCCTAGACCAGCAAGGGAACTTGCTGTTCCAACAGGACAATGCACGTCCGCATGTATCCCGTGCCACCCAACGTGCTCTAGAAGGTGTAAGTCAACTACCCTGGCCAGCAAGATCTCCGGATCTGTCCCCCATTGAGCATGTTTGGGACTGGATGAAGCGTCGTCTCACGCGGTCTGCACGGCCAGCACGAACGGTGGTCCAACTGAGGCGCCAGGTGGAAATGGCATGGCAAGCCGTTCCACAGGACTACATCCAGCATCTCTACGATCGTCTCCATGGGAGAATAGCAGCCTGCATTGCTGCGAAAGGTGGATATACACTGTACTAGTGCCGACATTGTGCATGCTCTGTTGCCTGTGTCTACGTGCCTGTGGTTCTGTCAGTGTGATCATGTGATGTATCTGACCCCAGGAATGTGTCAATAAAGTTTCCCCTTCCTGGGACAATGAATTCACGGTGTTCTTATTTCAATTTCCAGGAGTGTAGATAGTCGTTTTCTCCTCGCTCCATTTGCGACTGCAACAGGAGAGAAAATGACTAGTTGTGATTCAAGGTACCCTTCCCCGTGCATCATACGTTAGCTTGTACATTATGTATGTAGATGTAAATGAAGACCAGATCAGACTTTAACTTCGCCTAGTATATCCAGGATATCAAGTAGCACTTACCACATTCGGAGAGAAACATGTCTCAAAAGAGGATAAAACGGGTTGAAGACACCAGTCTAGTCCAATCAGCGCATCCATCTAGGCCATAATGGGTGAAACGTCATATCGGTAAGGTGGTCCACGCTGACAAGTTCTTTCCTAATTTGACTTATATTTGTTATCATTGAAATTACATGACTTACCATATGAACCGGTGCAGCTTCATTTTGTTTCCTCATCCCCTTCTGTGTACTTCAATTTTTCTGTCAGACAGTGTATTTTTTTTAATAATATTTGTTTCCAAAAAAGTAATTTGTCTGAATTTCGCCTTTCTCGTCAAAATTATACGAAAACAGTTTTACACAGATTCAGGAGCTCCAGAATCCGCTTCCGGTGACAGGAAGGAAAAAGGTTATGGGCCCAGGTTTGGATGAGGTAATATATCAACGAAGTACTTCCGTGATGTCGAACTCACCTCAAACTGGCAGATTTCCATTAATCATTCTCTTTTTAAGGGTCCTAACGTATTTGCCGAATGACTTGTCCAAAGGAACAGACACAATGCTTTCAAGTAACTAATTTGCCTCGATGGGCAATGAATCCATAACCTCCAGTGCGGATGCAAAAAAAAAAAAAAAAAAAAAAAAAAAAAAAAAAAAAAATGGTTCAAATGGCTCTGAGCACTATTGGACTTAACATCTATGGTCATCAGTCCCCTATAACTTAGAACTACTTAAACCTAACTAACCTAAGGACATCACACAACACCCAGTCACTAAGTGCGGATGCACAGTTACGTTCGACCTCCTGCGGGAATCTAAAGTCAGCGAGCATGGAGGACGTGGATGGGGATTGCTGATGGGTGGCTCTAGGTGGGAATGCCGATCGGCCGGGGCCAATGCTTAGGTAGCCCGTGTATTTGCAATAAACATTGTGTCCGGATGGCGAAATAGTTACCGGAGTTGCCTGTAAGCAGGCGATCTTATATTCGAGTCCCGATCGCGCACACATTTTCACTCGTCGCTGCCTTTCCCGTATAACGTCCGCACGCAGCTGATATAATCATTTTCATCCCTTTCCTTTCCTTTCACCTCTCTCTCCCTTCAATTTGCAGAAAGAGTAAATATTTAGGCGGTTCAAGTATATACTAATCCCTTACTCAATTTGCTCAAATTTTCATTATTTACGGAGGCACAGCTGTTAGAAAGTAACCCACACGGATACAGAATGCGTTGAGCAAAGGAAAATGATTTCGTACAATTCTGAATTTCGTAAATTCCATCTCCTACTTCAACGCTCTTTCGCACTGTCTAGCCACGCGTAGCTGTCCTGAGGTCGTATTGACGATTTTTTTTTTTATGGAAGCAGCGCTGTCCATAATCCCAGTCATCAATACGTGTTTTGTGTTAACAGGTCACACATCATCTAAACCTAACATTCTCTGGAATATGGATCTGAAGGAATCCGCATTTCTCGCCCACCAAGGCTCCAGGACCTTAGACCTTTAGACATTTGCCTGTTGGGTTGGTTAAAAAGCGAAGGGTACAATGAAAAAATAAATACAAGAGACCTGCTGTGAGAATTATGACCACTGCTGCCTCATGAAAGAGTGCCAGTACGACCGCAGCAGAGTCGCACGTAATGTGGTCAAGAGAATTCGAAAGTGCATTGAAGTCGGAGGTGCAGTTTACGAAAATCAACTTTCAAAGTAATCATTTGTATCTTTGTTTAACATCTTCAATGAGTATTCCTTTTCCTTATGCTCTAACAGCAGTATCTCTGTAAGAAATAAAAATTGAACACACGTTGTATTTGTTATCCCTCCTGATACACACTCTACTGTACGGCAGCAGCGAAATTATCAGAATCCGTCACGAAAGATAATTACTACAATCTGTTATTGGAAATACATTTGAAACAGCTGAGCTACGTTCTGTTACACCATTACGTACATCACGAAGATTAATGTTAGTAAATTTCAAATCGGATGAAATACACCTAACTAATTTATTGGCTCACAGAAGCGTCACGGCGATACGCATAGGTGTCTGAATAACACAATCAACCTCATCAATTCCAGTGACGACGCGAAGCAGTTGCTGCGACGTCCTGCACGGACAATTTGAATACCGAGCGAGGTGGCGCATTGGTTAGCACACTGGACTTGCATTCGGGGCGACGACGGTTTAAATACGCGTCCGGTCATCCTGATTTAGGTTTTCCGTGATTTCCGTAAATCTCTTCAGGCAGATGCCGGGATGGTTCCTTTGAAAGGTCACGGTCGACTTCATTCCCTCATCCGTTGGGACTGATGGCCTCGCTGCAAATCAACCAATCAACAATTTGAATATACACTGATGAACCATAACATTATAACCACCTGCTTAATAGCTAGTTTGACCGTCTTTGGAACGAAATACGTTACTGATTGTAAGTCTCAGGGATCCGACTGTTTGTTACTAGGCTTGTGCAGGTTTGAAGCATTAGATGTCTACGCATAGGTCATTAATTCGCGTCAGCAAGGAGCTGTTGATTTACGTACATGGTGATGACGCACGATAGCGACCCAAATGGGTTCCATAGGATTTACATCATGTGAATTTGGTCGCTGAGACGTCAACGGGAGTCCACTATAGCGCTCTTTAAAACACTGTGGCACGGATCTGGCTCCGAGACACGGACAATTATGCAGGTGAAAGATGACATTGCCGTCGGGGAAGATATCGCGCATGAAGAGATGCAGGTGGTTTGCAGCTGTCACCGTGTCCTCCATTACTACCACAGGTCCCATGCAAGAACAGAAGAAGTCTCCCATAGCATAGTATTTCTCCCACCAGCTTGCGTCCGTGGTACACTGCATGTTTCGAGCCGCCGTTCAACGCCATGAGGCGTTTGTGGAGACGACCATCGACAAAGTGTAGCAGAAATGTTGTTCACCAAAAGCTCCGACACGTTTCCATTGATCGACGGTCGTATCCCTAGTGTTCCATGCCCACTGAAATTGTAAAAGACAGTGTCTTTGGATCAACGTGTGAATACGTTGAGGTAGTCTGCTGTGGAGCTCCATGTTCAACAACGTACGATGAACCGTGTCCTCCGAAACACTTGTGCATACACCAGCATTGTGTTCTTTCGGCAGAGATGCCACAGATCACCATCTGTCCTACGTTACAGAGCAGACAGGCTTCCCAAACCCACGTTCTGTCAAGAATCATGGACTTCCAGCCACTTACCCACAGAGTTTCACTCTCCTTCTACCTCTTTCCGTAGATGCTCACGACAGCAGCACGTGAACACTCGGCCAGCTTCGCCGTTTCCGAGGCTCTGCGTAATAATAATCTGCTCTTGGTCAAAGTGGCTTATCTCAATGGATTTCCCCATTTGCAGTCAATATCTTCGCTAGGGTGATCCCCCACCCGTGTCAGTTCCACTTACATACTTTTGTTACAGCGTCACGTGCCCACAAATCCATCAGGTGGCATCCACCTTCGCAGTGCCTAGTGCTCACGATGTTTTAGCACATCGGTGGACATATTACTGTAGCAGCGCAGCGGTTAGTGTGACCCCTGTAGTCGTAATCAGCTAACACAACAAAGGAAACTCACACGGCCTTAAATGCGTAAATGGCTCATCCGAAGAAGAGGTTCTGTCCTGCTCTGTTGCTTTAAGCCCTTACAAAACACCAAACACGAAACACGCTGATTTATGATGGACAGACTATTGAATTCAATCAAAAAAGTTAATAAACAAATAGAAGTAATACTGGAAAACGTTAAAAGTATCATTCCGCAAAATACGAATGTTGATTAGAACAAAATCGGTATAAATGGCTCAATTGAACAAAAGCGGTTCGGTGCGGTCATGTTGCTTTAAGACATTATAGAAAAGTTGATTAATCACGAGATTCATTAATTTAGCATAGATAAGCTAGAGAATTTCTTAAACAAGTTAATGAACAAATAGGATCAATATCGAAAGTGCTAAAAATATTATCCTGTAGGATAGGAATGTAGGATAGAACAACACGCGTTATGTTAACTTTCAGTTTATTCAAAACAGACACTGTTACCCGGAATGGTGGCCTGCCTCACATAAGTCGTTATCTGAACAAAATATAGACAACAGGAATACATGTTTGCGACTTCAGTGGGAGCTCATCGGAGGGCAGGGAAAAGTCTGTGATGTCTTCTGATGAAAGCATGTTCTGCCACGGTGCCAGCGATGACCGTACGTTGGTTAGGAGGAGGCTAATCGAGAGCCAGCAGCCAAACTGTCTGTGTGCTATCTGCACCTGGAGTTACGTTATGGGGTGCGATTTCGTCTGGCAGCTGGAGCACACTCATGGTTACCCAACACACCCTGACTACAAAACTGCACGTCAATCTGGTGATTCTACCTATTGTACTGCCATTCATGAGCAGCTTTCCAGAGGGTGATTTCCAACAGGACAGCAATCACACACATACTTCATTTGTCACCCAACATGCTCTACAAAGTTACGACATGTTGCCTTGCCTGCTTGATCACCAGATGTCGGTCAGTACAGGGATGATTAATGCTGTTTATGGACGACGCTGAAGTTGTCTCCAGTCGAGCACATATGGGACATCATAGGATGACTACTCCAACGTCATCCATAAATAGCATCAACCGTTCCTGTACTGACCAACCAAGTGCAACAGACATAGAACTCCATACCAGAAACTGACATATGGCACCTGTACAGCACAATGCAAGCACGTTTACATGCTTACGTTCAACAGTCTGGAGGGTTACACCGGTGTTAATGTACCAGCATTTCGCATTTTCAAAGCTTATCTCATGCTTACATTAACATTTGACATTACAATGCTATTGCTTAAATATGTTACTCTTGAATAATTAATTTTTCGTTTTGCGATTTTTCCCGTCAGTGTAGTGTTTGTAGACTTAGCGGAAGTTTCTGACAATGTTGATTGGAATACAGCCTGTGAAATTACGAAGGTAGCGGGGCAAAATACAGCGAGCGAAAGGCTATTTAGAAACCGTTTGGAAATCGGAGGGCAGTTATAAGAGTCGGAAGACATTAAAGGAAAGCAGTAATTGAGAGGAGGGGAGCAATAAAGTGTTGTAGCCTATCACCAATGTTACTCAATCTGTACATTGAGCAAGCAGTAAAGGAAACCAATGGGAAATATAGAAAAGGAATCAAATTTTAGGAGAAGAAACAAAAAGTTTGAGGTTTTCCAATGATATTTTAATTCTGCCAGATCCAGTAAAGGATTAGAAGAGCAGATGAACGGAATGGACAGTGTCTTGAAAATATGGTATAAGATGAACGATTACAAAAACAAAACAAGGTTAATGGAATGTATTGGAATTAAATCAGGCGACGGCAAGGGAATAAGATTAGGAAATTAGACAATAAAAGCCGTAGCTACGTTCAGTTATATGAGCAGTAAAATGGTTGATGATGGCTGAAGTAAAGAGGATAAAAATGCAGACTGGCATGAGCAACAAATTTATTTCTAAAAGAGAGGGCTTGTTTAGCATCTAGTATACGAGTATTTTTAAATGTTACGAAGTGCTTTTGGATGGTATTTGGAGTGCAGTCTTGTATAGAAGTGAAATGTAGATGATTAGCAGTGCAGATAAGAGGAGGATTGAAGCTTTTGAAATATGGTGCTACAGAAGAATGCTAATGATAACATGGGTAGTTCGCCTAGCTTATGGGGAGATACAGAATAGAAGTGCGGAAAAAGAAGAAATTTTTCGCACAACTTGATTAAAGAGAAAAGATCAGTTGTTAGGACAGATTCTGAGACATAAATTAACCATTAATTTAGTGCTGAAGGGAAGAGTGGGGCGAAAAGCTGTAGAGGGAGACAAAGAGAAGAATGCAATAACTGGCTTCACGTCGATGTAGGTTACATTAGTTATTCGGAAATAAAGAAGCTTGTATATAATAAAGTAGCATGGTGAACTGTATCAAACCCATCTTCAAAGTGAAGACCACAACTCCACCAAAAAATTATCTTTTTTTCATACTTTAAACATAATAAACGAAATTGTGAGAAATTAGTCAGGTTCACCTCTTTATTCAGATTACAGTACTAATTTACTCATGTGGTTACCTTACAAACATTAACTTACTAAAATTGCTCAAGTAAACATAACATAAACAGACGGGCATTAAACGAAAAATCACACATGGTGACGCTGCCCTTCGGAGAAGAGACTGCATGTGGAGAAACATTGGCTTTGGCACTTTTTTGGATTATTTAGAAGAATATGTGTGTTTCATCAACAATAATATGACCATAATAATTCTTTAGCTGACTTCAACACTTATCTAATTGTTCGTAATAAGCATTGGTTGACTATCTGTATCATCTGTTATATTACCAACAGTTTTCAGTAAAAATGTTAATTACTTTTTATTATTTACTTTATGTCCATGATAATAATTTTCACGAGTTCGTCTCTTTACTCTGCGCTGTCTTTAGATTATCTATAGCATGTCTCGAAGTGGATTCAGTGTCTTTAATGAATATTCTGAACTTCAGGTTTAGTACAAACAGGACCTGGCCTTTTCTTATTTGTCTTTCTTCGCCTAGAACAATGTAACACTATTTGGCCACAGACAGGTGCAATAACTATGATATACAGCATTTCAGTTAACACAGACACTTTACAAAATACACTTCACATGTAATCGATTCTATAGGAAAAATAGTCATTACACCGTTTTTATAAATCTTTGGCCAAATTTTCATATCACCTCTTAAAATGAATCTGGTGAGACATCGAAGCATCGCATGAGCTTTGCTTATTAGTAGGCTAATAATTATTAAAGGGAAGGGAATCCCAAGACGTCCCAGTTCAGAGAGGAATTTTTTCTCTGTTTTGATCATACTTTTGTCAAGCAAAGATCATACGATTAATGTCTTCCATATCTGAGCCGTTGCAATCACAGGTGTCCGAAGTCCTAAGACGAAGGCAGAATAAATGGGCAGGAATGTTTCCGTGATTGTCTCATTCTGGTTACCGTAGAGAGTGCTCTTCTGTGTACAGACATTTTGTGAAACCAAGGTAATCTAGGAAATTGGCGTTGTATCCATTTTATTTGTCTTTGTTTTCTTATGCTTGCCATTCCTCTTCCCACTGGGATCTAATTTCAAACATTTGCCTTGGCCATTTTGCTTTGTGTTCATAAGCGTGTGCCTTCATAGTGTACCAGAACCGCCACGGAAGTTCAAAGTCGTGAGCGCAGAGCTGCCAGCCAAGCAGTTTCCCTTCTTCCCCGCCCTCTCCCCCCCCCCCCCCCGCCACACCTCTTTCCCAAGCACGCTGCAGTGACTCGGAGAGCTACTCAGGGCCGGCTCACCCACCTGTCCCAGCCACTACGCGGCAACTTGCCAGCCACATACCTCTCAGTCAAAAACTTCCTTATTTTAATACATTTGCATAGCGGCCACTCCTCTCGTGACGTCAAACTGTTGTGTCCACACGAGTACATAATGCCATCTTCTGGTACGCTTCACATGAATTATTTTGTTTCCAGTATTACTAATTTAACGTATTATGCAGGTAATTAGGAGGTCAGGCCCTTCGCACGAACAAAGAAAACCAAATTAATGTCACTGAACGCTTTACGGATTACAGAAGGGGTTATAAGCAAATGAGGAAGCATTTTTATCTGTTTATTTATTTTTGGCTTTGGACAGCAAAGGCCATACAGTCAAAATTACAACCAGTGTTCGAACTGGGCAATTTATAATTGAAAGCTGGATAACAGCGTCGTTTTGAAAGCTGAGTTCTTAATACAAAGTAAAAACTCTACAGACGTCTCGGTTTTCCTACGGGGTTGATTCGATGGGAGGACTAGATCACACAACTTAAAAGTCAAAACTGGATACAAGAGTATTTTGGATAGTTCGCGAGCATATATCGAACGAGTAAAGAAATTTTACTTGCAGGAAGGGTTTAGCCCCTCGCAACCTGTTTTTTTTTTGTACAAGACCATCTGTGCACTAAAGTATGCAGACGCCATTATGACATGCGTCAGATCCGACACCGCTGTTGTGTCCTGACCACAGTGTCCAGAAGCGATGATTTTCAACCGGTACAGGTGGGCGGGGTAGCACCTATGCCTATCCTCATGCGGCTGAGAGAGGTCACATGGCGTCTACCAAGCTTCACTGATGTGAACCATGGCCGAGAAGATACTTTCGGTTGGATGGCTCTCAGGCGGCTGCCCCTATAGTGCTGGGAGGTGTGCATTTCACAAATCCAGTCGTGACAAGCAGCTTTCTTGAGCGCCGAGTTCAAATCCGTGTAAGGGATTGGTGTTGGTCGGAAATGTCGTTCCGTAATGCTTAGCGAGGCGATAAATAGTTTCAGTACGGACAATGCATTGGTGACCTGCTGGAGTGCAAACATTTGGTAGTTCAGGTGTCGTTACAGGGGCTAAAGAAGGCGTATCCGACACCTGCCATACTTGTAGACTAAAGCATTCTGCGGACAATGTCGGATAAGGAAGTGCTCTAGGTCGTGGTTACTGTTCGTCCCCGTTCTGAATTCGGATGGCTAATACGACATAGGGACTGTGGTTAAAAAAGTACCAAACGGAGAGCGAAAACAAGGGAGTTTCGAGACTTGTAGGACTAGCGCAAGAGATGTCACCATTGCTCATAGCTGCGAATCATTAACGGAGTTCTGTTCGTCCTTTGCCTGTGAGGTGCCGGCATGTGCCCGCAGATCTGAACCACTGCCTTGAGGGACGCACAGTCAAATATGGAGCACCGATTAAGGGAAAAGTTATAGGGCATCTGCCGACGTATAGCCAGCGGCATTTTTGACGCTTCCACAGAGTTGGTGGACGTTGATTTCATGACTCCAAGACGAAGCACGCTGTAATGGGCATCATTTTTACTTGAAGTCGATGTCGTCGCGTTGCCGTAGACGATGCTGCAGTAACGGAAGACACAGCGGATCAGGGCCTTATACGAAGAGGACTGTCAGTTCCGCTTCCCACCAAGCTCTAGCAACCATGCGCAACATATTCGCAGTATGTTCCACCTTGTCTATGAGGTAAGCAACATGACGTGTGCACGTCAGTTTGCAGTCGAAGTAGACGCCAAGTAGCTCAGTATCTGACGAAACAGGAAATTTGTAACAGCCAAGCTGAAGTTCGGATGAGACGTAGTTACGTCGTTTTCTCGTGAATATCATCGTTACAGATTTTTCTGGCCACAAAGTTGGTCATTTCCTAACTCCCATTTAACCAGCTTGACACATGTGTCTTGAAACCATAATCTTGTTACCCAAAAGGAAGGCGAATAGTCGTTGATAAAAACATTGTCCTTGTATTGTACAACATTGATATTGGGGCTAAATAGTCTGCAGGTCGGCGACATAGAGGTGTGTAGTAAGGGAGTCAGTATCGCACCCTCTGGAAGGCCATGGGACACTACGCGAGTTCCGTACAACATGTTGTTCTGGTTGTCCTGGTCATGGACTTAGACAGTACGCCAGCCGAGCAAACCATAGATAACTCGTAAAAGTGATATCGTAAAGTGTAGCAGCTACAATTTCTTAATGACCTTTCAATGAGCTCGTAACATTGTCAAAAGCCCTCGAAAATTCAAGAAACGAAGCCCTCAGGTACCCGTTAGTCAAGAAGGATTTTTTCAAAAAAAATGGTTCAAATGGCTCTGAGCACTATGGGACTTAACATCTGAGGTCATCAGTCCCCTAGAACTTAGAACTACTTAAACCTAACTAACCTAAGGACATCAGACACATCCATGCCCGAGGCAGGATTCGAACCTGCGACCGGAGCGGTCACGCAGTTCCAGACTGTAGCGCCTAGAACCGCTCGGCCACACCGGCCGGCGATTTTTTCAACGTCCATCGGAAAATACGTGATAATGTCAACAGTACTGCTGCCCTTACGAAAGCCGTATTGCGTCCGGGGGAGCAAGTCCTGGTTTTATGACACCATTCTATGCGGAACTTGTGACTGAGGATGTAATCAGACAGGAATCGGCGATTTCGTACTCTCCATAGTATTTATAGACTAGGAAACAATGAAGAAATTTAAATCAGGATGGTAGTTTGGTGTTTCCATTCCACTCTCCTCACTTCCAATTTGCAATGTAGGGCCGCACTCTTACGTCTACCAACTTTCTTAGTAGCTTCCAGACGCTGATATCGGCCAGTGCGTTAGCATTTAATATATTAGCTAGAAATATCAAGAGTATTAACTCGAAATGGAAGCGCTGGCTATCCACTGGCGCGTGACACTCCTTCACGAAACGTTTTCTGACATCCTACCCACGAATGATTGTAGTGCTTCGATTAACTCAAGTCCCGTCTTAAAAGGACTTCAGTTCTTCAGCTTGTTAACGCGACTTCCGTTCAAGGTGCTTATCGAAAATGTGGATAGCAGATGACTCACCTTGGCAATGTAGAAGCCTTGTACGTACAACTACGGTACGGGGCAGTCTATAAACATAGAATCTAACGTCTAACATATGGACAACTGCATAAACAGAAATTTACTCAAGAAGTATGCGATAGGAGAGTTGAAAGACGTATGAGGCTACGTTGTGAACAGGCTGGAGAGCACGTCGAACACATTCTGTAACCTTGATGTGTTACCGTCAGCGTCTGACTTGTTCTTTACAAAATGCGACATAACTCGAAAATGAATAAAGCTAGTCTCTAATGACTGAAGCTATTGTTTGTCTCACGTAATTCTCTATTTGTGTGTTAGGTCACAGGACTCTCTTTCCATCTGAAAATAACATACTGGATTTACCTTCCCAAAAGGTCACCATGCTGGTATCATGGCCTCAGAGGTTTCCTCCCTTTCTGTTTCACGCAGCTGACTTTATTCGCCAGTTTTTCTCTGGGTGTGGAGGGGGGCGGGGGGGGGGGGGGGTTGCCAAACTTGTGGAGTAACTGTACGACAATTGCTGACGGCCGTATAGAATCGCGACGAAATGAAACGGCGCCACTTGTCAGCTGTTAATTACTAGATTACGTTCGAGGAATTCACCACAAAAGAATCTGATTGACCCAACGAAGTGCTGACAATGGCGTCATCGATTAATTGGAATTTGTTTTGCTCTACAGCTGTAGTACCGCTAGAGACTTTTTATTGGACGTCCTCGACATTCATTAGTGAAACAAGCGTCTCAATTACATAACAGCTTATCCGCTGGACGATACCAGAATGATAGTCGTATTTCTCCACTTATGAGGACTCGAAAGTACTGAAGCTCCAACTGTTCACGTTCTCATGCCGTTAGATATATTGATTTAAACTGCCAGGGATCTGTCAGTGCTGGTTAATCGGTTATACTGTTTTGCAAAAATTTTTACTTGTTTAACAGTAACAGGTACTTGTGTTCTCCACAGAGTTTTTTAGATATAGCATGGAGAATGTGAAAGTTCACACAAACGAAATCACCTCACGCAGATGGAACGAAACGTGCAATGATCATGAGTTAACAGTACAAACTAAAATTGCACTATAAATTGCAAATTGAAAGTAAAATTGAGAGGGTGTAATAGATCAATGAAAAACGCTGAGTCAGAGTAACTATAGTTCCGTGAAGTAAAGGAAGGTGAATGTACAGAACAAATTGAAGTGGGGCCTGAATTTTGAAAAGAATAATTCGAGAAAGTATTCAATGATCTCAAAGGAAAGAAGGTTATTGGTTTTGATAACTTCCCAGCTGAAATTCTTGAAGCATTACATCCTGAACCAAATCAACTTAGATATATGTTTTAATCAATGACATATAAAATATGGTAAGAATATTGTCATGATAATGATTCCGATGAAGAACAAAGACGCTACATGTGAAGACCACGCGACATTGAGAATTCTAACTCACACTTCTAAAATATTAACAAGAATAATACGCACACGCAATAAGAATAAAACTGAAGTCAATTTTGGAAAACACCGGTTTGGCTTCCGAAAAGGCATAGGCAGAAGAGAAGACATCCTATGCCTCCGTAGTATAATTTAAGAAGGCTTTAGAGTCAACATGAAAATTTAGACAGGTTCGCTGACAATAAGGAAAACATTTAACAGTGCCAACTGGAACAAAGTAATGGTTCACCTAGACTATAGAGACAGAAGAATAACTAGATAATTTTACGAAGAACAAACAGCAATATTAAAAATTAGACGTCCACATACAGAAAGCATAATTCTTAAAGGCGTTAGACAAAGATGCAATCTGCCGCAATCCCTATGTAAGACCTACATTAAACATGCCAATCCTATATACGTATCGAAGCAAATGGAGGGCGGTTGTAGCTGCTTAGGTATGTGAATGATATAGCTGAGAATCTCCAAAGAATGTTAGAAATAGTGGATACAGTACAAAGGGATTATCACAAAACGAAACGGAAGATACAAAGACAACTTAAAACAAAGAACTAGAGATGTAACAGCAATGTTTCTAAGTAAAAGAAAAATTGGATTATACTATTTAGTCTAATTGTATGAAAAGATATCTTATGTAGTATTTGGGTCAAGCAACCAAAAACTGAAGTAATAAAGATCAGTGAAAAAGAAAGCAGTTTTCTGTCTATTAAATATTGCGAACATGTATTAACATATAACAAAGAAAAGACTTTCTTGAAAACGACTGATACTTACTAAATTTTTGGTGCTACGGGATATATTTGCGTCACCGACTGACCTTTAACTTGTAAAGGAGCTTTTAAGTTTTCTGTCTCGAGAAAAGTAGCACATTCGTAAGAGATGTAACTACATTAGCAGCGCCAGTTAGGATTTGGGAGACGTTTAAGCAAAAATTTGTCACACTTGCGGTGGACAGGTAAAGTAGGGGAGACTTTTGTACCTTAAGAACACATGATGTTTGCTGTCTTCAGTCTAGTGACTGATTTTATAATCACATGTAGAATCACTCACTAGGGACTGTCATAGTTTCGCCCATTTCCTACAGGTGGATAGAGATGAGGCTGTGTATCATGCAGTATTTGCGAACATTTCCAGTTTTACGTATTTAAGTGCTGTGTAATATATTAAAGTTATTTCAAACGTATTATTAATTCTTCAGTTACAGAAACTTGTGGTAAGTAAAATTCTGTACATCATTGAAACTAGTTGTATAACGTGTGGACGGTTAAGCCATACTTTGTCGGTCGTGCATTGTTTTGTACCTTGAAACAGAAGTATGTCTTTTACCATGGAACATGTGATATTTACAAATTAACAAATTCTCTTTAATGTCTTAATAATTGTACGAGCTTCAGTTTCAAAATGTTTTAAACTTGTAACCGACTTTTTATAATACTTCTACTTAAGTCTCAGAAAACCCTTCACTTTACACAGTAATTTTTTTTAAATTCAGAGAAAGACTGTCGCACACAAAATGTGACTGTCAACATCTAAAAATGAAATAAGAAAATATATTAAACGTCTACTACCGGGGTAGCTAGAGAAGGAAGTCTGGAAACAGACCCAAGGTAAACCACTCTCGTACAAAAGATCACTTACTGACGCACAATTTCAGAAGACATACTTTACTGAAACGATATTTTAGCAGCAGAATAACTATTGTAAATCAACTATAAGACATTTGGAAAGTATTATTACAGGAAATAGTCGAATCGGATTACATAGATCAAGTGCTCAATAAAGAAGCATTAAAAAGTTAGAAACTATAATTGCGGGAAGGTGTCTGTCAAAAAGCTTTAATGGAAAAGAAATTGATTTTGCTTTCATGAGCAGATAATACACTAAATATTACCGATTACAGTGAATATTGCTTTTGACAGGGAGATGAAGGACTGCACCACAAGCTGGGATGCGAGTGTGTGCCGAATGATACTGGCTGAAATACGGAAGACCAAATACAGATAGTTGACGAATAACAATTTAAGAGTTATGTCCAATTATAAATCCAGATTGTGTCTTAGAAGAGACTTTTCTCTTACACTAATGACTAAGCATAGATATATTCTTTTTGCAAATATATATTTCCTTTTCATGCTGCAAAGCATTTTATTTCTTCCAGGCACGTTTCGCCTTTTTCTGTAAGGCATCGTCAGTGAAATCTAGAATGATAAAGTTCTGTTTTGATATTCGATATTTATAGATTATAAAACAGTTCATGTCTTGTTTTCTTACTTAAGTAAGAGATTACTTGTAGTTCTTCGCGTTTTTGGTTGACATCTGCGTTTCCTCTCATCAGGTCATATGCTGGAGGTCGCACTATAACTTCACTCACGAAACATAAGCGTAACTTTCATGTTGTTTACCCTAATTGTTGTGGAGCACTGTTTGTCTTCTGTCGATAGTTGTAGATATTTCTCCGACAACTGTGCTTTACAGTCGTAACAACTGTGTTCACTTTGTCTCCTCCTGTTTGATTTGTTTACATAAACGTTGTCAATCCAACGAAGTATGTGCTGAAAACTAACATCTATCCATTTCTGAAACTTCCTGGCAGATTAAAACTGTGTGCCTGACCGAGACTCGAACTCGGGACCTTTGCCTTTCGCGGGCAAGTGCTCTACCATCTGAGCTACCAAAGCGCACACTCCGATGCAGAGTGAAAATCTCATTCTGGAAACATCCCCCAGGCTGTGGCTAAGCCATGTCTCCGCAATATCCTTTCTTTGAGGAGTGCTAGTTCTGCAAGGTTCGCAGGAGAGCTTCCGTAAAGTTTGGAAGGTAGGAGATGAGATACTGGCAGAATTAAAGCTGTGAGACCGGGCGTGAGTCGTGCTTCGGTAGCTCAGATGGTAGAGCACTTGCCCGCGAAAGGCAAAGGTCCCGAGTTCGAGTCTCGGTCGGGCACACAGTTTTAATCTGCCAGGCAGTTTCATATCAGCGCACACTCCGCTGCAGAATGAAAATCTCATTCTGGAAACATCCCCCAGGCTGTGGCTAAGCCATGTCTCCGCAATATCCTTTCTTTGAGGAGTGCTAGTTCTGCAAGGTTCGCAGGAGAGCTTCTGTAAAGTTTGGAAGGTAGGAGACGAGATACTGGCAGAAGTAAAGCTGTGAGACCGGGCGTGAGTCGTGCTTCGGTAGCTCAGATGGTAGAGCACTTGCCCGCGAAAGGCAAAGGTCCCGAGTTCGAGTCTCGGTCAGGCACACAGTTTTAATCTGCCAGGAAGTTTCATATCAGCGCACACTCCGCTGCAGATTGAAAATCTCATTCTGGAAACATCCCCCAGGCTGTGGCTAAGCCATGTCTCCGCAATATCCTTTCTTTCAGGAGTGCTAGTTCTGCAAGGTTCGCAGGAGAGCTTCTGTAAAGTTTGGAAGGTAGGAGACGAGATACTGGCAGAAGTAAAGCTGTGAGACCGGGCGTGAGTCGTGCTTCGGTAGCTCAGATGGTAGAGCACTTGCCCGCGAAAGGCAAAGGTCCCGAGTTCGAGTCTCGGTCAGGCACACAGTTTTAATCTGCCAGGAAGTGTCATATCAGCGCACACTCCGCTGCAGAGTGAAAATCTCATTCTGGAAACATCCCCCAGGCTGTGGCTAAGCCATGTCTCCGCAATATCCTTTCTTTCAGGAGTGCTAGTTCTGCAAGGTTCGCAGCAGAGCTTCTGTAAAGTTTGGAAGGTAGGAGACGAGATACTGGCAGAAGTAAAGCTGTGAGACCGGGCGTGAGTCGTGCTTCGGTAGCTCAGATGGTAGAGCACTTGCCCGCGGAAGGCAAAGGTCCCGAGTTCGAGTCTCGGTCTGGCACACAGTTTGAATCTGCCAGGAAGTTTCATATCAGCGCACACTCCGCTGCAGAGTGAAAACCTCATTCTGGAATCTATGCATCTCTGTTCTGTCTGTGTGTGTGTGTGTGTGTGTGTGTGAGAGAGAGAGAGAGAGAGAGAGAGAGAGAGTTTGAGTGTATGTTGTTATTCAGGGCGAGTTGTACAAAACTGAATATGATTGCAATAGCTGTCAGAGAGTGGTTGAAAATTTTGGTGTCGAACTGATCTGCGTTTCGGTTTTGTAGAGGACTTCGTGGACAAGTGAGTGGAAAGAGGTTGGGTGGGAGTTTTATTATGATACTAATCATCTGTTTGAGTGTTACTCTATTATTTTGTCTGTTGGTGAAAACAATGAGAGGTTTCTCATGTGTACTTGATTGTTAAAAAGGGCTTTCCTTTCTGCTTTGGTTTTCGTATGCGGTAATTTTCATGCAGGGTTAGGAGGTGTTTTTTATTGTTGATTCTAATTATTACTAACAACGACAACCTGCAACTAGCGAGTATCTTAATGTAACCGACTTCGTTGACAGGTTGTGTGTAACACTGTTACCTTCTGCATATGACGTTCAACAAACCCTTGATCACACTCTGGCAAATCGAATTTTCACTGGACTTTAGTGGTAAAAGCGACTGTGACTGACGCTGTCTTTCTCGGTACAATAACCTACTGTACCAGAAGAGTCCATGGATTTACTGCTTTCCTCGGAGTCCAACGGGCACAATACTTCAGACACTAAACTCGTTGTTACAACATGCGCGGTATCGATGATAGCGACAAGATTCTTAGCTTACATATTGCGCTTGCTCGGTACCGAGAACCGACAGTGCACTGTTCTCTCAACAAATACTCGTATACTCGTAGAATGGCATTGGAGTGTTTGAGAATCCGAGCAAATACCAAGTGTACGCCATGAATATAATGTACCTGTAAATTGACTTAACTGGAAAAGAAGTTACATTTACGTCAGGCAGACATTGGCACATCAAGTTACTTTCGACTGATTTTTTGTGTTTGAAAGCAGCTTTATTCTTTCATATAGCTCATCTAGGTACGAACTATAGGAAAAGCACTTTACACAACACACGAATACAGCAGTGGCTCTGAAAAGTTTAGGTAGTGACAAGTGGAAAATATTTATATATAATTCGAAGAAGACAAGTGTTGTTACTGTAAATAAGAAGTCTGAATACAGAGAAGGACTGGATCTTTGCAATAGAGTCGATAGAGGAAGCTACGAAATGACTCGTCAGAAGAGCTCTACCGTTTCTTGTAATACAGAGTGAGCTTGAGCACCCTTGCTACGAAGCATGAAAATGGATGACCTATGTTATAAACAAAAACCAGAAATGGCAAGTGTAACACGAATACGTGCTGTCCAATGCAATATTTAAAATTTAGTCATAGTTATTTATTGATTTATAACCTCACGATCACTATGAAATAATAGCAATTAGTAAAGTTTAACAGCAAATAAAGCCTATTACGCGCATCGCAAAGGGATTAAAACCGTACGCCAGACTTTCGCTGCAGAAACTCGGCTCGGATGTCTCGAGTAACGAACAGTAGTAATTGCGGTTATGCTCCACCGCAGGCTGTGCGCTTAACTAAATTCATTCCTAACTCTAGCAGTTTCTAATTAGTTTAGAACTTACCAAATTAACCACAACGAATCTACTAAATTTAACAAGGTGTACTCCCTACTGTGTGTGTGTGTGTGTGTGTGTGTGTGTGTGTGTGTGTGTGTGTGTGTGTGTGCGTGCGTGCGTGCGTGTGTGTGTGTATGTGCTCGCACGCGATTCAGAGGAAACCGAGTGTGTCTTCCGTGCTTGCAGTCACATGCCTGAAGAGTGATGAACATATTTTCGTCCCCGTGCAATATATTCGTAACTGGGTTGCATCGATATTCCTCTTCTTTTCACAAATTTTCTACTCCGTGCACTTTTGCACACTTCTCAGATCATCTCTTTGTTATACAAACTAATGAAATTAGACATAAGACGTTAAAGAAACTCTAAAGAATACTCAGCAGCTGGAAATATGTGATTTTAATGGTTGTAGTTAGATACTGATGGCCACCTTGGCAGTGGCTGTCTTGTGGCGAGGATGGGTAGCAGGATAAGGGTATGGGATCACTACTGCGTGTGGTGCGAGGTCTGCTTGACTCAAGGGTGCCGCATCTGACGGTATGTGTGTGTGTGAATTCCTAAGGCACCAAACTGCCGAGGCCTTCGGTCCCTAGACTTACACTACTTAAACTAACTTACGCTAAGGACAACACTTACCCGTGCATGAGGGAGGATTCGAAACTCCGGCGGGTGTGGCCGCGGAATCCGTATCATGGTGCCTCAAACCCGGCGGCCACTCTGCGCGGCTCCCTGACGATGTCCGCATCTGGCATCCATGCACACAGTTTCGAAGAAAATTCTTTCATTTCCATAACGGGTGACGAAGTCCCTTACGATATCTCTAACAAGCCTGGAAAGAAATCCAGTCGGTCTCTATGTGCATACTGGAGGGCGAGGCGTATGCGGAATGGGTCCTTCCGTATACCACAAAGTGGATAGAGTGCAGTCAACTACAGGAGGTATAGCTCGCATTAGCACTAACGACGTGTATCGCTTTGGATCGGAAGAGCTTCTGGTGGCCGGCGGCTACCTGAAGTGCTGCAAGTGTTTGCAAGTGTTTGCAAGATGAAGACTATCACTATCGGCAGCACCATTGATAGGATCGTTTGCTGATCTTTGGTACAGAGCTGAGTGATGGGTCTGAATCAGGGCTGAGACGGTTCAGCGACCATGTAGGGTCCAAATTCCTTGGCTTGTGCCATTTGGTGGAGACAGGTCGGGATCCGCATACTATATGTGGAATCCACAACACAAAGCAGGCGACTACACGGATAGAGAATATACAAGTTTTTGGGTTGGAGGAACACAGAAAAGTATAATGAGAGGTATAGACTCAAAGAGTGAAGGTCAAACATTGGACGAAAGTAGACCTAAGAAGCGGTCATGGGAAAGGTTCAAGTGGCTCTGAGCACTATGGGACTTAACATCTGAGGTCATCAGTCCCCTAGAACTTAGAACTACTTTAACCTAACTAACCTAAAGACAGCACATACATCCATGCCCGAGGCAGGATTCGAAACTGCGACCGTAGCGGTCGTTCGGTTCCAGACTGAAGCGCCTAGAACCGCACGGCCACACCGGCCGGCGGTCATGGGAAAGAACCAGCGCTCTAAGCATTGAAGCAGAAATCGTTATTTGTGCTGAAAGTTGCCTAAGGCCGTAGATAGTTTCAGCAGAAGATTTTACCAAGGACCTAACGGTGTTCTTAAAGGACTGATTACATTCGGTTCATATTGTGTTTTTTTCCTTATAGAATTACTTTATTTTGCAGTGGAACTGCAGTAGACATTTAGTGTGAGTTATTTGTGCTGAAAGTTGCCTAAGGCCGTACATAATTTCAGCAGAAGATTTTACCAAGGACCTAACGGTGTTCTTAAAGGACTGATTACATTCGGTTCATATTGTGTTTTTTTCCTTATAGAATTACTTTATTTTGCAGTGAAACTGCACTACACATTTTGTGTGAGTTATTACGGGTAGACAACCGGAATAAATTAATAACTGGTTTATTTCAGCGACCACTTGACTTGCTGAAAGTACAAGGGTTGGAACTTTAACAGTGGCAACTATTAATTTACAGCTCGTACAAAATAGATACGTGTTTCAAAATTTACTGACCTTCAAAGTAGTCAGCTGCATTGTGTATAACCCGTTGCCAGTGATGTGGATGACGTAGGATACTCTTAGCAGTACCAGTTGTGTCGACAGTTCGAGCAACGCAGTCTATTGCTCGAAGAATTTGTAGCAGTTCGGAAGCGAATGCCGTGAAGCGTTTCCTTCAGTTTAGAAATCGAGTTGAACTCACGTGGGCTTAAGTTAGGGGAGTGGTATAGCACTTAGCAGCCCCATCAGTCAAACAAATCAGTAACAGGTTGCACTGTTGATGCTTGAGCATTGTCCTGAAAAATTATGGTCAAGTTCTGCTTGAAGTGAAGAGCAAGAAGTAACGGAAACCAAAGAAAAATATGGAGAAGAAATTAAAGCTTAGGGACAAGATATAAGAATTTTGAGGTTTGTAGATGACATTGTAATAATGTCAGTTTGTTGAAAGAGCAGTTGAACTGAACGGATAGGGCCTTGAAAAGAGTTTATGAGTTGAACGTTAACAAGAGTAAAACAAGAGTAATGGAATGTAGTCGAATTAAATCAGATTGTGGGGCGGCGGGTGGAATTATTGTTATTTAAATGCTCCTATTATTTATTTAATGCTGCTGTTTGCCGTTCTCAACACTGGCTCTCTAACTACAATATTGGCAACCAGAAAGTGATTAGCAAAACGTGAAGCCTGTAATTAGAATTCCTAGTGCCCACTTCATCTGAGAAATACACTTATAGCTACAGCTTATAGCTCTGAGGAATTAGGAGATTGTCTGGGATTCATAATCAAAAACGATTCTGTCTAGAATGTTCACTATATTCTGAAAGTCACAGACCAAAAAAGGATCCACACAATCCAACTACCAGAGCAGTTCAGAGTCTAATGCGCTGATGCAACTATAACTGTCCAAATTAAATGTTTAAGTGAATGTTCGCCATAATTTAATGATAATGTTCATCAAACGCCACGCTAAATAATGGTAGATTGTCTGTCCTGCGGCGGCACGTGAAAATACGACATATGCAAACTAAAGATAGATCATTAACGTCATCCCAAAATTAACACTTCACTCGAAAACGATTTCATGGTTATGCATATCCGAGTAACTTATTACTGCATCCGAGACTGTTTATATCAACGATACCGACAAGACGTGACTCCCAGCACAGGTGGTGTGCTAATCAGCATCTGGAGTGAACTGGGGCCTTCCTTTTCTCGTGCAGCGTTCTTACATATAAAGCCAAGGGGCGGACGGCTAAGGGAATGCCAGATTAAATCTGCTCTCCCGACTAGCCGCTGGGCTAGTAATGCACCACTTTAAGTTATCGAATAAATCATTGCTTCCTTTGCTGATGGCCGATGAAGCTTTCATTTTAATTGTGCAATCAGCACACAAGTAAGTAATCATAATAAAAGTCTGACGTGGCTAAGTCAAATATTTTGGGCGAGAGAATTAATTTATTTACACTACATGTAGTAGACGAGCCCTGAACTTGCTCTTTGGAGATATGCTATAGCTATAGTTTTATAGTTATTCTGTTGAAACGTCTCACATTTTTATGATTATAGCGGATCTCCATTTTACTTAAATTTAAACATCCTAGCTTTATTTATTCGCCTACTTAATCTATCTTGCTTCCTTAATTTCTAAGACAAAAACCTGAAAATCATGAACTTCAACTAAAATTTTAATTTGTGAGATCCAGAATACTGTTTCTACTAAATTATTATGCAAAAGGAATCTTAATATAAGTTTTTAAGTTTCTAGCTCTTTTCTGTTGCGCCAATGATTTTTACAAAAAAAAGTCCAAATTTCGAAAATGGTTAAAGTTATTGAACTGACATTCAACACATATTGATTTAGTATTACTCCTGACATGCTAGAACCGTTTCAGGTTTTTTACTTGATTTTTAAAGTATAGCGCAACATTTATGACGTCAGAGCTAGTTACAGTGGACTAGGCTGGCACGTAATGGAAAGACTGATGAGAATTTTATAAGGCGTGAGTAAGCTGCTACCCTACATCACCCTCTACTTAAGTTTTTTTAATGTTAATGAACGAAATTACAAAAACGGAAGCAAGAGTACAGCTTAACTCCCTATGAAAAATTAAAATTGAAATGTAAACATATATAAATATTAAAAGAAAACTGATTACCTACTTCAATTATTTAAATTGCTGGCATGTTCACTGCCTCTTAAGCAACATTATTACTCAAAATTTAAGCAAAATCAATGAAACACTTTGGCATACATATTGCCTTAGACAAAAAAACACATAAAAATATGTAAAATTATGAAAATCTTAAATCCATTAAATACATTTTTACATACACAAATTCAAAGAAAATAACAAAGTTATTCAAGATACATAAACAGATAATTATATCTTAGCAGTCTTTTCTAAACCTGAAAGAAAATTTCACAAATCATGACAATTTCATTTTTACACTCGTGTTTGTAGCCGCTTTGGCTTGCGTTCTACACTTCCATTCACAAGGGTAGAGGAGGGGAAATTGCTATGGTGTGCGTCCTTCACGTTCACTCTAAATTACATGGGGAAAGTGGAGGGGTCACTGTATGTTGCGTCCAAGTCACTCCACGCTTTCACGCAGCTACCAGGCTGCCATTATCTGGTTTGTCCTGAAGAACAAACAAAAAGAGTGCCTCAGTCTCTGTTCACTTAATATCTAAGGGTGGCTCACAATGAAATGGGGATATATACATTTTATCTTTCAATATGTTACAGGAACAAAGTTTACAGAACTTTTTCAATTTTACTCTCGCAGTTACTTAACTGTCATAAAGTCGATAAACAAATGGCTCAAAACGCCGTTGGTCACGTACTAGAGGGAATGCTCAAGGCATACAATTATAAATTCTGTTCAATTTCAATTTATTATTTGTGGGCTGGAACACTGAACCAATGCTCGGCACATTCCTGACAAATCTGTATTTTATTAACTTAACTGAGTCATCTTCGATTACCTTATTCTTAGAGATAGTATGAGTATATTTGATCAGTAATTGTCTTCGCAGCCTCTTTGTACATGTGAGTAACTTGTGGTATTAGTACAGTTCTGAGTGTTCAAAACACACTACGTTTAGTTGACTACTAAATCCACTTATTGGTCCTCTGCTGCTGTGTCAGTTCCACATCTGCAGTTATGTACTTACTTCATCGAAGTGTATTTACGCTGAGCTAGAAATAATGTTTCACGTCTGTCATTATGTTACTCAATTATGTTGCTAGTGTATGTACTTATTTAACACTCACTCTATTAACATTTAAAGCATAGGATAGCACATTTATTTCATATCTATAGTGTATTGCAGCTGATCAGTTTGCTCACGTGGCAATCCATTTCCACTCGCTCGGACGCTGAAACCACAGGTAGTCTCTCTCGACCTACCACTAAAGTGCATTAAGTAAATATGGACGAGCGTAATGCTAAATTCCTTTAACCTATAGGACACCATGAGCTGCTCTGTCTCATCTAACATAAGGGTACCTATGGTCGCATTCACGCCTCCAACTCATAACCTCAATACGTGTAGGTGTCACCGCAAACCAAACACCAAAATAATGGCCAGCTCAAACCTTATAAATACTTCAGGACATGTCCTTCACGTCTCAACCACACACACTGTTCAATTCTATTACACTGCCATTCCTTGCTACACAACGTGAGTTCATTCTTACAACTTATCTGCATATTTTTCATAACACTAAGCAATCTCATTTACTATTAGTTAGCTCTACAGCATACAATGGGTTTCACTGCCACTTCAGATCCTGCTTGTACACGAATTAACCGAGCGAGGTGGCGCAGTGGTTAGCACACTGGACTGGTATTGGGGAGGACGACGGTTCAATCCCGTCTCCAGCCATCCTGATTTAGGTTTTCCGTGATTTCCCTAAATCGCTTCAGGCAAATGCTGGGATGGTTCCTTTGAAAGGTCACAACCGATTTCCTTCCCATCCTTCCCTCTCCCGAGCTTGCGCTCCGTCTCTAATGACCTCGTTGTCGATGGGACGTTAAAACACTAATATCCTCCTGTACACGAATTTGTATATCTTTTTAAAATTACTGTCGGTGGACCATTTCCAATAAAACAACAACTTTGTGCTTATAATATTACCAGGGTTCTATACATACTTGTTACTCAAATAACTTTGTATCTTAATTACATCATACTTCTCTGTTGTTTATGTCACTGTTAGGTTTGTCACATTAGGTTTTTTTTTTCACTAATCGGTGGATAGAATGGTTACAGAACTCATGGCTTGATAGCCATGACGGAGAATTTTTGTATTACAAAGAAGGAGTCGAAACTTTGGTAGATAGGAAAGATAAAGATAGAGTGAAATCTGAAATGGGAAAGAAGATCTCACACAGCTGGGACTGCACAGCTGTGTAGAGGTTACAGAACAACCTCCTCCCTACAGAATTCATTAGTTTATTAAAATTTTCATATTGGATAGAAGGGGTCAACATTTTTGTAGATAGGAAAGATGAAGAGAGTGAGTGAGATCTGAAATGGAAAGAAGATCTCACACAGCTGGGACTGCACATGTGCCACACTGTGTAGAGATTACAGAACAACCTCCTCCCTACAGAATTCATTCACTACCTATGAACTTCTTTAGGTCGATCACGTTCCTGAGACCTAATAGCTTTTTACTCTTAGGGTACTCTAGCCTATATGCATTGGCATGTGGTTTTCCTATGATCCTGAAAGGTACTTGGTATACGAACATGAATTTCTTTGATTTTTCCTTGGTTTTGACAAGGACTAACTGACCTATTTCAAAACTGGTGGGTACAGCTTTTGCGTCATGACACTTCTTTCTTTCTAATGTGTTTAGCTTACTTTTACTAAGTTTAACACCTTCGTCCCAATATCTCCTATTTTTCAGAACTCGTATAGGCAGCTCCCAAGTTTCATCATTAGTTACTACATGTTTATCAATAAAAGGTACCGTAATTTCTCCGGTTATTGGCAAGACCATTTTTAACAGGCTTCTTTCAAAGTCAACAACACTCTGATATTTTGACAAGAAATCTATGCCAATAAAAACCTCAATACTGAGATTGTTTACAATTAAGCATGGATGATCAATTAAATTACCATTAATGTTAAAGGGCAGCAAAGCTTCTGGCTTTACCGTTTTTGACAGCTTGCCAGTGTAAGTAGGCTGTTTAGGTTTTTTTCACCAGTAGCACCAATTATTCTTACTCCTGATACCCTCATTACTGTAAGCTTGTCTTTACCAGGTAATGCATCAAAGAAGGACTGAGATATCGCACTCACCTCACTTCCACTCTCTAAGAGACAACGTACATTGATACCCAAAATATTCACTATTATTATAGGGTGGCTTATTCTAGTTTGTACAGGTGGTTCCTCAAACTCATCCAATAGTTCCTTTTGGATTTGTCTCCAACTAAAGTGATCGACATCTGTCTTCATTACATTTAGCCTAAAGTGTGCAGGGGTTTCCTGAATTACATTTTCAGCTGCCTTTTCCAGTCGGTCTATTAATTTCAAATCGAAACACCGCACGACTTCATTACACTTAGTTTGCTGAACATGACCCAAATTACTGTAGTCTGAGCGATTCTGCGGCTCCAGACCGGGCATAACACTAGTTACAGCTGAACCACTTTTACTATTATCGTCGGGTTCCTTCTCAAGTGACAACTGGTCACAGCTACTGGAATCATCGACCCCCAACAGGCTATCCTCTACACTCTCACTTACCTCCTTTCCTAAATCTATTAGTACAGCATTAACATCCTGCACAGGTACTTTAGATAAGAGCACATCATCCTCATCGTAAATATAAGCATGAGTTTCTTCTGCTTCTTCACCTGACAACTCAGTATTTTGTAGCTCCTCCCTACCGTTACACTGCTGCGCCTTCTCTTTCTCTTCCCACTTAGAAAGCGTTTCTAACACGGTATCTATCAAATACTGTGAGTGATCTAATATTTCTGCTGTATCCTTAGATGCTACCGACCCCTCATCCACATGTTCAGTATGAGTATTCTGATCTGTCTTACCAATTACTGTAATTTCTGGCTTATGGAAAGTAACCGCCTGGTGAGCGCCAGTGTCCTCATAGACGGGAGCTAGTTTTCCTGCCTCGGCCTACTACTGTTTCCTTTATTTCCATTATAGTTAACCGGCACAGCATTGCTTTCCGCACTGTTCTTTACCTGCATAATTTTGTTCGGAACAAAATTACTATCATTTGGATGCCATTGTTGGTTCTGATAATTATTTCTCCAATTCCTACCTCTTTAGAATGGCGAACACCTACTGTTCTGATGTTTACGTTGCCATTCTGCTCGTTCTTAAAATTACTACTAGTGTTATTAGCATTTCTGTTATTACGTGCTTGCCTCTCATTGGCAGCAATACGCTCTACACGTTCCAAATACTCAATGAAACGATCAAGATTGTCTCTAGGGGCAGATATTATTCTAGTTTGCCAATACCATGGCAGTTTGGCTTCAAGACCTAGTATAACCATTTCAGGTTTTAGCTTTTCGGCCAAATGTGACAAACGTGAGATCCATGAACTAGCAAACTCTTTAATAGATTCCAAGCCTGCATTGAAGCGTTTTCCACTCCAAAATTCTCTCAACACTTCATTTTGCTTATTACTAGACCAATACTCATTAATGAAAGCTGTTTTAAATTCCGCTAATGTTTTACACTTCAGCATAACATCAGCTGGCCAACGCATGGCGTCACGTGCTAAATACCTTCTAATAAATGAGATTTTCTCTCGTTCAGACGAAGTTGGTGGAATCACATCTTCAAAATCGTTCCAGAAATCTAGCTGGTGGATATTTTTATCTGGGTGGAACCACAAGAACTGCCGACACTTGATAAATGCGGCGTTTGCAGCTACAACATGTTGTATACTACCATTACCAAAAGTTACTGAAGCTGCTTTACTCTCAATGTTAGCAATGTTAGTACTAATATTTTCTACTCTCATTTCAACATTATCTACTCTTTGCACAATATGAGTAGTATCAGTTTTGATTGCGTCTACTTCTGCTTGACATATATTTACTTTTATATTAACATCTATAAACCTATCTGAGCACAGTTCATATTCAGGCTCGATCTTTTCTGTTAAGTTGTGCTCCAGCTTCGCATCTTCCATTTGGAAGTCTTTGCGAACCTCAGCAACTTCGGATTTTACTGTTTTATACATCTCACAAAACTGTTGAGCAACCTTTTTCTTAATATCCTCATGACTGTAATCAATTTTATAATTCAAACTGTCCAGATCTTCTTTCAACTTATTGCAACCAGCCTTGAAGGTATTGTCCATTTCCTCCAATCGTTTATTAAAATTAGTTTAGCTGGCCAAAATCTCATACTTTAATTCAGCATTACTGCTTTTGACCTCAGTTATGTCAAATTATAATTCAGCTGTCATTTTAGCATTACTGGCTGACATTTTTGCATTACTGGCAGCTATTGCTTTTAATATAACATTTAAATCAATAGCCCCAGTATGTTTGGGTTGCTCACTAGCTGGCTTTTTATCACACTCAGGTGACGAAAAACGAGCTCCGACACCAGAATCATCAAAACTAAACGAAACTTCTGATTGATTAGTCATATCTAACTTCTCCTTCTTATAATGTACCATCTCTGATGACTGTTTCGTTTTTAACTCATCAGATAAACTATCATCCAATAAATTAACAATTTCTAATTTCTGCTTTACTACAGGGGTCTCTATTATTGAATCATTGCCCCTTTTCACACTACTGTCATATTTCACTTTAACAATACTATTGTCATGCATATTTATACTTGAACCGTTGTCTGGATTTACAGTTCCATGAACAGACATAGGTTCTGATTTAAGTTTAACCTCAGTTTCTTCTGGCAGTTCCATCGCCGACAGTTTTTTAGTGCAGGTTAGTAAAATTTTTAACAGCTTTTCACTTAACTTAGTTCCTTCTGCACGACGTATGGCGTTGCCAGCGCGGCGTACCAGGATTACTGATGCGACGCGGCGCGTTGAACTGCAGACGGCACTTCGACGGCTGCTGTATGACCCGCAACTGCAGGTGCGGCTCCGGTTGCTCCCGCGGACGACTGCGGTGAGGCGAAACTGGCTTCTGTCGATGCCGGCAGCGCCGCTAGACTCAGTGCCAGTTCCGTCAATCCAGATGCGTTGTTAATCCAATTGCGTCGTCCATGTGCACACGTAACACTATCACTGTTCTACTACTCAGTTGCGTGTCGCATTTCACTCCCGAATCCGAATATTTAAAAATCACTTTCACTTTTACTCAGTTTGTTTCCCGGCCGATGCACCAATTGTGGGGCAGCTGGTGGAATGATTGTAGAATATAATGTAGAAAAGATGCATTTCCCTGCCGATGCACCATATGTGGGGTGGCGGGTGGAATTATTGTTATTTAAATGCTCCTATTATTTATTTAATGCTGTTGTTTGCCTTATTTCTTCGCCTACTTAATCTATCTTGCTTCCATAATTTCTAAGACAAAAACCAGAAAATCATGAATTTCAACAAAAATTTTAATATGTGATATCCAGAATACTGTTTCTACTAAATTATTTTGAAAAAGGAATCTAAATATAAATTTTTAAGTTTCTAGCTCTTTTCCGTTGCGCCAATGATTTTTACGAAAAAAACGTCCAAATTTCGAAAAAGGTTAAAATTATTGAACTGACATTCAACACATATTGATTTCGTATTACTCCTGACATGCTAGAAACGTTTCAGGTTATTTACTTGATTTTTAAAGTATAGCGCAACATTTATGACGTCAGAGCTAGTTACAGCGGACTAGGCTGGCACACAATGGAAAGACTGATGAGAACTTTATAAGGCGTGAGTAGGCTGCTTCCCTACAAGGTGATGCTTAAGTAAACAGATTAGAATATGGGATTCTACTAGACTAGTTTCGCTTTTGGCAGCAAAATAACTGGCAATAGCAGAAGTAGTGAGGGTAAAAAATGCAGATTGGCTGTAGCACGAAAAGCAGTCCTGAAAAAGAGGAATTTGTTAACATATAATACAAATTTAATGTTAGAAATTCTTTTTCGAAGGTATTTGCATGGAATGTAGCCTGGTGCGGAAGTGAAACGTCGACGGCATGCAGTTCAGATAAGAAGGGAATAGAAACTTCTAAAGTGTGATGGTACAGAAGAACGCTGAAGATTAGGCAGCTATATTGAGTAACTATTGCGGAGGTACTGAATCACCGCGCGGTATTAGCCGAGCGGTTTAAGGCGCTGGAGACATGGACTGTGCGGCTGGTCCCGGCGGAGGTTCGAGCCCTCCCTCGGGCATGGGTGTGTGTGTGTTTGTGCTAAACATAGGAACTGATGACCTTAGCAGTTAAGTCCCATAAGATTTCAAACACATTTGAACATTTTTGAGGTACTGAATCGAACTGATGAAAATATAATTTTAGGCACAAATTGACCAAAAGAAGAGGTCAGTTGATAGGCCACAACCAGAATCGTGAAACTGTTAATGGAGTGAAGTGTGAGGTGTGAAAATTGTAGCGATGAATACAGTAAGCAGGTCAAATGCATGTAAGTTGCAGTTCTTATTCGGACATGAAAAGGTTTGCTCAGGGTAGAGTAGCATGCAGAGCTGCGTCTAACTAGTCTTTGGACTGAAGACCACAACAACAGCAACATCAACAACATCGTTACTTGAATAAATACAGCATCCAGTCACACTTTCTTATCTTTTGCATACACTAATTACTAAATAATGTGAGTGATACGTTTGCACTAAGAAATTTTGACTTCATATTCAAAATCAAATAAACTCACAAGGAATTCCTTGATTGTGAGGTTTGCAAATTCAGTTTTTAGTAAGGCTCAATTGAAAGTGTAGTGTTAACAGATATGACTGGAAAAATAGTTGCTAACGACTCACCATGTACATCAGGAGGTGGACAGAAAATGAGTGTCTGGGAGGTACGAGAACGGCCTTCCATATTATGTATAAATTATGCTTCACAAAATGGACATCGTCGACATTCATGAAATTTTCAGAACAAACCATTATCTTGTACCATGAACACCGAATGAAAAATCGCGCGCCACAGTGATCACAAAGATTCACACCATCAAATTCGAAGGCGAAATCCTTGGAAGTTACAAACAGTGCAATGTCCAACTAGGTCTCCAATCTTACAGAATGCATATAAAATGATATCTGTATAACGAGCTGATGGCTGATGGAATGTGATGGTATGCAGCCAAACGCGAAACAGTCCGTCGTGGATATTATTGTGAAACTGGCTATCTTTAAGGCGTAGCTGCAGACACAGCAATAAAATATTTCATAATCATGGGAAAAATAACATTCAGAGGCTGAATTTGTCCACTTGTTCGAAGTGATACGAACAGCAATGTCACACAGTTTTCAGGGGAGATAGTTCACCGATTTTTATACGCAGACCAAGAATCAAGCAAAAGCGAGTTATTTTGACCTGCTACTTGCCAAAAACACAGCTCATTCCATAGTTGCAGTTCTGTTACGTCCATTTTCCCCACTCTCGCTTGTTGCGACGTAAATGTTCTTGCAAGATCACGCACACGAAAAAGAACCGTAGGATGTAGAGCACTTCCAATTTCTCGAAGCACAATAAATAACTTTCCAGCCAATTTACCATTCAGATTAACAGTCGACATAACTGTATATGAATCCGCTAAGGCATTGATGTTAGTTTCTCTTGATACAACTCCCTGATTTCCAGGATTCCTTTCAGGTGCAATTCCTCTTCACAGTACGATTGGTCGTCGTTGAAAACTAATTACTTACTAAACGATGGGATAAGTTCGTTTATCTCACCTACAAAATTGCGCTCCGGTTCCACAGTTTCCTGCACACGGCCAGGCTGACGCTTTGTTTAATATTTCAACTCTTATGCAACCATCCACTGCTTCCCTTGAAATCACTGTAATCTATGTCTTGCGCTTTGATGCGCGTAACGTAGTAGGTCGTTATCATGCACATCCTGTAAATTGCATCGACCATCCTGGAATCGCGAAAACATTAATTTTTGTAACAAACTCGCCTTATGCTTCATTAAATATCCGCAGTTTTTCTTATGCACTAGACGGTCGTATTGCTACGGACTTATTCGAAATCTGTTCATAATTTGTTTTTCTATGCTGTGTATGATCTTCAGTGTTCATGATTATGTTTAGTTCCCGCTCATTGAACCACAATTGTCCTTTATTACGGCTCCCTGTCCGACAAACATGATCAACTACGTGGCTCGACAGCTGGTTCAAATGGTTCAAATGGCTCTGAGCACTATGGGACTGAACTACTGTGGTCAGCAGTCCCCTAGAACTTAGAACTACTTAAACCTAACTAACCTAAGGACATCACACACATCCATGCCTGAGGCAGGATTCGAACCTGCGACCGTAGCGGTCGCATGGTTCCAGACTGTAGCGCCTAGAACCGCTCGGCCACTCCTGCCGGCCTCGACAGCTGTTTCAGCATCACTTTCACTTGTTAAGTACGTATCGTTATCATTGTACTCCCCATGTACATTATCTGCACGGTCGAGCGTATGCGACACAACACGTTCCACTGACTCATCTTGCAGGAACGCTAATATTTCATCTGGTAATGCTTCCTCACCCTGCGAAATTCCATGGGTTCTTATATGACGAAATATCAACTTCGACAACTGTCGTTGTTGATATGAAACGCAACGTTTGCTTTGTTTATCGTTGCCAATGCTTTGATATTTATCAACACCACTAGCTCTGTTGCACTGCTGTGAGTCACTCATCGACTAATTAGTTCAACTACGCTCCGTAGCCTCATGCTGTGTTCACCATTGGATACTTCCAGTACCGCCCCTCGTTACCATTAGCAACCAATATTGTGGGTGACTGGTACAGAATATGTCGGGCGTCCAATGCCGTAAACATCACTGGCATTTTGCAACCTCACACTGAAGTGGTTCCTTGTAAGAGGGTAAAAGTATTTTAAAATTTTAATGCCTACTTCAGTATATGCAGAGACATTATTTACTGAAGAGGTATCGTCCAAACTGCTGATCAACGGCCAACATATCAGAACCAACGCCATTGACCACGTACACTATTTAAGAATTAGAAAATTAAGACTGTAGCTGATACACGAGGAACTGCACTCCTTACAACGTATACAAGTTACGAGTTTAAAATTGAAGCTACAGTTTTACTGAGCACACGGCACTTACTGCTGCTGGAAATACAAGCAGTCAAATCGGAAATTAAAGTTTGGTTTTAACATCTCAGTGCCTTGCTACGTATGCTTGCCGAACTTTGAATTGATCCAACCGGCCATTTATAGGGAGACCTACGTTTTAATGAGGACTCCGAAAAAGGTGGAACTCTGTTATTTTGTACATTATAGTCATTTCGGCATACACAAGAATGTGATACGTGCTACAACATTTAGAAATAACTATCGGTTGGTGCACGGCAATGTTCCAAAACCCCGCCCGAAATTGCTATCTTTCAGGGGATCGTATCTCGGTTTCTGTTGATCACAGAGATAAGGGGTCAAGTGTTTTGTGTATCCCTTAGCAGCGACCATTTGTATACCTATCGGAAGAACAGGCTTATTCTAGCTACCATACAGTACAGGGTCAAAATTTAAACATTTCACGCCGGCTGGGGTGGCCGAGCGGTTCTAGGCGCTACAGTCTGGAGCCGCGCGGCCACTACGGTTGCAGGTTCGAATCCTGCCTCGGGCATGGATGTGTGTGATGTCCTTAGGTTAGTTAGGTTTAAGTTGTTCTAAGTTCTAGGGGACTGATGACCTCAGAAGTTAAGTCCCATAGTGCTCAAAGCCATTTGATTTAAACATTTCACATTTCCTCCAACCCAGGCAAATTGAGCAAATCGAATGGTTCTTTTGCATTAGGTCGAGTCGACAGTGGGCCTTAGGTGGCCTGTAAAAGCACCTGAGGCAACAGTGATAAACGACGATGTGTGGGCAGCAAACGTACCACTTTCGGGGATGGAAACATCTAGCATTTCTATTCTTGGCAAATCGTCGAACGTTTTACTGTATGTTCTTAAGATGATGATCTCGAGAAACCTTCAAACTTCTTATATGCCATTATACATTACCAAGATTCAGAGATTCAAAGTTACAGAATTTATGCACGTAAAAATGCTCGTAAAATCCGATCTGATGCGTAAATGCAGTTTTAACTGACGTAATGAACACGGAGCAGCGGTTCTGGCGTCATCGTAATGTTTATGAGGTCACAAAACTATGTTTTCAGTCGCCATTTCACCAATAAAACATCTTGATGCACTGTCTCTGTATAAAGGTCACTTCACGCTTATACAGGCTGTCTTAACTGGAAAATTATCCGATTGTACCAGCTAGCGGTGTAAGCATCTTACAAAAAGTTATTTTGTCTTATGAAATTCTTTGTAGTTGCAAATGAAACATCGCATTTGTTTGGTACATTTTAGATGTAGCCTAAAAATAATGTGCATTTTTATGTAAAGTAGTGTAAAATGAACTTGCGTTGTATGGGAGGAGATTTTGTGTTAACCTTATATTATGTGTACTTATTTGTTGTTTATATATATTTCAAAGTACGTAAATGTGTCGAAGTACAATAATGAACTGTAAAAACTTTACTGGCCTATAGACTTCGTTTTATATAAACAGCACACCCTACTATAACAAGGAAAAGAAGGCACCCACCTGAGAAATGCTCCTGTCGGATTACAAAGAAGGTGAATATGCGCTGTTCTTTAAAAGACTGACAGAAAAGAAGAGAGCCAGCTGCCTCAGTCTTCATTCCGACTTCCGCACCAAACATTCGGCATGAGGACATACTCGTGCTTTATTGTGCTGAAAGATGCTTTGTCAATAACACCAAAAAGAGCCTCATGGATCAGTTTCCCAATTTTCAGACAACTTAAAAGAGAGATAAGAACCAAAGTAATAGGAAAATCGTACCGTAGCTGAGCGTGGGACAGAATTTCTGTGCAGTACCCCGCAGTTGGCGTCACTTTGCTCGTAGTTTATTTCCTGCTAGTTTCACAATAACGACGCCTCGGGATATCACAGCGATGGTATTAGATTTACCGAATGGTTATTTTAAAACAGACTGTAGTGTACAATACTGCGGTACTTGCAGCCGCAACTGACTGAGTGGACAACGCTAACAGTAATTTCATTTCATCTTCGACATTATTGAAAGGCTTAGTAATGTTTTCAAGATAGATCCTGTGTACATCAGCTTATCTTCTGGTACAATTGTTCATCGGCCCTTACTTAAGTAATAAGTAACAAGGGTCACGTAAATAGAGCAAAATTAGATGGACAAATAGACCTGGAGACTAGACACTTGACTCTTAACATCACTGCGGAATAATATGAAATGTCGAAAACTGGCAAGGCGACGAATTTGGATGAAATATGGTTGATGAAATGAAATAAACATTTAGAGATTAAACCTAGATAATTTTTCCCCAAGTACACTAGCACAGACAGAACCGTTCCACGGGGCTGGTGAGTTCCCAAAGGTGCTTTCATTCTCTGAAACATACATTGTCAAGTGGGTGTACTTCCCTTGGAAAGCATTTACAGCCATGTGTTCAAATGCATTTTCTTCCTTCCTTTCTTTCTTTCTTTATTTTTTTTTTTTTTTTGCTCCTTATTCTCTCGAAGATCGTTTCCTGCGGTTTTTCTCTATTTAGCAAAATCTTTCTGAAGGTGTGGTGCAATAACCCGTGAGCCATGCCGGCTTTGCGAGTATCGATTATTTGTTCAGAGATGCTAACCTGTCGGCGCCGGTGAGTCGGTCGCGAGATGGCGCGGCAGTGAGCGGATCGACGGGACGAGCACGTGTGAGATTAGTTGAGAGGTAGAGAGAGGTCGGTGCTATTGCCGAAGGAGGGGAGGTAACTCGGTCAGTGAAGAGGTGTTTTGAAAAGGATTGTACAGGCGACAGTTGTAACGGCTGTGTCCTAAGATGGTCTGCGCAGCCAAGTCGGTTAATTGATGACATTTTATTGGGGGATTGTAGAGGCGACCTACTTCTCTGACGCCGTTGGACGATTATTTCGCTGGACTGATAAGATTACGTCGTTCTGTTCATGTTTTTCACTGGCCATGCACATTCTGCCTCCCGTATTGCAAGTGTATGTCACCTGAGACAAAGAATTGGCGAGTGCTGAGTTATGAAAATCTGTTAGTAATCCATGTGTGGTCGAGCCCTACGCGATTTGTTGCACCATTTTGATGGAACTCTTGTTGCTTTGTGTCTAGTAGCGTCGACACTCTGCCTTACCACCACAGCCATGGGGATTATTGTGTAGAATGTTTTAAAACTGAGTGTTCAGTTTTATCCAGACAATCTGGTGGCTCTTGAGCTGTATGATGTACCAAGGTACGCTAATTCCGTGAGACACTTGTGCGGAGTTTGAATGTCGGCATCCACCAAGGGGTCGATTATCGTAAGGATAAAATATCATTTTGTGTTTTTCTGTGGTGCACTTGTGGAAGTGAGCTCGATCGGTTACTTAAATTATCTCAACCCTGTGTTTGTTTAGTTGTTACTTGTAAGCTAAAGTTAGCAGTCCCAATTTGTTTTAATTCTTGCGATACTGCTGCCATGCCTTTTTATTTAAAGTTGTTTTAAGTGATTGATTTTGGTTTTATTAACGTAACACAGTTTGAAACATTTGATTGTAGCGTGTTGTTGCTGCATCAACACACGCGATTTGTTGGACTATAGTTGTGTTGTTCTACATCTGTGCCTTGGTGGTGGGTCTGGGCTACACCTTCGGATTCTCGCTTTTTCTTGAATCTGACGGAATTGAACGTTCCATTAAGAGCCAGGTGCACCCAGTAGCAGGCCTCTGAATTAACCGTTTGAGGGGGAGAAGCACCTGGGAAGTGAAGTCGGACGCCCTATTGTACTCCGCACCCTCGGTCAGGCCGATAAATCGGATCCGAATGGCACAACCAGGTGTGGCTCCTGTTGGCCATTCAGCAGGACGTTCATGTCCACACTTGGCAGATGCCATGTGCTGGGAACTATTTGTAAGAGAAATGTCTTATATACACTCCTGGAAATGGAAAAAAGAACACATTGACACCGGTGTGTCAGACCCACCATACTTGCTCCGGACACTGCGAGAGGGCTGTACAAGCAATGATCACACGCACGGCACAGCGGACACACCAGGAACCGCGGTGTTGGCCGTCGAATGGCGATAGCTGCGCAGCATTTGTGCACCGCCGCCGTCAGTGTCAGCCAGTTTGCCGTGGCATACGGAGCTCCATCGCAGTCTTTAACACTGGTAGCATGCCGCGACAGCGTGGACGTGAACCGTATGTGCAGTTGACGGACTTTGTGAGAGGGCGTTTAGTGGGCATGCGGGAGGCCGGGTGGACGTACCGCCGAATTGCTCAACACGTGGGGCGTGAGGTCTCCACAGTACATCGATGTTGTCGCCAGTGGTCGGCGGAAGGTGCACGTGCCCGTCGACCTGGGACCGGACCGCAGCGACTCACGGATGCACGCCAAGACCGTAGGATCCTACGCAGTGCCGTAGGGGACCGCACCGCCACTTCCCAGCAAATTAGGGACACTGTTGCTCCTGGGGTATCGGCGAGGACCATTCGCAACCGTCTCCATGAAGCTGGGCTACGGTCCCGCACACCGTTAGGCCGTCTTCCGCTCACGCCCCAACATCGTGCAGCCCGCCTCCAGTGGTGTCGCGACAGGCGTGAATGGAGGGACGAATGGAGACGTGTCGTCTTCAGCGATGAGAGTCGCTTCTGACTTGGTGCCAATGATGGTCGTATGCGTGTTTGGCGCCGTGCTGGTGAGCGCCACAATCAGGACTGCATACGACCGAGGCACACAGGGCCAACACCCGGCATCATGGTGTGGGGAGCGATCTCCTACACTGGCCGTACACCACTGGTGATCGTCGAGGGGACACTGAATAGTGCACGGTACATCCAAACGGTCATCGAACCCATCGTTCTACCATTCCTAGACTTGCTGTTCCAACAGGACAATGCACGTCCGCATGTATCCCGTGCCACCCAACGTGCTCTAGAAGGTGTAAGTCAACTACCCTGGCCAGCAAGATCTCCGGATCTGTCCCCCATTGAGCATGTTTGGGACTGGATGAAGCGTCGTCTCACGCGGTCTGCACGTCCAGCACGAACGCTGGTCCAACTGAGGCGCCAGGTGGAAATGGCATGGCAAGCCGTTCCACAGGACTACATCCAGCATCTCTACGATCGTCTCCATGGGAGAATAGCAGCCTGCATTGCTGCGAAAGGTGGATATACACTGTACTAGTGCCGACATTGCGCATGCTCTGTTGCCTGTGTCTATGTGCCTGTGGTTCTGTCAGTGTGATCATGTGATGTATCTGACCCCAGGAATGTGTCAATAAAGTTTCCCCTTCCTGGGACAATGAATTCACGGTGTTGTTATTTCAATTTCCAGGAGTGTAGATTATTGCCTGTCTAGTTGAGAGTCCGTATGTAAGGTTATTCTGTCTTTTAAATGAATATATTTGGGCAAGGTTTAATAACTTTCTGTAAATGTACTTACGATAGCCCTTTGGGCGTGCAGTGATTTCTGTTTTCTCATTTGACAAGTTGTTATACATTTGTCAGTAACCAAAGCAAACCTGATGTGCTTTGCGTATAAATGCTCTCTGACTGGGAGTTTATTATTATAAATGTTATTTCTGCACTATTTGATAATACAAAATAGTTATTCACAGTTCATGTGTAAAGTTATGCTTATTTTAAGGTATTGTCTTCCTCAATGGGAAAGTTGTTATATTCGCTTGGGTATTGAAAACCAGCTAATGGACTTCATGTATATATGTTCACTAGAAGTTTATGACAATTATTATTTCTGTTTATTGACTTTAATAAATATTGTGAACAATAAAAGGTGAATCCTCCCCTCCCCTAAGTTCCAGTCCATCCACGTAGTCCTTTGGACGTTTATGATACGCCGAGGTAATACTGGTTTCAACCCGCATGTGTGAACTTAGAAATCTTTACCAAATTCAGAGTCAATATAGATTCCAGCACACCCCTTAAGACCCACTGTTAATACCTTAATACAATGAAGTACGCTATCTGACATTTGGTCTTAACATGAAATCCCTGAGATGAAGAGAGCACTACCTACCATAAAATAAATTCAAATCAAAATAAACTGGTGATTTATTACAAAAGTACGACTTCGTATACAACGAATTCAACAAATTGAAAATACGAATCTTACATGATAACAGTTAATCAACGCAAGTGTAATGTGCGGGGAAGGGTAAGGGATCCAACCTGCACATTCCCTCAGTGATGTATATAAACCCCACGAATCAGAATTTGATTATGCACTTGCTGATTTTTCAAACTAAACTGAAAAGAACCTAGCTTCGTAACTGGAATCTAACGATATTATGGCATCAGCGTAACCTTATAAAAATAGTAAACTCCTTCTCAATGAGCCGGTTCTGCACAGTATACTAGATGTAGGTCTGCACCAGCCCGGAATAGGGGGATCGAGCTAAGTCGTCGGCACGACGTCCAGCGCAGAACGCCAAAATGGTCGCCCCCCTCAGCGATCGATCATGTGACCTCACTTCTCAAAGACGACCGATGCCATAGTACCCGATGATGCATCCACGCACCACTCTCTCTCGTTTGGGCTAGCAATGCAGAGATCACCAATCAAACAAAATGTTAAATACGTCTGTCCTGTAACATGAAACTGCATTCTTAAATACATTGAAGCACCAAAGAAATCTGTATAGGTATGCGTACTCATATACAGAGTACGCAAACAGTCAGAATACGGAGTGGCGTTCGGCAACTTCTATATAAAACAACAAGTATCTGGTGCAGGTGTTGGATCGGTAACTGCTGCTACAGTGTCAGGTTATCAAGATCTAAGGTAGCGACGACGTGGGGATTTTCCCGTACGACCATTTGACGAGTGTACTGTGAATATCAGGAATCCGGTAAAACATCAAATCTCCGATATCGCTGCGGCCGGTAAAATGTCCTGCAAGAACGGGACCAACGACAACTGAAGAGAAACTTTCAACGTGGCAGAAGTGCAACCTTTCTGCAAATTGCTGCAGATTTCAATGCTGGGCCATCGACAGGTGTCAGCGTGCGAACCATTCAACGAAACATCATCGATATGGGCTTTCGGAGCCGAAGGCCCATTCGTGAACCTCTCATGACTGAACGGCTCGAAACTTTACGCCTCACCTGGGACCTTCAACACCGACACTGGACTGCTGATGACTGGAAACATGTTGTCTGGTAGGACGAGTCTTGTCTCAAATCGCATCGACCGCATGGACGTGTACGGTTTGGAGACAACCTCATGCATCCATGTTTCTGCAGCGTTTGTAATGGTGTGGGGACCCTAGATACGTCTTTACGACTCAGACACATGACAAATACGTAAGTATTCTGTCTGTTCACCTGCGTCCATTCATGCCCATTGTGCATTCCGACGGGCTTGGGAAATTCCAGCATGACAATGCGACACCCACACGTCCAGAATTGCTACAGAGTGGCTCCACGAACGCTTATGAGTTTAAAAACTTCCTCTGGCCACCAGACTCCCCAGACATGAACATTACTGAGCACATCTGGGATGCCTTGGAAAGTGCTGTTCGGAAGAGATCTTTACCCTCTCATATTCTTACGAAATTGTGGAGAGCCCTGCAGGATTCATAGTGTCAATTCCATCGGTACTACTTCAGACAACAGTCAAGCACTTGGCACCTCGTTTTGCGGTACTGCTGCGTGCTCGCGGGGGCTCTACGCGATATGATGCAGGTGTACCAGATTTCTTTGGCTTTTCAGTGTAAAAGTATGGGCACTTCGCTTTTGAAATTGCTTATCTTGCGCTTACATGAATGTGTGATCTAGCAGTGTTATCATTCAAATATGTTACCTAGACTCATTACTCCGCATTAATTTTTTTTTGTTGTGATTTTTTTCTGTCAGAGTAAAATTCCGAAGACGACAAGAGCTGACAAGTGCGAGAATTATCGCACAATCAGCTTAACAGCTCATACATCAAAGCTGCTTACACGAATAATATACAGAAGAACTGAAAAGAAAATTGAGAATGCGCTAGGTGACGATCAGTTTGGCTTTAGGAAAAGCAAAGGGACGAGAGAGGCAATTCTGACGTTACGGCTGATAATGGAAGCAAGGCTAAAGAAAAATCAAGAAACGTTCATAGGATTTGTCGACCTGGAAAAAGAGTTCGACAATATAAAATGGTGCAAGCTGTTCGAGATTCTGAAAAAAGTAGGAGTAAGCTATAGGGAGAGACGGGTCATATACAATATGTACAACAACCAAGAGGGAATAATAAGAGTGGACGATCAAGAACGAAGTGCTCGTATTAAGAAGGGTGTAAGACAAGGCTGTAGCCTTTCGCCCCTACTCTTCAATCTGTACGTCGAGGAAGCAATGATGGAAATAAAAGAAAGGTTCAGGAGTGGAATTAAAATACAAGGTGAAAGGATATCAATGATACGATTCGCTGATGACATTCCTATCCTGAGTGAATGTGAAGAAGAATTAAATGATGTGCTGAATGGAATGAACAGTCTAATGAGTACACAGTATGGTTTGAGAGTAAATCGGAGAAAGACGAAGGTAATGAGAAGCAGTAAAAATGAGAACAGCGAGAAACTTAACATCAGGATTGATGGTCATGAAGTCAATGAAGTTAAGGAAATCTGCTACCTAGGCAGTAAAATAACCAATGACGGACGCAGCAAGGAGGACATCAAAAGCAGACTCGCTATAGCAAAAAAGGTATTTCTGGCCAAGAGAAGTCTACTAATATCAAATACCGGCCTTAATTTGAGGAAGAAATTTCTGAGGATGTACGTCTGGAGTACAGCATTGTATGGTAGTGAAGCATGGACTGTGGGAAAACCGGAACCGAAAAGAATCGAAGCATTTGCGATGTGGTGCTATAGACGAATGTTGAAGATTAGGTGGACTGATAAGGTAAGAAATGAGGAGGTTCTACGCAGAATCGGAGAGGAAAGGAGTATGTGGAAAACACTGATAAGGAGAAGGGACAGGATGATAGGACATCTGCTAAGACATGAGGGAATGACTTCCATGGTGCTAGAGGGAGCTGTAGAGGGCAAAAACTGTAGAGGAAGACAGAGATTGAAATACGTCAAGCAAATAATTGAGGACGTAGGTTGCAAGTGCTACTCTGAGATGAAGAGGTTAGCACAGGAAAGGAATTCGTGGCGGACCGCATCAAACCAGTCAGTAGACTGATGACCAAAAAAAAAAAAAAAAAAAAAAATGGTAGGCGGGTATGGAAATTTAAATGTGGGGGTGACAGCAAGTTGTATTTGTGGTGTGGGAAGGGATATATTCAAAATAGTGACCCTCACCCAGAACCTAGCCCCTGATCAGTACCTGTCCAGCAATACCACTCCGCGCTACATCGGGCCCTAGGTTGCCCGGGCCGGTCGCTCCTTGTCCAGCTGGGCGGCCCCCATTCAGCGTCCGGCGCCTTCAATGGGCAGCGACGGCGGTAATTGTGCCGGAGGGGCAGGGCCCTGGCTCGTGAAGGGACGGGAAGGGAAGGGCAGGGTGTCTCGCAGCTCCGCGCCGCGGCGCTGGCGAGCCCGGGCCGGGCCGCGGGCCGCCAGTCTGGCCGCGGCGCTCGGCGCGAGCACCACGTGACGTCACCGCCGCACTGTACGCGCCACGACACGCCACCGCGCGCGTGGCCGAGCCGCCCCGCGTCACCTCGCTCCGGCCACGGGGCTCGTGCAAAGTAGTCGCGCGCTCTGCCAGAAACGCTCTAACCTTTACGCTGTAAGCACTCTTTGTGAACTTCCATAATTTTGAAGGTGAGATTACCTTCGCAATCTAGAACAAGTGAAACTCGACTGTTCGAAATTTTATCCTCGAAGGAATTCGTAAATAACTTTTCTCATTCCAATAATTTGTCTCGCTATTATAGCATTAAAAATCTGTGTTCTCTATTTGACAAACCGCTCAACTGGACAGTTCATTAAGTTGTAGGAAGCACAGAGCTATAATGTCGCAGTTTGATGCCTATCTGATCCCTATTTTTAAAATGATTCCTCGCGAAGACCTGGCACCGTTCTGTAGCTTGCGGGTAATTATGTGAAATTCTGTTTTATTTACGGAAATCTTCCCTGGTTACAAATTTCTTGTACCAACTGAAAATAGCAGGTCGTTACAAATACTTTTTCCGTCGCAAAATGCCTTTTTTTAACAGTTTTCTGGACTCTACGAGAAACATTTAGAGAGCTGTGAGTAAGTATTCATGCAAAACATTTGTAAAATGTTTTCCATCTAAAGCAACCGTAAATCCACTGATGTAGATATATAATCGTACCCTCATTTTAATAAAAACTAGATGCCGACATTGTAACTGACGTTCGCTAGCAATAGCATCAGTTGCAAAATGATATAAATTTCCACAGAAACCAGCCGTCAAACTTTTATTGTACAATTTGCAAGATATTAATACAGTTACTAAAATTTTCGTAGATATAAACTCTCAAATATTTCTTTTAAAATTTAAAAAGTCTTAATCCTCTTCCGAAAATTTATTCGGGCTTCTCTGCGTTCTCTAATAGCGGAATATGTTTCACATATCTCTCCCCTCCAGCAAAATATTTTACATTTGGAGTCAAGGCAGACTGATTAACAAAAGTCTGTCATTGAGTTCTTTAAACGATCGCCGGCGAATGTGGAGTTAAAACAGCTATAGAATACAAGCAGAACGACATCCTAGCTAAAACTGTCAATGAAAAATTGTCTCCCGTCTTCAGATGTTTGAGATGAATTTAACGTACTATTTGAATACATTCACTAAAGATTCAGTGAAGTAGGAGGCAGACAACAAAGCTTTGATACAATACGATATAGTAATAGTAAATAAAACTACAGTGAGCTATCAATTTTTTCCGGATCTTTAGAAAATTCTGCGAGGAAGGCTTCGGCAGAGGCATTTCAGTCTTCCTGTGCAGAAACTGAGGGATATCACTAATAAATCAAGATGGCTTGACCAGGAGTTGAATCTTGCTCTTTCTGGTAGATACTGTCGCGATGCTTAAATAAGTGTGAATCATCACGATCTCTTGTTATCTATGATCTACTACAAGTTGTTATCCTATTTTATAGAGTTATGAAGGCTGTAAGCTAATTATGATTATTAAGTAAATAATTCAGAATTTATATAATGTACTCTTGAAAGTAAGTGAACATTCAGAGGAAAATGCTGTGGTGTGTAACAATATTAAAGAATAAACCCATGTCTAGAAGTCAGTTCCATGTTGCCTTTAACGAAGGCACAAGAAAGCGAACAGCTCTACTTTATTCCCTAGCTAAGGTTTTATTAAACATAAAACAAAAATGATGTTATCAAGATCAAGATACATTTATTCACATAAAACTTTTTCTGTCATGTGCGGAAATGAGTTAATAGCATACTTTCTATGAGAACTCCAATAAATTATATATAATTGGCAGAAGATGGTTCACATGATTGCTTCTTAGTGACTACGCGAGATGAGATACATAACAGAGACAATCGACAGGTGCAAGGTTAACTGCTTGTAGTTCCTTCAAAGTCTTACGTTTATATCACTGTTCATACAGTGAAACTCTTTTTGACAACTAAGAATAATGAATGGAAATGTTTTGTGCTTCAGAACAGTAATAATTTCATAAAATTAATCTATGATCAAAGATATTTTCATGTGATCTTCGTATTCAATGATATCGTTACGTGGAATGTAATGTCTGCTCACAGCCGTCATTGCGTGAAGTGACACAAAGAGCTTGTACTTCGTAACATACACACTTACACCTTTATCGTTGGCCTGATACTTCTAAGTTACATGAGCTGTTGACAGCCTACTTTCTCAGAGAAAATAAACCCCATCAGCACTACTCGTAGGTCGTTTTAAGACTAGAATACAATATTAGAACGATATACAGCGATCATGTTCGTTATTTTATAGATTTAAAACGAAATAATACATATGGAGAAGTATTGTGAAGACTCAAATAATTATGCTTATGCCATTTCTGCCAGTGAATTGACTGGGCCAAATTCACTGAACAAACGCTTGTTTCCTTGCATGATGATACGGTCGCTCACTAAGTCCATTTTATGTGCTACCTGATATAAACAATTACAGTTTAAGCGTGTGCTTTATATTTTAGGTGGGAGTGTTTTGAGTTTGTTAGGACCGCTGTGGAGAGTCATGTAGCAACATGACCTAGGCCGCCTGGCGCAAGGGCGCTCTGCGGGAATCGAGCCAAGAAACGGCGTTCCGTTTCTTATCGATCTGACAAACGAAAACGTGAAGCGACCATCAGCCGCAGCTGGTGTGCTGCTCGTAAATCAGACTGTACTCATTAGACTTAATGGTCAACAACTGCGGAAAACTCTCAGGCCCTTATACCGAGTCTTACGTAACTTATACGTAAAATGAGAGACACCACTTCTGCGCGCCGCCTTTTGCTCGAAGTAAAGAAAAGAAAAAATTCCGTTGGTACCGAAATAATTGTAAAAGAAACACTGGTTCATTTACCCAAGAAATTATTTGCATCAAATGAACAAGAGAACAGATGAAAAATGATCCCGCTTAACGAATCACTTACTTTCGTAATTCGAGTAGGTGCGGTTTCAGGACGTGCGTAATATGCGATTCTCTAGTATTCAAAAATTGGATGATGACAATATATCATAAGCATGTGGACAAAGGTATTAGTTTTATACCCATACTGACAAAGAAATGCGTCTTGCAAATAATAGACGAATTTTGCTCCAAGACTACTGATGTCCTAGAGCATTAGCGAAGAGTAGCATCGCAAGACGTTCATTTAGCCATACTCGCTGCCTGGTGCTGGCCTATCTAGTTGACTCCATTTAAGCAACTTGCGAGCCAAGTGTGTTAATGGCATGGGCGTCCGCAGGAACTTTACAAAGAGGGGGCACATTGCCAGTTTTCAAGTAACTGATTCGACGAATTTGAAAATGTAAAACGTCTCAAAAATTAAATTTGACAAGAAATACGCAGAGCTTATTGTACTGTCTTTAAAAAAAAACCGCATATTTTATGTTGTTAATTTGAATATGTATGACACCTTTTTGATTCAACGATCTGAAATTACGTCCTCAAAATTATTGAATCCAGGTTATCCAACGAGTTATGAAATAGAGCTAGAAAATATTCACAAACATTTATTTCCATTCCCATAATGTTAGGTTAAATCTGCAAATACGCAAAAGCGTCAGAATGATTGAGAAAATTCAGTACTAATTCTTGAGGTGGAGAAGGAAGAATAAACTTTAATAAGGGATTTTTGAATTAACTTTATTTTCTTATAAAACTTCACATCTTTTCCCGTTGATGTAGGTCTCACATCACTTCCAAGCTTTCAGTATTTTATTGTGAGTGGCGCATTTGCAGTTGAACAAAATGTATTTCGCAGGCAAAAATATTTTTGTTTGTTACGTAAATTGTAGCCCAACGGCAGTATACGACATGATGAAAGCGGGAAACCTCCGAAAACAACTCGCAGATTGGCCGCTAGAGTCGACTTTCAGCAACCTAGGACTGAACCATTCTGTCTCATTGCTGTCCAGCCGTGTCAATTGGAACACAGATTTCGTAAATCCGTGACTGCACGTGACGCAGGGTTACACCCATAGACTTTGAGAAAATCCCAATCCTAGAGAGGACATGTTTTCGACCTCGAAATTTCACACGTTTCTATCTCTAGAGCAGAAAATGTTCTTTTTTCGGTTGATGTATTTGGAATTAAGTTTAGATGCACAAACAGGTAGTGTAAATCGGATGCGTTCTTGTGAGTGTACTACAGTAGCTCTATCGTGTAAAACTGAATGGAGAATCAGGAAGCCATCGTTGGTTTTCCTTGCCAGTAGACAAACGGTAAAGTGCTGCTGTGATCCCATTTCTGAACACGGAGTCGGCGTCGTTATAACAACTGAGGTATGTGACTGACACGTATACTACTTACATGATTATGTTTTGATGGCATTTGGCGATGGAACCCGGTAACTGGGCTGTTGGACCGTCTCCTTTCTGCAGCTCGGTAAGGGGTGCGCGACGAAGCGACAAGAAAAGATCGAAGACACTATTCCTGCACCATTATGTACAGCTACGGAACGCAGCCGCGCCAGGGAATCGCCATGATTTCGCCTGAAGAGCGAGACAACTATATTTACTAAAGCTGCAGTATTTGCTGTCGCGTCCGGCAATTGTACATCTACTGTTTAGTGGAGTCGCAGATATTGATTAATACAAATTCAAAAGAGTTCTGTAGCGACAACAAAGCCTGTAGCCAGATTCCAGGAGGGTGTAAATGCCTCCTCTTGCCCTGCCTTGCGGATTCCAGTGGATAAGGATAACTGTACTTCTATGAACATGTGAGGCATGAGTTTTATCGGAAAGTAGCGGGGAAAATAATGAGAGAGGTCCAGTATGGTAAACCGGCTGCCACGATATAACCATTTCCTCTCAGGCGCTGCTACATCGAGTTCGACGTACGGGTCTGACAGACAGGAGTCCCGTGTTCTCACTCACTACAACAGTGCCAAGAGTTTTAAAATTTTACACGGCAATGGCGCACAGTTTGGTGAGAATAAAGTTTTCCCTGTTACCCATACTCCTTTTGTAATTGACGAGAACTGCTTCCACAAATTGGATTTGAACCAGTTACGTCTGAGGAGGGCGTGATCGCACTTTTATGTCTGAATTATCTCTACTACATTGGTTGGCAAGTGAGGCATAAGACGAACCGACCATATCCTTCCCGCTTCTATTCTGAATTCTGTCCGTGAAGGTTCCACTGTCACGGCATATCTGTAGGTCAGGGGCTCGCAAACATTTCCTCTGACGGAACACTGAGAATCCTGCTACTTGAACGGAACACCTAGTTTATTTATAGGCTAATAAGGTTTTTTTTAAGAAACAAAAATTTTTATTCAGGGATCACTTCTATTTTAAATCGCAACCAAAAATGTGGAAATTATAATAAAATTGTTAAAAAGAATGTGTATTGTCAAAGCGACTTAAGCCATAAGACAGACAAGTTTTGAGATATGGCGCATTGTCACATCATTTTCTTTGACAGAATGTAGCCAGTTGGCGAAAGACATTATGTAAAGTTAGGCTATCTTAGTAGCATATATGAATGTATACTGTTATGACACTGAATAAACGGGTGTTTAGAGCTTAGATACATTTCTTTTAATTAATATACTTATTGTAAGACAGAGAGACTGAAGTTGCGCGTTTTAGTCATGTCAGGCGTTAACGGCGTCAGACATTAGCAAACATTGTCATGGGTTGATACAGTAGGGACCAGATTCTGTAGACACAGCTGTAGCTTCTAAGGGATGTGTGTACCGTATAACAGGTTCATTAGCGGCGGAGAACAAGCTCCGAACGATAAAGGAGTTTTGCTTTCTAATAAAACCATCAAGCACTGACTGTTTTTTCCCCGTAGGGGGTTAAGACTGAAGTCGGACTGTTCGTCTCTATTAATCTGACTCCATTATCATTTGCTGTGTCCTCCACAGAACATCGTATTTTGTAGGCCCTTTTTCTAGCAATACGACCATTAAACCCGATTCGGTCTTCTTTTGTCTCCCTTTGTAAAATAGGGTCAGCTATATATGTAAAAACTCATCACTTTCTACATATGCTGCCTGCTCTGTTGATGCAATGTACAACAGTTAACAAAATGTTATGGCCACGTAGAACAAGATCAACTGCTATCGTCCTTTCATGAATAGAGTCCCAATTGCGAATGTTCTTCATGTACTTAGTGCTCAGTGCTGGGAATTCACCTACGTTTGTTCTTTTATGTTTACTCACTATGCTGGAAAAAAAGATACAATCTCCATTCCTTGTCATTTCTATTTGTTTTTGTTTCAGTTTCAGTATCTAGCTTGTATTGTCATGTAGTCTAAAGATTTCATGGTGCTATGTACTCGGAAGTTGTATATTCCAACAGCCAAAAGTAAGAGTCCTTTCTCTTTCACTTAATCGTCGTTGAACACAAACTTATTGTAGGAACGGGGAAGAAGATGTAAGGTTCTTGGCCGAAACTACGTTACACATTTTGCTTAAAATAATTTATAACACAGAAATTCGAGCTTCAATATTAAAAAACCTACAAAATCTTGTTTTAACTTCCACGGGGCGTATATCGCATGCTATGTAATTCATATTACAATTAATGACGACATCGTGTTACAAGAAATAACAGTTCAACAGTGCGATGGTGGTTCCCATGAAACAATGCTGGAAAAACAAAATTGACAAACCAACTACAGCTCAGGAAAAAAAAAGGTTTCGAAAAGGATATTAGTTTCATAGAGCTTAGGTAACAACTAAACAAGCTAAATCCCAAAGATTTTGGATATTTTACATAAGCTCGAAATTTAATGCCGTTTTCAATGTGAGATGCTTAAAATCGTTTTCACAAAACAAATCTTTGTGACGAAATCTGGCAGAAAATCCTAAGAAACTCTGGTCGTATGTAAAGTATGCTAGCGACAAGACACAATCAATGGTTTCTCTGTGCAATAACAATGGAAATACTTTCGACGACAGTGCGGCTAAAGTAGAGTTACTAAACATAGCCATCCCAAAATTCCTTCACCAAAGAAGACGAAGTAAATATTCCACAGAATATGAGCAACCGTCTTAGATTGTTTCCAGATGATGCTGTCGTTTATCGTTTAGTAACCAGAAGTTCAAAACAAATAGCTAAACGGTTTATACAAGATATCTGTACTGTGCAAAAATTGGAAATTGGCCTAAATAATGAAAAATGTGAGGTCAGCCACATGATTGCTGCCAATGAAATGCAGTCTTTGGTTTTCCTTCCCCACAATATTTTCTACGTGTTCTTTCCAATTTAAGCTATTCGTAATTGTAATTAATAGGTACTTAGTTGAGTTTACAGCCCTTATATTTGAGTGATTTTTTGTGTAACCGAAATTTAACGGATTCCTAAAGGAAGGAAAACCAAAGACTGCATTTCATTGGCAGCATACTTCGGAAATACAACAAATCTACTAAAGAGACTGCCCACACTACGCTTTCCGTCCTCTTTTGGAAAAAAGCTGCGCGGTGTGGGATCCTTAGCACATAGGATTAACGGAGTGCATCAAGAAAGTTCAAAGTAGAACAGCACGTTTTGTGTTATCGCGAAATAGGGGATAGAGTTTCACTGACATGATACAGGATTCGGAGAGGACATCATTAAAACTCAGGCATTTTTCGAAGCGGCGGAATCTTCTCAACCGGCCGGAGTGGCCGTGCCGTTCTAGGCTCTACAGTCTGGAAACGGGAGACCGCTACGGTCGCAGGTTCGAATCCTGCCTCGGGCATGGATGTGTGTGATGTCCTTAGGTTAGTTAGGTTTAACTAGTTCTAAGTTCTAGGGGACTGATGACCTCAGAAGTTGAGTCCCATAGTGCTCAGAGCCATTTGAACCATTTTTTTGAATCTTACCACGTAATATCAGTCACCAACTTGCTCCAAGAAAATGCGAAAATATTTTGTTGACGCCGACCTACATAGGAATAACTACCATCATAATAAAATAAGAAGAAACAGAGCTCACACTGAAAGTTTGGGTGTTTGTTTTTTCCGTGCGCTGTTCAGTAGTGGAATAATAGAGAATTATTGTGAAGTTGGTTCGATGAACCCTTTGACTGGTACTTAAGTGTGATTTGCAGAGTATCCATGTAGATGAAAATGTAGATGTAGATGTAAACTTGAGGTGGAACTTAGCTGCGCTTCCGCCTAATTCAATTCAATGAAGAATGAACTCGCAGTCACCATACAAATTACTAAAACTTGTAAAAGTTGTTATAGCAAAGTTCACTGTAGTGAACAGATTTTAAAAGGATCAACAACAGTTACATAACTTCAGCTAGTGAACACATTAAAATTTAAAAATGAAATACACAACTATCACTTAACGTAAATCTCAGGCAAACAGCTTTGTCAACCAGTATCTACCTATAGGAGTTCATGCACCTCATTAGAAACAGTTGAAGTTCCAAAATAGCAATAGCGACCTTCAGAATAAAACAGCGATTTTCTGTAACTAACACCGTTTAATAATTACCACTGAATAGCTTACAGCATGGCAAACTGAGACATTGACTAATTTACGACACCACAAATTAAAATCCACTTTACATAACTTACAAGGGGAGGCCGCCAATTGTGAAATTCAGATTCGATTCATACTGCGCATAATAAAAGCTCATGGCCAGAGGTGTAGTGTGGCAAAGCACCAAGATGCACTTCTCAGCCGTTGTCGAGAAAATCGACAGTTAAAAGAAACCGTTGCGGTGAAATACTCTCTACGATTAATAATTTTCTACAGCGTCGTGATGCAGCGGTAAGTGCTCGGGTTCGTAATCCGAAGGTCGCCGCATCGAATCTCGCACCATGCAACCTTTTTCTCAGTATTTGTTTTTTGTAATCCCGGCAATCAGTTGCAACAATTATGCTTGTTGTTGAAAGTCGTTTGTCGTGGAAAAACTGGCGACTTCGAACATCATTATGTTTTCCACATACAAAGTTGTATTTCACAAATGTTATTAATTGTCTTGATAATGTTAACCACGTATACTTAACGGAAGACGTAGAAACGATATTCCGAAACGAATACGTATAGCGTAAGTCAAACGTTCGAATTAGAATAGAGACCCCACGAACACAAATTTGCTGTGGCAGGTATGAAATATAAACTCCGTTACTCGCTCGTTACACTTGAAGGACAGATGTTGAATGGGCCGAAACGAGCCGCCGCGTAACAGCGTAGTTGCCTGCTAACTTCGAAAGAAGGTAGATGCGGTCCCTAGCGCAACTTATAACATCGTCGAAAAACAGTGCGGACGGGAGAGCTTTGGTACACCCTGTTAAACAAACGGAAAAATGGAGGCGGTACAATTGGAGAGCGATGCCCATTCACCAACATGCATAAGCAATTCATTATATATATATATATATATATATATATATATATATATATATATATATATATATATTTGAATTACAGAAAACTAATAATAAAAAAAATTGCATGGCGCGAGATTCGATCCGGCGACCTTTGGATTATGAACCCGAGCGCTTACCGCTGCGCCACGACGCAAATTATTAAACGTAGAGAGTGTTTCACCGCAACGGTTTCTTTTAACTGTCGATTTTCTTGACAACGGTTGAGAAGTGCATCTTGGTGCTTTGCCACATTACACCTCTGGCCATGAGCTTTTATTATGCGCAGTATGAATCGAATCTGAATTTCACAATTGGCGGCCTCCCCTTGTTAGACAGCGTCGCTCCAATTAATAACACACAAGTAGAAGCCCCACCGTCAAATGGCTGCCTGGGTTTTTCACAAACATCAGCCATCACGGTGGCCTTCACAATGCTTGTTACCACAAGCAACCAATACAACTGAAACACAAGGGATGGCACTTAATACACTTGTTATGTGCAATAACAATGGATTAGAACGTTAAGAAAACACGACCAGCTAGAGGTCACAGCACTGTTCAAACGTTGACGTGAGAATAAACATAATTCGGCGTTCACCTAATCAGCACGCGGAAACAGCATGCGTAGTACAAAAAATCGCTTTCTCGAAGACTCTATAGAAGAAAAATATCGGCACATAGCTCAGCTCTCTCGACCAACTAGAAGTAACACAGTGGCGACAGGATACTAGGGTACGAATACCTAACAGCAGGCATACTACAATAGAGAGTCAAAATGAAACCAATTTATTGCAGACTCCACAAGAGTCCGGTTCACAGAATTCCAAAACAGCACAAAGACTCCTGATCTCCTCTTCATGGTGCTAATAGGGCCCTTCGAGGCACACGTGCCTCTAGCAATGGGAATCCGGACCACGCTGCTACACAAGTAACAGACACCTTAGACACACTACAGGCGCCTGCCCCCAGGTCTGTCATGACAGTCCACGTCATTTGCGGCATCTCGCAGAGGGCCACCACACAACCAACGGCGCTACTGTCGAAGAGAATACCATGGTAACGCACAAGAGGTCAAACAGTCTCCCGATGGCTGAACAAGGAACTGACGGAAAAATTTCGAGAGAAAAATCGAATTATCCAAGAAGTTAGAAGGCGCAGCCAAACCAACGCAAAAGAAATATTCGTGGCCACGCAAAAAAACTTGTTGTTCACAGCAAAAAAAAGAAAAGAAAGTAAAAAAAAGAAAAAGAGCAGTTCGGCTGGCTCAAGTGTTTCCGTGGCTCCTGACTTGGACGTCCTTGCAAACGAGTTATTGCATGAAGAATGAGTTGCAGGTTTGTCGTTCCCACCCCAAACTTGGGGGATCAGGATATACAGTATAGTCAGGGCTTACTTCACTAGAGAGGCAAGGCTTCAGCACGCCTATACAGACACCCCTTTCCCTAACGTTTTGCAAGTAAATTAGAAAAATAACATAAGCCCTCAAGTACTCTAATAGCATGGAAGTCAAAAGAAGAGGAACTCAGTTTCGGCTGAATGACGAAACAGTTTTGAGTCTTCACGAAAAATGACTTTGGATTTAGTGGGTACGCAATACGCGTTATGCATTCAGACTTTCCTAAAACTGATACGATTTTATACGTCTGTTCGACGGAGCAGAATGCCTCCGACTAAAACGTGAAACCACAGTGCGTGTATACATATTCGATAGTCTGTGACAGAGGAAACGTGATAATTTGTTCGGCACATACGCCAATATTTATCACAGTTGTTATTAAAAGAACAGATGCAAACAGTGTGCGTTTTTTTTTAACTTTTACTTCGTCCATAATTATTTAGCGAAACCATATGATTACATATTTTACTTTCAGTTTTTCCACCCCGTAAGGGGTGGAACAGAGGGTAAAATTTTTTTAGAAAATATGTCGCTATTAAGACAATTCTGAAAGTAAACCTACGAAAATTGGTATCGATCAGAAATAAAGAAATATGTGTGTCAGCACGTTTAGAAATTGAACCCCTATGCGTGTGAAACAGTGACTGACAATTTTTTAATAATTAAAGTAAATAAATAAATAAAACAATGAAAGCACTTCCAAAGCTACGTCTATGAAAGCTGGTGTATAACTTCCCAGTTACAAATAAAGAAATAGTCGTTTCACTGTTCCTGGTAACTCAACCCCTGTGGGGGTGAACTAGGGAATGAAAGCGCTTATGGAAATATTTCATTATGCAAATGCAAACATTTTTGAGGCTAAATCTACGAAAATCTGTACTTGTCTTCTCTATTAGAAATAAAACACACGCATGTCACTGTTTCCGTAAATTCAACCCCTAAAGGGGTGACATATGGGATGAAACGTTTAATGAAAATATTTCATTGCGAAAGCATTTTTAAAGCTAAATCTTTGAAAATTGATGTTTGGTATTTCGGTCGGAGACGAAAAAATACGCGTTTCACTGCTTTTGGAAATTCAACCCCTAAGGGAGTGAAACAGGGTTGAACTGATCCACTTACTCGTTATCGCCAAGTCCAAACCGCTAAGGATAGAAAATGGAAATTTAGAGAGGGTGTGGACATTATACTGTATGTTTCGTTAAAGAAGTGGTTAATCGAAATTACACTCCTAATGAGATGAAATTCGGGATGAAAGGGGTTCTGAAAATATGTCGTTATTAAGGCAGTTTTGAATCTAGAACTACAGTTTGTATTTGGTTTCTCAATTAGAAATAAAAGAAGTGTTTCAGCATTTTTGGAAATTGAATCACTAAGGGGGTAGAGCAGCAGGTGAATTTTTTTGATAATGAATCATTCTTAAATTATTAATAAAGCATTTTAAAGCAACAGCTATGAAAAACGGTATTAGACTCCTCAGTTAAAAAAAAAATACATGTTACAATGCTTTTGGAAGCCCGACCCTTTAAGGAAGTGAAATGTGGTGAAATGGTCTATTGAATTATTTCTTCATGAAACCATTTTCAAAGATAAATCTATGAAGACTTGTACTTCACCTCTCCTTTAGAAATAATAAGTAGAGTTTTACTATATTTGGAAATTCAACCTATAAGTGACCGAAATAGAGGATGAAAAATTTTAAGAATATATGTCATTAGATTAAAATTTTTAAAGCTAAATCTATGAAAAATGGTATTTCTCTTTTCGGTTGGATATGAAGAAATAGTGTTAGAGAAGAAACTTCCCATGAAAACGCAACAGGAATGATTAGGGAAAACTTTGGAATCCCGCTACCAGAAACACTTTTTGGTCGGAAGGACATTCCGAAAAAACAAAAAAGTGAAGCAGCGGACACTAAATTAGTCTTAAATAAATTCTTAACGTTCTCTCTGTGCCATCATGCAGTGTAGCCCTGCCACAACTCCGTTTGACAGTGGGACAGTAGACAGGTTCGTTAATGTCAACCGACGAATTATCGTTGACATAAAACAATAGTTTTTCTTAACGCAGGAAGTATACTTAAGCCATGCAAATTATTAGGATAATAGATCTGTCTTTACTGCAATAAAGCATCCTACTTCGTGCGATGCGTCGGTGTCGCGGCGGAAGACGGCACCCGCGTAATTGCGGTTTCGGGGAATTCCTGTGAGTCTCTTGTTTGTTAGAAAAGCCTCCTGGGTTCCATCTAGGCACACTATCCGTCTTCTACAGATTTTACGATTAGCAGCTCCCCTTGCTATTGCAAACCACATGCAAAATTTATTACCTCTCCCAAAAGATATACGTTTTTGACACACATATTAGAACAACAACTGGACGAAAGCAAAACTCGCTGACCTTCATATGAAGGCAGAACTGTTCCACTATTCCCCATATTTTTGAAGATTCAAAGAAATTTTTACCTCCTGATTTACAACGAATAGATCCAGCGTGTATATTTGATTGAGTTACTTATACCCTAAACTTTTCCAACGTCGTATGTTCTCTTACAGAACTGTATACGTGATTTTGCATTCATATCGACCACAGAATAATTTTACAAGTGACGTTTGTAATATGATCTCAGATACTTGTGCCTTATTACGCAATGTAAAGTGTTAGATTCTCTCACAATCATAAATTAACTCTGTAAAACCTTTCGCATCGGACTTGGGTTAGACTGTTTGTGTTGTGAAGAGTTGAGCACCATAAACGTGTAAAATTTTCCCAGCTTCACTGGTCTTAAAGAAAATAAACATTCATTTTGGAAGGGAAGGAAAGAAAAAGAAACAGCAGTAGAGCATTAACCCATGATTCAGTTCAGGAAATTTAATGAAACCTGAGATAAAGTGAGACATAAAACTTCGATCCTCAAAAAGACTAAGTTACACGATAAATATCGCTGACAAAATGTTGGATCATACGAATTCGCGCTATAACGAATTTCGACGGTAGTATTTCATTAGCAGTAAACAGTTATATGTCACTTGCAACAGTCATAGGAAGTAAAGTGAAGTTCCATTATCTTCCAGGTTTTATTGGGCAAATCTAGATTTCGGCCAGTGATTAGCCATTATCAATGCACTATTTCACAGTCCTTGTACTTCAGTCCCCTGTTAGAGCACAACAATCAGTCGTCCAAGTCTATAAGGTATCATTAGGCAAATCTGGATTTTGGCAAGTGCCTAGCCATTAACAATGCACTATTTCATAATATTAATGCATGTCCTAATACTTCAGTTCCCTGTTATTCGGGCTTCTGTCACAGTTAATTTAAGACTGCTAAGTATTCTTGAACGATCTGTGACAGAAACCCGAACCAGAGGGGACTGACGTACAAGGACATGCATTGGTAATATGAAGTAGTGCATTGTTAATGGATAGGCACTAGCCGAAATCTATTTTTGGCTAATAAAGCCTGCAAGAAAAAGACGACTTATTCCTATGCTCTATCATTTGAAAATCATATCACAATCGTCGAATGCACCCACACTCCTAATGAAAGATAACTTTACACAGTTATGTGTTGCTTGCGCGTTTGTACAAACATGTAAGGAAACTAAAGTGTGGGTGTCATACTGATTTGATTAGTAAGGCAGTTATTCACAAATAAAGTTATCGCGATGATCCGATTTTGTACTGCACTTCCATTGCACCAAGACGAAACGAAATACCAGTCGATGTCATTTCAGAGAATTAACAAACCCCTCCATTTGCCCATAAATTGACGTTTCCGATTTCACGTCATCAATAAGACTGTGGAGATTTAACACATCACCGCTATAGCACTCCTGGGCTTCTCGCCGCTGTTCAAACTACTGGCGAACAAAGAAGCGCTGTCAGCAACTTTCTATCGTGACTGCCCTCTTTTCAGCCTTCATCCTACGTCACGGAAAACACACACACACACACACACACACACACACACACACACACACACACAAGGGCGGCGTTCCAGGCTCTACATACTTCTTCGTTGCCTGAAGTTCAGAAAAGCCACCAAGTTTGCCTGCTCTGAAACGGCTCACAAAGAGTGAAATTTCGCTGCTTGTCTGAGACCAGCGTATCGTGTAAGAGCACAGGCTGCCGGCCGAAACTACGGCACCCAAGTCTGTGTTCGACGACCTTAAGTTAGCACGGTGCTTCTCCAAGTTACGTTTGAGAGCATATAACTGCTCTTTGTGTGTTTGGTTGTAGGATCCTGCGTGTTGGCATATAAATGTAGCAAAACACCGGCTTGAGTATTGAATGTCACGCAGTAGCAGACTCTAATTTCACAGATGTGTGCCCGCATCTCGTGGTCGTGCGGTAGCGTTCTCGCTTCCCACGCCCGGGTTCCCGGGTTCGATTCCCGGCGGGGTCAGGGATTTTCTCTGCCTCGTGATGGCTGGGTGTTGTGTGCTGTCCTTAGGTTAGTTAGGTTTAAGTAGTTCTAAGTTCTAGGGGACTGATGACCTAAGATGTTAAGTCCCATAGTGCTCAGAGCCATTTTTTTCACAGATGTGCAAAGATATGCACTATCGAAGAGACTGCGTTTTTTGGCTTGCTTTTGTTATTATTTCACAGTAAAGACTATTTTTTAGTTCTGTTAGACTTATTACGTAATTCACTACTCCGTTGACCTAAACCCACGTAAGCTCGCATGTATGTTGGTAATTTTTTATTGTTGTTCATAGAAGATACACGAAATATATATCTAGCACGGACATATAACAGATAATCTTGAGAACGATCCCTGTTGCAGGTTGCCTATGTAACAGCTTCCAGGGGCAAAAAATTTAATTTTCAGTGTTTCATTCAGTTATTGGCTGCATTCAAAAATTAAAAATGCTGACGTTCAAATGGTTCAAATGGATCTGAGCACTATGGGACTTAACTTCTGAGGTCATCAGTCCCCTAGAACTTAGAACTACTTAAACCTGAGTAACCTAAGGACATCACACACGTCCATGCCCGAGGCAGGATTCGAACCTGCGACCGTAGTGGTTGCGCGGTTCCATATTGTAGCGCTTAGAACCGCTCGGCCACCTCGGCCGGCAATGCTGACGTAATCTACTCTACTAAACTAAGCTGCGGCGGTATACATGAAAAACAAAACAAAAAAAACTTTCAGGGATTCTCTTCAAAATGCAATATGTATGACATCTGTACAATGTTTAGTTCTTGTGCAATAAGTAACTGAAAGTGTTCCCAGACTTTATGTATACCCTGTATTAAAGGTTTAACGCAGTTAAGTCAACCATTACAGTTATGCCTTGAGGCAGCGTAACACAAATTAGCCACACTATATTAATGCAGTATTTGAGACTGACAGGCCTTGGCTGCTTCCAACAAACTTTTCACCTGATTTCAAACCTTTCCAAAACTCGGTGTATGAAAAAAAAAAAAAAAAACGCCCTCACGTGTATTTCCTCTTAATACATGATTTATTTGTTCCCTTGAATGAGACGAAATGCATATTCCTGTCACGAAAAGGTTTGATGTTAGCTTACGAACTTCGTACGTCAGACGCGGTAAATATTTGTTAAATAGTGAAAAAGATTAATATTGTAAACTTACCATCTTTTCCACTATTTGACACATATTTCCCGCGTCTGACATAAGAAGTTCGTAAGCTAACATCGAACCTTTTCGTGACAGGAATATGCATTTCATCTCATTCAAGGGAACAAATAAATCTTGTATTAAGACGAATTACACATGAAGATGGACCCACACGGTCCGAAATGCATCGTGTACTGATTAAAACATGAAAAATTGTGACGGAAGGCGTTTTTTATGTCATACCCAGAGTGTATTGAGTACAGTCACCTTTGAAGCCGCAAAATATGGATAAAACTATTATAAACTTTTTCTTGTTGTCGTCAACCCATATAATAACGTTTGAACCCCAACACGTTCCTGCCTTTCATGCAGTAAAACTGAAGCAACAGGCGTAGCATTTTAACCCATTACTTCCTTATGGCTTTATTCGCAAGACATTTTGCAGGCAGTATCCACATATACCGCTTATTGTATCTGCAAAATTGCATCATTGTACTACACGTAGTTCTGGAGATACAAGGGAGTTAGATTCTGTAAAGAATTGAGAGTGGAGGTATTTATGCGAATCAGCAGCCATTATTCACATATCAACTGGAAAAAAACGGCACTTTGTAAATGCGTTATCTAACACGGTGCATCTGGCACGTAAGCAGTACAGCGAATGGGGTGCTTGCAGCTAGCTGGGCGCAGACTGTCATTAGCTGGTTTCCGATTGATTGCGCATCACAACAGTGCGACCCCTGGTCCAAGTGTATAACATAACTGCTGCAGAGGTATGACATATTTGTTTCGTGGAGCCAGATGGAAGTATAACAGACTGGCGAATGAACTGTACAGGAATGTGCAGTTCTTTAACCAAATCAAGAAGGTGTGTGTCTTCTGAAAAACTCGACGATTCAGTGTTGAGCGAATGCCTCAATTTTAGGGATACACCTAAGTGGATATTTTTAGAAGAAATCATCAATGTCGCTGAAACGCGCTTGTTTCCTCTTCGGAAGGTTCACTCGGAGAAAGTCATGATGCGTTATGAATTCATCAAAACGAATCCGCCCGAAACAGCGTAGGAAATATTATCAGCGCAGGAGAGGAATGCCTTTCGTGATGTTAGGAGGAACGAAAGTACCGTAGTCACCAGAGCTGATAAGATAAATGCCGCAGCTTATATCGATACAGGGGAATACCGAGACGGCCCTTCTCGTATAGGGCGACGCTCAGCGGGATGGCTTGCGGAAGAAAGAAGTACGCCAGACACGGATCAAATCCACGCGGCAGATTAACAACTTCCGGCTAGTACACCGGGTTTTTAGATGGTTCCCATGGTCGTTTAGACAAATGACGAGCTGCTCCCCAAGTTCTGCCGCAGAGAATGCTGTACACAGGCAGTTAAGATACGTAACACGCACAACGCAGTTTGCACGATTCACAAACAGATGGAGCACAAGGTTTCCCTCCCTTACATTACCGTGTCGACTATGGTATCAGCAAGCACATCCGCCCCATAATTAAATGACAAAAATATTTTCCAAATCAAGAACAAAAGGACCCATCACAAGACTGCACAAACCCTAGTGAAAACAAGAAAAATGAAGAAGTGGAATACCGCAACGATGTGCAACAAGTGCTGGCTGATACTGATTTTCTTTTCTTTTCTTCTGCGTGATTAATCTTCTAATTACTTTAATGCTCCTCGCCACGATTTCCCCTACTTTTATAACCTATTCGCCTCAGAGTGCTACTTACAGTCAAAATCCTCCATCACTTGTTGGACATACTAAAATCTCAGGACTACCCTGCAGTTTTTACTCCCTACGACTCTCTGTAGTACTCCGAAACATGCTCCCTGAATTCTTAACATATGTGTTAGTGGAAGGTGGCTGTACAAGTCAACTTTTATTCTTACTGTAGTGACACTGCTTAACCATCACGTGTAGACGATTTTTTTGTGTGTTTCCATTTCCTCGGTTTAACTACAAGGGTTGCCCAGAAAGTAATGCACCGCATTTTTTTTTTCTGAGCCGAAAACAATGCCGCGAATGCAAAACGTTACGTATTCATTATTTGAAGTCTCCTGAATGAGCGCGCCAAGTTTCAGTCACTTCCGACAGATAGCGTAGCTGCAGGGCAGTTTCAAAATGGCGTCAGCAGGCGATGAAAGTTACAAGCAACGTGCCGCCATTGAATTCTCACTGCAGAGAAAGAAACTGTCGGAAATATTCACAAACGCTTGCGCAAAGTCTGTAGAGCATCTGCTGTCGCCAGAAGTACAGTTAGTCGCTGAGCACGGAGGGTGAGGTCATCAGAAGGCGGTTCGGGGGAGCTCCACGATTTGCAGCGGTCGGGGAGACCGTCCACGGCTGTCACACCTGACATGTTGCAGTGAGCTGATGTTGTCATTCGGGAGGACAGACGCATAACGACTCGGCAGTTGGTGCTGCATCTGTAAATCAGCAAAGGAAGTGTGGATGCAATTATCCGCACCGTCTGATATTCAAAAGTGTGTGCAAGATGGGTCCCGCGGTGTCTAACGGTGGATCACAAATCGCACTCAAAATACATTTGCCTTGATTTGTTGCACTGACGGGGAGGCCTTCTTGTCCAGGATTGTGACAGGTGATGAAACCTGGGTTCTCCATTTAGAGCCCCAAAAAAAACGACAGTCGATGGGATAGCGCCATTCCCACTCCCCACAGAAGAAAAAATTCAAATCAACTGCTTCAGCCGGAAAGGTCATGATCACTGTGTTCTGGGACTGTGAAGGTGTGATCCTCATTGATGTATTGGCAACAGACGGTACCATTTATTCAGAAGCATATATCAACACTTTAACAAAACTCAAGAAGCGCTTCCGATGACTTCGGCGCCAAAACACCCCTGGAGATGTTTTGCTGCAACACGATAACGCTCGACACCACACGAGGACTGCTGAACACATCGCAAAACAGGGGTGGACAGTGTCACCCCATCCACCCTATAGGCCTGACCTAGCCCCTCGGACCTCCACTTTTTTGGGCCATTGAAGGATGCCATTCGTGGAAGATACAAGGATTGGTATCAACAGTGCATACACGCCCTTGTTACGCGGCGGAGGAAGGCCATAGAACGAATGGAGATTACGTGGGAAAATAGGGTATGTAGATAAAACACCATTCTTTCGTATGTGTGATTCTCATTATGCTCAATAAAGAATTGTTGAGGAAAAAAAATACTGTGTATTACTTTCCGGGCAACCCTCGTATATTTATGTTGTGTATCAACGCACATCCTCTTCATATCCCCTCCTTTCCCCAGACTATCACTGCGAAGTATGAATTGCGGAAGTATACGAATATATCATTAAGGGAAATAGAGGCTCACTTGGATTGTATGAAGTATTATAGTACCAGCCTTGCTGACCTTTTTCAGAGACATCTAGCAAAGTGTTTACTCTTTTTTTTGAGAAAGACCATTGCACTGGTTTTCTCTTCGCAACACTGGCAATGAGGAACACTGCCCTGTACTTTAGCTGGCACTTTTTGAGCGGTTGATAAGTTTGATTCTTTTGGAACAAGAGCGTTTCCCGCCTTTTTTCAACAAAGGCTAAAAATTTCTCTCTGTCACCAGGTTAATAAGTGCACTACCGAAGTAACCACCATGCCTAGGTTTTTTGAAGCGACTTTCTGGATCGTGCTGCCGACCTGGTGAGACTTAATGATCCTTGGAACACATCTTTGCATTTATTCTGGTTAGTGCGAATAGGTTGTTTTGTCAGTTAAGATAAGCCATTTCATTTATTTTACAGGTTGTTGGTGAGTACTTTTTATTTCATTTCGTTGACTTTTTCAGTTAATTTTCAAGTATGATGCTTGAACTGGGACTCTTTCTTTGTTCATACCCGAAGTCAGCATGTTCTGTCAGTCTTGGTCTCCCTTTGATTGAATATCTACCGTGTTTTGCTTCATAATAATATACTCTTAAATCACCCAGAACAATGGTACTTAATTAAATCATCTTTGTACTATAGCCAGATAAAGATTTCGGTATGATTAACCACATGTGAAGATTAGTATTTAGCTTGTACGTGTTTATTCAAGTCTTTGTCTTCAGCCGTCGCTCGTATAATTTGCCAGATCATGGAATCTGAGTTTCGTATTTCGATTTCTGAGGTGTGGCCATTTGTGCGGTGAACGAACTAACGGTATTGCAGGTATGGGATATGCCATTTGATACATTACTTTATCCTACACAGATGGACTCCAAATTTGAATAATGTTTCTTGAACAGAATGATGATAATGGAATTTTTCACTTTTGGCCTTCAGAACTCTCACGCTTCCCCGTGCAGGTTCAGTGGTGGCATAAACTATTTCCTTCACTTGTTTAGCTAAGTGTGGTTGCATTTAAATATCGATGCACCATTATCCTCCTGTTGTGTAGTCAGATTGGCCGAGCGGTTCTAGGCGCTACAGTCTGGAACTGCGCGACCGCTACGGTCGCAGATTCGAATCCTGCCTCGGGCATGGATGTGTGTGATGTCCTTAGGTTAGTTAGGTTTAAGTAGTTCTAATTTCTAGGGGACTGATGATGACCTCAGAAGTTAAGTCCCATAGTGCTCAGAGCCATTTGAACCATTTTTAGTAATCAGATTTTATTCTCCCCCCCTCCCCACCCTCCACCCCCCGTCATAGATTTCGTTATGCCGGTTGGTTTCTTCGTAATCTTTGTTGCTTACATAATCATTGCATAAGTAAGGGACTATAATTTGACTGACAATTTGACGTTAGTTTTTGTGGGATGTGAACCGTGATAATAACCTGTTAGTATCAATGATAACTGCTTTATAATCATTGTATCTCTTCTATAACTCCCCTTGCAGCTAACTGTTCCCTCGGAGAGGGCATGTTAGATACAGTGTGATAATTAATGGAGTATATTGTGATGTGCTGCACACCATTTGTTCGTGGAGTCAGATCGCATCACAGAGATTGCTATTTAAAACCAAAGTTCCTTACAAATTATCACAATCGGCCTGTTTTGCACGCACGGTAGACTAGGGTGAGACGCAACTTACATAAACTTCTAGCTTCCTCCCTTCGTTAAGATAGGGGAAGTTATAATGCATGCCATATGGCAACTTGGCGGTCTACTCCACATAGAAGTCATTTACCGAGTACTAAGCATAAGGTGCAAAAAGGTGGGAATTTAAGGAGATGGGACCTGGATAAACTGAAAGAACCAGAGGTTGTAGAGAGTTTCAGGGAGAGCATAAGGGAACAATTGACAGGAATGGGGGAAAGAAATACAGTAGAAGAAGAATGGGTAGCTCTGAGGGATGAAGTAGTGAAGGCAGCAGAGGATCAAGTAGGTAAAAAGACGAGGGCTAATAGAAATCCTTGGGTAACAGAAGAAATATTGAATTTAATTGATGAAAGGAGAAAATATAAAAATGCAGTAAATGAAGCAGGCAAAAAGGAATACGAACGTCTCAAAAATGAGATCGACAGGAAGTGCAAAATGGCTAAGCAGGGATGGCTAGAGGACAAATGTAAGGATGTAGAGGCTTGTCTCACTAGGGGTAAGATAGATACTGCCTACAGGAAAATTAAAGAGACCTTTGGAGAGAAGAGAACCACTTGTATGAATATCAAGACCTCAGATGGCAACCCAGTTCTAAGCAAAGAAGGGAAGGCAAAAAGGTGGAAGGAGTATATAGAGGGTTTATACAAGGGCGATGTACTTGAGGACAATATTATGGAAATGGAAGAGGATGTAGATGAAGATGAAATGGGAGATAAGATACTGCGTGAAGAGTTTGACAGAGCACTGAAAGACCGGAGTCGAAAGAAGGCCCCGGGAGTAGACAACATTCCATTAGAACTACTGATGGCCTTGGGAGAGCCAGTCATGACAAAACTCTACCATTTGGTGTGCAAGATGTATGAGACAGGCGAAATACCCACAGACTTCAAGAAGAATATAATAATTCCAATCCCAAAGAAAGCAGGTGTTGACAGATGTGAAAATTACCGAACTATCAGTTTAATAAGTCACAGCTGCAAAATACTAACGCGAATTCTTTACGGACGAATGGAAAAACTGGTAGAAGCGGACCTCGGGGAAGATCAGTTTGGATTCCGTAGAAATGTTGGAACACGTGAGGCAATACTAACCTTACGACTTATCTTAGAAGAAAGATTAAGAAAAGGCAAACCTACGTTTCTAGCATTTGTAGACTTAGAGAAAGCTTTTGACAACGTTAACTGGAAAACTCTCTTTCAAATTCTGAAGGTGGCAGGGGTAAAATACAGGGAGCGAAAGGCTATTTACAATTTGTACAGAAACCAGATCTCAGTTATAAGAGTCGAGGGGCATGAAAGGGAAGCAGTGGTTGGGAAAGGAGTGAGACAGGGTTGTAGCCTCTCCCCGATGTTATTCAATCTGTATATTGAGCAAGCAGTAAAGGAAACAAAAGAAAAATTCGGAGTAGGTATTAAAATTCATGGAGAAGAAGTAAAAACTTTGAGGCTCGCCGATGACATTGTAATTCTGTCTGAGACAGCAAAGGACTTGGAAGAGCAGTTGAACGGAATGGACAGTGTCTTGAAAGGAGGATATAAGATGAACATCAACAGAAGCAAAACGAGGATAATGGAATGTAGTCAAATTAAATCGGGTGATGCTGAGGGGATGAGATTAGGAAATGACAGACTTAAAGTAGTAAAGGAGTTTTGCTATTAGGGAGTAAAATAACTGATGATGGTCGAAGTAGAGAGGATATAAAATGTAGACTGGCAATGGCAAGGAAAGCGTTTCTCAAGAAGAGAAATTTGTTAACATCGAATGTAGATTTAAGTGTCAGGAAGTCGTTTCTGAAAGTATTTGTATGGAGTGTAGCCATGTATGGAAGTGAAACGTGGACAATAAATAGGTTGGACAAGAAGAGAATAGAAGCTTTTGAAATGTGGTGCTACAGAAGAATGCTGAAGATAAGGTGGGTAGATCACGTAACTAATGAGGGGGTATTGAATAGAATTGGGGAGAAGAGGAGTTTGTGGCACAACTTGACTAGAAGAAGGGATCGGTTGGTAGGACATGTTTTGAGGCATCAAGGGATCACAAATTTAGCATTGGAGGGCAGCGTGGAGGGTAAAAATCGTAGAGGGAGACCAAGAGATGAATACACTAAGCAGATTCAGAAGGATGTAGGTTGCAGTAGGTACTGGGAGATGAAGAAGATTGCACGAGATAGAGTAGCATTGAGAGCTGCGTCAAACCAGTCTCAGGACTGAAGACCACAACAACAACAAATGGCGGAAAGTTTACGGGCTTTTCATTTTCAGTGAACCAATTCTAACTGGTGTTTCTTATGTTAAGGCGCTAGAACTACGACTCTTATCAATTGGAAGAAGCTAAACTACAGAACTTTATTTGGCAGCGACATGGTGCCCCGTCGCACTGGCATAACTCAGTGCGCAATTCGTTATCGACGTTGTACGTGGCCGCTGGACTGGCCGCAAGGGGCATGTTATCAGAGCTTGTTTTGCATGCCCTCCACATTCACACAAGATCTGACGTCATGCTATTTTTACCTTTGGGGAGTCATAAAACATCATGTGTATGTGCCTCCGATACCAACTGATGTACCAGACTTTAGAAATAGCGTTACTCCAGACACACTCATCAAGTTTTGGAAAGAACTCGCTTATCGACTCCATGTGTGAACGCATGGTGCTAACATTGAACACTTGTAAGAAAAACTGTTTCAGTTGCGCTACCATTTTATATAATAAATACTACTAAGCCTTAATGCCCTTATATTCGTTTTGAAAGACCCTGTATGTTATGGATAATTTTTACTGCCAAATCCTTTCTTCCAGTCGTGTTCGGCACGCATTTCATGCAGGAGTGACTTGGTATGAAAAGCAGGACGTGAGGGTACAGGCAGAACTGATGTTGAGAAGATAGGTCCTGTTTCGTAGCGCATAGCACGTCCAGTAACGTGCTGGGAAGAACAGGGTAAAGAATTTCCACCCGGGCAGCCGAGAATAGCAAGACAGACGTAAACATTTATCTCAGAATAAGACATTTCTTTACTAGAAACTGACCTGTGTAAGTGACGTTTTTTCCGAAACAGCTCGCACGATCGTTTTTGTGGAAGTCTGTGATTTAACATAAAACATGTTTTTTGCTAGATATTTGGTGCCAAGAATACCTTATTGAACTAAAATAAATCCATTCAGTAGTCTCAAGGATAGAATCTTCAGATTTGTTTGTGGATGAATCGCCCTTAGATGGTGAATAAGATTGCAATTATGAGAAGCAATTTCTGTAAAGATATAATTTTTAGAAAATGTTTTAAATCATGTCGATATGGTCCCATCAAATTAAAACACTGACTTTTCTTCAAAGACTGTATTCCATTTCTCTAGAACTTTCATCAGAAACCTCGTCCATTTAGTCTGCAGTTTCACTGAAAAGGACTGCCATTACCTCTGTCATCACGTAGTTTGTAGCTCCACTTCAGATCAAAAGGAGGAGCAGGGGCAGCAAATGTTTGCAAGTCTCTGAAGTAAGATGGGTAAATACCGTTCTCCCGGTTTATTCAGTCAATATTTGAGTAAGGACGGACAAGTACGTTCCACGATCTTGCCGCTGGAGAAATTAGAAGTTGAATAAAACTATTCGAATTGCAGTGTTTCATCGCACTGTAAAATTTGCATTATTGCGACCGTATTGCAGCGGTCTTTTCAGGTGGTTTTCCTGCTGATTCATGAAGTGATTTTCATGTGCCATTTTCACGATCCCAGATAGTCATTGTACCGTCCAACGTCAAAATAGAGTGAAGGATGTGGTTATTCAGGAGAATGTTGATTCTTCTTCTTCTTCTTCGCGTTCTTCTACTTCCCCTGTTTTTCCCACTTTTCCAACTTTATGGAAAATTGGTTCTCAGTAATAACAATTATTTTGTTCTAATTCTGTTGTACCATAACCTTTCCTGCCAGTTTATTTAATAAATTAAAGTGAACAAATTTTTGTGGATTCATATTTAAATTGATCATATATTATTCTTTCGAGCTGAAAGCATGGAACTAACACAGAATTTATCCAGATTAGTGTAAGGAGTTGTCCATGCGTGCCAGGTGTACCAAACCAATACTGTAATAATGGGTAGCATTCAACCACTTGAATCGTCATTCATACACTTCACCAATGCGCATCGGCGGAAAATGCTGTCTTCGTCAGACTGTCAACACTCTGATCATATGACTTCACTAATTCTGTAACACATTTCCGGCGTTAGAGTTTTTAATGTTTAACCTTACGAGGTGAGCGTTGATACTATATGATGAGAGGGTTGTTGAATAGCGTCATCGACAATTAGAGAGATTGATTGCTGTTAATTATTACATTAAAAAGCGGTGCTATTGAACCCAATCAGTTGTTGATAATCCAGTAAGTAGACTCAAATCGGGTCACCCTTGCTTCCTTGTCTCATAAGATATCGTAGCCACGCGCTAAGTTGTACGACCAAGTCCTGGAAGAATTACCTGTAGTACAACGCCTATATCAGCCTTTTATGGAACTGCTATGTAATATACATACATTTCTTGTATTAAAAGGGATCGCCGAAAATCCTTTAAGGAGTGCGGTCACCGTGTGGGGGTGAGAGAACTGGGTAACAGTGAACGTGCCTTGCAATGTGAACAATGTACTAGTTTTCTGGACGCAAAGGTGACCAACAAGTAGTGACGCATGCAGTGCGCAGATGAGTGCTTTTGCTGTCGTGAAGCTTCTACACTACTGGAATAGGGAGAGCGCTTACTATTTTCTGATATTCAAATGGTTCAAATGGCTCTTAATCACTATGGGACTTATCATCTGAGGTCATCAGTCCCCTAGACTTAGAACTACTTAAACCTAACTAACCTAAGGACATCACACAAAGCTATTCCCGAGGAAAACCCGGAAAAGTAGAGAATCGAAGCATTTGAGATGCGGAGCTACAGAAGGATGTTGAAAATTAGATGGACTGCTAAGATAAGGAATGAGGAGATTCTGAGCAGAGTCGTAGAGGGAGGAAATATATGTAAAACATTGACAAGAAGAAGGGAGAGGATGACAGGACATCTGTTACGACATCATGAAATAACTTCCACTGTGCTAGAGGCAGCTGGGTAAAAATTGTATAGGATGACAGAGACGGAAATATATCCAGCTAATAATTTACGACATAGGCTGCAAGTGCTACTCTGGGATGAAGAGGTTGGCACTGGAGAGGAATTCATGCCCTCCCCCCCTTTTAACATTTTAGATGTTCGGATAATAAGTTGCCGTCTCTTTAATCTAAGAATAGATTATCAATGCAGCTAGCCGCTATCTCTCTGTAATGTCTTGTCTGTATAGACGTGTATCTGTTGTCTTTAAGATCCCTTCACCTTCACACACTGGCCATGTACGATAGGGACCTGCTACATCCAAAGATACTAATTGAAGCGGCCGGAGTGGAACTATGGGATGAAGTTCAAATTTTGTGGACCTATTATAGTGTTTTGCTTTCTGGCATATAGCGCAAGTCCTAACTGTTACCTGAATTTGGTGTTTCATTCGGAGAAAGTAGCAGTATCTCGCCATGATTTATGCGCACTTCCCGATCCCTGCATGGCCCCATGCCAAGTGCGTGTGCCATATTATGACTTTTACGGACTGGTTAGGTATGCATACTGCCCAGCAGTCTTCTTTCGTGCTAAGTTTATGATACAAAATATTGTCCACAATTTTAAAACCCTGCTCATCTCCATTGTTGGCACCACTTTCAATATTGTTAATGATTTTTGCCCACATCAGGTCTGATCTCTGTAGTTCACACACACACACATATATATATATATATATATATATATATATATATATATATATATATATATATATAGAAAATCCTTCCTGTAAGCATTGTCTCGTACTAAAAGCACTTTATACTCGGCGGATTGTTCTAACATTTCTGATAACTCTGGTAATCCTACCGGCAGTCGCGACAAAGCATCCGCTACTATGTTATCTTGGCCTTTTATGTACATAATCTTTATTCGGTATTCTTGTAAGGTAAGCATCGATCTCCTTAGTCGGGTATGGAATAGCTTGCATGACATCAAAAAACTTAACGCCTGGTGGTCACTATACACTTTAATCTCCTTCCCATATAGATAGTAATTGAACTTTTTTACCGCCCAGACTACGGCGAGCGCTTCCAGTTCGGTTGCCGAGTAGGCTCTCTCGCAGCTAGTTAAAGTCCTACTGGCGAAGCCGATAATCTTTATTGTTGCCGGGTCGTTGCCTTCCTCCCACTGGAACAGGCACGCTCCCAAGCCATAGGAACACGAGTCCGTCGCAAGACAAAAATTTTTGATAGATCCGGGTGCTGCAAAATATTTGCATTCAGCAGGGCGGTTTTAATTGCTTCGAAAGCTTGCTGACATTTGTCAGTCCAAACCCACTGCACATTTTTTCGTAGTAGATTTAACAATGACGCGTCATTTAACAACTGATTAGGTACGAACCTTCTGAAAAAAGACGTAAGTCCAATGAACGCTTTAAATTGTCTCTTAGTTCGGGGGCTCGGAAATTCGCGGATCGCCTCTAGCTTTTTGTTATCTGGGCTGATACCAAGCGGCGTGATAAGGTGGCCTAGAAATTTAGTTTTATTGCGTCCGAATTTTGACTTTTCTAAATTTGCTGTCACACCTGCTTGCTTAAATTTCTCTAATACTCTATGCAGCAATTCCATATGTTCGTCCCAAGTAGCAGTAGCGATTACAAGGTCATCAACATATACTGTGATTTTTTCTAACAAGTCTGGACCCAGTACCGTGTCTAGAGCAGTAATAAATACTCCAGCACTTACATTCAATCCGAAGGGAAGTACCTTGAATTGTTAACTTCGCCCTCCGAATATAAAGGCTGTGTACTTCCTTGATTCTGGTGTAAGTGGGATTTGCCAGTACGAACTTTTAAGATCGACCGAGATCAAGTACTGCACTCCGTGGAATTTTTGTATCTGCCCATCTAAATTTCCTGGACGAGTTCTGACAGGTATAATAATTTTATTGATGTCCCGCGCATCTAACACTAGCCGGATTTTTCCGTTGGCTTTCGCCACTGCTACAAGAGGACTACTCTATGGAGAGAAAGAGGACTCAATGATATCCCACTCTAACATCTTCCGAATCTCTTTAGCCACTACTTCCCTCCTCGACCAAGGGATGGAGTAAGATGCGCGACAGTATGTTTTGTGGGGCATCACCTCTTTGTGATAGTGGTACCCTTTGACTATTCCTGGTCGGTCGGTAAATACCATTGTATATTCCGATAGCAGCTGCGTCAAGTGTTGCTTTTGTATGTTGCTTAAACTTTCAGATTCCTGTACTTTGGTCTGAAATGAATGAACATTTGTTTCAAAATTTCTATCTTCTATACTCGGATAATAGAGATCTGTCACAGGTGAATAATCATTTATGTGTAGTACCCAGGGGTTCCTACATTTGATATTAATTCGGTTGCAACATGGCACAAGTACCTCCTTCGATTTCATCATAGACAACTCAATCCTCCTACCTTTATTAACTATGCTTAGTTTTCCCGAGGAGAGGTCGATCACTGCGTCCCTCTCACGGAGAAAATCTACTCCCAGAATGCAGGCCACCTTTAACCCTTTAACAATGAGGAACGAGCTCACTATGGCTTCGTCCTCCTTACAAATCTCCACCTGCACCTGGTACTTAACTAATTGGCTCTGTGCACTTATAGCTCCAGACACCTTGCAATTATTAACCGGGAAAGTCGGTATGCTACGTCCCTTCCCCAGCGCTTTAAACAATCTGTACTCATTACACTCACTGAGGCACCTATGTCGATGATTATATTCACGGCAACATCATGGATTTTCGCTTCTATTATGGCTTGCACATTTTCGTTGCTATCTTTCTTACATTCATGCGGTTCGGTCAGTAGATCTCTATCCATACTGATACCGTCGTTGTATCGCAGCATATGTATTCCAGGGATATTATTGCCATTCGTGTTGCTCTCACTCCACCCCTCGGCCAGCGATGGAGAGCGTATCGAGGCCGATTCTAGTTTGTTGGATTGCTTGCTTGCGAGGTACTTGGACGGCTATTGTCCGCGACCTCTACTATGTGTACGTTTTGATTTGTAGGCCGCCACGACTGCGCAATAGGCGCGTTTTGCAGTGGTGGTCTGTTGTTGTCGTACCGGTCATTACCCTGCCGCTCTAGGCTTGGTCGCTGATTCTGATTCCAATTGCGATTACTGTCGCTGTAATTGTTATGCCACTGACCTCGCGCATTTTTCCAGCGGTTGGTCCCTGGCAGTCCGGAATCGTACCGGTCGTCAAATCGACGCTTTTTATTATGGGGCGGTTGACCATACCCGTTCTGACTTCTCCCATTATTACAATTTTGCGAATGCTCTTGCCGCTTATTACCACCCCCACCATTTCCATGGTTGTGGTTTTGTGCACTATTATTTCTGTCATGTTTACACCCTGATCCATTATTCCGCGAGTGATCACACGCTGCTTTTGCGTCTTCCTGGATTAAGTCTATTGAATCTAGAACAGACAGGAAATGTTCCATGTCGCTTTCTGGTCCGTGTATTAATTTCTCTTTGATATGAATGGGTAAATGTGATTTTAGGAGTCTTATTATGTCTCTTGGTGAGATAGACTCGTCCCAGTAGCGCGTTTTGTTTATATATTTCTCGAAATACCGTCTCAGATTCCCCAGACGGGGTGAGTACGGTTCGGGATTGTATACTTCTTTTCTTAGCCGCTCTTGTATACAAGGCGACCAGTATTTCGACAAAAACGCTCTTTCAAACTGTTCATACGTCATGCAGCTGTCTGCTACTTCCGTAGCCCACAACGCTGCATCGCCCTGAATGTATGACATTACGTATTGAATTTTCTGTGCTTCGTTCCACACACTAGGCAAGATATTTTTAAAGCTTTTTATGAATACTACTGTGTACTGACTTTCGTTCAGTAGTAAACGTTTGAAACTGCCTATTTTTGATCAAACTTTCTTCAACTAATATTTTTGGACTATACTGGTTTGCTCATGGGACATAGGCTGTGTGCTCCGAACCGAATCTACAGCTCTTCGCATTATCGCCTAAAGATTCACCATTGTTGCGTCGCGTATAAGTTTGTGCGTTGCCAAAAACATTGGCTGTCGGCGACATAGTTTCATGTTCAAGAGGTTTGCTGCTCGTGCTAAACCCTTTTCCAAGTCGGATATCCGTTTGTTAATATTCACTTGCCACTGCGGAATATCCTCACTGAGTATTTGTTTGATGGTTTGCACGTCGTTCTGTACCTGACTATTTACTGCGGTACTGAACGATTCGAAAATCTCTATCTGCCATGGCTGCTTGTACCTTAGAATTAATATTTTTGTCGATCTCACTCTCCTTCGCTTCTAGCCATGAGTTGAATTCGGTTTCAATTTTAGTCGCTTGTTCCTTCCACTTCTGCTCTACCAGCTGGGTGGAATCTATTTCTAACTTTTCTAATCGGTTGGCTAAGACACCTATCTCGTCTACCCTGTTAGTGTTTGCTACTTGCAGGTTGTTGACCTGTACAGTCAACTCCTGCACGGCCTTAGGTATCGACTCATAATTCTGTTTCATACAGGCAATCTCTTTTTTCATATTTTCTAACGATTGCACAAGTTGATGGTCCCGCTCAGCTTGCTGGCGATCCCGCTCAGCCTGCTGGGCAAGGAAATTTTCTGTTAACTGGCGATCTCCCTCAGCTTGCTGTGCGAGAAAGATCTCAATTTTTTCGTCCTTTTCAGCTTGTTGTTGCGCAAATTTTGCCTGGTAATCCAGCACGCGCTCTAATATCGCCTGAAGTGAATATCCACCAGGCAGATTACCACTCTCTGGTTCCTGCTTTTCTGTAGGTGGTGCAATTTCTTTATCTACCTCTCCTTGAGCACTGGTGGGCGGTGGCACCACTTCCTGTGCCCCTGCCCCCACATTTTCGCATGGTATATCCTCAAAGAGAGTACTTGTACTGCTTAATGCACCCGTTTCTACATTTCCTGCACTAACTAATGGCTGTTCCTCAGTATCCATACTGCTCGGACGTTGACTACGCAATTTAACCATATTCATAAAATACCTACTCGAACACAAGCTCTGCCAGTTTTTCCACTTGCACACAAAATATGTTAATTTATCTACAATACACTGCACACTAAAAATTACTATCTACAATCAACTTTGCCCTGTCATAAACACTAACGCCAAACTACGCACACCACTAGCGATATGAGATCACTTCACTGGAGTTAAGCTTCTACAAACAGGACAACTACACTGTAGTCTTACCTTTAGTTTATCTGATTTCGGGGTTCGGCTGCCCCCGGATTATGTAGTCGTTACTGTTTCTCAGTACTCTCAGGATCGTTTCCTCTGACTCGCTTGCAGTAGTGCGTTTTTTCATGAAAGAATGTTTGTACATTCATTAATACATGGCATTAATCATGATACACATACATACATTTATCACTAAATACATACATTTATATAACAATAGACACTGAAAGAAAATACATAAAACGATTATTTTCGTGGCCACTGCAAATTCGGGCCCCGCGTTTTTGGGCGACAGTTTCGCTTCGTAAGCTCTTTTCTGTTTATTTTGTTTTATTATCATTATTATTATTATTTGCGTAACAACGCATATACGAAAAGAGCCGCGAAATACCTTTTAGTAATGCTGTGCCATGAAGTTCTGTATAATCATTAATTCTCAACAAAACGGAATATATTGTATTCTTATTGTTCTCTATCTGGCTTTCTATTAAAGGAACATTTTTCGTTACTGTAACTCACTATAAAACTCAACATATCTTCCCTACTTTATAGTTATTGAAAATGTTAATGAAAATTACTTTGTTATGAATACTGATGTTACAGTTCGCAATGATTGTTCAACAACAAAATTTTGCAGTGGATTTTTGTTATCAGTAAAACACCAATAAGTACCACGACTAGCACAAGAACATTAGACTATTATCGGAGAAAAATACGTTTTTTACTATAAGTTTAGCCACACCAGAACTAAGCACAGCAAGATTCCTATTATATTACGAAGGTAAATTATCTTTTTTGTACTGTTAGTAATATATTATCAGCAGCCCGCGTCAACCTGCAAAACACATCATAAAATCTGCTGCTCTGCTCTGCAAGTCCAGAAGCTGAAAGAAATAATTTTATATCACTATTACCTTCCCGCTTCTTTGCGGTATGATAGATTTCATTTAATGCAGCTTGAATACGCCGCGGCAGCGGCTCGTTCGTTCGTAGCGCAACTCTGCACCACGGATAATATTTAAATAACTGAAAATGTCTTAAAGGGATGGGATAATATGCCAAGCAAGCTACTACAAATAATAATGCAAGGTTTCATTAAATAACTCTATTCAAAACATTTAAATATGTTAATTATTACACACCTTTAAAATGAGTACGTAATGGCGTACATCTCTCAGTCTCGACAAAAGAATGCGACGTTAGCATACAATACAACGTCACAGGCTATCCTACTCACGTAACTCCAAGAAGAAGACAGAGAAATTAATGTTCGTTCTGTATTATTTATACTAGTTGCATATTCTCATCTTTGTTTGATATTTATCGTCTGTGGCGGTTTCAGCACTCGCCGACACAGATATTATCTAAAATAAATAAAAAAAAGTACATAATTCCATACAATAACAAAACATGATACACAATGTTTTCTCTTTATCACATAATATGTCTTTTACTAAGAGATGTTACAACACATAAGTCTATACACTAAAGTAAGGCCCTCCCAGTTCTTGGCTGATCCGTGATAAGACAGGCGAAAAATTAGACTACTGGAGGATTATTAGTATTATCTCTTTTTTCATTCGCCCTTTCTCTCCTTTATCTATGTATAGTTTTTAATATAAGATTTCATTACGTGATAAAAAGAATCAGTCAAATAGAATCTTTCGTGGAGTCCTTCGTCTTGGTAATCAGCGGCTGGCTTGCTGTAAGAGATCTTTACATTTATTATTACTGTTAAACACAGCAGTCAGTCGGGAGAATTAATCGTTTGGACAATTTGTTATTTTAACGAAAGATTGCGAATTCCAGATGTGTACGAAGCCTTTTTAGACGATTTAACACAGACTCAGTAATTGCAGGCTCTCTTCGACACAGCTGAAACTTCCCCACTAATTACAGGGCCAACGTGATCAACAAATGATTCAGAAAAAAACTCATTCGTTCATTCACTCCAGAACAAAAAAGTCACAAACCTTATTTATGGAGGAAATCGTGATTCCACGCCTTAATTATTTTCCTTTTACAATCTCTTTCTCTTCAAAACAAACCGCCAACGGCACAAATGTTAATTGGCTCGCTTTAGCGAGAAGAAAAGCAGAATATGTATCTCTCAGAAACACGTCAATCTCTCAACAGATACTGAAGAAGCTGTCCTAGTTACCACTCTAACAACCATGGAGAATGCATATATGGATCTTATTTCAAAGAATAAACGTACTAGAAAATACTTTGGCGTCGACGAGCTGTAGCCGCACATATTACGAGAAAATCAGATCAGATAACTTTTCCAAAGTGAATGAATGTGGATGGTTTGATTGAAAATGATTAATTGGTGCGTGGTAGAGGGTATTTGCTGTGGGGACATTACAATTCCCCTCGCAGCGACCGAAGTTTGTGAGCCTAATTTTGATTTACCGAGCACACTGCGCGGGCTATCTATTAGTGTGGGTAACCCGGAAGTGATGAGTGACAGTCCTCCGACTGAAAAAAAATAATAATGTTTAAGACAGACGAAGAAAACATAGAAAACAGAAGAAATGAAGAGACAGGTATCGCGGCTGTATTGCTTTTACGTGCATCAAGATGTTATGTCTGCTGTGCACAACCAAGGAAGATGATCTTTCATGAAACTATTATCAGGGTCTACCCATTCGGGAACTTTCTTAAGCAGGGAAACCTTGGAAAACCTCTTAAGCCTAGACCCCCAGCCTACGGTACATAGAAGATAGGAAAGCCTACAGAAGAAAAAAAAATTATTTTGAAATTGATCTCTAAAGGAAAGATAGGGATAGATTTATGTAACGATTTCGAGAATAGTGATTTGTGCCTCTAGCTAAAAAATTTTTACAATCAATAACTCGAGTCTTTGTTTTTTCTTTTTTTACAGTCTTGTTCCCAGGACAATATCTTGCGGTGCTGAAACTCCCCCGGATCTTGCATGTCCCCGACGTCCACATTTGTTGTCGGTCTTCTACGCGGCCCACAATGGGAAGAGTAGAAGGGACAGGGATACCAGATTTTACATGCAACATTCATTCCAAAAGAATTAGCAATGACCGAAAGGGAGACTCTTCCTGTAAAAGAACTGTTTAGGTTGCACCGTCCAAGATTCTCCTTTTTGAAAACAAAATCCCTATGGCTTCATGCATCCTTTTTCTTACCATGTACTGCAAGGAATTTAGCCATTGACTTAAGGTTTCCATTTACCCATTGACTAATGCTGTTGTCGAAAACATCATAATATTTACTCTAGTTTGAATTTTCTTTTGGTCTTCGCATCACCACTTGTGCTTGTTGTTGTTGTTGTGGTCTTCAGTCCTGAGACTGGTTTGATGCAGCTCTCCATGCTACTCTATCCTGTGCAAGCTTCTTCATCTCCCAGTACCTACTGCAACCTACATCCTTCTGGATCTGCTTAGTGTATTCATCTCTTGGTCTCCCTCTACGATTTTTACCCTCCACGCTGCCCTCCAATGCTAAATTTGTGATCGCTTGACGCCTCAGAACATGTCCTACCAACCGATCGCTTCTTCTAGTCAAGTTTTGCCACAAATTTCTCTTCTCCCCAATCCTATTCAAAACCTCATCATTAGTTACGTGATCTACCCACCTTATCCTCAGCATTCTTCTGTAGCACCACATTTCAAAAGCTTCTATTCTCTTCTTGTCCAACCTATTTATTGTCCACGTTTCACTTCCATACATGGCTACACTCCATACAAATACTTTCAGAAACGACTTCCTGACACTTAAATCTACATTCGATGTTAACAAATTTCTCTTCTTGAGAAACGCTTTCCTTGCCATTGCCAGTCTACATTTTATATCCTCTCTACTTCGACCACCATCAGTTATTTTGCTCCCTAAATAGCGAAACTCCTTTACTACTTTAAGTGTCTCATTTCCTAATCTAATCCCCTCAGCATCACCCGATTTAATTTGACTACATTCCATTATCCACGTTTTGCTTGTGTTGATGTTCATCTTATATCCTCCTTTCACGACACTGTCCATTCCGTTCAACTGCTCTTCCATGTCCTTTGCTGTCTCTGACAGAATTACAATGTCATCGGCGGATCTCAAAGTTTTCACTTCTTCTCCATGAATTTTAATACCTACTCCGAATTTTTCTTTTGTTTCCTTTACTGCTTGCTCAATATACAGATTGAATAACATCGGGGAGAGGCTACAACCCTGTCTCACTCCTTTCCCAACCACTGCTTCCCTTTCATGCCCCTCGACTCTTATATCTGCCATCTGGTTTGTGCACAAATTGTAAATAGCCTTTCGCTCCCTGTATTTTAGCCCTGCCACCTTCAGAATTTGAAAGAGAGTATTCCAGTTAACGTTGTCAAAAGCTTTCTCTAAGTCTACAAATGCTAGAAACGTAGGTTTGCCTTTTCTTAATCTTTCTTCTAAGATAAGTCGTAAGGTTAGTATTGCCTCACGTGTTCCAACATTTCTACGGAATCCAAACTGATCTTCCCCGAGGTCCGCTTCTACCAGTTTTTCCATTCGTCTGTAAAGAATTCGCGTTAGTATTTTGCAGCTGTGACTTATTAAACTGATAGTTCGTTAATTTTCACATCTGTCAACACCTGCTTTCTTTGGGATTGGAATTATTATATTCTTCTTGAAGTCTGTGGGTATTTCGCCTGTCTCATACATCTTGCTCACCAGATGGTAGAATTTTGTCATGACTGGCTCTCCCAAGGCCATCAGTAGTTCTAATGGAATTTTGTCTACTCCCGGGGCCTTCTTTCGACTCATTTCTTTCAGTGCTCTGTCAAACTCTTCACGCAGTATCTTATCTCCCATTTCATCTTCATCTACATCCTCTTCCATTTCCACAATATTGTCCTCAAGTACATCGCCCTTGTATAAACCCTCTATATACTCCTTCCACCGTTCTGCCTTCCCTTCTTTGCTTAGAACTGGGTTGCCATCTGAGCTCTTGATATTCATACAAGTGGTTCTCTTCTCTCCAAAGGTCTCTTTAATTTTCCTGTAGGCAGTATCTATCTTACCCCTAGTGAGACAAGCCTCTACATCCTTACATTTGTCCTCTAGCCATCCCTGCTTAGCCATTTTGCACTTCCTGTCGATCTCATTTTTGAGACGTTTGTATTCCTTTTTGCCTGCTTCATTTACTGCATTTTTATATTTTCTCCTTTCATCAATTAAATTCAATATTTCTTCTGTTACCCAAGGATTTCTATTAGCCCTCGTCTTTTTACCTACTTGATCCTCCGCTGCCTTCACTACTTCATCCCTCAGAGCTACCCATTCTTCTTCTACTGTATTTCTTTCCCCCATTCCTGTCATTTGTTCCCTTATGCTCTCCCTGAAACTCTCTACAACATCTGGTTCTTTCAGTTTATCCAGGTCCCATCTCCTTAAAATCCCACCTTTTTGCAGTCTCTTCAGTTTCAATCTACAGGTCATAACCAGTAGATTGTGGTCAGAATCCACATCTGCCCCTGGAAATGTCTTACAATTTAAAACCTGGTTCCTAAATCTCTGTCTTGCCATTATATAATCTATCTGATACCTTTTAGTATCTGCAGGATTCTTCCAAGTATACAACCTTCTTTTATGATTCTTGAACCAAGTGTTAGCTATGATTAAGTTATGCTCTGTGCAAAATTCTACAAGGCGGCTTCCGCTTTCATTTCTTCCCCCCCAATCCATATTCACCTACTATGTTTCCTTCTCTCCCTTTTCCTACTGACGCTCTCCAGTCACCCGTGACTATTAAAGTTTCGTCTCCCTTCACTACCTGAATAATTTCTTTTATCTCATCCTACATTTCATCAATTTCTTCATCATCTGCAGAGCTAGTTGGCATATAAACTTGTACTACTGTAGTAGGCATGGGCTTTGTGTCTATCTTGGCCACAATAATGCGTTCACTATGCTGTTTGTAGTAGCTAACCCGCACTCCTATTTTTTTATTCATTATTAAACCTACTCCTGCATTACCCCTATTTGATTTTGTATTTATAACCCTGTAATCACCTGACCAAAAGTCTTGTTCCTCCTGCCACCGAACTTCACTAATTCCCACTATATCTAACTTTAACCTATCCATTTCCCTTTTTAAATTTTCTAACCTACCTGCCCGATTAAGGGATCTGACATTCCACGCTCCGATCCGTAGAACGCCAGTTTTCTTTCTCCTGATAACGACGTCCTCTTGAGTAGTCCCCGCCCGCAGTTCCGAATGGGGGACTATTTTACCTCCGGAATATTTTACCCAAGAGGACGCCATCATCATTTAATCATACAGTAAAGCTGCATGTCCTCGGGAAAAATTATGGCTTTAGTTTCCCCTTGCTTTCGGCCGTTCACAGTACCAGCACAGCAAGGCCGTTTTGGTTAATGTTACAAGGCCAGATCAGTCAATCATCCAGACTGTTGCCCCTGCAACTACTGAAAAGGCTGCTGCCCCTCTTCAGGAACCACATGTTTGTCTGGTCTCTCAATAGATACCCCTCCGTTGTGGTTGCACCTACGGTACGGCCATCTGTATCGCTGAGGCACGCAAGCCTTCCCACCAACGGCAAGGTCCTTGGTTCATGGGGGGGGGGGGGGCACTTGTGCTTATAAGTCCAAAAATTCTGACACATTTTCTTTCTTCGTAATTGAAAGGATTCATGCAACTTGCAGTAGATTTTGGATTCAAATCATCGAATAATGGAAAGTGTGGTTCATTTTTTACAAAGACATAATCCATCATTTCCTTGAAAAGTCATCATTTATCTATACTCATAAAAATTTTATCCTATATACATATATTTCTCCGCTTGATTGCTGTAATGTAAAAGTTATTAGTAGTGAGGAATTTGGATCCACTTCTTTCATTCTTTCTCTGATTCATCCGGCATTCGTACATGCACATATATGGAAATGGATTTTCAAACAAAATTCCAAAGTGAACAAGATCGATTAAATAACTACTAATTCTATGAATATTAATTTCTTTTGACATTCAACAATAAATCAAGAACTCTTAACCAATAATTATGACAGTTTTTTTAAGTTCAACATCAATCAGTTTCCCCTCGCTTTTGATGCGAGTCTCTTACAAAGCATATCTGTGTCGTCTATATCGATTCCAACTCTCGCGCCGACGTCAATTGTTTTGCGCGGGAAATTATCTTTGCGGCGTTAACCGTCACTCATGATTCACTACTTAACCGCAAAACTTCACACGTTTACACATCTAAGCTTGCACTTGAAATTATATATGGACATTCACTGGGAACCTCTTTTCATTATGCAGCGTCATTTTCGGGAAATATTTCTTTCTTCTTGAAGGTCATTCAGATCCTTTATACTTCTTGTTGACATTAGCAATGCTAAAGTTTTATGTTTACCCAAACACAGGTCAAGCCTATCTTCTTTGCAGGACTCGATAGTTACATTTAGTCACTATTTCTACAATCTGTGTCACTGATTAATTATTTCAGATTAACGTTTTCCAACACTAAACACACACAGTTTATTGTTTTGTTTTTACGAGCGTTCATCTCTGTCACTCGCAACATCATTCATCCCTATCTTCTAATCTTCATTAAATTTTTTCAAGTCGTTATGGAAAAATAACCCTTTATTTTGTTAGATCCCGGGTATGCTAACAGATAAGCCCCAGGGTTCGGAATTTGTAGAATGATGTATGGGCCAGTATATAATAACTCCTATTTCTTTATACTCTTCTTTATTAAGGATGATTTGGTATGTCTTTTGACTAGTACCTTCTCTCCGACGTGGTACGCCTGTACCCTCTTGATTAATTTGTCATATTGTTGTTTTCCCTGATCAGCCTTTTGCGTCATATTTATGATGGCTTGTCTTATTTATTCTTTCCAAGTCATCTCAGTTTCCTGAGTTTTGGGCATATGCTCAGTCCAGAAGTTTTCTTCTTTTGCCTCGAACATCAATTCATGAGGTGTATAACCAGTGGAGGAGTGGGGCATGTTGTTGTATATCTGCTCAAATTCTTCCACATAATTTGCCCACGCAGTCTGCTTATTATGGCAATAGGTCCTCATAAAGCGAATGAACTCTCTAAAAATTCTCTCACCAAATTGCCTTGTGGGTAGTAAAATGATGTTAGTATGTGTTTCACACCGACTTGAGACAAAGCCTGTTTCCATCGGAGTCCCGTGAATATCTTAGCATTGTCTGTTATTATCGCCTTAGGTATACCTACATGTGGAAGATAATCCCTTGTCAATCTTATTACAATTACTTTGGCTGTAGCCGCCTTTATCGGGTATAGCTTTACGTATTTCGTACACACATCAAGAAATGCCAGCACATATCTAACACCTCCTCTTGAAGTAGGTAACGGTCCACACAGATCGCACGAAATTAATTCTTTTGGTTCTCGGACTAATATAGAGCATAATGGGTGCTTACTCCCTTATGAATCCGGCTTTGCTTTTTGACAGATTACGCATTTCTTCAAGATCTCATGCACTCTGTGCTTTATGTTGGGAAAATAACAGTACACACCTATCTTGTCTGCACATTTTGTCGCACCGAAATGTCCCCAGGTTAAATGGGTGAACCATACGAGTTTCTCTATTTGCGCTTCAGGTATACGAACACACCAACGTACTTTGTTTAGCCTTCCACAGCGGAAAAATAATACGCCATTTACCAGCTTGTAATGATTTGCCATCTGATCCGAAGGTTTCTGTTGTAACCTTTGAATGACACTTCCCCATTGAGCATCTCTTTTCTGTAACTGTGCCATATGTGCACACAAACTGACGTAGTACGTCTTATATGGATTTTCCTGCAGCAGCAATACAGGGAATTCTGAGTTATTATTTACTTCAATCTCTTTAGTCAAACCCTGTGGTGACCTTGATAGAGCGTCAGCAATAATGTTTTGCTGTCCTGAGACATGCACGATCTTAAAATTGGTATTGTTGCAGAGCGAGAGTCCATCTAGCCAGTCTGGGGTGTAACAGTTTACACATTTGTAAAAACATTAATGATTGATGATCGCAATATACGACAGTCTTTGACCCTTATAGATAATAATGAAATTTTTTAAATCCCCAGATCACCGCAAGAACCTCTAATTCTGTCGTAGTGTAAGATCGTTCACAGTTGGACAAAACACGACTAGCAAACGCAATAGGACAGAAGGTGAGTTGTCCATTTATCTTGCGTACTTGGAAAAGGCACGCTCCAATACCACCATTCGAAGAATCTGTTGACAAGTAAAATTCTTCTTGCATGTCCGGATGGTACAAAAGCGGTGCATTTACTAATTGCTTCTTTATCTCTTCGAATGCTTCTTGACTCTATAATGTCCAGAGCCAGGGCACATGCTTCTTCAACAGACTATTTAGAGCTGCTGCGTTCATCGCCTGATTTGTTATGAATCTTCTAAAAAATGAGGCAAGGCCCATAAACCCTTTTAATTGCCTCTTATTCCTGGGTGTTGGAAACTTACTAATTGCAAATTGGCTTCTCCTTGGTTGGTAAAATTCCCTTTGCGTCAATTATATGCCCCAGGAACTTGATTCTGTTTCCTGCAAAATGGGATTTCTGTAGGTTAGCAGTTATTCCCGTGATTTTGAATACGTCCAACACTCGGATCAGTAAGGTAATATGCTCCTGCCAAGTTTTCGATGCAGTAAGCAAATCATCAACAAACACTGTTATCCTGCCTCTTGATTTCTGGGCCTAGTGCATAATATAGAGCTGCTATAAAGATTCCAGCACTAATGTTGAGTCTGAAAGGAACTACGGTGAATTGGTAACTTCTTCCGGAATAAATGAAAGCCATATACTTCCTTGATGACTCATCCAGCTTGACTTGCCAATAAGAGCTCCGCAAACCAATGCTCATCAAATATTTGACATCCAGGAACCGTTGTATAAGTTCGTCTATGTTTTCCGGGTGTGTTCTCACTGGAATTATGATTTTATTTATTTCTCTTGCGTCGAGTACCAGTCTAACAGTCCCATTTGCTTTTGGCACGACTAACAATGGGGAGCAGTATGGACTTGTAGAGGGTTCGATCAAACCCCATTTCAACATGCGATCTATTTCCTTTTGAACTTGAGCCTTTAACCTCCAGGGAACAGGATAGAAAGTTCTACAATACGTTTCGTGCGGCTTAACGTAGAGATGGCATATGTATCCCTTAATAACTCCTGACCTTTCATCGAAAACGTTTTCATACGTTAATAATAATTCATTGAGCTGCTTCTTCTGATCTTCGATAATGCAGTCGGATTCATTTAACTTTTCAAACACTAATTGACCGAAATCTTCTTTGACTTGGAACTCATTAATTACGTGCTGTTTAGAATTTTGGGCCGTCCTGATTACTTGCACACTGATCCCACAATTATATTTTCTCGTAACGCTTTTTTTTCTCAACACCTCCAACTCAATTTCTTATTTATTAACATTCAACCAAATTTTTCCTGTTTTGAAATCTATTCTGCATCCATATTGACGTAGGCTGTCGACTCCAATAATGCAATCTACCACCAAATTTTTCACAACAAGGAATGTGCTTAATATTGCTACATTTCCGAATTCCACACCAAGTAGTGACTGCACCTTTACATTAGCCGATCGAGCCCCAACGGCGTCTATTATTCTGCAATTTTGAACTGGAAAGACCGGTACTCGTCTTATATTTCTGATCCTGTTGAATAGTGCCTCCAAAATAACATTTGTGGTTGCAGCTGTGTCTAAAACCGCCACTATAGGTACGGTGTCCATGATGACGTGCACGTCGGCTACTGACACCTGTTCCTTATCCTCATCTTGTGGTTCTAAGTGCTCGGTCAGTTCATCTGCCAGTAATCGTCCACCATTATACGTTAGCATGGGTACACATATCCTGTTGCCCCTCAACCAATTGTTAACCGCTGCTCCGGGGCACGAGTGGGTCCTTACGAGTTTGTTGGATTTTGATTTGTCTGCTGGTTGACATCATCCGTCACTTCGGTAATTACCGGTTGATTCGGAGATGTCCGTCCCCACTGATGTTGGCTATTGGAATTCATTCCTCCCGGTTGATTCCAATTTCTATTATTGTTATTATTCCAGGCTTGGGGTCTGAAATTTCTTTCGTTCCCCCACACGGGGTTGTATCTTTTCCCATTCCTGTTGTTCCTTGAATAGCCCTTCGCAAGACCATTGCCGGGATTACTATTGAGATTTTGAGGGGGTCCTCCATTATTCAACGATCTCTGTTCATTCCTTCTAAGTGTCGATTGATCGCCATTGGTATAACCCATACTTCCACCTTGCCTAACGTTTGGCGGAGGTCCTACCGCCCTATATTGCAATCTGTTATTACGGGCATTCTGGTTGTTCTCTTCGATAATATCTATATGGTCTAACGTCGTGAGGAACGACTCCAAGTCCTTGTCGTTGCCGTAAATCAATTGATAATTGATTCCGGATGCTAGTGGGTAGTCTTGCCTTAAGTACGTTTATTATGTCTGGCAAGGGTATAGGTCTGTCCCAGTATCTGGTTTTATTTATATATTTTTCGAAATACCTTCTAAGGCTTCCTTTCGAAAAGGAGAAAGGCTCTGGGTAGAGCACCTCCTGCCTTAGGCGTTCCTGTACCCCTTCTGACCAGAACTTTGCTAAAAACGCCTTCTCAAAACCGTCATATGTCGGGAAAACAGAAGTCATGTCCGAGGCCCAGATCGCCCCCGAACCTTGTATATATCCTGTAACAAAACTGATCTTCTGCCACTCCGACCAATTTCTGGGTAGCACTCCTCTGAAACTTCGAATAAAAACAATTGGATGGACCCCCCCCCCTTTTGTCAGGGTTAAAAATCTGGAATTGCCGATGCTTTATCATTTTTTCTTCGGCATGCCAAAGGCTTTCGTAATCTCCGGTAGATAATAATTCACGCGAACAACCAGCTTCTTGCAATTTAATGTTTTAATTACTTGCACAAGTCGGTATTGTGTGCGAATGGGCAGTAACTGGCTCTATAGTCGTTGCCAACTTCTGCTGCTGCCCTGTATTCATTTGTTCTGAGCTTTGTTGTGAAGCGCGCATCGACTCTTCTATCGTTTGTTTCCAATGCTCAAAATCAGCACTTAACTGCTGTCGCACCTCCTCAAGTCCTTTCGCAAATAAATTCTCTGCCTGTTTGCCAGATAAATTCTGGAATGCTGCCTTAACATTTTGCTCAACGTTTTTACACATTAGGCTTTTGTTTTCTAATGTGATTTCCGATAATTTACCCGTTAATACGTTAATTTGGTGGTCTATAACGTTTTGACGCTCTGTCAGATGTTCAACGCTTTCCTTTAGGTTAGTCTGTGTACGTGCCAATTCAGGAAGTTGCGCAATTGCACATGCCATGGCGTCTTGCTTTTGTACTAATTGCGGAACCATTTCCACTTGTTCCCGTACGGTATCTATCTTAATAGCGACATACTCCTTCATTTCGACACGTACGCGCTGAGTAGATTCCTCACATTGTGCTTTCACCAATTCTATTTGTGCAGTTAATTTTCGTTCCGTCTCTTCGGCCTGATCTTTGAGTTCCTTGGTCTTCGCCTCTATCCGCTGCTCTAATTCGGAAAAACTGTCTTGTAACTGCTGCTTAATCTCAGTCTGGACAAATTTCATCTCTTCTTGAGTTTGAGTGACTGTCACTAATTGTGCTTTAATATCGGTTTTCAGATTTTCCTGCCCTTCAGTAACTGAGGCTAATTTCGTATTCAAATCATTTTGCCCTTCAGTAACTCAGGCAAATTTCGCATTAATGTCGGTTTTCAAAGTATTCATGCTCTCGGTTATCATCTGCATCTGTCTCATGATAATTACCAATGGATCTAATCCCTGCTGCGTACTTGCTGTTACACCCGCAGCCGTGTCTACAGGGCGTTCTGTTGCGCTATCTGTAGCCATCGGTCCAACAACACTTCTTACTGCTTCATTATTATCAGTGCCAACAGCTTAAGGCTGATGCGTGCTGCGGTGATCTGCTTGACTAATCCTAAACATTGCCCTAGCTAAAACCATATAAATGTTCTACTACCACTATATGTAACTCCCTTCACACAAGAGTACTTCTGTGTCTAATTTATTAATGAACATATACAGATAAATGCAACTGGGACAGGTCAATCAAAACACTTCCTATATCTAACATGAACACAAATAATCAATATTCAAATATCATATAACACTAAACAGAAAAGCGTATACTTCAACTGTATTAGCAAGCTCAATAAAAATATATATCAGCCTTTTCATTGCGCCCAGCGTGCTGTCTTTCGGCTTTATTTGTGGATCCAATTATATCACCTGTGAGTCTTTCCTCTCTTTTTCCAAGCGTCAGTTAGGTTAGCTCGTCGTAGTTGACATGAAACAGAGAACAAAATTATTTTAGCAACGTCCAAAAACGTGTCCTGTCACGGATTGCCCATTTTAACATTTTAAATGTTCGGATAATAAGTTGCCGTCTCTTTAATCTAAGAATAGATGATCAATGCAGCTAGCCGCTATCTCTGTGTAATGTCTTATCTGTATAGACGTATATCTGTTGTCTTTAAGATCACTTCACCTTCACACATAAGTCTATACAATAAAGTAAGGCCCTCCCAGTTCTTGGCTGATCCGTGATAAGACAGGCGAAAAATTAGACTACTGGAGGATTATTAGTATTATCTCTTTTTTCATTCGCCCTTTCTCTCCTTTATCTATGTATAGTTTTTAATATAAGATTTCATTACGTGATAAAAAGAATCAGTCAAATAGAATCTTTCGTGGAGTCCTTCGTCTTGGTAATCAGCGGCTGGCTTGCTGTAAGAGATCTTTACATTTATTATTACTGTTAAACACAGCAGTCAGTCGGGAGAATCAATCGTTTGGACAATTTGTTCCTTTTACGAAAGATTGCGAATTCCATATGTGCATGAAGCCTTTTTGGACGATTTAACACAGACTCAGTAACTGCAGGCTTTCTTCGACACAGCTGAAACTTCCCCACTAATTACAGGGCCAACGTGATCAACAAATGACTCAGAAAAAAACTCATTCGTTCATTCACTCCAGAACAAAAAAGTCACAAACCTTATTTATGGAGGAAATCGTGTATTAAATCCATCTCCATTACATGTCCAGATCTCCGGTGATTCCACGCCTTAATTATTTTCCTTTTATAATCTCTTTCTCTTCAAAACATCCCGCCAACGGCACAAATGTTAATTAGCTCGCTTTAGCGAGAAGAAAAGCAGAATATGTATCTCTCAGAAACACGTCAATCCCTCAACAGATACTCCAGAAGCTGTCTTAGTTACCACTCTAACAACCATGGAGAATGCATATATGCATCTCTGTTATTTCAAAGAATAAAAGCACTAGAAAATACTTTGGCGTCGACGAGCTGTCGCCGCACATATTACGAGAAAATCAGATCAGATAACTTTTCCAAAGTGAATGAATGTGGATGGTTTGATTGAAAATGATTAATTGGTGCGTGGTAGAGGGTATTTGCTGTGGGGACATTACACCCCCCCCCTTCCCCGCCACACCCAACGCCCCCCCCCACCCAAAAAAGAAATCCCGATCCAACTCACATCATGTGTGATTCACAAGATATTAGTGCACCCGCACAATAGACTACAAGGAAACTGAGGATTAAACGACAGTCAGCAGAAAAATATCACCATTGCTATCCAGTTTTAGTTTCAGAAGAAAAGAACACAAAGAAAAAAGTTTACCATCTGCTGCCCGTATTCATGTGATACAACTAGTACCTTACAGAGTAAAAAAGTCCCGTACGCTCTCTTGATTCCAGCTGTTCCAGTGACATCATGAGGCAGCGACCTTTTATTACAAACAACAGATTTTGTGACACTGTACGGAAGCTATTACGGGCCATCATTTCTCCTTTATTTTTTGTTTACACCTTGAATCTAAGATATAGTGATTTAATTTGTTATTAAATAACAGAATATTTTACGTGGAAATTTACAGTTTATGAATTATGGCTGAATTGAACCGACTGTTGCCGAACCTCAGTCATATGACAACGCAGTTTTCGATTCATCGAACCTCTGACACGTATGATGTCCACTACGCATTACTCTCCATTGCCAAACATCATCACCTCAGAGTAGCACTTACACCCAATGTCCTAATTAGTTGCTGGATGCAGTCCGATCTCTGACTTCCCCTATAGATTAACGCACCAAAGCGCCATCTAGTACCACGGAAGTTATTAACGCATGTCCTATCATATCCTTTCTTCTGATCAGTATATCCCACATAATTCATTCCTCAACAACTCTGCGGAGAACTCATTTTCTTATTAGTGCACCTAATTTCAGTATCCTTCTATAGCACACATCCGGTTTTCCCATAGTACTTTCGTACAATACTGTGCTCCAAACGTACATTTTCATAAACGTATTCCTCAAGTTGAGGGCGATGTTTGATACTAGTAGATATACTCGTATTTTGGACAATAATATTCCTTTGCTTGTGCAGGTCTTTTTGTATTCTCCCTGCTTCGTCTGACATACGTAATTTTGCTTCCTCTGTAGAATTCCCTCACTTCGGCTCCTTCATTGTCTTCCATTTGGATATACGAGGTGTGGCTAGAAAAAAACCGGACTAGTACTGGTGAAACAATAAAACGAATGCAATAAGGCTGAAAGTCGCGTGGCCTGTCACGTGACTCTCGCTCCGCCTACTGCTCGAGTTTCATCTGCCTCCTGCACTCAGTCTGCCCGTGGCGTCTGTTTTAAGTAGTTGACGTTTTGTCTGTGCGTCGGAAAATGTTGAGTGTACAGAAAGAACAGCGTGTTAACATCAAATTTTGTTTCAAACTAGGAAAATCTGCAAGTGAAACGTTTGTAATGTTACAACAAGTGTACGGCGATGATTGTTTATCGCGAACACAATTGTTTGAGTGGTTTAAACGATTTAAAGATGGCCGCGAAGACACCAGTGATGACACTCGCACTGGCAGACCATTGTCAGCAAAAACTGATGCAAACATTGAAAAAATAGGTAAACTTGTTCGACACTTTCCTTGTCAACTCCTGTTAACTCAGACACTGCTCTGATTGTAAAACGGCGATCTTGTCGAACAAGTTTACCGATTTTTTAAATGTTTGCATCAGTTTTTGCTGACAATGGTCTGCCAGTGCGAGTGTCATCACTGGTGTCTTCGCGGCCATCTTTAAATCGTTTAAACCACTCAAACACTTGTGTTCGCGATAAACAATCATCGCCGTACACTTGTTGTAACATTACAAACGTTTCACTTGCAGATTTTCCTAGTTTGAAACAAAATTTGATGTTAACACGTTGTTCTTTCTGTACACTCAACATTTTCCGACGCACAGACAAAACGTCAACTACTTAAAACAGACGCCACGGGCAGACTGAGTGCAGGAGGCAGATGAAACTCGAGCAGTAGGCGGAGCGAGAGTCACGTGACAGGCCACGCGACTTTCAGCCTTATTGCATTCGTTTTATTGTTTCACCAGTACTAGTCCGGTTTTTTTCTAGCCACACCTCGTAAGGTCTACAGCTAACCACATTTTTGCAACTTCTCATTACTTTCGTGTTTCTTCGGTTTGTCCTCAGCACATATTATTTTTCAGGTACATTGTTCAATTAATTCAGTATTTCCTGTAATTCTTCCTCGCTTTCAACGATAAGGGCGATATCATTCTTTAATCGTGAATTTAAGTCCATCTCCAGAACATATCTTTTCTATACGTGATTTATTCTTCGATGTACAGATTTTACTTTAGAGGAGAAAGACTGCATCCCTGTCTTACATCACTCTTAAATTTCTTTCTTTGTTCTTGTATATACTGTATATTACCGGCCTTACCCTATTGCTTACACCTGTTTTCATAAGAAATTTGTACTTCTTGCACAATTTTAAACTGTCAAACTATTGTTCGATATCGACAAATCCTATGAACGCGTTTTGAGTTTTCTGTTGTATTACTTTCGCTAACAAGTGACTACCTCTTTGGTGCCCTACCTTACATACAGCCAAACTGGTCTTCACCTACGGAATTCTCAGTTTTATTTTGCATTCTTTTGTATGTTATTCTTGTCAGCATTTGTGCGATAATCCTCACACTTATTTGTCCTGACTATCTTCAGAATGATATCAATGATATGCTTCTGAAAGTCTGTTGGTTATCTCCAGTGTTATTGAATATGTACACTAACTGGAACTGTCGTTTCGTTGCCATTTAGTTCAATTTCCTTCGGAATTGGGAAGGTAATATTCATGCCTTTTTCTTTGATCGCAAGTCTTCTCAAGCTCTATCGAACTCGGGTTGTAATACTCAATCCCGTCGTCTTCCAAATCGACTTTCATTTCTGATCCTGTCACTCCAGTTCAAATGGTTCAAATGGCTCTGAGCACTATGCGAGCTAACTTATGATGTCATCAGTTACCTAGAACTTAGACCTAATTAAACCTAACTAACCTAAGGACATCACACACATACATGCCCGAGGCTCCAGACTGTAGCGGCTAGAACCGCACGGCCACTCCGGGCGGCTGTCACTCCAGTAAACAGGTCCTCCAGCTCATGGAGATATTTAATGAATTTTTCCACCTATCGGCTCTGCCCTCTACGTCTAACAAACCTAATTCCTCCTGCATTCTAAGTGTTGACACTTCTGCTTTTTCGAAGGTGGTTTTAACTTTTCTACACCCTGAACCAATCGTTCCGACGGTAATTTATTTTTTCAATCTCTTCAAATTTTTCCTGCAGCCATTTAGTCTTAGCTTCCCTGCACTTCTTACTTATTTCATTCCTAAATGTTTTTATTATCGTATTCCTGTCTCTCCAGAAATTTTTACTCCCTTCTCTCATTCATTAGTTGATTTGTTTTGTCACCCAAAGTTTTTATGCAGTTTCCTTTCTTGTACCTATATTCGCCTGACTAGACACCGTTACATTCTTTCCATTTCACTTCATTGAGCCCACTGTACCTACAGTACATTGGCCCGTTGGATTTCGGTTTTCAGATTTTCTAGTATCCCTACCACTTTCAGACCTCTGGCTTTCCACATAGAATGTTAAACCTTTCGTTGATTATTGAATCTTTTTATCATGACTACATTTCCCTTGACAGTCTCCTCCCTGAGATTCGAATGGATGCCTAATCGCTAAACATGACATCTCACCAACTGTAGACAGTACTTAAGCGTCGTTAATGCCTTGGTTTCAATTGCATTCTACATCCTCATGCCATGGATCATTGCTTATTCCTCGATCTTGTGGGAACAGTTTGTGACTCTAACTTCGGCAATCCCGCCTTGTTTGCCAGGCATGTTGGAGAGGAGGAGGGTGACCCGTTAGGACACAGGACTTTGGCCATCAATAATGAAGACTTTTATTAAAAATTTAAGCACTTGGTAGATAAAACCCAGAACCAAACGACCTTTTCATAGCAGGCTACCCATAAAAGTAAACACTGGTTTGAAACATCCTGAAATACAACCCTGTGTCCAGACCGGGACTCGAACCTTCCAAGGACCGTTGTTCTAATGATTGAACTACCCAAATACGACTCACGATCCACCTTCACAGCCTCACTCCCGCCAGTACATCTCCCACCTTCCAAACTTCACAGCAGTTTTCCTGTATATCTTGCTGTTCCTACGCTCTTGGAAGAAATGATATTGTGGATAGATGGCGTAGCTACAATCTTAAGTTTCAGTTCAATTCAAGTGTCTATAATTTTCCGTTAAACAACTTCCAGGACTTGTAGAGAGGAGAGAGTACACAATATTTTCAACACCAAACCATGTTCGAAAACGTACGGTTTGCGTTCCGCGATGGTTTAAATACCGATGTTTAACACATCCACTTCCGCATGAGGAACTGATTAGACGTGACGTAGGACACTTGGAATACTTACTGGATAACAGTTCGAAAGAAAAAAAACGTAACTAATTATCAGATTTCCACTCAGTCACATTTGTTTGTCGCCTTTTTTTCATCATCAGTCTTCTGACTGGTTTGATGCGGCCTGCCATGAATTCATCTCCTGGGCCAACCTCGTCATCTCAGAGTAGCACTTGCAACCTATGTCCTCAGTAATCTGCTGCATTTATTCCAACCTCTGTCCTCCCCTACAGTTTTTGCCCTCTACAGCTCCCTCTAGTACCAAGGAAGTCATTCCCTCGTGTCTTAAGAGATGTCCTATCATCCCTCCTCACTGCCAGTATTTTCCCCATATTCCTTTCCTCTCCGTTTCTGCGCAGAACATCCTCATTCCTCACCTTATCAGTCCACTTAATTTTCAACATTCGCCTGTAACAGCACATCTCGAATGCTTCGATTCTATTCTGTTCGGGTTTTCTCACAATCCATGTTTTACTACCATACAATGCTGTGCTCCAGATATACATTCTCAGAAATTTCTTCATGGAATTAAGGCCTATGTTTAATAGTAGTAGACTTCTCTTGGCCAGGAATGCCCTTTTTTCCAGTGCTAATCTACTTTTGGTGTCATTCTTGCTCCGTCATTGGCTATTTTGCTGCCTAGGTAGCAGAATTACGTAATTTCATCTACTTCGTGATCATCATTCCTTACGCTAAGTTTCTCGCTGTTCTCATTTCTCCTACTTCTCATTACTTTCCTCTTTCTTCGATTTACTCCCAATCCATATTCTGTACTCATTATATTGTTTATTACATTCAGAATATCACGTAATTCTCCTTCACTTTCATTCACGATAGCAACTCATGAGCGAATCGTGTCAATGACATCCTTTCATCTTGAATTTTATCCCGCTCCTGAATAATCTTCTTTTTATTTCCATCATTGCTTCTTCGATGGACAGATTGAACAGTAGGGCGAAAGAGTATACACCCTTTTTAATCCGAGCGCTTCTTTCTCAGTCGTCCACTCTTATTATTACCTCTTGGGTCTTGTACATTCTGTACATTACCCGTCTTTCTCGATATCTTACCCCTATTTGTCGCAGAATTTCGAACATCTTGCACCATTTTACATTGTCAAACGCTTTTTCCAGGTCGAAAAATCCAGTGAACGTGCCTTGATTTTTCTTTAGTCTTGCTTTCATTACCAACCGCGATGTCAGAATTATCACTCTGGTGCCTAAAGGCAAACTGATCATCATCTAACACGTCCTCAATTTCCTTTCACATTCTTCTGTGTATTATTCTCGTCAGCAACTTGGATGCATGATCTGCTAAGCTGATGGTGTGGTAATTCCCTTTCTTGTCAGCTCGTACAGTCTTCGGACTTGTGAGAATAATATTCCTTCGGATGTCGACAGATTTATACATTCTACACATCAACGTGAATGGTTCTTTCATTGCCACTTCCCCCAATGATTTAAAAATCCTGATGGTATGTTATCTATACCTTCTGCCTACTTTGATCTTAAGTCCCTCAAAGCTCTCTTAAATTCTGATTCTAATGTTGGATCCCCTATCTCTTCTAAATAGACTCCTGTTAATTCTTCCATCACACCAGATAAATCTTCCCCTTCATAGAGACCTTCAATGTACTCTTCCCACCTATCCGCTCTCTCCTCTGATTTTACCAGTGGCACCTTTGCTTTTATTTTCATCAAAAGGTTTGTTTTGACTTTCCTATGTGCCGAGTCAGTTCTTCTGACAATCATTTCGTCTCATTTTTCATGCAGCCATTTCATCCTAGCTTCCCTACACTTCCTATTTATTTAATTCCTCAGCGACTTCTATTTCTGTATTCCTCAATTTCCCTGAACATTTTTGTACTTCTTTCTCTCATCGATCAACTGAAGTATTACTTATGTTACCCATAGTTTCTTCGCAGTTACCTTCTTTGTGCCTATGTTTTTCTTTCCAACTTGTGTGATGGCCCTTTTTAGAGATGTCCATTCCTCCTCAACTGTACTGCCTACTGAGCTATTCCTTATTGCTGTATCTTTAGCCTTAGAGAACTTCAAGCGCGTCTCGTCGTCCCTTAGTACTTCCATATCCCACTTCTTTGCGTATTAATTCTTCTTTGGTGTCTCTTCAGTTTTCTTCAGCCCACCCTTCATCACTACTATATTGTGAGCTGAGTTTGTATCTTCTCCTGGGTACTCATTACTATCCAGTATCTGATTTCGGAATCTTTGACCATGATGTAATGTAGCTAAAATCTACCCCTATCACCAGGTCTTTTCCAAGTATACCACCTCCTCATGTGATTCTTGGGCAGAGTACTCGCTATTACTAGCTGAAATTTATCACAGAACTCAGGGAGTCTTTCTCCTCTCTCATTCCTTGTCTCAACCCCATATTCTCCTGTAAACTTCTCTTCTACTCCTTCGCCTAAAGCTTCATTCCAGTCCCCCATTACTATTAGATTTTCATCTCCCTTTACGTATTCTAATACCCTTTCAGTAACTTCATATGCTTTCTCAATCTCTTCATCTTCAGCTTGCGACGTCGGTATATATACCTGAAGTATCGTTTTCGGTGTTGGTCTGTTGTCGCTTCTGATAAAAACAAACCTATCATTTACCTGTTCACTGTAACACACTCTTTGTCCTTCTTATCTATTTAACGAATCATACTCCCGTTTTACCATTTTCTACTGCTGCTGTTGACATTACTCTACACTCATATGACTAGAAATCTTTTTCTTCTTTCCATTTCACTTCACTGACCGTCACCATATCTAGATTGAGCCTTTGCATTTCCTTTTTCAGATTTTCTAGCTTCCCTACTACATTCAAGCTTCTGACATTCCATGCCCCGACTCGTAGAACGTTATCCTTTAGTTGATTATTCAATCTTTTTCTCATGGTCATCTCCCCCTTGGCAATCCTCTCCCGGTCTTCCGAATGGCGGACTGTTCCAGAATCATTCGCCAGCGGATAGATCATCACGACACTTTTTCAATTACAGGCCATATGTCTTGTGTCTTTAATGCAGTGTTTTCCATTGCCTTCTGCATCCTCACGCTGTTGATCATTGCTGATTCTTCCTCCTTTAGGGGCAGTTTCCCACCCCTGAACCTCTTTCCGCTCCTCCGCCCTTTTGACAAGGCCGTTGGCAGAATGAGGGGTGACTTCTTATTTATTTATGTAAACGCTGTTTGGTTACATCATTCCAAACCATAAAGAACTCTGCATACTAAGCGTACAGAAGAGTACTGATGCATAATAGCGACTCGATGTGACGACCGCCAACATTGTTAGAGATGTTACACTACGAAGCATGTTCTGGTACACACTTTCCATCCCACTTGGTGTCTCTTCAGTTTCTGCTGCAGCAGACAGAGCTCGTGTCAGCAAATCTTCCTCTGTCTCTACAGGAGCCTCGTATATTAAACGTTAAGGAACGTCAGGTAGCCGTCTGATGCAGTACACACTCTTATTTCTGCCCTACTGTGTACCAGGACAAACAACTTCCAGTCTCTTCTCTTTCCCTCAGCAGATATGGACGCGTTACTCATCTGAATTGAAACTGTCCTAGAACGGAAACCGTACGTTTTCAGACATTAGTTCTATTCTAAATATTATGTATTCAGTCTCTTCTACAAGTCCTATAAGTTTGTAACAGGAATTTCCGAACATCCACTATATTGTTATCGATCTGCGCCATCTCACCTGATCTAGGCGTCGTTCATTGTTATACTTATAACACAGGTAACTAATGGTACGTCGATGGTGTAAGATCAATCCGGCACGCGGTAACGGGTCAGAAATGCCTGCAGTCCTTTTTTTATTGTTATTACAGTGAAACGTTGCTCAGCGAGCATCTCCGATAACGAGCGATTTGCAAGAGTGAAAGAAAATGTAAGAAACGAACAATGTTTCACTTAGATTCAGGCTTAAACAAACATATCAAAAATCACTTTCTGGCGTGGATCAATCTCTTAGGCCACTATAAATGAACACTAAGTCAGGCGTTAGCCTACGTACTACCGCTCTATAACGCAGAAGCTCCGACACTTGTATTCAGCCGACTGTACTCGTACTGTTTGCAATGCGCCTCGCGCCTCAACTGTTGTCACCCGTACCACTGCTCGGGTTTCAGCGATGACGTTTCAACGTCTCTGCAACGATGTTGAGAGCACGGTAACACCTTCCCTTGCAATATCTGTTTATGAATTCCAATTCTAATTTGTCGTCGTTAACTGACATGAATTCATTAAAGGTGCTTATAAGGCAGTAGCTATGCACGCTACGAATTTAATTGACGATAACCCTGCGTCCCATTCTCGAGAAATTTTGAAGCACAGGGATAGAAAAATCATTAGACAACTTTAGTTTGAAATAGGATGTAGTGTACTACAGATAAAAGGTAGAAACAGTGTATTGTAAATTCGTTTGCGCTCCTATTTTGTATGGAACGTACTGACCTATTTTACATGCTTTCCCACGGAAAGAAGTGCTTAACTTAGTAAGTGTCAACTACGAGCAAGGTTCAGGAACGAATCGTGCTCATTAAGTGAAGTGACAACGCACAGAGTAAAATTTACAAACTCAAATAAACCACAAAATAAACGAACAATTATCAATAGCTTTTATTTTATGAGCAATTGAGATATAGATTAGCTGACGTATACAACGTAATAGAACATTCTAACTGTAATTAATTATATCTCATTTCCTGAAATTTTACCGCACTTAAGCGTCATACATAAGCAATTAAGATAATGACATCAAACACTGTAATTATGATTAATGACATTGATGTAACTGTAACTTCCCACGTACAGTTGGTTGCAGTTGTGGATCAAATTTACCAGTGGAAATTATCAGCAGCGACATAAATGCTCTACAGCTAGCTTAGATCTGTAAATGTGCTTCGTATAATGCATTTTTGAGAATGTTTCTTCACAGATGTAAGTACTGTCGAAATTCGAAAAAAAGCCCGCAGTAAACTTACGCAGCTGATCAAATTGTGTGAGTGGAAGCCTCTTATAAATTCCAGCAGTGTTACATTTATTTATTTACCTTTATAAAAGTCTCTTCATTGCAACTCAATCATTACCATTTGCATTTCTGGGGCAAGGGTTTCTGTATCAGTTATAAAAAGAATTTTTAAAATCTTGATATCGTTTGCAGTTGTATCAAAATCTGAAAAACGAGACAATTTTTTCTTTAAAGTAATCAATTTCTCAATTGAAAAGTATGCTGAACATTAAGCCTCTGATTGATGACAATGTTTGGCATGTATTAAAATATGTGAACCATTTTTTATTCAATTGAGACTGAAACAAAACAATTTTTTGTCGAAAGGATATAATATGAGTGAACAAATCACAAAGTAGCTGGTTTTCCACTTGTAATTTTAAATTAAGTTCGATCATGTGTTTAGTTAAACGTGCATAAAATTATAACTTCCATAACCACTCATTGTTTTGTACCTCTCTTTCATTCAAGAAAATTTTGATTGTTGATCGAAGATCAAAAAACTGCGTCAGGGCGTTTCCAGAGCTAAGCCAACGTACTGCTGTATAATAGGGTAAGTCATTTTCTTAATATCTTCAATAAACACGCGGAATTGACGATGACTGAGAGCATGTGATCTTATATTAAAAAAAAAAAATGAGCGTATGGCGTCAGTGAACGGGTGTTCCCAGGCGGGTAGTTCGGCCGCCAAGTGCAAGTCTTACTGAGAGGGATGCCACATTGAGTGACTTGCGCGTCGACAATGCGGTTGAAATGATGATGAGGACAGCACAACACCCAGTCCCAGAGGTGGGAATCTCCCACCCTAGTCGGGAATCGAGCCCGGGCCCCTGTGCGTGGCATTCCAACACGCTGACCTTTCAGCTAATAGGGCGGTCGAATTATATAATTAGCAACTAACATGACTGGTTTTAAAAGTTCTGACATGTCCAAGCGTTTTCCGCACGGCGACTGTTGATGAACGATGCAATGTACTGCTAACTGGCAGCAGTAAAAAGCGTCACGAAAACTTCTGAATTGTGCCGAGGAGTTCCGAGGGGTGCTAGAGTATTATTCCTCAAGAAAATTAATACCTAGGTCTTAGCCCTTGGGACTTAGAGGAAAAGCCAGTGTGGCCTCTAGGCTAAAATGTTTGGAGACCCCTGGTATAAGGTATCGTTTATTTAGGAGAAATAGTTGAATTCGTTTCCCTCTTATGCGGAGAGAACGAAAGAATATCTGGAGGCTGTTTTAAACCTATAGGAAGTAATTAATTACATTTAAACTATCTATTAGGAAACAATGACTTAGTGCTGGGTTTTCGATGAATCAAAGCTGTTACCCTGCATGTGTGGAAAGCCAGGGTTGACGCGATCAGTGAATAAGAATGTTTTTGTTTCTTGTACGAAATGGAAGAACGGAATATTATTGTTTAACATCCACAGGCGAGACATAAGCTCGGACTGATAAAACTCTATAGACGTAGTCCTCAAAGGAAGTGTAGCTGAATTTGTCTCAGGAAGCTTAGGCAGAGCACAGAAAACTTAAAGGTGGATCGTAGGACGGAGCTTTGAAACGTCCCGTTCCGAAAGTGACTCCGTCTCTCCACCGCTCCACATTGCTCCATTATTGGTAGTACGTTTCTTTGCCAAGGTTACAGGAGGCATTTGTTTCGAACCAGCTACCACCATTTACGCTCTCGCCGTCAACGTTATTGCAGTTCTTTGACTTTCAGTTAATGCGATAATTTTTGTTTTCGTTTTTCATGCGGTGCTGGCAGTTTCACATTACACTGTAGTTTAACGAAGGCGCCTGTTACGTGAATAACCGTTTTAACTTGACAGTTTTTATCATTTCAACCCAGTATTAACCAATGATAGAGATTTTCCACGACGACATCACGTTGTCCCCGTTGCCAAGCTGTAGACAGCTTTGCGCATTTACAAAGTGTGTTACGTTTGTTTCTAATATAAGTTTTTCTTCTGTAACTCATAATTTCCTTTTATATCTAGCACAACTCTACGGAATAAACACTCACAATTTTGCTATTAATGTTAGATCTTTATGTAAAGTTAATAGCGAGTTTGGAAAATAAAACTTCCACTTACGATTTTCTTGTAGTCCTTTTATGCAGAAATTCAGAAATAATATACTTCACTTACACAATCTACAGTGCGCAGTACATTTGGAAAACAGAAGACGTACAAAGAAACCACCACAAATTAAATTTACATATATGCTACTAATTTCCAGATTTCTGGAAGGCATCATATCAGAAAATATTCTGATTAAGCAAATTGTGCAATAAATTGCATAGAACAGTCATTTTTAGTTTCCCTTAGCACTTGATGACTAATTTCGAACCTAGTCAATACTCAAATCATTCAATAAGCTATGCAATAACATACTTTACGGCAGCCACATGGCTGTGAATTCTAGTTAAACACATATTTAGTATAAAGCAGTACAGGGCTAAACTTTATTCAGTTAACTTAGGTCACCATGTGGCTGTCGTAATGTATGTTACTGCATACCATATTGGATGATTTGATAATTAGCTTAGGCACGAAGCTAGTCATCAAGTGTTAAAGGAAATTAAGATTGCATTTTTACGGTTCTCCGAGTTTTGTTGCGTAATTTGGTTAATTTTGCATATATTCAATAGAGATAAAGATATAGATTATTAACAGAGTAAAATAAATGATTCTGTCAAGCAGAGGGATGCAACTGACGTTATCTAAATTATTATTTGCTTATATATTGTTTGCAAAGGTACTAATTTCTGTGTATCACCATTTTATTTGTTTACTTCGTGATACCATCGAAGCATCTGAAGGAATTCACTGAATCACTTTCCAGATTTCTATTTAAAACGTTGTCCCCATATTTTTTGTGACGTGACCGTATCTCCAGTTCTTCGAACCAACAAACTTTGCGACTTCTTTTTGATGGGTGGAGTACTATAAAATTTTCCTCTATATTTCCAAATGGCTACTGCGTACGTATTGCATGTGTAAGGTCTATTGAGCTCTGTGTACCTGGTACTGAAAACTCTGCCTGTTTTCCGTAGGTAGAACATCGGGCATTCCTGGCATATTACTAAGTGTATTCCAGAATCTCACTATGAGTAATCATTACGCTTTAGTTTATGTTGTAGTTTATTGGATGTAAAGAGTATATTTTTATCGTGTGATTTTTTAATATACTTGGAACATTTAGCGCTTATTGCCATTGTAAGGGATGCTACGAGGGCAGTTCAATAAGTAATGCTACACATTTTTTTTCTCGGCCAATTTTGGTTGAAGAAACCGGAAATTTCTTGTGGAATATTTTCAAACATTCCCGCTTCGTCTCGTATAGTTTCATTGACTTCCGACAGGTGGCAGCGCTGTACGGAGCTGTTAAAATGGCGTCTGTAACGGATGTGCGTTGCAAACAACGGGCAGTCATCGAGTTTCTTTTGGCGGAAAACCAGGGCATCTCAGATATTCATAGGCGCTTGCAGAATGTCTACGGTGATCTGGCAGTGGACAAAAGCACGGTGAGTCGTTGGGCAAAGCGTGTGTCATCATCGCCGCAAGGTCAAGCAAGACTGTCTGATCTCCCGCGTGCGGGCCGGCCGTGCACAGCTGTGACTCCTGCAATGGCGGAGCGTGCGAACACACTCGTTCGAGATGATCGACGGATCATCATCAAACAACTCAGTGCTCAACTTGACATCTCTGTTGGTAGTGCTGTCACAATTGTTCACCAGTTGGGATATTCAAAGGTTTGTTCCCGCTGGGTCCCTCGTTCTCTAACCGAACACCATAAAGAGCAAAGGAGAACCATCTGTGCGGAATTGCTTGCTCGTCATGTGGCTGAGGGTGACAATTTCTTGTCAAAGATTGTTACAGGCGATGAAACATGGGTTCATCACTTCGAACCTGAAACAAAACGGCAATCAATGGAGTGGAGCCACACCCACTCCCCTACCAAGAAAAAGTTTATAGCCATGCCCTCAGCCGGTAAAGTCATGGTTAAAGTCTTCTGGGACGCTGAAGGGGCTATTCTGTTCGATGTCCTTTCCCATGGTCAAACGATCAACTCTGAAGTGTATTGTGCTACTCTTCAGAAATTGAAGAAACGACTTCAGCGTGTTCGTAGGCACAAAAATCTGAACGAACTTCTCCTTCTTCATGACAACGCAAGACCTCACACAAGTCTTCGCACCCGAGAGGAGCTCACAAAACTTCAGTGGACTGTTCTTCCTCATGCACCCTACAGCCCCGATCTCGCACCGTCGGATTTCCATATGTTTGGCCCAATGAAGGACGCAATCCGTGGGAGGCACTACGCGGATGATGAAGAAGTTATTGATGCAGTACGACGTTGGCTCCGACATCGACCAGTGGAATGGTACCGTGCAGGCATACAGGCCCTCATTTCAAGGTGGCGTAAGGCCGTAGCATTGAATGGAGATTACGTTGAAAAATAGTGTTGTGTAGCTAAAAGATTGGGGAACAACCTGGTGTATTTCAATGCTGAATAAAACAACCCCTGTTTCAGAAAAAAAAGTGTTGCATTACTTATTGAACTGCCCTCGTAGATGATTTTATCTTTTTCTTCTTTAGTGTGATTCGTATCTTGACTTTTTTTCGCTTTGCATAGCACTCAGTCAACCATAAAATTAAGGTAGTTATTATCAACTATAATCCGTTTCACAGTATAAGAGGCTATCAAATAGTTTCTGTTATGAGGCCGAACAGTCCAGAATCGTTGTGCCAGGGCAATAATCCCAGCGACGCACAACGCTAGAGATGCCCGGTTGGTATGACACCGCGTTCTGTTGCGTGTAGAGGTCCGGAACAGCCTGCTGCGCATCCTTGTTCGACACGAGGCGTGCTCGAGTGTCTCCCATTTGGCTGCGACGGATGATGATGAGGAGCGTAAGGGACGATCCGGGAGACCCGCACCGCCGACTAGGCAAGGTCCTAGCGGAGGTGGTTTGCCATTGCTTTCCTCCGACCGTAAAGGGGATGCATGATGATGATGAAGAAACAACAACACCCAGTCATCTCGAGGCAGGGAAAATCCTAGACCCCGCCAGGAATCGAGCCGGGACGCTACCGCAAGACCACGAGCTGCGGACTCTGTGACGGAAGAGGCTGGCTTCTCAGACCGGCGTCTTCTGTCGAACAGCGACCAACACAGAACTTGGCACAACATTCCACAATAGTGACTTTGGCAGACATCCTGCCCCACACACATTCTCCATTCTCCAGTGGATGTCTACTGGCGTTTGTCCTTCAGCACCAAGAAAAGCATAATATCAGAACTCTCCTGTTTGGATGCATTGCGTAACAACTTTGCCATAGCCCACGCTTCCGCATTTATCACACACACGTCGGAAAGAGATGAATGGCACGCAGATCCCTTCCCTATATGTCGGTGCTTATATAGCAAAATCGGAGTCACGCTACTTTGCATATATGCTGTAGCAACGTCTTCAAATGGAGTTTTTGATCATTTCCTATATACTTCCTGTTGCATGTTTTCTTGGTCCAAAGGTATTTTATAAGCCCTGTGCAGCACTGACCTACTCGTATATGTTACTTGCTTGTGAAGGCTTGTGTGACATATTACCGCAGGGATTGTGATACTGGTAATTCTACTACTTCTGTAAATTTAGAGTGTTCATGTACTGTGTCTTGTGATATATTGATCCAGGTGACTGATATATTTGCTAGTTTACGTTCCAGTGATAATTTACACTGCTGGCCATTAAAATTGCTACACCACGAAGATGACGTGCTACAGACGCGAAATTTAACCGACAGGAAGAAAATGCTGTGATAGCTGATGATTAGCTTTTCAGAGCATTCACACAAGGTTGGCGCCGGTGGCGACACCTACGACGTGCTGACATGAGGAAAGTTTCCAACCATTTCTCATACACAAACAGCAGTTGACCGGCGTTGCCTGGTGAAACGTTGTTGTGATGCCTCGTGTAAGGAGGAGACATGCGTACCATCACGTTTCCGACTTTGATAAAAGCTCGGATTGTAGCCTATCGCTATTGCGGTTTGTCGTATCGCGACATTGCTGCTCGCTCTGGTCGAGCACCAATGACTGTTAGCAGAATATGTAATCGGTGGGTTTGGGAGGGTAATACGGAACGCCGTGCTGGATCCCAATGGCCTCATATCACTAGCAGTCGAGATGACAGGCTTCTTATCCGCTTGGCTGTAACGGATCGTGCTGCCACGTCTCGATTCCTGAGTCAACGGATGGGGACGTTTGCAAGACAACAACCATCTTCACGAACAGTTCGGCGTTCGCAGCAGCATGGACTATCAGCTCGGAGACCGTGCTGCGGTTACCCTTGACGCTGCATCACAGACAGGAGCGCCTGCGATGGTGTACTCAACAACGAACCTGGGTGCACGAATGGCAAAACGTCATTTTTTCGGGTGAATCCAGGTTCTGTTTACAGCGTCATGATTGTCGCATCCGTGTCTAGCAACATCGCGGTGAAAGCACATTGGAAGCGTGTATTCGTCATTGCAATACTGGCGTATCACCCGGCGCGATGGTATGGGGTGCCATTGGTTGCACGTCTCGGTCACCTCTTGTTCGCATTGACGGCACTTTGAACAGTGGACGCAGATGTGTTACGACCCGTGTCTCTACCCTTCATTCGATCGCTGCGAAAACCTACATTTGAGCAGGATAATGCACGACCGCATGTTGTAGGTCCTGTACGGGCCTTTCTGGATACAGAAATTGTTCGACAACTGCCCTAGCCAGCACATTCTCCAGATCTCTTACCAATTGAAAACGTCTGTTCAATGGTGACCGAGCTACTAGCTCGTCACAATACGCCGTGTTGAAGCTGCATGGGCAGCTGTACCTGTACACGCCATCCAAGCTCTGTTTGACTCAATGCCCAGGCTTATCAAGGCTTTTATTACGGCCAGAGGTGGTTGTTCTGGGTACTGATTTCTCAGGATCTATGCACCCAAATTGCGTGAAAATGTAATCACATGTCAGTTCTAGTATAATGTATTTGTCCAATGAATACCCGTTTGTCATCTGCATTTCTTCTTGGTGTAGCAATTTTAATGGCCAGTAGAGTAACTCTCTGGTGTAGACTACTGAAGCAGTTTAGAATGTTCACTATATCTTTGACTAATAGCACTGTGTCATCTATATAAATCCTATAAAATACTACTATTTTCTTTGGGGAAGGTTCTTGGCTGCTAAACAATTTTTACTACATCTACATCTACATTTATACTCCGCAAGCCACCCAACGCTGTGTGGCGGAGGGCACTTTACGTGCCACTGTCATTACCTCCCTTTCCTGTTCCAGTCGCGTATGGTTCGCGGGAAGAACGACTGTCTGAAAGCCTCCGTGCGCGCTCTAATCTCTCTAATTTTACATTCGTGATCTCCTCGGGAGGTATAAGTAGGGGGAAGCAATATATTCGATACCTCATCCAGAAACGCACCCTCTCGAAACCTGGCGAGCAAGCTACACCGCGATGCAGAGCGCCTCTCTTGCAGAGTCTGCCACTTGAGTTTATTAAACATCTCCGTAACGCTATCACGGTTACCAAATAACCCTGTGATGAAACGCGCCGCTCTTCTTTGGATCTTCTCTATCTCCTCCGTCAACCCGATCTGGTACGGATCCCACACTGATGAGCAATACTCAAGTATAGGTCGAACGAGTGTTTTGTAATCCACCTCCTTTGTTGATGGACTACATTTTCTAAGCACTCTCCCAATGAATCTCAACCTGGTACCCGCCTTACCAACAATTAATTTTATATGATCATTCCACTTCAAATCGTTCCGCACGCATACTCCCAGATATTTTACAGAAGTAACTGCTACCAGTGTTTTTTCCGCTATCATATAATCATACAATAAAGGATCCTTCTTTCTATGTATTCGCAATACATTACATTTGTCTATGTTAAGGGACAGTTGCCACTCCCTGCACCAAGTGCCTATCCTCTGCAGATCTTCCTGCATTTCGCTACAATTTTCTAATGCTGCAACTTCTCTGTATACTACAGCATCATCCGCGAAAAGCCGCATGGAACTTCCGACACTATCTACTAGGTCATTTATATATATTGTGAAAAGCAATGGTCCCATAACACTCCCCTGTGGCACGCCAGAGGTTACTTTAACGTCTGTAGACGTCCCTCCATTGATAACAACATGCTGTGTTCTGTTTGCTAAAAACTCTTCAATCCAGCCACACAGATGGTCTGATATTCCGTAGGCTCTTACTTTGTTTATCAGGCGACAGTGCGGAACTGTATCGAACGCCTTCCGGAAGTCAAGAAAAATAGCATTTACCTGGGAGCCTGTATCTAATATTTTCTGGGTCTCATGAACAAATAACGCGAGTTGGGTCTCACACGATCGCTGTTTCCGGAATCCATGTTGATTCCTACATAGTAGATTCTGGGTTTCCAAAAACGACATGATACTCGAGCAAAAAACATGTTCTAAAATTCTACAACAGATCGACGTCAGAGATATAGGTCTATAGTTTTGCGCATCTGCTCGACGACCCTTCTTGAAGACTGGGACTACCTGTGCTCTTTTCCAATCATTTGGAACCCTCCGTTCCTCTAGAGACTTGCGGTACACGGCTGTTAGAAGGGGGGAAGTTCTTTCGCGTACTCTGTGTAGAATCGAATTGGTATCCCGTCAGGTCCAGTGGACTTTCCTCTGTTGAGTGATTCCAGTTGCTTTTCTATTCCTTGGACACTTATTTCGATGTCAGCCATTTTTTCGTTTGTGCGAGGATTTAGAGAAGGAACTGCAGTGCGGTCTTCCTCTGTGAAACAGCTTTGGAAAAAGGTGTTTAGTATTTCAGCCTTACGCGTGTCATCCTCTGTTTCAATGCCATCATCATCCCGGAGTGTCTGGATATGCTGTTTCGAGCCACTTACTGATTTAACGTAAGACCAGAACTTCCTAGGATTTTCTGTAAAGTCGGTACATAGAATTTTACTTTCGAATTCACTGAACGCTTCTCGCATAGCCCTCCTTACACCAACTTTGACATCGCTTAGCTTCTGTTTGTCTGAGAGGTTTTGGCTGCGTTTAAACTTGCAGTGAAGCTATCTTTGCTTTCGCAGTAGTTTCCTAACTTCGTTGTTGTACCACGGTGGGTTTTTCCCGTCCCTCACAGTTTTACTCGGCACGTGCCTGTCTAAAACGCATTTTACAATTGCCTTGAACTTTTTCCATAAACACTCAACATTATCAGTGTCGGAACAGAAATTTTCGTTTTGATCTGTTAGGTAGTCTGAAATCTGCCTTCTATTACTCTTGCTAAACAGATAAACCTTCCTCCCTTTTTTTATATTCCTATTAACTTCCATATTCAGGGATGCTGTAACGGCCTTATGATCACTGATTCCCTGTTCTGCACTTACAGAGTCGAAAAGTTCCGGTCTGTTTGTTATCAGTAGGTCCAAGATGTTATCTCCACGAGTCGGTTCTCTGTTTAATTGCTCGAGGTAATTTTCGGATAGTGCACTCAGTATAATGTCACTCGATGCTCTGTCCCTACCACCCGTCCTAAACATCTGAGTGTCCCAGTCTATATCTGGTAAATTGAAATCTCCACCTAAGACTATAACATGCTGAGGAATTTTATGTGAAATGTATTCCAAATTTTCTCTCAGTTGCTCTGCCACTAACGCTGCTGAGTCGGGAGATCGGTAAAAGGAGCCAATTATTAACGTAGCTCGGTTGTTGAGTGTAACCTCCACCCATAATAATTCACAGGAACTATCCACTTCTACTTCACTACAGGGTAAACTACTACTAACAGCGACGAACACTCCACCACCGGTTGCATGCAATCTATCCTTCCTAAACACCGTCTGTACCTTTGTAAAAATTTCGGCAGAATTTATCTCTGGCTTAAGCCAGCTTTCTGTACCTATAACGATTTCAGCTTCGGTGCTTTCTATCAGCGCTTGAAGTTCCGGTACTTTACCAACGCAGCTTCGACAGTTGACAATTACAATACCGATTGCTGCTTGGTCCCCGCATGTCCTGACTTCGCCCCGCACCCGTTGAGGCTGTTGCCCTTTCTGTACTTGCCCAAGGCCATCTATCCTAAAAAACCGCCCAGCCCACGCCACACAACCCCTGCTACCCGTGTAGCCGCTTGTTGCGTGTAGTGGACTCCTGACCTATCCAGCGGAACCCGAAACCCCACCATCCTATGGCGCAAGTCGAGGAATCTGCCGCCCACATGGTCGCAGAACCGTCTCAGCCTCTGATTCAGACCCTCCACTCGGCTCTGTACCAAAGGTCCGCAGTCAGTCCTGTCGACGATGCTGCAGATGGTGAGCTCTGCCTTCATCCCGCTAGCGAGACTGGCAGTCTTCACCAAATCAGATAGCCGCCGGAAGCCAGAGAGGATTTCCTCCGATCCATAGCGACACACATCATTGGTGCCGACATGAGCGACCACCTGCAGATGGGTGCACCCTGTACCCTTCATGGCATCCGGAAGAACCCTTTCCACATCTGGAATGACTCCCCCCGGTATGCACACGGAGTGCACATTGGTTTTCTTCCCCTCTCTTGCTGCCATTTCCCTAAGGGGCCCCATTACGCGCCTGACGTTGGAGCTCCCAACTACCAGTAAGCCCACCCTCTGCGACCGCCCGGATCTTGCAGACTGAGGGGCAACCTCTGGAACAGGACAAGCAGCCATGTCAGGCCGAAGATCAGTATCAGCCTGAGACAGAGCCTGAAACCGGTTCGTCAGACAAACTGGAGAGGCCTTCCGTTCAGCCCTCCGGAATGTCTTTCGCCCCCTGCCACACCTTGAGACGACCTCCCACTCTACCACAGGTGAGGGATCAGCCTCAATGCGGGCAGTATCCCGGGCAACCACAGTCTTAGTCCGATCGGGGGATGCGTGGGACGAGCTGGCCGTCCCCGACAAACCCCCATCCGGACCCCCACAGTGATGCCCATTGGCAACAGCCTCAAGCTGTGTGACCGAAGCCAACACTGCCTGAAGCTGGGAGCGAAGGGATGCCAACTCAGCCTGCATCCGAACACAGCAGTTGCAGTCCCTATCCATGCTAAAAACTGTTTTGCAAAGAACGTCTGAACTAATCTACAGAGAGCGCAAACAAATCAACAAAATTTAAACGGTTATTAAAATACAAGATTGCCTAATAAATGCAGTAATGCTGCTACTTGCGCACTGCTGACACACTGCTCGACGGCGGAAGGAGACTACGCGATTTTACACTATTCAGGTACTAAAACGCGATGCTACAACTCTCAAATACTATAATACGCCCGAAATTTATGAATTAAACAATGCAAGTACCAAAAACACGCAAAGAAATTAAGAATTAAACTATGTAACAAATGAGTGAGCTAGGAGTATACGACTTGCTGCTGCAGCTGCTTATCCAACGGCGGCAGGGAGCACACTGACTGTGACCAACCGACACTGGCCGTTCAAAACAAAAACAGAAGACAAACGACTACGCGAATTTACACTTTTCAGGTACTAAAACGCGATGCTACAACTCTCAAATACTATAATACGCCCGAAATTTATGTATCAAACAATGCAAGTACCAAAAACACGCAAAGAAATTAAGAATTAAACTATGTAACAAATGAGTGAGCTAGTAGTATACGACTTGCTGCTGCAGCTGCTTATCCAACGGCGGCAGGGAGCACACTCCAAATGATATGCATGTCAGTTATGGTACCAGATATAAATGATCATACTGATAGGACATATGGCTCCGTTTAGATGTTGCCATTAAAATGTTGACAACCACAAAGCCGCCGGCAGATAAAGCAGGGGATCACGCCTTGTACCATGAACCCGCCGGATGCCACACATTTCGCTCTGTTCAGTACAGTGTATTTTTCTCTGCTGTGTAAAGTTGCAAAAACCAAAGGTCAAAACAGCTTTAAACCTGTGTTCTCTTTATTTAGAGGGATATAACGAGATCAAAAGCTATATTTACACTCATTGTTGTGTGGGCTGTCTGGGTTAAAAGGTCGCTTTGTTTCACACAAATCTGCTTGCATATTGTTCCGTTATCACTACCACGCGAGTATGCCCATTCTGTGCGCCTTAGTACAGACATTAATTGTACAAAACGCTACTGCAATGGCTGTGTAATTCTGAATTACAGTACAAAGTTCCTTCGGTCCTCTGGATATGCATGCATGTCCAAAGGAACTTTGAATCGTAATTCAGAATAACACAGGCACTGCTATATCGAATTTATCTGCCGACACCGGGCAAGCGACTTGCAAGTAAAATGTCTCCCTTGTACGTAAATAAACATAATGGATATAAGAGTACAGGTTGCGGAGGCATTGTTGACGACGTATGGAAGTTTGAGGGTGGCCTAGAGTTGTGCACGGATAGCCCAATTGTAAACGGGATATCAGGCCTTGAGTCCCGGTCCGGCACAAATTGTCCTTGCTGGCATTCCATTCTACAGCTGACGGTTGTCCATATTCGCAATTGTGAATACATTTAATGTAGCCATTAACTGTCGTGTAGTATCCCCGCTATACTATACTATGTGCAAAGGACGTTAACAAGATTTTGAGGCTATGTAGCACTCTTTCCCGAAAAATCCTAATTTTATTCGCAGCTTTAGCAAATAAAACAAAGTGTTCACATTTGTAAAGATAGTACTACATGTTTACAATAACCCCAAGTGTAATACAAGCAACAGCTCCACGTTTAAACATCCTGTTTAATGTTTCGGAGCAACGACTTTCATCTTTTTTAATTATTTTTCTGTATCCGTTTGTTTTGGCCCTCTTTCTGGGAGCTAAGGGGGACCTAGATTTCCAATTATTACATTGTTTCCTATTCCTACTAAGGATCGAAGTTTCAATGAATGTTTTTGACGATGTTGAATTACATTAATAATAGTACAAACAAGTTTACAATGTCTTGTTTTATAGATATCAAAGAATAACCCTGACTGCGTAAGGGTAGTATTTCGCAACCCCAGTATTATAGCGACTCACAGACATAGTGCCTTGAAGAAAACCGCCCAAAATCTAACAAAACATCGGCACATATTTATATCACTGTAGTATGACGTAGTACCCATCCGCTCATGTAGCATAACCTGAAGCTTCCTAGGTCGCGAGATGTAGCTGGTCCAAGACGCCGTCGAATCCGCGAGTCTGACTAACAATCACTGGTCTGATATACCGGCCAACCTGAACGTGTTTTTATGCGGTTTTCTAGTTTCTAGGCCTATTCTGGGCCGATTCTCAATATATGCCTCAGAAAATATGATACTCAGATAGGCGAAACCAGTTAAGACGCATAGGAAGATTTACACGCTTCACAGACAGGTAGCACACAGACTAAACTTGCTTAGTTGTGTGCTGAACATCTGGTCTACAAAATTAAAATCAAATCAAATTTACTAAATTATGAAAATACCAGATCCCGTATACCAGAATAAAAGCTAGAAAGGAGAAAAAGAGACGTCGCACAGCATACAGAATGACATTGAAGGCGAGGTCGACAACATTTATACTGAGTGTCCCAGGAGGAAAATCCAAGCATTCAGGGGCATGACAGGAACGATTATTCGTAGCAAATAAGTTGTAAATTCATATCTTACGCACTATGAGCGTGAGCACTTCTTCATCTTCGATACTGTGCAACACCTCTCTGTTACTGAAAGCGGTTTTTCTTCCCTGGTCTGGGAGATGGTAGTATGGAACAAGAAAAAGAAAAAAATGGGCTCCAAAGCACATACCTTAAGAGTTACGAGCACTTGCTCATATTCGCTGCTCTGAAACACATCTCTGCCAAGGAACCAGAGCGCATAGCTCTTAAAGAATACAGTTTAGAACCCATGTTCACTAGAAATTTTTTCTAATTTCGGTTCATAAAAACTTCTCCCGAAATATAGAAAGCAAGGAACTTGCAAAACAAGAGATTTGTTTCATAGAATCGAAGATGAAGAAGTGGTCGCTCTTAAGGTGCGCATTTTACATCTCATGTTTACCAAAATGTTTTGCTTCGAATGACTGTGACTATCATGTCCTTCAATTTTGACCATTCATCGTAAGACACTCTGTATACGTGGATGTTAGTCGATGGCCAAATGGAAATAGAACGGTAAGAACAAGAGCTCACAAATGAAGAAACTTATCAGTAAGTCATTGTTCACATAATCCGCATTCCTTATGGAAGTTTCTGTAACCTCCATATGCGAAACTGGAGCTTGCAGAAACCAGTCAGTCCTCGACTTAGCAAACAAAGGCCTGAACCTCAACCTGTTGGGGGCCCTGGAAATCCTGGAAATCACCAAACATTTGACCCACAGTTCTGATTTAATATTAAATGACAGCCGCTGAATACGTTCCCTCTTCTAAGCTTTATTCAATTCTCATAGCTTTCCAAATGCGTCTCAAACTGTGTGTTCCTTTCATTTGCTCCATTTTTCTATGTTTATTCATTTTATTGCGATTGCCTATTTTTATATATATATATATATATATATATATATATATATATATATATATATAATAGCATTACCACAGCACTGCGTGTTCGTACCTCAGTCTAGATGAGTAATATCTTTTGTGTTGTTGTTTACAAATATTGTATGACATTGAGTTAAAGACTGATGGTGGCCTTGTAAACCAAAAGCCGGTTAACTAAAGAAATTAATCCATTAGAACAGCGGATCCCAACATTTTCCGACTCACGAACACCTTCTACAAAGATTTGAGTTCAGTAGACACACATAAAATTTAGGTCCTATCTAAAGATTTAATAAACTTAATTTAACTTAACCTTAAAGGGCAAATCCTAAAATGTTCAAATGTGTGTGAAATCTTATGGGACTGAACTGCTAAGGTCATCAGTCCCTAAGCTTACACACTACTTAACCTAAATTATCCTAAGGACAAACACACACACCCATGCCCGAGGGAGGACTCGAACCTCCGCCGGGACCAGCCGTACAGTCCGTGACTGCAGCGCCTGAGACCGCTCGGCTAATCCCGCGTGGCGGTAAATCCTAAAGTCACTCTCATTACGGCTTAATAGAGCAGACAGGGATAAAATTTAATTGCTACCAAAATATTTAATAACCTTAAGTTAACTTAACTCTTAACGGATAAATCCTAAAATTACTCAAGTTACGGCTTAAAAGCTACACAACGTGTAGGTCTAGTTGCAACAATAAATAACAGTTTTCATTGTAATTACCTATTTCTTGAAATTCACTGAGAAGGTTACCAATATTATTATCATGACAAATTAACAGAAACTGAGGAAATAGTAACAGGCTCAACCTCGAAAACTGCCATTATGAGTAAGGGTTTTGGCGAACGCCTTGAAATATTTTGCGAACCGCCTGTGGTTTCGCGAACCACAGGCTGGGAATCTATGGTTTAGAATGCACTCAATATTGTGTTTGTCATTTACTATTATGTTCTTCTACCAAGAAGAGACGGAAAAATACATAACTCGAAACAACGACAACTTCTGCAAGAAATCTAGTTACTTAGAGTGTCAGGTTTCCTCGAAACACAGTATTTAAATAGTACGTATTTGGAGAAACTAATAAAGGAGCTGCATGTAGTAATAACTTTTCTGCTAATTGTAAAGAATTAATGTTAGTTTGGAATTAATGTTAGCATTTTAGAGATGTTTCATCATTAATATTGTGTACGGACTTAGTTTCTGAAGCGTCTTTTCTTTATTAAATCCGCCAACTGATTCCACGTCCCAGAACATTTCCTTTCATGACGGAATATACGAAAATGAATGGATGAATATAAATGGAGCCCCGAATACAAAGACGTCATTCAGTAGATTCCGCGTAGCAGAGAAAAGCTGCCGATTTAAACATCTTTGACAAAGTGTGGGGTGGGATGGGTTAGCAACTGGGAGCGAGATTACACAAAGGGCGAACCTCAACGGACGCTCACAAACTGCAGCCATTACAATCTATGCACATTACGTGAGCGAACAAGCTAACAGGAGTCCAGTTTTCAGACGCCACATCGCGTCCGACAACAGGAGATTCACCAAACTTTTCTAAGTGTAAAAGCAGTATGGTTAGCATTCTGTGACGCAATCGCAAGTGAATGACTGGGGCACATATTTTTCGGAGTCCACTGTTCACCACATGTGTTCTCAAATGGAACTCTTCAGAGGACAGCCTATACGAGCAGAGTCATTGAGCCAGGTTGCAGTCACTTTGGCTGCTGCGAGTTTGAGGAGTGGGGCATAATAACAGAGTTACGTGGCCAGATGAACGCTGAACCAATTATTGTTTGTTAGACTGTATCTACGGGTTTGGGAAGTGAAGAGTGCTGGTTTTTCTACTTCTGTCTTACAATATGCAATGAACGGTTACAATCTCCTATTTATTACAACATTACCTAGAAATTATTGTACAAGAATTTGCCTTTTATAATAACCATATTAACATACGCGTGCATGCTGACCATTATTGAACTATAGGAAAAAACGTAAATTAGTAACAAACTAAGGCGTCCACACACTGCAGACACTTTATTCAACATGTAAACGTCACTACAGATAAGAGAATTTAGGTTATTACATGTTCCATACGCCTGCCATAATTGGCGGTGATATGTGCAGACGAATAGCGAAATTCTGCATGACCCGCTGAAGTCTCGGAACATCGATGCTCTCGATGACCTCCTGAATGGCTTTCAGCTCATCAATGGTTTTGAGGTTAATGCTGTACATCTTCTCTTTAATATAGCCCCACAAAAAGGAGTCGCATGTGTTCAGATCCGGAGAGTATGGCGGCCAATCGAGGCCAATGCCAGTGGCCTATGGGTACCAAAGAGCCAGAATGAGATTCCTGAAGTGCTCCTCCAGGACGTCAAACACACTCCTGCTTCGATGGGGTCGAGCTCCGTCTTGTATGAACCACATCCTGGTGAAATCAAGGTCACTTTGGATAATGAGGATGAAATCATATTCCAAAACCTTCACGTACCGTTAAATAGTCACCGTGACATCAAGGAATATTGCACCGATTATTCCGTGACTGGACATTGCACACCACACAGTCACACGTTGTGGGTGAAGAGACTTCTCCATCACGAAATGCGGATTCTCGGTCCCTCGAATGCGCCCAATTTTGCTTATTGAGTAACCAATTCTAATTAAAGTAGGTCTCGTCGCTAAACCAAACCGTGCATACGCGTATTAATTCTCATCCATCATGCTCCGCGGTCAACTGTGCGTTTTGAACTTCTTAACGCAATCCGTTCAGAAGTTACGACGATTCTATTTCATATAGCTCAACAACTGTCAGCCTGTACGTAGCCCTTTTTAAAACACAACATATTAAAATGTGAAACAGCTATACCGCTTTCTAAGGAAGGTGACAAGAAAGGTTTAAGTAATAATTGTCCAGTTTCCTTATTGACAGCTTTTTCCACAGTATTCGAGAGACTTATGTACTCAAGTCTCACAAATAATTAGAAACAATTTACTTAGCAAATCATACATTCCATCCTAAAAGAGTTACTCGCTGAGAATGCTATTTATTCCCTCACCCACCAAATGTTACAAGTCTTTAATAATAATATATAGTCCGCTGTGATCCTCTGAAGAAGTTTGATTCTGTAGATCGTGTTGCACTCATAGAAAAACTTAAGTATTGTGGCTGGTGCATCACACATAACTGGTTTGAATCATATTTAAAAAACAAAAAGCAAAAGGTTGTGCTGGATAATTCGAAAAATGTTCGAAAGCTGAAAAAAGAATTGTGACGGGTGAGATCACAAAGGGGGTCCGGGAGGGCTCACTTACGGACCCACTCTCATTCCTTATATACAGGGATGAACCAAAACAGTATGACCACCTACTTAAAAGCTTGCTTTGTCCATCATTGGAACGAAATACATCACTGATTCTGCGTATCAGGGATCCGACAGTTTGTTGGTAGGTTTGGGGAGGTATGTGGCAGACCTCTACGCACACGTCATGCAATACGCGTAAATAACTGGCCGCTGATTTTTGTACGCGGTAATTGTGCCGGGTAGCGACCCAGAAATATTCCATAGGATTTACATAGGGCGAATTTAGTTACCGACACAACAAAGCGAGTTCAATATAATGCTCCTCAAACCACTGTAGAATGATTCCGACCCTGAGACATGGACAATTATACACTGCTGAGAGATGACATCGCCATCAGGGAAGACATCAAGTATGAAGGGATGCAGGTGTTTCATAGATGTCATTTTTTCTTTTTTTTTTTGAGTCATCAGTTTTTCGACTGGTTTGACGTGGCCCGCCAAGAATTCCTCTCTTGTGCTAACCTCTTCATCTCAGACTACCACCTGCAACCTTAAATATTTGGTGGATGTATAACAATCTGTGTCTTCCTCTACAGCTCCCTCTAGCACCATGGAAGTCTTTCCCTCTTGTCTTAACGTACGTCCTATCATCCTGTTCCTTCTCTTTGACAGGGTTTTCCATGTATTCCTCTCCTCTCCGTTTCTGGGAAGAACCTCCTCATTCCTTACCTTATCAGTCCACACAATTTTCAGCAATCGTCTGTAGCAACACGTATCTAATGCTTCGATTCTCTTATGTAGTTACGATTTTCCCACAGTCCGTGTTTCACTATCACACAATGCTGTGCTCCAAACGTACATTCTCAGAAATGTCTTTGTCAAATTAAGGTTCAAATGGTTCAAATGGCTCTGAGCACTATGGGACTTAACTTCTGAGGTCATCAGTCCCCCAGAACGTAGAACTACTTAAACCTAACTAACCTAAGGACCTCACACACATCCATGCTCGAGGCAGGATTCGAACCCCCGACCGTAGAGGTCGCGCGGTTCCAGACTGTATAACCTAGAACCGCTCGGCCACCTCGGCCGGCTCAAATTAAGGCCTATGTTTAACACTAGTAGTCTTCTCTTGCCCGGGAATGCCCTTTTTGACAGTGCTAGTCTGCTTTTGATGTTCTCCTTGCGCTGGGGCTACCCCTCTCGTCCGGCTATCGTTTTGCACCACGTGTTTGCTGCCAGACCCTGGCTTTGTCGGGCCACCTGTGCGGCCGCCCCAACTCCGAACATATAATATTTCCAGGGCGCCACAACTCGCCCGTTAACTCACACACCTCCACTTATTAACATTCTGGCTTTCCAGAATGTTCAGAAGTATCACCCTTCAGTTCATACCAGTACATACAAACAAATTACAAAGAACAGAGTTAAACGATTGAAACGCCAGGCCAACTGTGTTCACAAAATTTTTGTAGTGGTGTGGGAGCAGCATGAAATACGAAATAAACTAACACAAATTATGACCGAAACGGCATATTAAATAATTGCCTGGATGCAATTTTTTTGGACAAGATATAAAAATTTTAAATGCACTTTCACTTATGTGCCTCCCGCTCAGTGCTAAGGCTCCTTCATGTACTAATTTTTCCTTTCACTACACATCCTCACACGGATTTTAGCACGAAGTATTGATCAACTCACATCAGTATTTTGACCAAGTGCCTCGCAGAAACGTGTCTGCCTCAGAAATCCGAGCTCCACCGTTTATCGTGACAAATCTGTCTGCAACGAAAACCACAAGTAATAACCCATCAACAAAACATTTCCCAAAACCAACCAGGATACTCGCTAAAGGTTCCCTCCAGCGAACAACGATACTGTAGGAACAAAGTCACAAGGCAAACGACTGAATCACAGTAATCAGAAATTCACGTAAGTTCTATTTAATTGACATTAATCAATCCTTCCTACTTCCACGCACCAAAATCGCGTGCACATACAATTACAATTTTAATACCCTTCAAACTGACCACATATTTTACTAAATTCCACGAGGTCACTGACCTCCACGAACCCTCAGTGCCTAAACTTCCCCCTCTTGCACACGTACAGAGCCACAACAAACTAACAAATTACTCATGAATCCCAAAGTAAAACATATAAATTATCCCTCTAAAATTACTGCCACTAATTACAAACTAGAACAGCTTTTCACTTCTGCTCTTTCTCTATATACCCTTAGCAGTTTTAAACTTCTCTCGTTTGCACATATGCAGCAGCAACGACCATAACATTCTACCATACCATCGCCAATCAGTCTCACTAGATGTGATTTGAGACTTTCTCGGCGTATTCCATTCGTGAAATCTTCTCGGGTGATCAGCCGAGTAAAGGCGTCGTCTTCTCGCAACGTTTCGAAGGGTTTCGTACCCATCATCTTCAAGCGAAGTGTCGAGATGCTGCTGCTGCTGCTTACATCTATTACTTTCCCCTCTTTGGGGAAGTGTAAGGGGGAGTTTGTAGCCTTTCGGCTTTTACTCCCCTGTGGACGTGTGTGTGTGATTTTTTTTTTCTATAGTTTTTTGGTGTCTGTGACTTGAGATGTTTGTTGTGAGTGAGTCTGGTACTTGCCTGAGGTAGGCGAAAAGATTGGTGTTATGTGGGAAGGAGCTGGATTAGGGATTGGGTTTTGGGATTTTCTCTTCGACTTAATCGTCGAAGATCGTCATAGGGCGCTTATGCTTATCGTGGGACATGTCATACCGACCTAGGGAGTGGATGAGCGCGTTACCGGATCTGGAAGAACCCTCATAGAAGGCCCTTGCCAGATCCTGGAAACGCTCTCTCAGGAGTGGGATTTCGGCTGCGGCGTGCAAGTCGTCCGTGGGGAATCCATAAGGTAGACGCAGCGCCCTTCTGAGGGCGCGGTTCTGCAGCCTCTGGAGTTTGTCCAGCTGCTGCTTCGCCGCGTATCCCCAGACAGGGCACGCATACTCCATCACCGGCCTGATCAGGGCCTGGTATACATTTACTGCTACTGGGCAAGGAAGGGAGCTGGTTGTGTTCAGGATAGGGTATAGGATGGACATTCTGGCGCAGACCTTCCTGTGGACCTCGTCTATGTGGGGTTTCCACGTAAGACGAGAGTCCAAGGTTACGCCAAGGTACTTGGCGGTTCTGCGCCAGGGGAGTTGGATTCCATTTAGGTGAAGGTGGAGGGGGGGACGTTGAGGAGGTTCGCACCTTCCGAGCCTGCGGGTAATCAGCATTGCCTGCGTCTTCTCAGAGTTGATGGTGATGCGCCAGCGACGGGCCCATGTTCCCGTGTCATCTAAAACCTTTTGCAGCCTACGGATGACCAGGTCCTTGTTCGCGTTTCTCGTGTAGAAGGCTGTATCGTCGGCGTACTGTGCAGTGTGCACCAGGGGGGCCGTTGGTGTGTCCGCAGTGTACAAACTGTACAATACGGGCCCCAGGACCGATCCCTGTGGCACCCCAGCACGAATACGCCTTCTGGTGGAGGTGGCAGTTTCTACTTTGACGGAGAAAGTCCTATTCGTGAGATAGCTCTTGATCAGCTGAACTATGCTCCCGGGAAACCCTTGTGTATACAACTTGTAGAGTAGCCCTCTATGCCATACTGAATCAAAGGCTTTGGCTACGTCTAGTAGCACTATCCCGCAGTAGCTTCTGTGGTTGAAGCCCTCTGTGGCTGCTTCAACCATTCTCATAATCTGTTGTGGGGCAGAGTGGTTCTGCCGGAACCCAAATTGGAAATCCGGCAGAATTTGCTCTCTGGTGATATGTTCTTGTATGGGTCTTAGTAGGAGGCGCTCATAGATCTTGCTGAGAGTTGGCAAGAGGCTAATCGGCCTGTAGTGCTGCGGGAATAGAGGGTCTTTCCCTGGTTTGTGTATCGCGACCACTTCCGCATGTTTCCAGCAAGCTGGGAAAACACGGGATCGAGTAATCTCGTTGAGGACGTTCGCGATGTGTGTGATTGCTGTAGGTGGGAGATTTTTGACTAACTGATTAGTGACACTGTCGTGCCCTGGTGCCCTTTTTGTAGAGAGGGACCTGATTACTCTTGCCACGTCCTCGGGGGCAAAAAGTATGGGTTCGTCCTCTGGGTCCTCCTCGGCATTGAGGAAGACAGTCAGTTGACGACTGACTACCTCTTCATGCTCTTCATCCTGGGGTTGTGCCGCTTGGAACTGCTTCTCTAAGGAGTCGGCGAGGGCGTTGGCCTTCCAGCATGGCTGTAGACCAGTCCGCGCTCGCCATGCAGTGGCGGCATCCTAGCGCGTCGTTTTGTAAACTGTTTGGTCGCGTGCCATAGTGTATGATCGTCTACTTTGAGAGCTGTGAGGCGGTTTTGCCATTGCTGGTTTCTGTGCTCATTGAGCGCAACCTTCAGTTCTCTCTGTAGTCGATTGAGCAGCCTCCTGGTGGCCTGATTTCTGGTGATCTTCCACTCTTTTGCCGCTCTGTTCTTATGTCGAATTTGAGCTAGCAAGTGTTCCGGGAGCTGTATTTGCGGCGGTGGGCCATCCCTTTGTGGAGGGGTGGCTTCTTCCGCTGCCTGCAAGATGGTGCCTGTTAGGTCTTGTAGCGCTTGTTCTACTGTTTCGGCAGTAGGTGGCGGAGCGCGAGCGATATCAGAGGCGACAGTTTCCTGGTATCGCTCCCAGTCTGTACGTTTGTACGACGTCTGGTACCGTGGGAGTGCTACCCATTCTCCCACATCGACCTCCAGAATCACTGGGTTGTGGTCGGAAGACATTCTGTTGATTGTCCTTGCGGCCACAAACCCTGCGATCCTCTTAGTGAGAGCTATGTCTAACACGTCGGGCCTGCCTCCATTTTTTGGAAAATGTGTGGGCTCGACTGGACCCCATGTTTCGAAGTGGTGGGTGCGCGCTAGTTGTTGCAGTTTGGCGCCTGCTCTGGAGGTTACTCTAGAATTCCAATCAGGATGTTTGGCATTGAAGTCTCCCCCTATTATGAGTTTGCCTTCAATTTGCCCTAGAGCAGCTATGTCTCCCTCATCTAATTGGTCATGTGGGGGTCGGTAGACTGCAACAATTGTTAGGGGTCCAGTGGCAGTGGTTACTTCCACCGCCACTGCTTCGATTTTGTTGGTAGCTGGTAAGAATACCTGGTGGTGGGGGATCCCTCTTTTTACATATATGGCCACTCCTCCGCCTTGGGTTGGCCTGTCTTTGCGGTAGGTAACGTAGTTGGGAACTGTCGCTTTTATTCCCGGTTTTAGGTGGGTTTCTCCCATCATGCATATGTCGATGGAGAACTCCTTCATGAGTTCTCTGAACTCGACCGCTTGATTAACAATGCCGTCTGCGTTAAAGACGCACATTGTCAGGCCTTGAATATTCGGTCGTCTATTCATGATGGGGTTTTGGTGCTACTGAGGAAGTCGCAGAGGGGAGCGACTGCTGGACTGTTGCCTGAAGGGCGACGAGGATCTGTGTGTTCTGCCTCTGGGCTTCCCTGAATTCCTTCATCATTTCCATGACGAGGTTCATGGTCTGCACCATTACGCCTAACAACTGATCCATGGGGAGGGGGGGGGAGTGTGTGTGGGGTTCCCTAGGTCTTCCTCCGTCATGGTGGACCTGGTCGTTGTTGCTGTGTGTTTCCCGGTGTTGTTCTTGTGATAGTGTCTGGTGTTGTGGTGATTGGGCCACGCTTTCATGGTTCCTCGGAGGAGAAACCACTTCCGCATATGTCGCCCTCGGTGTGTCCGGCCTTGGTTTTCCCCAGGCCTTGTCTGTGTGTGTTGTAATGTTTTGGTTTCTTGTGTGTCTGGATGGGTTCGTGGTGTTTTCTTTTCGTGTGTGGGGGGCGGCCTTTGCACCCTTTGCCTGCTGTGTGTGTCTTTTATGGACCTCACAACCTTGGTAGCCCGCTGTGTGGTTTTTGCCACACAGCGCGCACCTTACTTGCGGGTCCGTGTGTTTTATGTTGCACGTTCGTGTGTCATGGGCCTCGGCGCATTTTCTGCACCTCACTGCCATTGAGCAGTGTGCCGCAATGTGGTTGAGGCCCTGACATCTGAAGCACTGCACCGTCTTGTTTTTGCGGCGCAGTGGTTCAGTGGTCACAGGGACCGCCAGGATCGTCTTAATGTCCCTTTTGTTCTGTGGGACGTCTGGCAGTGTGACCTGATACAGGGGCCATTTGCTGCCTATGTTTCCCATCTGTTGGACTTAGCTGTTGGGCAAGCTGCTTAGCAGACTGGCCTTCTTACAACGGTGTCGAGATAAAGAAGTGTTGCCGAAATTTGCCAACTTGCGACACCCTGTTAGCACAACAAGATCCAGACGCATACTACAACGAGCCGGTGCGGCCCTGGTGCGCGAACACATACGGGTCACCAGGCAGGAGTTAGATAAGAACGCAAGGATGCTGCTTACTCAACACCTTCGATTGGCATCCCATCTCCCACCACACACATGGGAGTGGATCGACGGAAACACATATGCAAGCAGTGAGATCCACAAGAGAAAAGCCACGGAAAAACAATGTGGCAAGTTCACCAGACTGTCTGGAGCCCGGCAACATGCCGACCACACAACCAATGCCAAGACTGTCATCAATCTGGCAGGCAAAGAACTGGACGAGACCACAATATCAGTGCTGTCGAGAGGACTTAACTTTGCTCCAGTACCCAGGACACTACCTAAGCGGGACATTATCAGCAGCATCGAGCAAGCCGTGCGCGGCCTCCCTACGGAGGCAGCGGAGGAAGTTAGGAGAGAGACGTGCAGGGTCCTGGAGAAGGCAAAAATGCCCAAGAACAACATAACGTCTGCTGAATGGAAGGCTCTTAAGGCCCTACGTGAGGATGAGGACACTGTCGTTCTAGCTGCTGACAAAGGCAATGCCACGGTGATACTGAGGAAAGAAGATTATTGGCAGAAGATTAACTCACTGCTACAAGATACTGCCTACAAGCAACTGGACAAGGACACGACAGCTTCCGTGACTCGCAAGACCATCGCCTTGCTCAATGACTCTGGACTGGAAAAGGACGTCATCAGGAAGCTGTACCCCAGAGCACCGGCGCCACCACGGCTATATGGGCTCCCTAAGATCCACAAAGACGGAGTTCCATTGCGACCCATAGTGAGCACCATCAACTCACCGACATATGGTTTAGCCAAGTACCTAGCACAACTGCTCAAACCGATCGTGGGTCACTGTGAGCACCATGTCAAGAACTCGGCGGAGTTTGTGAAGGTACTACAAGGTTTTCGCCTGGATAAAGAAGATCTTCTTGTCAGCTTTGACGTCACCTCACTCTTCACACGAGTACCGCTGGAAGACTCCCTAGCGCTGCTCGAAACACGCTTTAGTGAGGACACAATAAAGCTGTTCCGGCATGTGTTAACAAACACCTACTTCAAGTGTGGAGGCAAATTTTATGAACAAGTGGATGGTGTAGCCATGGGGTCCCCATTAGCTCCAGGCATCGCTAATCTTTACATGGAGCACTTTGAAGACATAGCCCTGGACACCGCCCCATTGAAACCTAAAGCCTTTTACAGATATGTGGATGACACTTTTGTCGTGTGGCCACATGGCAGAGAGAACCTGCAAGACTTCCTGCGACATCTCAACAGCATACACAGCAACATACAATTCACCATGGAGGTGGAAGAAAACGGAAGCTTGCCCTTCCTTGACATTCTAATCAAGAGGCACCCTGATGGCACCTTGGGTCACGCTGTGTATAGGAAGAAGACACATACGGATTTATACCTTCATGCACAGAGTTGCCACCACCCAGCACAACGCAACTCAGTGCTTAACACACTTGTGCACAGGGCCAAGTCTATCTGTGATGATGACAGCCTACCTGCAGAGTTACAACACCTAAGGAAGACCTTCCGCAGCAACGGTTATAATGAGACGCAAATCTCGCGCGCCCTACACAAGAGCAGGAAGGTAGACACACCAGAAGAAGAAGATGAGACCAGATGCCTGGCATTTCTACCATACGCGGGACCGCCAACAGCCAAGATTGCCCGCATTCTGGAGAAACACAACATTAAGACAATTTTTCATGCCCCAAGTAAAATTAAGGACATACTTGGCTCAGTCAAAGACCACCTAGGACTGCAGACTCCGGGCGTATACAGTATTGAATGTGAATGTGGTTCGAAATACATCGGACAAACGCAGCGCTGCATCACGCAGAGGCGCTCGGAACACATTAGAAATGTACACCTTGGTCAGACAGAAAAATCGGCGGTAGCGGAACATAGCCTTAACGAAGGACACACCTTCCTCTTTGAGGGTACGAAGAAGCTGTGTGACGCTAAAGGATTTTGGGATTCAGTTTTCAAAGAGGCTGTAGAAATTCGGCTGAACAGCAACCTGATCAATCGAGACACTGGTTTCCAACTTAGTACAGCGTGGAATCCCGCAATAACTAAAATTAGAAGAGAACGCTCCGGCACGAAGACGGTAGCGGCCACAGACGTTTTAGGAACAGGCAGGGACTCGACGCCCGGTCCGCGCCGCGAACCCCCCACCACTGGCGCGGCGGCCGATTCCGCAGGTACCTGATTGGTCGGCGCCCGGAATCAGTCACTGGTCCAGGAGCCTTTATAGGGAGTCGCTCGGTGCCAGTCGTACTGTGCATTGATCGCGTGCGGAGCTGCAGGAGCGCGTACGATACTACACCGAGCCATAGGGACCTGCTTGCGGGTTACGTCTCGAGGGTGCGTAAAGCTTCGAAACTTACGCATACCAAGGACGCAGGAGCGACCAACTGAGTTTTTGTAAAAACACAGATTGGCGCTCAGTATCATCTGAGGTCTTAGCACGGACGGCACTGGGAAAAACATTTGCATGGCGTCGCCTGGCAGAGTTGTCGTGTCTTCTCGTCGTTGTGGTATGCCGAGCTTGGGTGGCGCCTTGGGGTCGCGGCGGTCTCTTTCCGCTGACGACACGAGGCGCGCTTTCTTGTTGCCGCGGGCCGCTCGGCCGGCCGACTCGAGCACCTCAGCTGCCGCAGAGTCAGTCTCTGCCCCCCCCAAGGTTAGGGAAAATGTGGGCCAGGACCTGGGAGCCGGCCGCGGAACCGCAGAGAAGGTTTCCGCCGCCGCCGATCAGACCTCCGCGTCCACAAGGAGAATAGGGCCAGCAATGCAGCCGGGCCACCTAACGGTGTCAACGATGGCTGTAACTGGCACCCCCCTGGCAGCACCCCCCCTCTCCGTTCCGGACGTGGCAAATAACACAGCAAAAAATGCCACCCTACACAGAACACCAACATCCTCATACATTGTCAGTACTTGCAATCCCACCCCTCCTAACCTCGTCCTACCCCCGCTCCTGCTTGCCCACGCCACCAACACACTACCTGAATTCCTTGAAACCATGAAAAATGGCAAGCAGACGACCCGCATGCCGACCAAAATCCTCCCCAAACCCACCCCCTCGTCTCAGTCCTCCACCCGTTCCAAATACCTTAAATCCCCCCCACACAAGTCCACCACATCAAAGCAGCGGCGTGACAGGAAGGACAGGAAGGAGAAGCACTCCAAGGGGAAGAAGCAATCCACCACCTCCACCCTAACCACTCCCACACCCTCCGAGGAGCCTGCGCCCCCGACAGCACCTGTCGTCGCTCTGGGAGGGGACCAGGAAACATCAGCACTGGAAGGGAACCGCGTAACCGGGCAGGATTCGGATGGTTTCGTGCTGGCGAAGAAAACGTTTCGCCAGCCGAGGCTTCCGCCAGCCCGGGGAGTGGAACCCACACCAAACAGATTCCAGGCGGTTGCTGAGGAGCCAGAGGCAACAGAAAACACAACAGAAACACAGAACCAAGTCTCCCACCACCTCCCCCCGATTGTCGCAGAGTTTTCCCAAAACTACGAGGAGCTCTTCGAGTTGCTCAAGACAGAAATCGGGGGAGGCAGTTTCCAGGCAAAACCTGCCGGTGGAGACAAAATAAAAGTCACAGTACACACACTAGAACACTACAACACAGTCAAAACACTATTCAACACAAGAAGCATACCACACTACACTTTCCCAACAACAAAGACACGAAACAGAAATATAGTAATCAGAGACCTTCCAAGACGAGTGTCCCCCCAGGCAATCAAAACAGACCTGACTGCCCGGGGGTACGTCGTCAAGGTGGTACAACAAATGGGCAGCATAGACAGTAAGTGGCCGCTGTACCAGGTAACACTCCCTGACATACCTCAAAACAAGAGGGAGATTAAGATGGTCCTGGCAGTCCCTGTCACCACGGAGCCGCTGCGCCGTAAAAACAAGACGGTGCAGTGCTTCAGGTGTCAGGGCCTGAACCACATCGCTGCGCACTGCAACATGCCAGTGAGATGCAGGAAGTGCGCCGAGGCCCACGACACCAGGACATGCACACTCAAACACACGGACCCACAAGTAAGGTGCGCGCTGTGTGGCAAAAACCACACAGCGGGTTACCAGGGTTGTGAGGTCCATAAAAGACACTCACAGCAGGCAAAGGGCGCAAAGGCCGCCCCCCACACACGCAAACAAAACACTACAAACCCAACCAGTCACACAAGAAAACAAAATACAACAACACACACAGACAAGGCCTGGGTAAAACCAAGGCCGGACACACCGAGGGCGACATATGCGGAAGTGGTTTCTCCTCCGAGGAACCATGAAAGCGTGGCCCAATCATCACAACACCAGACACTATCACGAGAACAACACCGGGAAACACACAGCATCAACGACCAGGTCCACCATGATGGAGGAAGCTCTAGGGAACCCCACACACACTCCCCCCCCATGGATCAGTTGTTAGGCGTAATGGTGCAGACCATGAACCTCGTCATGGAAATGATGAAGGAATTCAGGGAAGCCCAGAAGCAGAACACACAGATCCTCGTCGCCCTTCAGGCAACAGTCCAGCAGTCGCTCCCCTCTGCGACTTCCTCAGCAGTTTCAAAACCCCATCATGGATAGACGACCAAACATCCATGGCCTAACAATGTGCGTCTTTAACGCAGACGGCATTGTTAACCAAGAGGTCGAGTTCAGAGAACTCATGAAGGAGTTCTCCATCGACATATGCATGATGGGGGAAACCCACTTAAAACCGGGAACAAAAGCGACAGTCCCCAACTATGTTAGTTATCGCAAGGACAGGCCAACCCATGGCGGTGGAGTGGCCATATACATAAAAAGAGGGATCCCCCACCACCAGGTATTCTTACCAGCTACCAATAAAATCGAAGCAGTGGCAGTGGAAGTAGCCACTGCCACTGGACCCCTAACAATCGTTGCAATCTACCGACCCCCACAAGACCAGATAGATGAGGAAGACACAGCTACTCTAGGGCAAATTGAAGGCAAACTCATAATAGGGGGCGACTTCAATGCCAAACATCCTGATTGGAATTCTAGAGTAACCTCCAGAGCAGGCGCCAGATTGCAACAACTAGCGCGCAACCACCATTTCGAAACATGGGGTCCAGTCGAGCCCACACATTTTCCAAAAAATGGAGGCAGGCCCGACGTGTTAGACATAGCTCTCACTAGGAGGATTACGGGGTTTGTGACCGCGAGGACGATCAACAGAATGTCCTCCGACCACAACCCAGTGATCCTAGAGGTCGACGTGGGAGAATGGGTAGCACTCCCACGGTACCAGACGTCTTACAAACGTACAAACTGGGAGCGATACCGAGAAACTGTCGCCTCTGATATCGCTCGCGCTCCGCCACCTACTGCCGAAACAGTAGAACAAGCGCTACAAGACCTAACAGGTACCATTCTGCAGGCAGCAGAAGAGGCCACCCCCCCACAAAGGGATGGCCCGCCGCCGCAAATACAGCTCCCGGAACACTTGCTAGCTCAAATTCGACATAAGAACAGAGTGGCAAAAGAGTGGAAGATAACCAGAAACCAGGCCACAAGGAGGCTGCTCAATCGTCTACAGAGAGAATTGAAGGTAGCGCTCAATGAGCACAGAAACCAGCAATGGCAAAACCGCCTCACAACCCTCAAAGTAGACGATCACACACTTTGGCAAGCAACCAAACAATTCACAAAAAGACGCGCTAGAATGCCGCCACTGCACGGCGAGCGGGGTATGGCCTACAGCCATGCTGAAAAGGCCAACGCCCTCGCCGACACTTTCGAGAAGCAGTTTCAAGCGGCTGATCCCCAGGATGATGAGCATGAAAGAGTGGTCCGTCGTCAACTGGCTGTCTTCCTCAATGCTGAGGAGGACCCAGAAGACGAACCCACAATTTTTGCCCCTGAAGACGTGGCAAAAGTAATTAGGTCCCTCCCCTCCAAAAGGGCGCCAGGACATGACAAAGTCACCAACCAGTTGGTCAAAAACCTCCCACCCACGGCGATCGAACACCTCGCGAACGTCTTCAACGAGATTACTCGTACCCGCGAGTTCCCAGCTTGCTGGAAACATGCGGAATTGGTCGCAATACACAAACCAGGGAAAGACCCTCTATTCCCGCAGCACTACAGGCCGATTAGCCTCTTGCCAACTCTCAGCAAGATCTATGAGCGCCTCATGCTAAGACCCATACAAGAACATATTACCAGAGAGCAAATTCTGCCGGATTTCCAATTCGGATTCCGGCAGAACCACTCTGCCCCACAACAGATCATGAGAGTGGTTGAAGCGGCCACAGAGGGCTTCAATCACAGAGGCTACTGCGGGATAGTGCTACTAGACGTAGCCAAAGCCTTTGATTCAGTATGGCATAGAGGGCTACTCTACAAGTTGTACACACAAGGGTTTCCCGGGAGTATAGTTCAGCTGATCAAGAGCTACCTCACCAATAGGACTTTCTCCGTCAAAGTAGAAACTGCCACCTCCACCAGAAGGCGTATTCGTGCTGGGGTGCCACAGGGATCGGTCCTGGGGCCCGTATTGTACAGTCTGTACACTGCGGACACTCCAACGGCCCCCCTGGTGCACACTGCACAGTACGCTGACGACACAGCCTTCTACACGAGAAACGCGAACAAGGACCTGGTCATTCGTAGGCTACAAAGGGTTTTAGATGACACAGAAACTTGGGCCCGTCGCTGGCGAATCACCATCAATTCTGAAAAGACGCAGGCAATGCTGATTACCCGTAGGCTCGGAAGGCGCGAACCTCCTCAACGCCCCCCCCGTCCACCTTCACCTAAACGGAACCCAACTCCCCTGGCGCAGAACCGCCAAGTATCTTGGAGTAACCCTGGACTCTCGTCTTACGTGGAAACCCCACATAGACGAGGTCCATAGGAAGGTCTGCGCCAGAATGTCCATCCTGTACCCAATCCTCAACTCATCCAGCTCCCTTTCCCGCTCAGTAGGAGTGAACATATACCAGGCCCTGATCCGGCCAGTAATGGAATACGCGTGTCCTGTCTGGGGATACGCGGCGAAGCAGCACCTGGACACTCTGCAGAGGCTGCAGAACCGCGCCCTCAGGAGGGCACTGCGTTTACCCCTTGGATTCCCTATTGACGACTTGCATGCCGCTGCGGAAATCCCACTCCTGAGAGAGCGTTTCCAAGACCTGGCAAGGGCCTTCTATGAAGGAACTTCCAGGTCGGGAAACGCCCTCATCCACTCCCTAGGTCGGTATGACATGTCCCGCGATAAACACAATCGCCCCATGACGATCTTTGACGACTAAGTCGAAGAGAAAAATCCCAATACCCATTCCTAAATCCTGCTCCTACCCCAAATACTACAAATATCTCGCCAAACCTCAGGCAAGTACCAGACTCACACAGAACAAACATCACAATCTCACAGACATCCAAAAAGTACAGAAATAATCACACACACAAGCACACAGGGGAGTAAAAGCCGCAAGGCTACAAACTCCCCCTCACACTTCCCCAAAGAGGGGAAAGTAATAGATGTGAGCAGTAGTAGCCTTTATAGGACCGCGCAACACAGCATCTCGACCCAGGATGATGAGCATGAAAGAGTGGTCCGTCGTCAACTGGCTGTCTTCCTCAATGCTGAGGAGGACCCAGAAGACGAACCCACAATTTTTACCCCTGAAGACGTGGCAAAAGTAATTAGGTCCCTCCCCTCCAAAAGGGCGCCAGGACATGACAAAGTCACCAACCAGTTGGTCAAAAACCTCCCACCCACGGCGATCGAACACCTCGCGAACGTCTTCAACGAGATTACTCGTACCCGCGAGTTCCCAGCTTGCTGGAAACACGCGGAATTGGTCGCAATACACAAACCAGGGAAAGACCCTCTATTCCCGCAGCACTACAGGCCGATTAGCCTCTTGCCAACTTTCAGCAAGATCTATGAGCGCCTCATGCTAAGACCCATACAAGAACATATTACCAGAGAGCAAATTCTGCCGGATTTCCAATTCGGATTCCGGCAGAACCACTCTGCCCCACAACAGATCATGAGAGTGGTTGAAGCGGCCACAGAGGGCTTCAACCACAGAGGCTACTGCGGGATAGTGCTACTAGACGTAGCCAAAGCCTTTGATTCAGTATGGCATAGAGGGCTACTCTACAAGTTGTACACACAAGGGTTTCCCGGGAGTATAGTTCAGCTGATCAAGAGCTACCTCACCAATAGGACTTTCTCCGTCAAAGTAGAAACTGCCACCTCCACCAGAAGGCGTATTCGTGCTGGGGTGCCACAGGGATCGGTCCTGGGGCCCGTATTGTACAGTTTGTACACTGCGGACACTCCAACGGCCCCCCTGGTGCACACTGCACAGTACGCTGACGATACAGCCTTCTACACGAGAAACGCGAACAAGGACCTGGTCATCCGTAGGCTACAAAGGGTTTTAGATGACACAGAAACTTGGGCTCGTCGCTGGCGAATCACCATCAATTCTGAAAAGACGCAGGCAATGCTGATTACCCGTAGGCTCGGAAGGCGCGAACCTCCTCAACGCCCCCCCCCTCCACCTTCACCTAAACGGAACCCAACTCCCCTGGCGCAGAACCGCCAAGTATCTTGGCGTAACCTTGGACTCTCGTCTTACGTGGAAACCCCACATAGACGAGGTCCATAGGAAGGTCTGCGCCAGAATGTCCATCCTGTACCCAATCCTCAACTCATCCAGCTCCCTATCCTGCTCAGTAGGAGTGAACGTATACCAGGCCCTGATCCGGCCAGTCATGGAATACGCGTGCCCTGTCTGGGGATACGCGGCGAAGCAGCACCTGGACACTCTCCAGAGGCTGCAGAACCGCGCCCTCAGGAGGGCACTGCGTTTACCCCTTGGATTCCCTATCGACGATTTGCATGCCACTGCGGAAATCCCACTCCTGAGAGAGCGTTTCCAAGACCTGGCAAGGGCCTTCTATGAAGGTACTTCCAGGTCGGGAAACGCCCTCATCCATTCCCTAGGTCGGTATGACATGTCCCGCGATAAACACAATCGCCCCATGACGATCTTTGACGACTAAGTCGAAGAGAAAAATCCCAATACCCATTCCCAAATCCTGCTCCTACCCCAAATACTACAAATATCTCGCCAAACCTCAGGCAAGTACCAGAATCACACAGAACAAACATCACAATCTCACAGACATCCAAAAAGTACAGAAATAATCACACACACAAGCACACAGGGGAGTAAAAGCCGCAAGGCTACAAACTCCCCCTCACACTTCCCCAAAGAGGGGAAAGTAATAGATGTGAGCAGCAGCAGCATCTCGACACTTCGCTTGAAGATGATGGGTACGAAACCCTTCGAAACGTTGCGAGAAGACGACGCCTTTACTCGGCTGATCACCCGAGAAGATTTCACGAGTCTCACTAGAATCAGACTCCTCCTTCGTATACCAATTTGTACGAACATCATTAGACAAACTATCCCGATCCACACTATTTACTTCAGCACTCTCTAAATTTTCTGTTAGTTCTTCCATACATTTCGCTGATTCACTACCCATAGCTTGCACTACTTTACTGTTTTTCCTCTCCAAAATATCTACACTTGCAGCTTCAACAAAATTACACATCAACTCAATGTTGAACACTTTATTTTCCTGAAATAATACATTGATGCCTAAACCACCATCTCCATAATTATTCATCTCATCAACTTTATCTGATGATACACCATTTAAATCACTACATAAATTCACATCAGAAACCCTACTTTCCTCCGTCGACTAATTAAGTTTACGTGAATCGTACACAACTTTATCTTCCACTGCTACATTACACAAATTACTGCTACCTTCTCGTACAATTTTGGGACTCCCAGCCTTGCTACATTCCTCTGTGATCGGACAAAAATCAGCACACACTGCCATTTCTACACCCCTTTCATCCACACATTAGCCCCATATCTTACTTTACACACATTCTCACATTCATGCTCAAACAGACGTTTTAGATTACATTAATTACCATAGCTCTATTCCTTTAAACAGAAATCATCTCTCTCTGCAGACACATTTTTAACTTCAACCGCTAGCGAGACCAATGCTAAGCCTCCCTTAGTAACACTGACGCTTTCCGCCGAAACACAATCACCCTCACCTGCAGCTGGCGAGGCCAAAGCTACGCCGCCTTCACTAACATCGACGCTTTCCGCCGACTCACAAATACTTGCTGCTCAAACACCTTCCTTAGTGCAATTGCTACTATTTGCTAATACCTCTTCAGAACTCGCCACACACTTTGGTTTCACAAATTTCATGTCCTCTTTAACTGCTTTTTGAACCACTGAATCTTTCCATTAATCACCATTCACACACTCATTCATTACACATTCATAACTTACATCATTCTCTACAAATTTATTCCCATTACTTTTACCGAAATCTATACAAATCTATGCTTCCGCCTTTCGTGCCTGCTTTTATTGAAAGAACCACCTATGTAGCCTTCCTCTTTAAAATACTCCATATCACATATTTGTAGCCTGTCTCCAAACCTACCAACATTTTTACGTTTACTGCTATCTCCAGTCCTTTTCATCGCCTGTCCAGGTCGTCATCCCTGGACCTGAGATGTGGCGAACATCAGTTTTCCGAGCGCTTGTTACGCGACTGCACTTCGCGCGAATTTCCCCCGTCAAATCAGCGTTGGGTGCCTTTCACGGAAGTTATCACCCCAGTTCGTTCTCCGACCATTCTGCTCATTCCAGCTACTATCCCCCAGAGAATTATTTGATTTCTCTCACGATTATTATTTTGGTGGTGAATATTTGGATTCCCATTTCGATAACTACCACCCGGTTTGCTCTGAGGTTTGAACTTCAAAGCCCTTTCTAATTTTTCGACAAATTAAGGAAATTCGTCCAAGGAATCACATGAACTACGGACAAGATCCCACTGCAGATCTTCGGGTAATATCCCTTTTAACGTGATGGTTTCCGTTAAATCCCCCAAACGGATTTTTCACATGCATGAGTTTGCCAAGTTCGCGCTTGCAAAAATCTCTCATCATCCCATTACCGTACCTGTAACTCGGCACGTTTAAGAATTCATTTTGGATCCGTGTCTGTTTTGCCTCGCTCCAAAATTTATTCAAAAAACACTTTTCGAACTCTTCGTACGATTCTCACGAACAACATTTAACATTTTACCAAGACTGTGGGTCTCCCTCCAAATGACGCTTAACGTATTTTATTTTCGCTTCGTCCGACATGCCGTGAACAAAAGTGTCCCTACACGAAGCCAAGAAATTTACTGGGTGATATCTTCCATCATCTGCGTAACATTTCACAGATCCGGTATTTGTCCAAGGGATATTTATAACCGCCGTGGCTTGTTGGGCCACTCTTTATCTGTTGCATTTGTTTTTTAAATTCATTTTCACTTGTATACAGGACTCTATTTCATCTTTAATTTTGCTAACTTCTTGCTGCTCTTCATCTACACGATTGGCAATGTCACTAATTGCTCAACTTATATCGTTTTTATGAGCATCTTGCGCTTTTATACAGTCGCGTACCTTGCCCCCCAAGTTCCGCCTGTATCGTATCCATTTTTTCCTCAAGATCTATTTCCACTGATCCGATTTTAGATTTTACTATTACAACTTCATTTATAATTTTCCCCATATCGACTCGAACGTACTTTTTCAACTTGCTCTTTCACAGCGGAAAATATTTCAGTTCGCATTGTACCCATATCAGTCCGAACTGTATCCGTAAGTGTATGAATTGTATTGATATTGTTTGCCATTCCCTTGATCATTTGCATTATGTGAGACCATATTTCCCCCACACTCATTCCCTTTGCCTGAATTCCTACTAGTTACACTGTGGAGCTCTGATTTCAGACTAACCGGCTCACTTCCGTTTTCAGAATTACACGTACTAGGTGACTGTTTTACATTCGCGAGATCTATAAGTGGACCTTGAAATTGAGAAACAAATACTGTTTCATTACTTGCGCAGGCACTTACCTGATCTGAGATGACTCCGTCTGCCATGCTGATGCCATCGGTTGTAGTGGAAGTCGACATTGAAGACTGCCCTGGAGTACTCGAAGACGCTGCCGTGGTACTGCTGTTGAACTGCGTCCGCCACTGGAGAAAATCGCCTGATGTAACTGGAGCTGCTGCCGATGACCGCGTGTTCCAACCGTCTCCGATACCGCAGTCCGTTAAATGCACTAACGGTTAGTGTTCCCTTCACTCAACTTATTTGGACTCTGAGCTCCCACGCAAATTGCCTTCAACGTGACAGATTAGGACCTCTACCGATTCAATGTGTCATTTGTGAAAATTACTGCGTAATTTCGCTACCTCCAGAAACCTACTTGCGGGGAAAAAAAGATCTCACATTATGTTCTGTGAGAGGTTCACTCTACAGAAATCTCTACTGGTATTGCAAAGGTTTTTACACTTCGCATAGTACGCTGAATAACAGAAAGCAAAGGAATCACCACTTTGCAGGACACAAATCCCGGACGAGCCCCCAGTTGCGGGCTTTCGGACAACTACGCACCTTTCGACTCAGAGTTGCAATATTAAAGTCTTGGCTGGTTTCGTTGTCTACGGGCTGGGATACGTAATTGCCGCATTACAAGCCAAATACTGCTGAGTCCACAGCACACAATATGAATACACACACGACTCGAATGGTCGAAGGTTCCTACAGGGTGTTTCGAAAATGACCGGTATATTTGAAACGGCAATAAAAACTAAACGAGCAGCGATAGAAATACACCGTTTGTTTCAATATGCTTGGGACAACAGTACATTTTCAGGCGGACAAACTTTCGAAATTACAGTAGTTACAATTTTCAACAACAGATGGCGCTGCAAGTGATGTGAAAGATATAGAAGACAACGCAGTCTGTGGGTGCGCCATTCTGTACGTCGTCTTTCTGCTGTAAGCGTGTGCTGTTCACAACGTGCAAGTGTGCTGTAGACAACATGGTTTATTCCTTAGAACAGAGGATTTTTCTGGTGTTGGAATTCCACCGCCTAGAACACAGTGTTGTTGCAACAAGATGAAGTTTTCAACGGAGGTTTAATGTAACCAAAGGACCGAAAAGCGATACAATAAAGGATCTGTTTGAAACATTTCAACGGACTGGGAACGTGACGGATGAACGTGCTGGAAAGGTAGGGCGACCGCGTACGGCAACCACAGAGGGCAACGCGCAGCTAGTGCAGCAGGTGATCCAACAGCGGCCTCGGGTTTCCGTTCGCCGTGTTGCAGCTGCGGTCCAAATGACGCCAACGTCCACGTATCGTCTCATGCGCCAGAGTTTACACCTCTATCCATACAAAATTCAAACGCGGCAACCCCTCAGCGCCGCTACCATTGCTGCACGAGAGACATTCGCTAACGATATAGTGCACAGGATTGATGACGGCGATATGCATGTGGGCAGCATTTGGTTTACTGACGAAGCTTATTTTTACCTGGATGGCTTCGTCAATAAACAGAACTGGCGCATATGGGGAACCGAAAAGCCCCATGTTGCAGTCCCATTGTCCCTGCATCCTCAAAAAGTACTGGTCTGGGCCGCCATTTCTTCCAAAGGAATCATTGGCCCATTTTTCAGATCCGAAATGATTACTGCATCACGCTATCTGGACATTCTTCGTGAATTTGTGGCGGTACAAACTGCCTTAGACGACACTGCGAACACCTCGTGGTTTATGCACGATGGTGCCCGGCCACATCGCACGGCCAACGTCTTTAATTTCCTGAATGAATATTTCGATGATCGTGTGATTGCTTTGGGCTATCCGAAACATACAGGAGGCGGCGTGGATTGGCCTCCCTATTCGCCAGACATGAACCCCTGTGACTTCTTTCTGTGCGGACACTTGAAAGACCAGGTGTACCGCCAGAATCCAGAAACAATTGAACAGCTGAAGCAGTACATCTCATTTCGGGTAATTTCATTCAGAGACTACGCCATATTATTGCTACGCATGGTGGATATGTGGAAAATATCGTACTATAGAGTTTCCCAGACCGCAGCGCCATCTGTTGTTGAAAATAGTAACTACTGTAATTTCGAAAGTTTGTCTGCCTGAAAATGTACTGTTGTCCCAAGCATATTGCAACAAACAGTGTATTTCTATCGCTGCTCGTTTAGTTTTTATTGCCGTTTCAAATATACCGGTCATTTTTGAAACACCCTGTATCACTCGGCAATTGCGAATTAATATAAAAATTTATAAATGGAAGACTGAAATTAAATAACATCTGCGGGTACTATTTTAACGACTTTAAATGATGAGTACGATAGAAGAAGTGCTTTTGAGAATGCCGTATATTTCTGCAAAACACTTATTGGTGTCGATGGTCCAGCAAGAAATAAAATATAAGTTGAATAACTGGGAAACAATAGATTCCTATTGCACGTAATTAGCTATGATCAACAACATAGGTCGCGAGATATTCACTTCCAAACGCACACTACGTCTTCATGGTAGAAACCTCGGAAATCTCACAAGTTCACAAGTCCGTACTCCATAGTATTTCTATCTCTCGCGACCACGCGCAAACCGCTCCACACTCCAAGTCTCTCTCGCCACCGTGCGGGACCCTCTCGGCACTTCCCGTGTCCTCTCCCGTATCCTCCAGGACTGCCGCACTGCCAGAACTCCCCGTGTCTTCTCTCGATGCTCTTCTCCCGCTTCCATCCCATCTCCCCATTCACGAACGCTCTGATTGGCTAGAACGCTCGTGCCATGTCTTCAAGCTAACGCACCCCCAAACATATTCAAGCACATGCAAAATGCTGGATCTACATTTAAATACTTGAAATTAAATAAATATTCCTACGGCTGGACCATAAACAAGCTCTAACGCTCATTATTAGATACATAAACAAATGTACAGGATGGGCTTATGGGCAGGCGGTGGGCGTTACGGAATGATTAGGGTTATTTTTAGAGAAAGGCCATTTATTGGCGAAAGCTTGTTGCAAGGGGCTACATAGGCCAGAGCTTAGAGTTTGACGAAACATTGTTCGCGAAGCTACCGAAAGTTGTTGTCTGCCAAAACAAAGTCCACAGTGCCGCATCACCGGGAGAAGCGGGAGATGTTCAATGCTGCAGGGTGCGCATCCGACTCGCGGGTGAGCAAGAATACAAGAGAGCCGGCCCGGCGACGGGCGGCTGGGTATATTCGACGCACCACGCTGCTGCTCTGCCCTGACTGGTCAGGACCGAGCAAACCGTGCGGGTGGCATGGAACTTTCCAGAGCGTTGCCTGCTAAGCGACGCCTGGGGCGGCGTTACCTCGTAAGCACATCAGAGAGACGCGTGATCAAGGTGCCCTTCCTGGTTGCTGACTTCCTGTTACTAGACCGTGGGACGAAAGAATTTACAGGCAGCTAACACTGCCGGCCGTGGCTTGGCCGCAGTGGAAAAATGAATTTACCGTTTGAAAGTTCATGCAATAAAGAAAAATCTCCTACTGTCTGGCTCATCCTGTACACAAATTAAATATACACATATAAAAGGAACAGCAAGCAAAAGTAGGCCAGTAGCCTAATGTCTCTGTGCTTTCTAAAACACAGTAAATATTTGACCAATTTCTTCATGAATAGTATACATAAACAAAGACATGGACGAATAAATATATTTATAAGCATGCTGCTACCGTTTTTTCGTGTAACTGTGGAGTACTTATGGCCTGACGCGATCGATAGTAATGGGCCACTTTGACCTCCAATATCTCGAATACTACTCACGTTACATTCCTGTAATTCATACCAGTTTAGGTATACACTAACAGCTTTCTAAAAACACGTAGATCGGCGAAATCGGATGAACCGTTTAGATTTTGGAAATTCGTTGCTGGGTGTCACTTGTAAGATTTCTCGTCAGATACTAAACTTTAAATAAATTTATCGTCAGATACTAAACTTTAATTCTTTACAGACGAATGGAAAAACTGATAGAAGCCAACCTCGGGGAAGATCAATTTGGATTCCGAAGAAATGTTGGAACACGTGAGAGAATACTGACCTTACGACTTATCTTAGAAGAAAGATTAAGGAAAGACAAACCTACGTTTCTAGCATTTGTAGACTTAGAGAAAGCTTTTGACAACGTTGATTGGAATACTCCCTTTCAAATTCTGAAGGTGGCAGGGGTAACATACAGGGAGCGAAAGGCTATTTACAATTTGTACAGAAAGCAGATGGCAGTTATAAGAGTCGAGGGGTATGAAAGGCAAGCAGTCGTTGGGAAGGGAGTGAGACAGGCTTGTGGCCTATCCCCGATTTAATTCAACCTGTATATTGAGCAAGCAATAAAGGAAACAAAAGAAAAGTTCGGAGCAGGTATTAAAATCCATGGAGCAGAAATAAAAACTTTGAGGTTCGCCGATGACATTGTAATTCTCTCAGAGACAGCAAAGGACTTGGAAGAGCAGTTGAACGGAATGGACAGTGTCCTGAAAAGAGGGTATAAGATGGTCATCAACAAAAGCAAAACGAGGCTAATGGAATGTAATCGAATTAAGTCGGGTGATGCTGAGGGAATTAGATTAGGAAATGAGACACTTAAAGTAGTAAAGGAGTTTTGCTATTTGGGGAGCAAAATAACTGATGATGGTCGAAGTAGAGAGGATATAAAATGTAGACTGGCAATGGGAAGAAATATTTATTAACATCGAGTATAGATTTAAATGTCAGGAAGTCGTTTCCGAAAGTATTTGTATGGAGTGTAGCCATGTATGGAAGTGAAAAGTGGACGATAAATAGTTTAGACAAGATGAGAATAGAAGCTTTCGAAATGTGGTGCTACAGAAGAACGCTGAAGATTAGATGGGTAGATCACATAACTAATGAGGAGGTATTGAACAGAACTGGGGAGAAGAGGAGCTTGTGGCACAACTTGACTAGAAGAAGGGATCGGTTGGTAGGACATGTTCTGAGACATCGAGGGATCACCAATTTAGTATTGGAGGGCAGCGTGGAGGGTAAAAATCGTAGAGGGAGACCAAGAGATGAATACACTAAGCAGATTCAGTAGGATGTAGGCTGCAGTAGGTACTGGGAGATAAAGAAGCTTGCACAGGATAGAGTAGCATGGAGAGCTGCATCAAACCAGTCTCAGGACTGAAGACCACAACAACAGCTAAACTTTAAACTAATAAATATATTGAAAATCTGATTACACCGTCAGAATCGTCGTGCAAATAATGATAATGTACATGTTTCTTTTTGAGGTACGATGATTCATCTGGCTTCCATTAATTTCTATACTAACTGTGAAATGTCTGCCATTAAGGTTTTACAGTCTGCCATCTTTGGCGCTCTCGGCATAATAGTCTCTTTCATTGACACAAAGTACCGTCCTCGTCACAGCGGAATTCCCAGCCACACGGCTGGACCATGAGCTGGGGCTACCCCTCTCGTCCGTCGAACGTTTGGCACCACGTGTTTGCTGCCGGGCCCCGGCTTTGACAAACCTCCTGTGCGGCCGCCACAACTCCGAACATATAATATTTCCAGGGTGCCACAACTCGCCCGTTAACTCATCTATCCTCCCTCCCTACTCCAAAGGTCTTTTAAATTCTGATTGTAATATTGGAGCCCCTATTTGTTACAAATCGACTCTTGTTTCTTCTTCTGTCACATCAGAAAAATCCTTTAGTGTACACTTTCCACCTATCCGCTCTCGCCTCTGCATTTAAGAGTGGAATTCCCGTTCAGTCTTTATGTTACCCCACTTGCTTTTAATTTCAGTGAAGCTCGTTTTGACTTTCCTGTGTGCTGAGTCGTAGTGTCTTCGATTACTGCCACAGGCCACATGCAAGCACAGGAAAATGTCTCCTACAGCACAAACTGCTCCCACCAGCGTGCGTGCGTAGCGTGCTGCACGTTTCGAGCCGCTGTTCACCTCGATGACGGTGTTTGTGGAAGTGACCTTCAACCTAGTACATCAAAAGTGTGATTTACCCGAAGAGCCGGCTCGTTTCCGAATACCGATGGTCCCATGCCCACTGCAATCATAACTGACGATGTCTTGGGTCAACCTGTGAACACGTAGGGGTTGCGTGCTGCGGAGCTCCATGTTCAAAAATGTACCATGAACGGTGTGCTCCGAAACACCTGTGCAGGCACCAGCTTTGTCTCCCTTCGGCATAGATGTCACAGATCACTATGTATCCTACTTTACAGAGCAGACAAGCCTCCGACGTCTACGTTTTGTGGAGAGTCGTGGGCGTCCAACCATTTAGAGCCTAGTGGTAGTTTCACTGTCGTGCATCTTTCCGTAGATACGACAGTAGCACGTGGACATTAGACCAGCGACCAGCTTTGCCATTTCCGAGATCACAATCTTGGCGTAATAATAATCTGCCCTTTTATCAGAGCCACTTATCTCAATGGATTTCCACATTTGCAGCCCTTATCTTTCCTAGAGTCATCCCCCGTCCGTGTCTGCAGCTCTTACACATCTTTGCTACCGCGTCACGTGAATGCAACGCCAGCAGGCGGCATCCACCGTCGCTGTGGGCAGTGGTCATAAAGTTTTGCGTATGTGTATTTCCTTATTAATTTATTTCCTTAAACGAATTATTGTGATGCAGTTCAGGGCACATTCGTCTAGCCAGTGTGGCTCTGAAAAAGTTTGTAAATTATATAATAATACGGGTCAGTGTATAGAAGAATTTCTATATAAAAATGTGATTATAACTCAACGGAGAACCAAGCAATAACAATTTGTCTTAGCGTTATAGATAGACTTAATAGACTTTTGGAAACTATAGTTCCTGATAATCGTAGCTAATGATGTGTGTAAGTATGTTTTATGTAGACATATTTCAAGTATCTGGAAGCAAGACGGGACAGATACGCTACATTTTTGTGTGCCAGAACAGCTCGGTAGTTTGCGTTCGGCTGTAAAAGTAGTCCGCTTTATCGTTCTCGCCCAGCAACAGTACGCACCACCCCTGAGAAGTTCAAGTGAGGTGCCGATCGATCCCTGGCCTATGTGAAGCACTCTCTATGTAACTCAGTGCTAAAAGCGGGACATGGAAATTTTTATCTCGCTTTGTTCTACTCTGGAACTTAGAATGCTTTTTTTTCCAATACCGAAAGCGTGGCATGACGTAGGTCGGGCGAGAGCCGTTCAGGCGTAAAGTTGCTAGCACCTTCCGAGTTATGGTTAACATTGATTACGTATGAAATCGTGCGAGTAAGTTAAAACAATGATCGCTTGGGGGTTTGAACTGAAACATCGTAAGTATGTTGGAATGGTAGGAGGTATGAAGGAATGTAATGTGCCGGACTAATAATAATTGAGACATTCATTAAAACAAATTAATTAAGAAACAATTCTAACACAATAGTTATTAAATACTTATTGTCCTGCCCCTGTTCGTTTTTTCTTCTTTTAAATGGTAGCCATTACAAGGCGTACTCTTAATTTACAATATTTACACCAATCCAATACCAAGGGTAAAATACCGACGATACAGTAGTGTAAAATTTGAGCCGAAAGCAATTATCAAATCAATTAAAATTTTCAACTCCAGCTCGATACCAGCTTGTGATAAAACATTTAAAATCTCCAGTGCTATTTTAAAAATGCATGTAGTAACCCTTAAACTAATTTATAAGAACAAACTGACAGCAATTGAAACCTAAAAACAATACACAGATTAATCCAGTTTAGCTAAAGCACTTGAAATACACGTCAACAAATTGCAGTGCGACCCCCATTATCACAGGTTTTGCACACACCAGTTTTTCTCGTGCCACAAATTAAAATTTTCTCATTTACCGAACAATTTCAGACAGGCTTAGGTGCAAAACTCCTTCAGATAAAAGCGAAATTAAGAGGCGTGATCTGTTCAATTACAAAAGGTATTTAGTTGCAATCCGCAGCATTTGAATTTATCCGCTGCTATCCCAGTAGGTTTACAGAGCCGTAATCTTGCAATCTTATTTTATTTTACACGTTAGTCTTGCGCACACATCTTGGCAATACATTACACACATCATTAAATTGGCGTGATAAGACGTGAATAGAAGAAGAAACAGGAGTCGATTTAGAAGAGATAGGGGATCAAGTATTGGAACTTAAAAGAGCTTTGGAGGACTTACGGTCAAATAAGGCAGAAGGGATAGATAACATTCCATCAGAATTTCTAAAATCATTGGAGGAAGTGGCAACAAAACGACTATTCACGTTGGTGTGTGGAATATATGAGTCTGGCGATATACCATCCGACTTACGGAAAAGCATCATCCACACAATTCCGAAGGCGGCAAGAGCTGACAAGTGGGAGAATTATCGCACAATCAGCTTAACAGCTCATGCATCGAAGCTGCTTACAAGATCAATATACAGAAGAATGGAAAAGAAAATTGAGAATGCGCTAGGTGACGATCAGTTTGGCTTTAGGAAAAGTAAAGGGACGAGAGAGGCAATTCTGACGTTACGGCTAATAATGGAAGCAAGGCTAAAGAAAAATCAAGACACTTTCATAGGATTTGTCGACCTGGAAAAAGCGTTCGACAATATAAAATGGTGCAAAGTGTTCGAGATTCTGAAAAAAGTAGGGGTAAGCTATAGGGAGAGACGGGTCATATACAATATGTACAACAATCAAGAGTGGACGATCAAGAACGAAGTGCTCGTATTAAGAAGGGTGTAAGACAAGGCTGTAGCCTTTCGCCCCTACTCTTCAATCTGTACATCGAGGAAGCAATGATGGAAATAAATGAAAGGTTCAGGAGTGGAATTAAAATACAAGGTGAAAGGATATCAATGATACGATTCGCTGATGACATTCCTATCCTGAGTGAAAGTGAAGAAGAATTAAATGATCTGCTGAACGGAATGAACAGTCTAATGAGTACACAGTATGGTCTGAGAGTAAATCGGAGAAAGACGAAGGTAATGAGAAGTAGTAGAAATGAGAACAGCGAGAAACTTAACATCAGGATTGATGGTCACGAAGTCAATGAAGTTAAGGAATTCTGCTACCTAGGCAGTAAAATAACCAATGACGGACGGAGCAAGGAGGACATCAAAAGCAGACTCGCTATGGCAAAAAGGCATTTCTGGCCAAGAGAAGTCTACTAATATCAAATACCGGCCTTAATTTGAGGAAGAAATTTCTGAGGATGTACGTCTGGAGTACAGCATTGTATGGTAGTGAAACATGGGCTGTGGGAAAACCGGAACGGAAGAGAATCGAAGCATTAGAGATGTGATGCTATGGACGAATGTTGAAAATTAGGTGGACTGATAAGGTAAGGATTGAGGAGGTTCTACGCAGAATCGGAGAGGAAAGGAATATGTGGAAAACACTGATAAAGAGAAGGGACAGGATGATAGGACATCTGCTAAGACATGAGGGAATGGCTTCCATGGTACTAGAGGGAGCTGTAGAGGGCAAAAACTGTAGAGGAAGACAGAGATTGGAATACGTCAAGCAAATAATTGAGGACGTAGGTTGCAAAAGTGGTACTCTGAGATGAAGAGGTTAGCACAGGAAAGGAATTCGTGGCGGGCCGCATCAAACCAGTCACTAGACTGACGACGACAAAAAAAAAAAAAAAAAAAAAAAAAAAAAAAAAAAAAAAAAAAAAAACAGACGTGAAACATAAATCAGTTATCGAGCGAGGTGGCGCAGTGGTTAGACACTGGACTCGCATTCGGGAGGACGACGGTTCAATCCCGCGTCGGGCCATCCTGATTTAGGTTTTCCGTGATTTCCCTAAATCGCTCCAGGCAAATGCCGGGATGGTTCCTTTCAAAGGGCACGGCCGACTTCCTTCCCCGTCCTTCCCTAATCTGATGGGACCGATGACCTCGCTGTCTCCTTCCCCAAAAACAACCAACCAACCATAAATCAGTTACCACGAACAATATGCATACCAAATAATAGCGTCCATCAGGGAAAAGTCAATGACAGCCTTATAACATGAATAGTTAAAACAAACAAATGACCAGTCACGAAATAGTGGAACTAATGGCGCTCTACAAGGGAAGAATCAATTACAATTTTGTAAGACGATCAACTAGAACACACAGATGGGTAATTACTCGATAATAAAGTTACTCAGCTACACGTACAGTTATTCAGAACTCTTGCGTAAACGTAACCAGGCCGCAGCGACAGTACTCTGATGGCTGTAGAGACCTCCAGCCGTCGTTTTAACCGCCGATCTCCTTCGGGCATCACCGGTATTGTGCAGGTGAAGCGTTCTTGCATGCAAAAGGGAAGCTCCTTTCCAAATTACATGTTTCCAAACAACGGCTCTCAAGTACAACTAGACTGCGATATCACTCCAGGTGCGGCAAGTGCTTTTCCAGCACATACATGGGCTGCTGCCAGTACAGGGCCCCTCTCGCCACCTTCCCCGTCCAGCTGCTAATTCAAGACTCCCGTCGCTGGCCGTCACACGCCGACTCGTGAAACACGTTCGCACCACAAGCCTCTCTAGCTGAGAGATTCTACACCACCAGCGATTTCACCAGACGCGCACAAAGTCGAAAAATACTAAAACTTTCCGGAAAGTTTCGACGCACGGCACTTATGAGTTCAGGGGAAACGGATACGTACGGCTACAACATAAGATTTGCATCCGTTGGTAATGCATCCTACCAACGGAAAAAGAGAAACCGACCTCTTTCATTCCAATCACAGTTTTCTCAACTAAAATTTGTTGAATATTTTCTGAAGATAATGTTACACCAGTATTCTGATGTTCGAGCAAAATTGAGGATTTGATGCAACCAGTGAAAGTCTGGATTTGACAATACCTGATCTCAACAACTTCCCATTCGAATGAGGCGAAATTTCGTAGGGCAACAATCTGCACCGCAGGAAACGCTGTACTGAACATGGGAGGCACGTCAACTACAAAAATCTTGAAAAATTCGCGACAGAGGTACACAGCCTTACCGAACGTCCTTTGCCATGCATCGAATACTACCATTCCGTAATTTAAAAAAGGGGATGGAGATTATACAGTGATGCCTACTAAAAACGAAGCAGACGTCGTTACAGGCATACGGTCATCTTCTGATGGACAAGACGGTCATAATCTTCGAAAGCTCTAGTCTTAACTCCAATTTGTAGCGCTATGAACACCGGAAACATTTTATACGACATTAAGTATGAATCGTAACGTTAAGAATATTTACGAACCGAGCTTAAATCACTGGCAGATTACGATCTAAAGAAAGGTTGGCCTCTACAAGACCACCACACACTTTTTCAAGAAAATAATTGTTCCCTGAATCGAGATCTAATTTGGGAATTTCTGCATGATAATCAAGTGATAATGGTTGCTACAAATGTTTATGTCAGACTACGGGGACACGACTAGAATGACCGGCAGTCAATACACTACTGGCCATTAAAATTGCTACACCAAGAAGAAATGCAAATGGTAAACGGGTATTCATTGGACAAACATATTATACTAGAACTAACATGTGATTATATTTCCACGGAATTGGGGTGTATAGATCCTGAGAAATCAGTACCCAGAACAACCACCTATGGCCCTAATAAAGCCTTGATAAGCCTGGGCATTGCCTCAAACAGAGCTTGGATGGCGTGTACAGGTACAGGTGCCCATGCAGCTTCAACACGATACCACAGTTCATCACGAGTAGTGACTGGCGTATTGTGACGAACCAGTTGCTCGGCCACCATTGACCAGACGTTTTCAATTGATGAGAGATCTGGAGAATGTACTGGCCATGGCAGCAGTCGAACATTTTCTGTATCCAGAAAAGCCCGTACAGGACCCGCAACATGCGTTCTGCATTATCCTGCTGAAATGTAGGGTTTCGCAGGGATCGAATGAAGGGTAGAGCCACGGGTCGTAACACATCTGAAATGTAACGTCCACTGTTCAAAGTGCCGTCAATACGAACATGTGGTGACCGAGACGGCACCCCATGCCATCACGCCGGGTGATACGCCAGTATGGTGATGACGAATACACGCTTCCAATGTGCGTTCACCGAGATGTCGCCAAACACGGAAGCGACCATCATGATCCGAAAAAATGACGTTTTGCCATTCGTGCACCCAGGTTCGTCGCTGAGTACACCATCGCAGGCGCTTCTGTCTGTGATGCAGCGTCAAGGGTAACCGCAGCCACGGTCTCCGAGCTGATGGTCCATGCTGCGTCAAGCGTCGTCGAACTGTTCGTGCAGATGGTTGTTGTCTTGCAAACGTCCCCATAAGTTCACTTAGGGTTCGAGACCTGCCTGCGCGATCCGTTACAGCCATGCGGATAAGATGCCTGTAATCTCGACTGCTAGTGATACGAGGCAGGTGGGATCCAGCACGGCGTTCCGTATTACCCTCCTGAACCCACCGGTTCCATATTATGCTGACAGTCATTGGATGTCGGCCAACGCGAGCAGCAGTGTCGTGATACGATAAACCGCAATCGTGATAGGCTACAATCCGACCTTTATCAAAGTCGGAAACGTGATGGTACGCATTTCTCCTCCTTACAAGAGGCATCACAACAACTTTTCACCAGGCAAAGCCGGTCAACTGCTGTTTGTGTATGAGAAATCGGTTGGAAACTTTCCTCATGTCAGCATGTTGTAGGTGTCGCCACAGGCGCCAACCTTGTGTGAATGCTCTGAAAAGCTAATCATTTGCATATCACAGCACCTTCTTCCTGTCGGTTAAATTTCGCGTCTGTAGCACGCCATGTTCGTGGTGTAGCAATTTTAATGGCCTGTAGTGTAGATATGTGAAATCGAAAGTTAGCAAAATCAGTTGGTGCCTACAAGGCAGAACGCTTAAATGTCGATAGAAGTAAACACAACAGGCAAAACCAAAACACGAAATCTCCTACAAGCGTCTATAATGCTTGCCTTCGTGTAAAGATTAACTCGTATATCAGATGGAGATGAGCCTACACTGCCAAAATGATACGGTCTTGCGACAAGAGTTCCTAATGAGAACGGAAGATGATTCCATTAGTACGTAAAGAAGTAAAACGTATGAAAAGAAAGAAGAAAGAAGTATGGAGAACAAGGGAAAAAATTAATTGCTTTCTGATTTATGATGTTGCTTTGTTTCAGGAAAGTCTCTTCGGTAAGTGAAGTAGTAGTCGCACGACATTATGGTACTTCGTTTGTCCTAATAAGTCTTTTACATTCGAGAAACGTCCGTCATTGGGAACCGCTATTCATGTTTTTTCACCAACGGATCCAATGTCATGCCGGAAAAAGTCCAAATAACTGGCCAAGGAATGTAATCTACGTTCCACCTTACATCGCTTACGGACATGTGATTTCTACAGCTCAGATAAAATACATCTATCAAACTTTTATCACCTATAACTTATTTCATTCTTGTCATACAAGTATTCCTTCCTTATGAATGCTTGCTTCGCCGATATTTGGGTTCTGCCGGAAGTAAATGGAACTGCCTTACGTTTGCTTCCTCGAAGTATTGAACAAAACCAGTTTAGTCAAGAAGAGTTCATAATGATAAGGGCATATTTTGATGCCATAAGGCGTTTTTGTCTGTTAGCTTTCGCATGTTAGAGAAATCGGAATGCAAGCAATGTCTTCTTTAACAACAATTCTATGTAATTGCACCTGTGCGCCGATACATGATGTATTTCTCTTTTCTATGTGGAACTTTCAGCAAGCAGGCTGTCTTATTCTTGGCATCTCTGACACCCGAAAGTCGTTAAGTCAATTAACGTGCTCTGTGGTTTTCTGTCTCTTCTGCAAGATACAAACTTGAATATGTTGACAATGACAATCATAGACAATTATGACAATTAATTTGACCGTTTCACGAAGGTCCTAAACAGCCTCAAATTGAAGCGACTAATAACTAAATAGAACCTAACCCTCTGTCCGGGAACATGTTTGGTCAAAAAGAAATTTCTTTTCCTTTCCATTATCTAACGAACACAGTTCTCATAATACTGTCTGCAATTAAGACTGCTGTTCTAGCATTAAAAAGCCAAGTATAATGACCTTTTTAATTTGTCTGATCTGTAGCAGATGAATTAATTGGAGAATCAGTTACTACAGAAATAACGCCATCAGAAACTGTAAACCTAATCCGTTATAATACATTCTTGTGTGCAGTGGCATAGACTAGGAATAAGAGATGATATGCAGTTATTCAGATATTTGGCAGTGGACCCACTACCCATTACAGAAGTGACAGTCTGTGGAGTTTATCTAAGTATGTGTGTCATTAATTAGGATATATTACTCATTTCGCTAAATATTTATTCAGTGTGCAAGGTAGGAGTTATTATTCTCGAAAATGTTGCGTTCAATAGAAAACATGGAGAATTTCCGTATAGGTACTTGCGTAAATAAATTCTTTATTCTTAACATTAGTCACAATCGACAAGAGAGACGGTTCGTCAATAGCTGTCTGTTACTGGAATGTGTACATAGTAGATCAGCCATACATTTTTATACGATGTTTCAGCAAATTTCGCTTGTCGTTGATGAATCACCAACAGACAATTATATCGCATACATGTTGGTTCACATAAGTATGTGATTTATTTTGTGTAAATAGACTGAAACGGCGAGTGAAAATCTGTACGAAGGACGGGAATGGAACCGGGGTCTCCTGCTTATGAAGCAGGTGCGTTAGCCACTGAGGCACCAAGGAACAGCGGTTCACAGAGCTGCACGGATTACTCGGATACGCCTTCCTCCTGGATCTAAATTCTCACTGTTGCCCCCGTCTACTTTAAATTCCCCCTCAACAGCACGTACAAAATTTCCGAGGCCTTCAAACACAATGTAATAATAACTCAGTATCGAAAGTAAATATATCAAGAAACTTCTTAAATTTCGTGTCAGTTACATTTATCTCTGACAGATTGATTGGAAGGGCATCTCATTCGTATATGTTCGTGAAACACTGCACACGTTCGGGTAGGTCATGAGTCACACCACTGATGGAGTGAAATCGCCTTCTTCCTTTACTCTGACGGTTAAAGTACAGTCACATTACATTCAAAGCGCGTTAGCAGATCTCTGTTGCAATTTCCATGTGAGATTATTTCCGGCTATATGGGTGCTCTCCGCCAATTTGCGCTGTTAATCAGTGGGTGAAATCATAATCTCGTTTATCTTACTCACTAATTTCTACATTCAGAGCGTATGATGTCATTCGCTAAATGATGCCCGCTGTTCTATATAACCGAAAAACTTTTGTTCATCATTATCGACTTCTATTCAGCGATCCGTACACCATTTAAATATTAACATTCCAAAATATAATAATCACGAAATCCTGTACAATTAATCAAACTGAAATGTGTCGTATTCCAACAGAGACAAGTGTAAAGATGATTTGAGCTCATCCTTAACGAATTCGTAATGTTAGGGTTCGTTCTGAACCACTGAAGTAAATGAGCGAAACAGAATGGAGTACATTCTCTTCCCGTTAGCTGTGGTAAACTCTGAGAAAAGATAATGAGGCAACTGCGTTAAAATTTCTGTTAGCTTCGTAGACACATGTTCTTTACAGTTTTACGGTATTATTAGATCATGGTTGCCGATTAACATATCAAAATATTCAGTGTTTATTTTCTCTGAAAGGTTTGAACACACCATCTAATTTATTGTACTCGTCAATGATGAAATCCGCTACAGTTGTAAAAATTATTTATTTCTAAAAAGGAAAGTACTGGTAATCTGTTAGTGACATTCCCTGGGTGATCTCATCATTCTGGAAAGCATAATGGGTCACCGCAAGTATGCATCTGTCCTTGGGGACCATGTCCACCCCTCCATGCGGTTTGTTATTTCTCGGCCCTATGACAACTACCAGCAGGACAATGCTGCGTGTCACACAGCTCGCAGAGTACGTGCATGGTTCGAAGAGCACCAGCATGAATTTAGCGTACCCCCTTGGCCAACAAAGTCCCCAGATTTGAACCCAATAACGAATGTATGGGACCGCCTTGATCAGGCTGTTTGTGCCATGGATTCTCAACTGAGAAGAGTAGTGCAGCTGGCAACGATACTAAACAGTTCCAGTCCCTGTGTGAATCTTCTAAAACCCGATTGCCTCTCCTCCTACACGTGTCGCAGAAGTCTGCTGTGCAAAAGGTGGTTAGTCAAACTTTTGACATCTGGTCACATTAATGTGAGTGGACAGTATATAACACCCTCCAGCTTACGTCTTTGACGCGGTGCATGTTTTGAATACCTTTTCATCTGGATGACGGCCTGTCGGACACTACCACGAGCTGGTGTTGCAAGAACCATGGTTCATCCCACGAGGTGACACGTTACCGTTTATCCACTGTCCAGTCTCAATGACCCCGGGATCGACGGTAATCCTAATTCACGATGTCGTTCGGTTAACATGAGAACACGTAGGTATCATCTACTGCGCAGCCTCCTGTTGAACAACGTGCTCTGAACTGTGTGCTCCTGGACAGTTTTGTCTGCACGTGCACTCTGCTCTGTTGTTTCAGAAATCCTCGTTCCCAAGCACTGGGCCCTAACAATCTATATCTTTGTGTCAGTGGATTTCCCCATTTGCGGCTCTTGTCAACACTGTAATGATTCCCTGTTCATCTCTGCTCAGTTCATATACACACATCAAAAACGTTTTGCATCGCCTCGGTTCTGAGAGTTCCGGAACCTGTACAGAAAATAGGAATAGAGATCAACACAACCTTCATTTCCGCCATTTTTATTGCTCATGAATCCACACGTTACATGAACCATCATACAGCGAGACCTTCAGAGTGGTGGTCCAGATTAATGCACACACCGTTACCTCTAATACCCAGTAGCACGTCCTCTTGCATTGATGCATGCCTCTATTCGTCGTGGCGTACTATCCACAAGTTCATCAAGGCACTGTTGGTCCCGATTGTCCCACACCTCAATGGCTATACGACGTAGATCCCTCGGAGTGCTTGGTGGGTCACGTCGTCCATAAACAGCCTTTTCAACCTATCCCAGGCATTTTCGATATGGTTCGTGTTTGGAGAACGTGCTGGCCACTCTAGTCGAGCGACGTCGTTATCCTGAAGGAAGTCATTCACGAGATGTGCGCAATGGTGGCGCAAATTTCGTACATGGAGACGAATTCCCTCCGCCGTATGCTGCTGATATGGTTGCACTATCAGTCGGAGGATTGCAGTCACGTATCGTGCAGCCGTCACGGCGCCTTCCACGACCACCGGCGGCGTACGTCGACCCAACATAATGGCACCTCAAAAGAGATGGGAACTTCCACCTTTGCTGCACTCGTTGGACAGTGTGTCTAAGGCGTTCAGCCAGACCGGGTTGCCTCCAAACACGTCTCCGACGATTGTCTGGTTGAAGGCATATGCGATACTCATCGGTGAAGGGAACGTGATGCCAGTTGTAAGCGGTCCATTCGGCATGTTGTTGGGCCCATCTGTACCGCGCTGCATGGTGTCGTGTTTGCAAAGATGGACCTCGCCATGGACGTCGGGAGTGAAGTTGAGCATCATGCAGCCTATTGCGCGAAGTTTGAGTCGTAACACGACGTCCCGTGGCTGCACGAGAATCATTATTCGACATGGTGGCGTGGATGTGAGGGTTACTTAATAACTCTTAAGAGGCTAAAACGTAAATTTTTAAGTGTGGGTAATTTTGTAGGATAGGTAGATATTAAAATAACCCTAGCGTCGTGTTTTAACATCGTACATGTGTCTACCTTCCAACTTCCTGTTTCAACCTGTGACGAAAGCTTATTGATCTGGACGTTGAAATGGATTTTACAACTATACATAACGTCCCGACAGAGAACATGAAAATGTGTCAAAGGCGATACGCTGCGCTGGATTACCGATTTTTACAATTTCTTTATGAGGCCTGCCTCATTGTAAACATTCAAGCTTGCGGGGTAACTCTAGTTTCTGTGTAAAAAAATAAATGCATGCTTTACAGAGCTATTGCAAGCCTCTGTGTATGAAATTTCATGTTTCTCACACCAGATTCCCACGGCAAGAAATTCAGTTTTAATAAATAAATGCTTGATATTCTGCATAGAGTGTATCTAATAACAGCATAGTGTGGCATGCTTGTTTCTACACACAGTACCCTATTCCTTATTGCAAAGCAATTTAACTAACTGTACACATTTCATTGACGTGAACTTCCTTATATGGTAGCCGATATGAATCTGTTTGTTAGTAAAGATACAAATTCTAATATTCGAACGCATTAATAAGAGTCACCATAAATGGCTTTTCCTGCTCATCACGGTGCCTGGTTCTCCAACCATTGCCAAATTTGGCAGCAGGTTAAAATTTTGTCAAAACATTCAGATGGATGGCTAGTCTTTCAGAAAGGAGGGATCTGTAGCAGCCGAAGTTGCATGGTGCTAGGATTAAAATTAATTGTCTATGGTAAGCATGGCTCACTGAGTAGGGGATTTAGGATTCTTGAACTTTGGCTTACTTTCAATGATGCAACTCTGTTGCAGCTGTTTTGCCTACTGCGTTGCCATTCACGAGGCTGTACCATTCTTAGACAATAATAGTTTCACTTGAAGTGCAGTAAGCTCAACTACAAGTGCTGGAGTTCTCTAGCCGAGGTATTCGGACGTCTCGTCTGGTCGTAAATCCTTTTATCCAATATGCTGAGTGCCAACTCCGGTACGGAGAGGTGTTTTGCATTTGGTGCTAACTCGGTTTACTGTATTCACGAAAGCAGTCCGGACACAATTAATTCTCTCTCTTTCTAGCACTCTGAATTAATTTGTTTCCGCAGTGTAATGGAAAACCGCTTTTTGCACTAAACCTGCCGTCGGCCGCAGTCACACCTGCAAACGAGGAGTAAAAATAAGCCGCGTTACAATACAGAACTTACTTTGAGCCTGATTTGCTTTTTTTTTCTTTTTTTTTTTTACTTTTTTCACTGTCTTCCCTTTTGCGTCATCGAGCCGTCTGATAAACGTAATTAATCTGGTTTATTCACACATCTTCTGCGCCGAACTATAAAGTTCTTAAGGGCTATAACACACGGTCCGACACTGGGTCGATTCCGTTATCGTTTTTCGCACATTTTTCACTTTTCTTTTCCTTCTCCCGGACCAGTTCAAAGTACTCTCTTCCTACAACAGCCCGAATTATCCGTCAGTATAACGCGAGGAAGCACATTGAGGGATAAAGACATGACTCCACACGAGTTCGGACTTTATCGTTAATTGAAACACGTGACCAAGGTAGTACACAGCTTCATCATCCTCGCTTCATACCGTTCATTAGATATTTCCAATATTACTATTCTGTTGCTATTAACATTATTTTGTGCTATCGGTCTCTAAGTATGCTAATAAAATTGTTTATTAAATTTAGGAACTGAATTTATAAATTTTAACACAAAACACGATCGTATATGGGTAAATATTCTTCCGATAAAACTGAAATGCTATGGGATCGATTTTGACTTACAGTATTTTTCATAGAACAACTAGTAACGTTTCATACACAGCCAAATGATTTCCACTGCTGTTTAAAGGAATCTGAAAGACGTCTCAGTGCGTTACAGTCTTCTGCTGCAAGCAATCTATGTTGCGCCTGATGTTTCTTTTATATTGACGAATACTTTGAACTCATTTGGTGTGGTTTTGAACGCTTTGGGTGTAATTATGACAGTAAACCGATTCGGCTCAATGATTCATCATCAAAACCGGTGCCTTCTTACAACAGTAACGCTTCGTCATATACCGCTCATCATATTCACATAATTAACTGTTCTTTTTAAATGTCCAAAACGAGTGCTAAATGATGACGTGTTACTCTCGTAACGGGTTACTAGGTACGATATTGAATTTTTGAAACATTGGAACCAGAACCGTTGTACTGTACTTAAGACATCAAATCCGTCTACATCTACATCTACATTTATACTCCGCAAGCCACCCAACGGTGTGTGGCGGAGGGCACTTTACGTGCCACTGTCATTACCTCCCTTCCCTGTTCCAGTCGCGTATGGTTCGCGGGAAGAACGACTGCCGGACAGCCTCCGTGCGCGCTCGAATCTCACTAATTTTACATTCGTGATCTCCTCGGGAGGGACAAGTAGGGGGAAGCAATATATTCGATACCTCATCCAGAAACGCACTCTCTCGAAACACCGCGTTGCAGAGCGCCTCTCTTGCAGAGTCTGCCACTTGAGTTTGCTAAACATCTCCGTAACGCTATCACGGTTACCAAATAATCCTGTGACGAAACGCGCCGCTCTTCTTTGGATCTTCTCTATCTCCTCTGTCAACCCGACCTGGTACGGATTCCACACTGATGAGCAATACTCAAGTATAGGTCGATCGAGTATTCTGTAAGCCACCTCCTTTGTTGATGGACTACATTTTCTAAGAACTCTCCCAATAAATCGCAACCTGGCACCCGCCTTACCAACAATTAATTTTATATGATCATTCCACTTCAAATCGTTCCGTACGCATACTCCCAGATATTTTACAGAATTAACTGCTACCAGTGTTTGGTCCGCTATCATATAATCATACAATAAAGGATCCTTCTTTCTATGCATTCGCAATACATTACATTTGTCTATGTTAAGGGTCAGTTGCCACTCCCTGCACCAAGTGCCTATCCGCCGGTCATCTTCCTGCATTTCGCTGCAATTCTCTAATGCTGCAACTTCTCTGTATATTGCAGCATCATCCGCGAAAAGCCGCATGGAACTTCCGACACTATCTACTAGGTCATTTATATATATTGTGAAAAGCAGTGGTCCCATAACACTTCCCTGTGGCACGCCAGAGGTTACTTTAACGTCTGTAGACGCGTCTCCATTGAGAACAACATGCTGTATTCTGTTTGCTAAAAACTCTTCAATCCAGCCACACAGCTGGTCTGGTCTTCCGTAGGCTCTTACTTTGTTTATCAGGCGACAGTGCGGAACTGTATCGAACGCCTTCCGGAGGTCAAGAAAAATGGCATCTACCTGGGAGCCTGTATCTAATATTATCTGGGTCTCATGAACAAATAAAGCGAATTAGGTCTCACACGATCACTGTTTCCGGAATCCATGTTCATTCCTACAGAGTAGATTCTGGGTTTCCAGAAATGACATGATACGCGAGCAAAAAATATGTTCTAAAATTATACAACAGACCGATGTCAGAGATATAGGCCTATAGTTTTGCCTATCTACTCTACGACCCTTCTGGAAAACTGGAACTACCTGTGCTCTTTTCCAATCATTTGTAACCTTCCGTTCCTCTAGATACTTGCGGTAAACGGCTGTTAGAAGGGAGTCACGTTCTTTCACGTACTCTGTGTAGAATCGAATTGGTATCCCGTCAGGTCCAGTGGACTTTCCTCTGTTGAGTGATTTCATCTGCTTTTCTATTCCTTGTACACTTATTTCGATGTTAGCAATTTTTTCGTTTGTGCATGGAACCTGCATTGAGATTTGTGAAAGAATGAATATTTTTGAAACAGAGCGCGTGATCCAGTGCGATTCTGTTAAATTTCATTGCTCCACGTGTTTTATAATATTTTAACACCTTGCATCGCAGTGTCCGCCTCCGTAGCGGATAAGCAGTGTGGCTGACTGCCATGTGGGGATTTGTTTCCTTAGTGGGAGGACTGGACTCTTGACGCCCATTGATGAGCTACCTGACTGCGTAGTAGCGGCACAAAGTCTGTTGAGCTGAACCTACGCCCCTCTAAATCACATCCACCTGACGTCAACGGTTGATAATGACGTGGCTCTCGGTCGAGCTCGACGGTCCTGTCTGTAGCCCGAACGACCGTGAATTTTTCTGTATTTAAGAGACCGACAAAGAATACCACTCATATCACTGTTTCATCTGTTGTCATTCATCCGATTACTAACAGCCTAAATTTCAACTTCAGTAGAATTAGAGCTACTTCCACCCCCCCCCCCCTCCTCCACGTTCGGCTTTCTGTTCTTTCGTCCATTTCTTAGTTTTCCTACTTTTCCTAGTAATTCTAAGCATGGCTCTCTCCATTGTTCGCTGAAAAACCTTTAATGAATTTCGCATTAAAAGTCGTTGTCTCATTGGTATCAGTAAAAACCTCGTAACGTTCATTGACAGTAGCACTGTAAACTTTGTATCGAATACTCTGATTAATTTATGAAGAGCACTTCGTGTCATTTTTTCAACTACAGTTCTTTTGCTGAAGTTTATTATCTTAATAAATACATCAACCTGCAATTTGTTACGTGTTTTTATTTAAGCTTTTACGCTTTTCGGGCTTCCTCTCATCTTCAGTTAGCGTAATGCGTATTTGATTCTTCAATCAGTACATGGTTACAACATCGGGAACGAAGTGAATACTGCAGCTGCCCTGAGCAAAATAACAATTTTGTTCAACTACTACGCTTTGGTACTTCTATATTTCTGATTACTGTTAAGTGTACTTACTTTCTACACAGCTTGTTGTCTTCCCGATTTCCGCTTTTATGAATGTGGCCCAAACAATTTTTTATTTATATTTTGCACAAAAATATTCCAATAGTCGCCAGTTTTGTCTGTCCGGAAAATATGGCCAGAGACTGTATTTTGCTTTCAGGTCCTGCGAGTAAAAATATTTTCGATAAATTATTGTTGTCATTTTCTTTGCCTCTAACAAAAAAACTTTCAACAACTTTCTTTTCGATGTGTTACTTAGACATTATTTTAGTGTGATTACACGAAATTTTCAAGCTTTCTTTCGAATATGCGGTTTATCCCACTGTGAATTAAATTAAATTCTTAGCGATTACAACAACTAAAATCTTAAATAGGAAATATTACATCGATGAAGTAGTAGGGAAAGTGAACCAGAGACTGCGACTCATTGCCAGAAAACTGAAAAATTGCAACAGGTCTGCTAAAGAGACTACCTACGATTCACATGTCCGTACTCTTCTGGAGTACTGCTGCGCGGTATGGAATCCACATCAGATAGGATTGACGGAGGACAACGAAAAATTTAAAAAAAGCCAGCTCATTTTGTAACATCGTGAAATAGAGGGAGTGGGCCACGGATGTGAAACACGAATTGGGTGGCAATCACTGAAACAAAGTTATTCTTCGTGGCGGCAGGATGTTCTCATTAAATATCGATCACCGACTTCATCCTCCGAAAGCGAAAATATTTTGTTGCCGTCCACCTACATAGGTAGAAACTATCATCATAATGAAATAAGAGAAATCAGAGATCGTTCGGAAAGGTTTAAGTGTCCGTTTGTCCCCCGCGCTGTTCGAGAATGGAAAGGTAGAGAAATATCTTGAAGGTGGCTTTATGAATCGTCTGCTAGTAACATGATTGTGAATTGCCCGAGTAAGTCATGTAGATGCAGATGTTATGAAGATGATTCTGAAGCTCGACTTCACTAGGGTCAAGTATTCTTTCTTCGGTTTTCCAGCCTAAGATCTGAAATCCAACCAAAGGATTGCTGAGAATTTGTTTAGTGATACTGAAGCTCCTGGCCTCAACTCTCTTTGAATTAAGGCTAGAGGTGGGTTAGTTACAATGCAGTCGACTGGCATTCACTACGAGGCATTACGATTCCCTGCCCCGTCAACCAGACTTGGCACTCTATGGTTCTGCCAAATCGCGTAAGGCTTCTGGATGGTTCCTTTGAAAAAGCTGCGCCCGATTTTCCTCTCATTCTTACTGAAACCAATTTCGTGAACTGTCCCTCATGACCTCGTTATCAATGGAGCGTTAGATTATAATCTTTCCTTTTTGTATATATTTCAGTTCTGTGTTTATAACCATCTTTCATGAAGTCTTATGGAAGCTCATCCGTTGACGTACTTATACCTCACGAAATTAAAGTGTGTTGCCAGAATGAGATTTTCACTCTGCAGCGGAGTGTGCTCCGATATGAAACTTCCTGGCAGATTAAAACTGTGTGCCGGACCGAGACTCGAACTCGGGATGATTGCCTTTCGTGGGCAAGTGCTCTACCAAGGGCACTTGCCCGCGAAAGGCAAAGGTCCCGAGTTCGAGTCTCGGTCCGGCACACAATAAAGAGTGTTGAACAATACCTGGTTGATAAAACACTACTACAACAGATTTTGTATAAATGGAGTCAAATGCTTACTCGAAAGCTATTATCCACAGTGTATTCATACCGGTGGCTCCATTCAGTAATTTCCTTCACACTTTACAAACAGTTCATTGTGCTGTATACAAAGGAAGTTTATTCGTTCGCTCGACTAAATTCCAAGAATACTGTACCTTACCTCAATCGGTCAAAACGGAATCCTTATAGGGTCACTTGCTAGTCTGTCTGTTCGACTGTTAAGACCCCTTGTTCTCAAAACGGGTAGATCTATCATGTTGAAATTTACGTCACATCTATGTCACGTCACGTCTATGGCCCCTTGACGGTGTAGACGTTAAGCTTCCAAGTAACTGTAATAAAAGATACGGCGATTCATGTCGCATATTTTGATACTCGCTGACTCTTTCATCGAAACCTGTAGAGTACCACTTCCCGTTGACATAGACTCATGAAATCTGTCAAGAACCAAGTTTACTACAGGTAAAGGAAAAAATCCTAGATTTGTTAATCTGTAATTTGTTAATTTGTTATATCAGATAAAAAAAATCTTTTTTAGCATGTTATCCGTCTCTCTGTCCGTTGACACCCCTTTTCCTCAGTAGCGGGTAAGCACGTCAATTTGAAATTTCTTTCACGGTCCTTTGGCGGTGAAAGAATCTAAGCTTCTATTTCAATGAAATCAAAAGCCATTTATGTCACATATTTTTATATCCCGCCAGTATCGATATCGATAACAGGCAGAAATCGTCGAAATTCTAAATTCCCGGGCTGTATGAACTACCTACTTGTATATACGCAATTACGTTTCTACGGAACTCTCGGTACGCTAGTCCTACTCGAACTTAGCCAGATTTTTTTTTTTTTTTTGTAGGCCCGGTGTAAATTTAGTGATTATGTTATGGTAACGGTAATACAAGGTTTGGAACTTCAGTAGTGGCAATTATTTGTTTACAATTTATAAAAAATAATGTTTCAAACATTTACTGTCCTTCAGAGTAGTCACCTGCATTGTGTACAATCCGTTGCGAAAGATGTGGAACCCGTAAGATACCCTTAGCAGCGTCACTTGTGTTGATAGTTCGACTGGACTGTCTACTCGCCGACGAATCTCTGTAACAGTTCCGAAGCGAATGTCATGAAGTGGTTCGGTTTCTTTAGGAATCAAGTTGAAGTCATAAGGATTTATTTCCGTTCGGAGAAATCAGTCATAACTTGCATCATATACGCCCGAGTGTCATTCTAAAATATTATTGTCGGGTCGTACAGAAGGTGTCCATGCTTCTTTCTCTAAGCTGGTCGCTGGCTGTGTTCCAAAAACGAACAGCTTAGAGAAAGAAGCGGCGACACTTACCCATCGTTTTGCAGGACAATGCTCGGGCGCGTGTGGCGCAGGTTGTGGCTGATTTTTGAGAGCCGGCCAGAGTGGCCGAGCGGTTCTAGGCGCTACAGTCTGGAACTGCGCGACCGCTACGGTCGCAGGTTCGAATCCTGCCTCGGGCATGGTTGTGTGACATGTCCTTAGGTTAGTTAGGTTTATGTAGTTTAAGTTCTAGGGGACTGATGACCTCAGAAGTTAAGTCCCATAGTAGTCAGAGCCATTTGAACCATTTTTTTGCGTTTTGAGACCGATGGAAATGACAAGTGTCTAGGATTCCTTACAGCTTAACAGTCTGTCTAAACTAACTCCTAGATATTTACAATGAGGTGACAAATGTCGTGGGATGTCTCCTAATATCATGTCTGATCTGATTCTGCCAGCCGTAGTACACAATTCAACGTGGCGTGGACTCAATAAGTCGTTGGGAGTCCCCTGCATAAATACTGAGACATGCTGTCATCTTTGCGAAGGTGATACCAGTGCAGGATTATGTCCCAAAAATATTCGATGGGATTCGTGTCGAGCAATCTGGTCGGCCGAATCATTCGCTCGACTTGTTTAGAATGTTCTTCGAACCAATCGCGGCCGGTGACGTCTCGCTGTCATCCATGAAATTTCCATCGCTGTTTGGCTACAAATTGTATACAAGTAGCCGAACCTAATCACTTCCAGTCAATTATCGGTCCAATTGGACCAGACAATCCAGTACGTTTCACGTAAACACAACCCACACCATTATGGAGCCACCACCAGTTTGCTCAGCGCCTTGTAGACAACTTGGGTCCATGGCTTCGCGACGTCTGCCCCACACTCGAACCTTACCATCGTATCTCACCAACTGAAATCGGGACTCATGTGATCACGCCACGAGGAAGTCGTCTAGGATCCAACTGACATGGTCACGAGCCCATGTCATGTTGCTAGCAAAGGCACTCGAGTCAGTCGTCTGCTGCTATTGACCATTACGCCAGATTTCGCCGCACTGTCCTGACGTATGCATTCGTCATACGTCCTAACGATTTCCTGAAATGTTACATTTTATAGTACTGCATGAAGGCCACTATTCATATATTTAGATAATGTTCAGTACGCGCAGTAACCTTCGTCCTTCAATAGCAGGAGCTGAAAGAGCTTTTCATACAAGCTGCCACTCCACTGTACCTTTAGCCTTGTTTATAGGCAAGGAAACATTTGAAGGAAGGATGATTAGCGATTAATGAAAAAGAAACTAGGTCTTGTCCGTTTCAAAAGAAACATCCGTACATTCGCTTTCAGCGACTTAAGTAAAAGTGTTTCAGGATCATATCTCTTAAATAGTGCCATTGCTGGTTTCGACCTATTACGATCTTCGTCGGACGATCAATATAAGTCACATCACAACTCAGGTACTGAACATGGCTGTAATCTTCTGATTCAACACTGTTAGCACCACTGAACGACTCATCAGTTGTGATTTTCAGATCATCTGATGATGACTTGATAATAAGTTGAAATCAGTAATGATACAAATGGAGTGAGCTGAGGCTGAAATCCACACATTTCCACATATCTCCTCCTAAACCACTGGACCTAATCCAGTGAAACTTGCTACACATATCATTTACTGTCTGCAAGGAATCGCTGTGGCTGTAAGAATCACCTACTTATCAAAGGGGTGGTTGTGGGGATGAATAATAAGTGTAGTCCTCGCCTCGCCGCAAGACTACCTTGACTTATTCGTACAGTATTTGAGAGTAAGAGCACCTGGCGGCTTCATTTCAATCATTTAGGAGATTTTTTCTCGCTGACAACCCTCACAAAATGATGAAAGAAAAACAGTTTATTGCTTACTTATTTCCTCCATGCATACATCAAAAATGCCGTGTCACTCTTGAAGCTTTAATTTATTATTTTCATGTTATTAACTCTATTGGCAACACGTTTCGGAGAAAATATACACATATGCTGCTGAATGTGCATACGAAATTATATCATTGAATGACACGTAGTTCAGGAAATATTACGTTACAAACGTTGACCTGCGCGAAAACGAAATTGGAGGGTGGGATTCGCTAAATATACACGAGAACTATGTGTATTAACTTATGTGAAATATGTTAAACATATATTTTAAATACATGTGACACTTAGGTGCGCGGGGAAAGCAATGGGTAAACAGCTCCTCCCTTAGCCCCTAGATCGATTTATCGATTTCAACGAAACTTGTTACAGAAACGCTACTGGGGGGGGGGGGGTTAAGAACCAGCGACCTCAACCTCCTACTGGGATGAGGGTGATAACGTGGAGAGAGAACGAGGTACATATGAGGAGATGGACGCAGATAGCGAGGAGGAGGTGATGGGCAGAATGAGGGGTAGGGGAAATAGAAAGGGAACAGAAAGAGATGGAGGGAGAGAGGGAGGAGAAAATGAAAGAGGAGGAGATAGGCTGAGAGATGGGGGAGGGGATGATGGGTGGAGGGAGGGGGAGAAGGAGACGACCGGAGAGAGAGTGGAGGAAGAGAACATGGACTAATAAAAAACTGGAATAACTACTTATCCAGGCAAATCCGGGTACTCAGCTAGTATACAGGTTGGTCCATTGATAGTGACCGGGCCAAATATCTCACGAAATAAGCGTCAGACGAAAAAACTACAAAGAACGAAACTCGTCTAGCTTGAAGGGGGAAACCAGATGGCGCTCTGGTTGGCCAGCTAGATTGCGCTGCCACATGTCAAACTGATATCAGCTGGGCTTTTTTTAGATAGGAACCCACATTTTTATTGCATATTCGTGTAGTACATAAAGAAATATGAATGTTTCAGTTGGGCCACTTTTTTCGCTTTATGATAGATGGCGCTGTAATAGTCACAAACATATGACTCACAACGAACAGTTGGAAACAGGTAGGTTTTATAAATTAAAATACATAACGTAGGTACGTTTGAACATTTTATTTCGGTTGTTCCAATATGATGCATGTACCTTTGTGAACTTAACATTTCTGAGAACACATGCTGTTACAGCGTGATTACCTGTAAATACCACATTAATACAATAAATGCTCAAAATGATTTCCGTCAACCTCAATGAATTTTGGCAATACGTGTAACGACATTCCTCTCAACAGTGAGTAGTTCGTCTTCCGTAATGTACGCACATGCATTGACAATGCGCTGACGCATATTGTCAGGTGTTGTCGGTGGTTCACGATAGCAAATATCCTTCAACTTTCCCCATAGAAAGAAATCCGGGGACATCAGATCCGGTGAACGTGCGGGTCATGGCATGATGCTTCGACGACCAATCCACCTGTCATGAAATATGCTATTCAATATCGCTCCAACCGCATGCGACCTATGTGCCAGACATCCATCATGTTGGAAGTACATCGCCATTCTGTCACGTACTGAAACGTCTTGTAGTAACATTGGTAGAACATTGCGTAGAAAATCAGCACACTTTGCACCATTTAGATTGCCATCGATAAAATGGGGGCCAATTATCCTTCCTCCCATAATGCCGCACCATACATTAACACGCCAAGGTCACTCATGTTCAACTTACCGCAGCCATCGTTGATTTTGCGTTGCCAAATAGTGCATATTAAGCCGGTTTACATTACCGCTGTTGATGAATGACGCTTCGTCGCTAAATAGAATGCGTGCAAAAAATCTGTCATCGTCCCGTAATTTCTCTTGTGCCCAGTGGCAGAACTGTACACGACGTTCAAAGTCGTCGCCATGCAATTCCTGGTGCACAGAAATATCGTACGGGTGCAATCGATGTTGATGTAGCATTCTCAACATCGACAGTTTTGAGATTCACGATTCTCGAGCGATTTGTCTGCTACTGATGTGCTGATTAGCCGCGACAGCAGCTGAAACACCTACTTGGGCATCAACATTTGTTGCAGGTCGTGGTTGACGTTTCACATGCGGCTGAACACTTCCTGTTTCCTTAAATAACGTAACTATCCGGCGAACGGTCTGGACACTTGGATGTGTCGTCCAGGATACCGAGCAGCATACATAGCACACGCCCGTTGGGCATTTTGATCACAATAGCCATACATCAACACGATATCGACCTTTTCCGTAATTAGTAAACGGTCAATTTTAACACGGGCAATGTATCACGAAACAAATACCGTCCGCACTGGCGGAATGTTACGTGATACCACGTACTTATACGTTTGTGACTATTACAGCTCCATCTATCACAAAGCGAAAAAAGTGTTCCAACTAAAAATTCATATTTCCTTATGTACTATAGGAATATGTAATAAAAAATGGGGGTTCCTATCTAAAATCGCCCAGCTGATATCAGTTTGACATGTGGCAGCTCCATCTAGCGTGCCAACCATAGCGCCATCTGATTTCCCCCTTCAAGCTAGACAAGTTTCGTACTTTGTATTTTTTTTCTTTTGACGCTTATATCGTGAGATATTTGGCCCGGTCACTATCAATGGATCATCCTGTATACTCGTATTATAAGTTTATAGGGGACGGTCATTATGTTTCACAAACGAAGTATGGCTCGTTTGCATATGGTGGAGCATCTTCTATCATGTTATTCAAAATGTCACAACGATGTAGGATAGATACAAGAGGACAATTTCTATATAAATTGTTACAGCCTCTGACCTCACTTGGTTTGTTTATCCCTAATTCAAGGAGGCGTCGCCGGCCGCTGGTGGCCGAGCGGTTCTGGCGCTACAGTCTGGAACCGCGCGACCGCTACGGTCGCAGCTTCGAATCCGGCCTCGGGCATGGATGTGTGTGTTGTCCTTAGGTTAGTTAGGTTTAAGTAGTTTTAAGTTCTAGGGGACTTATGACCTCAGCAGTTGAGTCCCATAGTGCTCAGAGCCAAGGAGGCGTCGATGAAGTGGAATGGAAACTTGCGAAACAGCTCGACACCAATAGGGAGTGTTTAATGGAATGCAGCAACTCATGATTTCACGTGTACACAGCGACTATTTCGAACATCCGCTAACAGTTTCTGGCTTAAGGTGCTTTCACACGGGCAATATTTCACTGCAGTTTGTCACCACAATCAATATTTGCCTTTCGCGGGCAAGTGCTCTACCAACTGAGCTACCCAAGCATGACTCACGCCCCGCCCTCACGGCTTTTCTTCAGCCAGTAACTCGTCTCCTACCTTCCAAACTTTACAGAAGCTCTCCTGCTTCCAACGCTTCATCACTATCGAAGTGAAGTCCTCAAAGGCGTTCTTTATGTTCTGGGAACAGGTGAAAATCGGATGACGCCAAATCGGGACTCTGTGGGGCATGTTGGAATGAAAGTGAACCCAAGGCGTCGGATTGTTACAGATGTCACAGCAATCGTGTGCGGTCTGGCATTGCCATTCTGTAGGAGAGAGGCGCCATATGTGAACTAACTCTTCCAGTCCGAAACTAGATTACAGTACACGCTGTTGCTAACACACCGTCGTAATTACGTTTACTCACCGTCAGGGTAAACCCTAAAATTCGGAAACCTCTAAAGGCAGTGAGCGATAAATACAACGACGGAAAAAAAGATCGCAAAAGCAAAAAATAATTAATGTAGAGTAATGAAATTTCAGGAACACATTTTTATAGGTAACAGAAGTAAGTGATTAACAGATTAATGTAAGCGTGAGACAAGTCACTGCAAATGTGAAATTCTGGTACATTAATATCCTGTGTTACGGCCAGAATGTTGAATACAGTCTGGAACCGCGCAACCGCTACGGTCGCAGGTTCGAATCCTGCCTAGGGCATGGATGTGTGTGATGTCCTTAGGTTAGTTAGGTTTAAATAGTTCTAAGTTCTAGGGGACTTATGACCTCAGCAGTTACGTCCTATAGTGCTCAGAGCCATTTTTTTAATACAAGAATGCAAGCGTGCGTGCATTGTATCGTAAAAGTGCATCATGTATGTTGCTCTTGATCGCTCACTACAAGAATGATAATGCCGTGCGGGTTATACGCGCAGACCTGGGCGCCTTGTCACGGTTCGCGCGGCTCCCCCCCCCCCCCCCCCCCCCGTCAGAGGTTCGAATCCTCCCTTCGGAATTGGTGTGTGTGTTGTCCATGGAATGTTTTTAATGACTGGCAGCACCATAGGTCTAATCACCACACTGACGTACAACTGTGCACTTATGGTACGTGGGATAACCACGACAGACCCCGTGCTGTCATACGAAATAGTACCACATACCACAATACTTGGATACTGAAAGGTTTCACATAGATTATATTATAGTAAGACAGAGATTTAGGAAACAGATTTTAAATTCCAGGGGCAGATGTGGACTTTCACCACAATCTATTGGTTATGAACTGTAGATTAAAACTGAAGAAACGGCAAAAAGGTGGGAATTTAAGGAGATAGGACCTGGATAAACTGACTAAACCACAAGTTGTACAGAGTTTCAGGGAGAGTATAAAAGGAACAAATGAAAAGAATGGGGGAAAGAAATACAGTAGAAGGAGAATGGGTAGCTTTGAGGGATGAAGCAGTGAAGGCAGCAGAGGCTCAAGTAGGTAAAAAGACGAGGGCTAGTAGAAATCCTTGGGTGACAGAAGAAATATTGAATTTTAATTGATGAAAAGAGAAAATATAAAAATGCAGTAAATGAAGCAGGCAAAGAGGAATAGAAACGTCTCAAAAATGAGATCGACAGGACGTGCAAAATGACTAAGCAGGCATGGCTAGAGGACAAATGTAGGGATGTAGAGGCTTGTCTCACTACGGGTAAGATAGACACTGCCTACAGGAATATTAGAGACCTTTGGAGAAAAGAGAACCACTTGTATGAATATCAAGAGCTCAGATGGAAACCCAGTTCTAAGCAAAGAAGGGAAAACAGAAAGGTGGAAGGAGTATATAGAGGGTCTATACAAGGGCGAGGTACTTGAGGGCAATATTATGGAAACGAAAGAGAATGTAGATGAAGATGAAATGGGAGATAAGATACTGCGTGAAGAGTTTGACAGAGCACTGAAAGACCTGAGTCGAAACAAGGCCCCGGGAGTAGACAACATTCCATTAGAACTACTGATGGCCTTGGGAGAGCCAGTCATGACAAAACTCTACCATCTAGTGAGCAAGATGTATGAGACAGGCGAAATACCCACAGACTTCAAGAAGAATATAATAATTCCAATACCAAAGAAAGCAGGTGTTGACACATGTGAAAATTACCGAACTATCAGTTTAATAAGTCACAGCTGCAAAAGACTAACGCGAATTCTTTACAGACGAATGGAAAAACTGGTAGAAGCTGACCTCGGGGAAGATCAGTTTGGATCCCGTAGAAATTATGGAACACGTGAGGCAATGCTGACCCTACGTCTTATCTTAGAAGCTAGATTAAGGAAAGGCAAACCTACATTTCTGGCATTTGTAGACTTAGAGAAAGCTTTTGACAATGTTGACTGGAATACTCTCTTTCAAATTCTGAAGATGGCAGGGTTAAAATACAGGGAGCGAAAAGCTATTTACAGTTTGTACAGAAACCAGATGGCAGTTATAAGTGTCGAGGGACATGAAAGGGAAGCAGTAGTTGGGATGGGGGAGAGACAGGGTTGTAGACTCTCCCGATGTTATTCAATCTGTATATTGAGCAAGCAATGAAGGAAACAACAGAAAAATTCGGAGTAGGTATTAAAACCCATGGAGAAGAAATAAAAGCTTTAAGGTTCGCCAAAGACATTGTAATTCTCTCAGAGACAGCGAATGACTTGGAAGAGCAGTTGAACGGGATGGACAATGTCTTGAAAGGAGGATGTGAGATGAACATCAACAAAAGCAAAACGAGGATAATGGAATATAGTCGAGTTCACTCGGATGCGGCTGAGTGAATTAGATTAGGGAATGAGACACTTAAAGTAGTAAATGAGTTTTGCTATTTGGGGAGCAAAGTAACTGATGATGGTCGAAGTAGTGAGGATATAAAATGTAGACTGGCAATGGCGAAGAAAGCGTTTCTGAAGAAGAGAAATTTGTTAACATCAAGTATAGATTTAAGTGTCAGGAAGTCATTTCTGAGAGTATTGGTAAGAAGTGTAGCCCTGAATGGAAGTGAAACATGGACGATAAATAATTCGGAGAAGAAGAGAATAGAAGCTTTCGAAATGTGGTGTTACAGAAGAATGCTGAAGATTACATGGGTAGATCACATAACTAATGAGGAGGTATTGAATAGAATTGGGGAGAGGAGGAGTTTGTGGCACAATTTTACTAGAAGAAGGGATCGGTTGGTAGTACATGTTCTGAGGCATCAAGGGATCACCAATTTAGTATTGGAGAGCAGAGTGGAGGGTAAAGATCGTAGAAGGAGACCAAGAGATGAATATACTAAGCAGATTCAGAAGGATGTAGGCTGCAGTACGTACTGGCAGATGAAGCAGATTGCACAGGATAGAGTAGCATGGAGAGGTGCATCAAACCGTTCTCAGGACTGAAGACCACAACAACAACCACAACCACAATTCCAGCCGTAGATCCAGTGTGTCTAGCACGCAGACAGGTTGGGTGCAGGCCCTCAATTGGCCTACTTCTAACCAACACGCAGCCATAAGTGGCATCAAGGCAGAACCAGCTGTCGTGAGAAAATGTAACAGACTTCCACACTGCTCTCCAACGAGTTCTCGCTAGACACCACTGAAGTCACCAATTGTGGTGGTTTGGGGTAAGTGGAATGCAAGCTCTGAGCTGTCCTTGAAGTGGACGCTCTGTAACAGTTAGTTGATCCAGTGTGGAATTAACTGCTGTTCAGATTGCTGCTGTAGATACTGTATGATGCTCCAGAGCCATATGCCAAACACGATGGTCTTTCCTCTCGGTAGTGCCACGTGGTCGTCCGGAGCGCGATTTTCATGCGACCGAACACTCTTGTGACCACCGCTGCCAGCAATCACGAACAGTGGTTACATTCCTGCGAAGTCTTTCTGGAGCATAGCAGAAGGGACATCCAACTTGTCGCAACCCTATTACAAGACCTCGTTCAAACTCAGTGAGATGTTGATAATAGAGTCTTCCTCACTTTAAAGGCATTTTCGACTAACGACATCTCACGACATCGATTCTTAAATAAAGAAAACCTGATTTTCATCCTCATAGTGCGACTGTCGTGAATTCTGGATATACATCATCTTTCAGACGTAGGAACACACTTACCAACTTTCATTAATGTCGCACATCTCCTTCTTGGTGTTGCGGTTTAATTTTGCTTGAGAGTATGTAGACATGATGCATAAAGTCGTACAACTGGAATCTGGTTTCTCAGGACAGAGCGGATCAGGTTGCGGAAAGGGGCCATGGTCAATTACTGTTAGTTACATAAGAACACACACAACTTTATTCCTTAAACAAATGAACAATTTTCTCTTTAAAACAACAAAGATCATTTCACGGCTGAGGGCCCAAGTAAATTCTCCAGAATAAGTTTAAATGATTGCTTTCAAACCACCAGGATTTAGAGTAACGGCTGAAGGCCTTCCTTAAATAAAAATACTCTATCTTTCGGCTAAAGGCCATATTAAGGAATATTCAAGTTAATTCTTTGTCTGAAAGCCAAATTAAAAATATTTTCTTTACATAACAAAAGAGAGACTTTAAAATAAGCCTTTACACAGTACAACAGAAAAACATCTTAAGAAAACTAGAAGTATCTTGTCGGCTCAAGGCCCAAGCAATTAATAATAATTAAAGACAACCTTAAAATAAACATTTACAGAACACGGCTGAAGGCCGTTTCAAGAATTCAAAATAATTAAAGAGAAACCTTACAGACAGGGATTTACATATTAAAGCCACAGATTCTGAAACAAATGCGGTGAAGGCCTAAATACGGAGCAACAAGAATTGTAAATGAAACATGGCTGAAGTCCTAATCTTAAAGTTTTTTATGAAGTTCGGCTGAAGGCCATATACTAAACATAAAACAGACAGAATTAATACATGGTTGAAGGCCTGGCACAGTACCTGCGACCAGATAAAATTATAACCACAAACAACAAACTGTGGTGTTCAGAAGTGTTCCAAGGGTCGGCCTGGGGAGGAAACTCTAACCACAGTTTAGGTGAGACAGGCAGCCAAGCGTAACACTAAACTATCGGGTTGCAGCACAACCTACGGACGGCTAACGAACCAACCAACCACCTAATCAATTCCCTTCCACCCGACCAAGAGCACGACAACCAAAGGTACCAGCGAAGACGAGAATCGCAGCAGGATTGTGTCTTAATAATTGGCGTATAAACACAGTCAAGGCAGAATAAACACTCAAAGAGAAAAAGAGAACAACACCAAGCTGTCGAACTACACGCCGTGCAAGAAAGCATCAACACGGCGAGGAAAACACACTGCTGCAAAACTACGCTAAAGACCAGGGCCGGTAACCGGAACGTTAACGGCCACAAGGCAGGAGATACCGCTGCTGCACTTCACTAATACATTACAATTTCAAAGGTTAAACACCATACAGGAAGACGGCTGCAAAATATTGCCAACACACCATCGCATTTCTGCTTGCGCCGACAGCCCAGGATGCAACAACCAGCAATTAACGAAGAGATGTCACAACGGTTGAGCTTTCATGACAGGTTCACTGATTACTCAACACCAGTATGCAGGTGCGGTGGGTGACGAACTTAGCAGTTCTCGCAGCTAGCGCCACACAACTCCGACCGCGCGCGCCCCGGTCTGATTACACGCCACAGATACTTCCTCGCTGCTCCGCCGCAACCGACCAACTGCCACACACACCATGACACGGGAATATAACTGCCACACCAAAGAAGTTACAGCAGTACCAGTATCAATAACCGCTGCTGCTGCCACTGACAAAGACAAGTGAGCAACTCATTAAGATAGTAACTGAGGGAGGGATAAGACGCGACTCGATAGTGACAAAATGCCCAAAAGGAACAACGGCATTAATTCGAACCGACCACGGCTCACAATGTTTTTTTTTCATCTAAAAATGTTTAAGAGTTTTCCAGTTAAAACTTTCAAGGTATTACTTTTCAGCACGCCCTCCTGTAATAAAATTAATTTTACAGCCAACGATAACAATTCGTAGTACAACAACTGTCTGGCCCTTTGCGTGAATATTCGTCACTTGTTCAGTACTGTACGACAGCGATAGCTTCCAAACGTTTCCGACACTTTTTTAAAATCCCAGACTGTGAGATGCGATCCGATCATCGACAGCGCCTGGTCGCGTTGGACATGCTTGCTTAGCTTCAGCAGTACTTTCAGTTTACATCCTGTTACTCTGAAGCGCCTATTACACGATCGACTTTCTTGTCTCAGTTGAGTACTGGAGACAGTAACTGTACTGCAGCGCCCCTGGCGTTTGACTACTGTACTGTTCCTCGTCCGCCCCGAGAGGTCTTTTCGTTTATTATAAGTCAGCGTATAAAATTCCGTGTGCTGCAGCAGCTGTCTGCTGCGCAGTTTGGCGCGTCAGTGGTGAAAATAACGTTATGAGGGACGACCGTTTTCAACCAAAAATCGAAATATAGTAACAACATGTGGAACAAGTAATGATAATGGAGTTTATTAATGACCAAAGATAACTTCATAATGGATATTTTTGTCAAAGATCGTACGGTAAATTCTCGACATTCCTGAGAACTTAAAGAACAAAAAAGTCGTCCAAATATCCTATAAATTTATATGGTCGAGAAGCTACATACTGCTCACTCACGAAACAATTATTAATTTTAATTTTAATAATGAACAGCCTCAGTTGCACCGTTTACCTAGGTTTCAGTCGGGATAACCCAACCTTCTTCAGAATAACAGTATCTATCATTTGTCCATAGTGGACATCGTCAAGCTAAAACTATAAATCCATAAATTATCGTCAGAATGTAAAACTTATCTGGCACTGCCTCGGCCCCACTTCACGACCGCGATGCGGTAGCCAAGAGTGCTGTACTGGAGTTGCAGCCGCTAAGTCATCCCAAAGTCCGTTTTGTCATATGTGATAGTAAATTGGAAACGTGAAGGTACACGTACAGCACAAAAGCGTACAGGCCGACCTCATCTGATGACTGACAGAGACCGCCGACAGTTGAAGAGTGTCGTAATGTGTAATAGGTAGACATCTATCAAGATCATCACACAGGAATCCCAAACTGCATGAGGATCCACTGCAAGTAATATGACAGATAGGCAGGAGGTGAGAAAACTTAGATTTCATGGTCGAGCGGCTGCACATAATCCACACATCACGCCGCTAATTGCCATTCGATGCCTCGCTTCGTGTAAGGAGTGTAAACATTGGACGATTGAACAGTGTAAAAACGTTGTGTGGAGTCACGAATCACGGAATACAATGTGGCGATCCGATGGCAGGGTGTGGGTATGGCGAATGCCCCGTGAAAGTCATCTGCCGGCGTGTGTCGTACCAACAGCAAAATTCGGAGGCACTGGTGGTATGGTGTGGACTTGTGTTTCATGGAGAGGGCTTGCAGCCCTTGTTGTTTTTCGTGGGTCTATCACAACACAGGCGTACATAGATGTTTTTAGCACCTTCTTGCTTCCCACTGTTGAAGAGCATTTCGGGGATGGCGATTGCATATTTCAACACGATCGAGCACTTGTTCTTAATGCGCGGCCTGTGGCGGAGTGGTTACACGACAATAACATCTCTGGATTTCACAGAGTCGTAACGTGAATCCTACAGAACACCTATGGGATGTTTTGGAACGCCGACTTCGTGCCAGGCCTCACTGACCGACATCGATACCTCTCCTCAGTACAGCACTCCGTGAAGCATGGGCTACCATTCTCTAAGAAAGCTTCCAGCACCCGACTGAACGTATGTCTGCGAGAGTGGAAGCTGTCAAAGCTAAGGGTGGGCCAACACCATACTGAATTCCGGAATTACCGATGGAGGTCGCCACGAACTTGTAAGTCATTTTCAGCCAGGTGTCCGGATACTTTTGACCACATAGTGTAATTTCCCTATAGTTCGACGGCCTTATACCACCTTACTGTATGTGCGCATAGTACCACTCTACTGATCGACGACGGAGCCAACGTCTTGCAGAATCAGTAACCTTCCTATCATCCGCGTACTGCTTCTTGTGGAGTTCTTGGGCCAAACACATGAAAGGTTCGTGATCCGGGATCAGTGGTGGATGAGGAAAAACGGATGAATGAAGTTTAGTGAGCTTCCCTCGGGTACACAGACTTACATGAGGCTTTACGTGTCATTAAAAAGGAGAAAAAATGGTTCAAATGGCTCTGAGCACTATGGAACTTAACATCTATGGTCATCAGTCCCCTAGAACTTAGAACTACTTAAACATAACTAACCTAAGGACATCACACAACACCCAATCATCACGAGGCAGAGAAAATCCCTCACCCCGCCGGGAATCGAACCCGGGAACCCGGGCGCGGGAAACGAGAACGCTACCGCACGACCTCGAGCTGCGGGCAAAAAGGCGAAGTTTGTTTGCATTTTTGTTGCGACGAATACGCTAATGTCATTTTTTCAGTTTCTGGAGGATAGAACAATACACTTCATAATTGGTCGTTGCATAATAAGAGAGGACACCTAACAGAATAACCCCTTTAGAGTCCTAGAAGACGGTCGCAATGACTTTCCGTGCTGAGAGTACGTTTGATTGGTTGGTTGATTTTGGGGAGGGAACCAAACAGCGAGGTCATCGGTCCCACCGGATTAGGAAGGATGGGGAAGGAAGTAGGCCGTGCCCTCTCAAAGGAACCATCCCATCATTTGCCTGAAGTGGTTTAGGGAAGTCACGGAAAACCTAAATGAGGATGGCTGGACGCGGGTTTGAACCGTTTTCCTCCCGAAAGCGAGTCCAGCCAGGGTGCTAACTACTACGCCACCTCCCTCGGTGCTGAGAGTACAGCTTTCAACCTTTTCTTCAGAGGAGAGATGGTATGGCGCCACTCCTTGGACTGCGTTTTATTTCCGATTCCAAGTCATGATCCCATGTTTCATCGCCTCTGACGACGTCCGACAAAAATTCGTCGCGATTAGCCTCGTAAAGCTCTAGCAATTCGGCACAAATGGTCTTTCATTGGTCTTTATGGTCTTCTGTTAGGCGGTTGGGAACACAGCGGGCTCGAATCTTTCAGAACCCCAACTGGTAGAGGAGTGTGTCACCACTACCAATAGAGACGTCCAGTTGTGCAGCGAGGTGTTTGATTGTGATCCGTCATTCGCCTCGAATCAGAATGTCCACACTTTCCAATATATCTGTGTGCGACGAGCCTGCACACAGGGGATTGAATAAGTTTGCGCTACCTTGTTGCGATGACGACAGACATCTGGCCCAACGACTCATCGTGTTTTTGTTCTCTGCCAGCTCTTGTCCGTTGACATTCTGTAAGTTCTTACGAATAACAGCGATGCTCTGGTTTTCTGCCAAAAGAAACTCAATGACAGCTGTCTGTTGGAACGCACCTCCGCTACAGACGCCATTTAGAAGGTTACATATAGCACCGCCACCGATCAGAACTTCAAGAAGCTATAGGGGCCGAAGTGGGAATATTCCACAATGTCCCACAATAAATTCAGCTCTTTTCAAATGAAATTGGCCGAGGAAAAATGTGTTGCATTACTTATTAAAGTCCTATTGTTCTACTGTGAGGTAGTACTTCGCAGCTTTCATGTGATTCAGGACGTTGTCTTCAACCGTCGTAAGCTGCTATATTAATAATTGCTTCTTTATGACTAGTTTTAATTATAGATGATAATAAGGTCGTCACAGTACTATAAATACATCAGGAAAGTGCAATTCGTAGACATCACAAATCACTGAAAGATATCACATCACATCTACACTCTAAAAATACTTGAATTGGCTGATATCCATTCCATTCGTAGCTTCTTTCTACATCAGATATCACAGAAAAGGACTGTTTGTAGAGACGCACATTTGGATGGAAATAACTGCCTATCATGCAATAATATTACGTCGATATAATGAGGTTGTATGTCTGAGGTAAGTCGTATATCAATAATTTCTGACATAACAGTCTGCGGCGATTTACACATGAGATTTATTAAACTTTTAGGATCCGTTGTAGGGGGCGCAAGACTTCAAATAACTGATGAGGGGCGCCAATGCATTCCACAGGTGCCCAACCTCTGCATCTTAAACTAACTTTGCACCCAATTCCCTCAATTATTTGTAAGGCATATACCAACCTCTGTATATTACTCTTGTAATCAACTGGATGCACAATCCGCTAAGATGATTGTATGGTATTTATGGCAGTTTTCGGTCCTCCCTTTATTGGGGGTTTCTGGGGAATATGATACACTCCTGGAAATTGAAATAAGAACACCGTGAATTCATTGTCCCAGGAAGGGGAAACTTTGACACATTCCTGGGGTCAGATACATCACATGATCACACTGACAGAACCACAGGCACATAGACACAGGCAACAGAGCATGCACAATGTCGGCACTAGTACAGTATATATCCACCTTTCGCAGCAATGCAGGCTGCTATTCTCCCATGGAGACGATCGTAGAGATGCTGGATGTAGTCCTGTGGAACGGCTTGCCATGCCATTTCCACCTGGCGCCTCAGTTGGACCAGCGTTCGTGCTGGACGTGCAGACCGCGTGAGACGGCGCTTCATCCAGTCCCAAACATGCTCAATGGGGGACAGATCCGGAGATCTTGCTGGCCAGGGTAGTTGACTTACACCTTCTAGAGCACGTTGGGTGGCACGGGATACATGCGGACGTGCATTGTCCTGTTGGAACAGCAAGTTCCCTTGCCGGTCTAGGAATGGTAGAACGATGGGTTCGATGACGGTTTGGATGTACCGTGCACTATTCAGTGTCCCCTCGACGATCACCAGTGGTGTACGGCCAGTGTAGGAGATCGCTCCCCACACCATGATGCCGGGTGTTGGCCCTGTGTGCCTCGGTCGTATGCAGTCCTGATTGTGGCGCTCACCTGCACGGCGCCAAACACGCATACGACCATCATTGGCACCAAGGCAGAAGCGACTCTCATCGCTGAAGACGACACGTCTCCATTCGTCCCTCCATTCACGCCTGTCGCGACACCACTGGAGGCGGGCTGCACGATGTTGGGGCGTGAGCGGAAGACGGCCTAACGGTGTGCGGGACCGTAGCCCAGCTTCATGGAGACGGTTGCGAATGGTCCTCGCCGATACCCCAGGAGCAACAGTGTCCCTAATTTGCTGGGAAGTGGCGGTGCGGTCCCCTACGGCACTGCGTAGAATCCTACGGTCTTGGCGTGCATCCGTGCGTCGCTGCGGTCCGGTCCCAGGTCGACGGGCACGTGCACCTTCCGCCGACCACTGGCGACAACATCGATGTACTGTGGAGACCTCACGCCCCACGTGTTGAGCAATTCGGCGGTACGTCCACCCGGCCTCCCACATGCCCACTATACGCCCTCGCTCAAAGTCCGTCAACTGCACATACGGTTCACGTCCACGCTGTCGCGGCATGCTACCAGTGTTAGAACTGCGATGGAGCTCCGTATGCCACGGCAAACTGGCTGACACTGACGGCGGCGGTGCACAAATGCTGCGCAGCTAGCGCCATTCGACGGCCAACACCGCGGTTCCTGGTTTGTCCGCTGTGCCGTGCGTGTGATCATTGCTTGTACAGCCCTCTCGCAGTGTCCGGAGCAAGTATGGTGGGTCTGACACACCGGTGTCAATGTGTTCTTTTTTCCATTTCCAGGAGTGTATTTTCGTTAAAGTCCAGTCCTATGTCTCCGGTCACAAAGACAGCGCAAAAATTCTCAAATACTTGTTTGGTTGCGATTTCTTCCAACGATTTTTCAAGTTTAGAAGAATGTTGCCTCTTTTGCCTTGTATTTCCAGTTATTTCACTTTGGATCTGTACATTATAGATAAGTTTTCGCATGTCCTATCACTATCCCCAACATCAAACTGCAAAGAAAAAAAAAGTGATACACCGCGAAGGAATAATCGTCCCTCAGTTCGAAGAGTGACTCATCCTTATCACTGGACACCATTCTGCTCCAGTCAGTTGGATTCCAGGCCAAAAACTTGTCTGCAGACGCACAGGATACCACTGTACCACCTGACGTACGACCCGACAGCTGAGAGAGACGGTCTCGGGTGACATTTCTTTTCATAGCAGCGCCTCTTTTGTTGTCACCCACAACACTCTAACAACACATAGCTTTACGGTACGTCGACGATAATATGCCGTCCGTTTTCTTGCCCTTCATGGCAATCCATCCTGGGCAATACCTGCCCGCACACGGGGAGAATTTCTACTGCGTATTCGTGGTTGCGAAACCCTACCTTGACCAGCAAGGTTGCCGGTCTCTCCCAATTTGCGAAAGTTTGGAGCATTATGGGCCAGTCCGTCCAATCAGCTCGGGACTTTATGTTAATTGGACAGAATTTGGCGCGATATCCCTAAAGAGGACATTTAACAACACTATCAATCAATGTCGAGCCGAATAACTACTCTCGTAAGGGCCAAAGGGAGTGAGACAGGGTTGTAGCCTATCCCCAATGTTATTCATTCTGTATATTGAGCAAGCAGTAAAGGAAACAAAAGAAAAATTCGGAGTAGGAATTAAAATCTATGGAGAAGAAGTATAAACTTTGAGGTTCGTCTGTGACGTTCTAATCCTGTCAGAGACAGCAACGGACCTGGAAGAGCAGCTGAACAGAATGGACAGTGTCTTGAAAGGAGGATATAAGATGAACATCAACAGAAGCAAAACGAAGATAATGGAACGTAGTCGAATTAAATCGGGTGATGGTGCGGGAATTAGATTAGGAAATGAGAGGCTTGAATAGTAAATGAGTTTTGCTCTTTGGGGAGCAAAATAACTGATGATGGTCGAAGTAGAGAGGATATAAAATCTAGTCTGGCAATGGCAAGGAAAGCATTTCTGAAGAAGAGAAATTTGTTATCATCGAGTATACATTGAAATGGCAGGAAGTCGTTTCTGAAAGTATTTGTATGGAGTGTAGCCATGTATGGAAGTGAAAGAGATTAGAAGCTTTCGAAATGTGGCGCTACAGGACAATGCTGAAGATTAGATAGGTAGATCACATAACTAATGAGGAGGTATTGAATAGAATTGGAGAGAAGAGAAATTTGTGGCACAACTTGACTAGAAGAAGGGACCGGTTGGTAGGGCATATTCTGAGACATCAAGGGATCACCAGTTTGGTATTGGAGGGCAGCGTGGAGGGTAAAAATCGTAGAGGGAGACCAAGAGATGAATACACAAAACAGATTCAGAATGATGTGCGTTGCAGTAGGTACTGGGAGATGAAGAAGCTTGCACAGGATAGAGTAGTATGGAGAGGTGCATCAAACCAGTCCCTGGACTGAAGACCGCAACAACAACAACAAGGGCCAAATGTGGACTAACGCGTTATTAACTTGTTGAATTTCTGATTCTCTTTTTCTGGAACAAATGATCCAATTTTTCTGAAATTCCAATCATCTGTTTGTCAGTTCATGTACATGATAACTACAATATCTGTCCCACTCAGACAATTGCATTTTGGTGGGTTTTTCTCTTTTATTGAGGGTCTTATAGTGTATAACTAGCAAAACTGAAATTCATTAACATGAACGTAGTAAAATTTGCGGAGCCCATAATAGTAAAAACAAGCACACACTCAGATTAATTGACCTCGAATCCTCTCTGTTTCAGATCCACCGCAGCGGACTCGATCTTCCGGATAGGCGACAGGAGGTGCCCTGCAAAACTGACGGCAAGTGGGGCATCGCGGTGAATGAGTAACGAAGCTGCCAGACAAGAGAGCAAATCAGGCGGGCGCGAGAGCGGCTCGTAATTCGTAGGAAAATTAACGGAAGTGAACGCTACGCGCGGCGCCGGGCGGCGAAAATGAAATTAGGGGGCAGAGACAGCGCGCCTCGATGCGCAGGCCCCGCCTCCAAAGCTGCGACCGCCGCCCTCACACCTGCCCCCTACACCTGCTGCAGGACAGCCTGCTGAATTCGAGGTGGCAGGGCGACAAAATGGTGAGCAGCGGAGAGACCGACACGTCGGCCGTCGAAACGTCGCCAATGGGAAGCACTCTAGAGGAGCTCTGTGGCGTCTTGGACAAGACGTAATGTAAACCAGACGAGCACACGAGAAGTTTAAGAGTTGGTTCGTGACGAAGACTGGCATTCTACTGAAAATGGTAATGCAGCATAGAATCTCATGGGGAAAATAATGTGTCATACTGGCAAAGAAGCAAATTAAGGCTGCAGACGGGCTGTTTCAGACGGGTTCTAATATGGCTAAAATGTTCCGTAGCAGTATTTAGAGATTGCAGCAATAAAAGACATTTCCGGAGATATTAGGGTGTGCAAAAAATGGATGAAATTGTACTAATCGATAGCGCACGATCACGAAGCAACCAGTCAGGGACAATGAATCGAGTGTCCTAGGTGATAGTGAAAGGAATCAGTAGCTAAGGGATAGGGAAAGCACGATATCGGCAAGGTATTATATCTGCAGAGCTGAACGTTAGGTCGGATTAGCCCAGTTGCTAGCTGCATTAGCTGGGCTAGGGAAGCATACCGAAGGGAGAGGCGGCCTGCCGTAGCCATAGACGCAGCTGCACGCAGCCTGCAGCCGCCAGCCGGGCCCCAAGCCGAAGGCGTGGTCCCCGGGAGGCGGGGGGCGGCTAGCTGTCCGCAGTCGCGCTTCCAGACAGCACCAGCGGTGCCGGCGCGATGCTGAGCGGAATGGCCGCCCCCAGCGAGCCTCCCGTCTTCGCCGCGCCGCCCCCGGTGCGGCCGCCTCCTCCGCCCCCGCCGCCGCTGCCGCCCGGTAGACCCACGGCCGCGTGGGCCGCCGCCGCCGCCGCCGCAGCCACCGCCTCCGTCCCGGCAGCTGCTCCGCACAACGACTCCGCCGCCGCCGCCGCCGCCTCCTCGGCAGTGGCTTCGCCCTGGAGCCCCGACGTGGCCCCCGCGCTGATCGCCGTCAAAGCGCTCATCATGGGCAGCATCATAGTGGCCGCGGTGCTCGGCAACGCGCTCGTCATCATCAGCGTGATACGCCACCGCAAGCTGCGCATCATCACCAACTACTACGTCGTCTCGCTGGCGCTGGCCGACCTACTGGTCGCTCTGTGCGCCATGACGTTCAACGCCAGCGTCGAGCTCACTGGCGGCACCTGGCTCTTCGGCTACTTCATGTGCGACGTGTGGAACTCGCTCGACGTCTACTTCTCGACGGCTTCGATCCTCCACCTGTGCTGCATCAGCGTGGACCGCTACTACGCCATCGTGCGCCCGCTCGAGTACCCGGTCACGATGACGCAGCGCACCGTCGGCCTGATGCTGGCCAACGTGTGGCTGCTGCCGGCGCTCATCTCGTTCACGCCCATCTTCCTCGGCTGGTACACCACTCCGGAGCACCAGGACTTCCGCCGGTCCAACCCGGACGTGTGCATCTTCGTGGTGAACCGCGCCTACGCCATAATCTCCTCCAGCGTGTCGTTCTGGGTGCCCGCGGTGGTGATGGTGACCATGTACTACCGCATCTACAAGGAGGCGGTGCGCCAGCGTAAGGCGTTGTCCCGCACCTCTAGCAACATCCTGCTGAACAGCATCCACGCACACCGCACCAGCCACCGCAGCCGCGCCGCCGCCATCGCCGCCGCCGCTGCAGCCACGACGGACCCTGCTCAGCAGCAACAGCAGCAGCAGCACCTGCTGCACCCCAGCGACGGAGAAGTCCAGCCGCCCAGTAGCAGGCAGTCCTCTGCTGGCTCGCAGAAAGCGCTCGCACCTGCCGAGATCAACCTTAACGGTGAGTACCAGCCTCTGGCTGTATCCATCAGTTCAGATCATGCTAATGTTAATACGAATGTAATATAACGTATTAGTCCAGTAGTACACGTCGTCCGCATATATCGATGTGACTCTTAGGTTCCCATTGGTACGTTGCTTCCTAAACTGTGCTTTGGATCATAACCCGACCAATGAACTTGCCATGAACATCGTACATCCAACTCCCACAACTTACCTGAGTGCGGTACCGAGCGGTGCTTTCAATACCTCACAGGTTGCCTCAAGGGAAATTATTGTTAGTTACCGCACTGAAACTAAAATGTAGACTTTCACGGCCGGAAATGTCATGTCCATTATAATTATCCGGGCTGTTATGCCGTGGTCGGTTGATGAATTCTGTGTCAATTCCCAACGTCTCGTCCCCGTCTGCGGAGGATATCTTCAAGCGGGTCTGTAGCGCGAGGGAAGGTCCAACAAACCCAGTAGCGAGCCAGTGGGTGTGTTGGACCTTCCATCTAGCTACAGGCCCCCTTAAAAATGCCCTCCGCAGACGGGGACGATACATTGGGAACTAACCGACCACGGCATAACAGCCCGGATAATTAGCATGGACATGAGTTACCACACTGTAAACAGATTTTTAGCGATTAATTTTGCTTGATATCGCTGTTAAATACTGTACTTTCCATACAGTTTAAGATGCGCTCATCCAACGATAGAGGCCCGTGTAAATGCCTTGATGTTAAAATTTTCTTAAACTTCTTCTTGTTTTAGCTGATTCGCTCGAATCATGCGGTAGGAAACCAAATGATGTATAAGGTGCATAAAAAAAGAGCTGGGGACTGTAAAATGAAATCTGTTGAAAGGATCATAATTTCATTGTACAACGGTCGTAAGTGCTTCTAATTTTCTTAAACAGGTTCTTGTTGCTGCTGCAGTTAGTTTCCAGCTGTGCATCCTCTTCTAGAGTGGCCTATAAGCAAACAAACACCTGTCATTTGTCTACATTTCGTCAGCTGCTTTTACCGAGGTTGCGGATGCAAAACAAAAATACCACACTCAAAATAAGTACATATAAATTTTACACACAAGTAAATAAACTGTCTCAAAATTTTAAACATGGCTGAAGCTGCAACTTTTGAAAATCTTCACGGTAAATGATAATAGCCAAACAGTTGCACAATAAAGATTTATTGAAATCCTTGACTACGGTTTCAGTGTATCTAAGTATACCTTCATCAGAAGCAAAAATACACCTGAACAGGAAGACACTTTCATTAGCAAAACTGCGATAGAAGGAAAAAAACACACTTATAGCTTTAAGTAACCATGAAAAATAACAAATTATTACAAGCACAAAAACTTTTCGCCACTTACTAAAATCACATCCTGCAGTGGAGATCCATAAAACAATCGTGCCAAAGGCGTCGTCAGTAGTTTAAATTAAAACCTCACCTCTATCTGTACAGAATAATTATAAAGAGATTGTCGATGCGAACTCGGTATACTATCAGCACTTAGCCTGTGAACCAGCGTGAAGAGGGTATGGGAGCACTAGGGCAGACAATTTCACCGAGAGAGGGCACTTCTGGTATGCGCGAGACAATTTCAATAAATCTTTATTATGCAACTATTTGGCTGTTATCATTTACCGTGTAAATAAACTGTATACTAATATTTAAGAGTAAGTATTGCTGTGATGATAAATGTCCATGGGAATGTGGGAAGGCAGTGTTTCAAAGTATCAATAAAGCGAGGAATGAGTCTACATCCGATAATTTTTTTGGAAAATCGGTCTTTACAGCTCAGTTTTGCATTATCTGCTGGGTAATAAAGTAGCTATTATAACTTTTGTCTTCCATGTAAATCACGGTGGCAACACACTTTGTTACGCAAAAAACAATGTTAAGTCCTTACATTGAACTGTAAGCTTACAGCACATATGTAATTGTAATCTGCTGAGTTACTGCGAGAGAATTATAAAAGAGTTATGTAGAAATCTGACATGAACCCGAGTGATACACTTGCAATATTTATACTCGGGAATTTTGTGTTGACTAATGCCAGTTAACATTCGACGGTGTGATTGCACAGATGTGTTTTTAGCTGCTCCCTACCTCGGACGACTGCTGCGATATCCTCGGTGCCGACGTTTCGTTGTCTCGTTGATCGCTGGTCTGGGGCAAATACGGCGGTGCTAAATTCCATAAATCACGTGAAGCGACTCCGAAGAGTCACACTTTAATAACAATTTAAAAAAAGGAAAGCAATTTTCACCGCTCCAACGTAGAGCGTGGCAAGACGCAACCGACCGCTGATCACACAAAACACCACTCAGTATTAAATTTGGACAGCTGACTAACATACTCACCGTTATACAGAGCACCCTTGTTATTCGTTCCCGTCAGAGTCAAACAGCATTTGTCGCCCGGCCCGTAGATACAGTACTATATATGATCGCATCTAACGACGCAACACTGTTTACTACAAAAAACGACAATAATTCGTTCTATCTGTCTCGGCAGCATAACAAAGCTCAGAGTCTCTTTTTAAATGTAAATTACACTCATATATCTGGGTCTGTATGTTCTGGGCTGATATGTGGCATGGCTTAATTATTTTAGTTTACCACCGGCTATTTCTGGCACGTTCTTAGGCTCTAGTATGTTAAAAGTATGTTGGCGATGAATTTTTCACAATCTCTCCACTCTTCCAAATCTTCAACTTCTTCATCCTCTCTATTTATATGGAGTGATGACCTGCAGCCACCTAGAACAAAATTAGAATTGTATTAATACCTTCATCTGCTAACGGGCGTTGATATATATCAACGGGGACAGGTGAAAATGTGTGCTCCGACCGGGACTCGAACCCGGGATCTCCTGCTTAAATGGCAGACGCTCTATCCATCTGAGCCACCGAGGGCACAGTGCATAGTGCGACAGCAGGGACTATCTCGAGACCCACATTCTCACCTTGTATGTACACACACTACATTCGTAGTGTCCCACCCCAACACACTCATTACTCGTGGAAGACATTCTTACAGAGTCCCGTAAGAGTTCGTGGAATATGTGTGCTTCCGCACAGAAGAATAAGGTCATGGCCGGTGTTGCCAGAACTATATACTTATTTGGATATGGCGTCTGTTCTTTCGGACCATGCAGACATACGGGCCCTCCCACTGAGGTGGCGTAAGGTCATCCTAGTGAACGGAAATTATGTTCCAAAAATAAAGTAGCCAAAAAAGTGTGGAATAATATGATCTATTGGAATCCTTAATAAAACCAACACGTTTCCAGAAAAAAACCATGTGTTGCATTACTTATCGAACGCCCCCTCGAATTATTGCACACTTAGAAAATACTGCCACCTCTAACGCCACCATCAGAAAATGCGTGAGCGTGCACAGCTCTTCTTCCACTCTAATATATATATAGTGTTTCAAAGTCCTTGTATCAAACATTTAGGATGATAGATCGCGACACGAAGAACGACATTTGTTAGAGACAAAATGTTCGCTGTCGCTTCCTGGCAACGCTTTTTATCGGACTGCCCGACACTGTGGCAACGAGATTTAACTGAACTACGTCTACTCACCAGGTGTGCTTAATCTGCATAGTAAATGTAGTAAATCGATAGGATGACTTTGAAGAAGAAAACATTAATAACGCGTGTATCTCAACAGAAACATATGTTTCAGATTCAGATCAGAAACTTGATTTTGCATGACCTTCTCCCGTTCACGCGGAGCAGATGACTGGATTATAGGACACTTCACACGCACGCTGCACAGTGTCTACTCCCTGCCGCCTCTCAGGGATAGAACCACACAGGAAAGCAGGGATGGAAAGCACCAACGAACATTTTGTCTCTATTAAAAGTTGTTTCCCATGTCGTGCTATAAACATTCCTAGACGTTTGACACAAACACTTTGAAACACCATGTATTTACTCTGAAGATTTAGCATTTATAAGCAGTCTTTCTGAATTAATTAAATTCCGTGAGATGGTTATCACATCTCAGCATCAATTTGGAACATGTCACGTATTTTCAGTTTGTAATTAACTTGTGATATACTGCGTAGCATGTTGTTTTCAGCCCCTTCTCCTATAACAAAAGTTTTTTTTTTAATTGAGCTTGCTTCCTTGTTTCCGAAAAAAGCGTATGTCAGTCTCTTACTGGTTCCAGCGTACATCAGACAAGATCGCCTACATTCTGTGCACATTTGACATATTTATTATAATCATTTGCTACTAACTCCAAGCAACAGAGACAATGTTACCTCCTGGAGGTCAATATGTACTTGAAAATATAGACATAAAAGTAACTAGCGAGTAGCTAATGACATTAAAAAGAGACAAGAGATAAAAGAGGTTCGCCACGAAGAAATTATCTGAATGGAACGTAAATCTGTAGATGCGATGTACATGTAGAGGCGAACAAATGACTACTATTTCAAAAAAAACTAGGGGATTTATTCAAGAGGAAGAGCTCCACAAATTGTGCAAGTCAGTAAGGCGTTGGGCCACTTCTGTTTATTTTTCACTATTGGCGGGTTCCGGCTATGATGCCATGATCAGTTGGTAGTGCAAGGTACGGACAGCAGTTACACACAACGTTATCATCTTTTTATGTAACGTTATCAACGTTTAACTTTGGAGCTTGCATAAGTACTGATAGTTCCTTACAACTATTATTTGATAATGGATCACAGCCAAAATCAGCAGATAGTGGATAATAAACAGGAATTAGAGTATATTTGTGCAAGTTTTGTCATTTAAGAAAATAAATTTGTTTGTAGTAATTGACTGTAGGCAGACACACAATATCAATCTTTTACTGTGTTCATTGTACAGCAATAACTGCTTTTGCCATAATTAAGAACGTAAATTGTCACCAGTCAGTTATTTTATGATATATGTTTATATATGAAAAGCCGTAATATTAGTACATAGTATTAATCATAGCGTATTCTGATGCATTTGCTAGTGTCTCCGTTCTAAATTACATGCGAATTAATTTTCTAAGTTCATTAGCGGTGTACCGCGACTGACGGTGTACGCGTCGGACGGATAATTAAGTTAGATTAGCGCAGATATCTCCATTTCATTCGATAACACTTTAGACGCGATTTATCTCACCTCATAGCACTCCACAACTTTTTCCCAGCAAGATATTAATATTCTACGAAATTATCTGTGTATTTTGAAACAGGAATAGTTCTTAAAGTTTCTTCTGGATCAATTCCTTAAATGAGAAATTATTGCTTAAATTTTGTGATGGCCTAACTATATTTAATAAAGCTCAATAGGTACTGGTGGTGATTATTCGTATAAAGTCTTGATATTGCAACACTCCACCATTGTTTAATATACTCTCACAGAAATTAGAAATGGGAAATTACTGCTCATCACGTGTCCAGCTCCTACACCAGTACGGATCGACTGGCTCCTGGTGCCTCTATTTCCGACCGTCCCCAAAGATAGAAACAACACTTTCGGCCAGATAACAACCGGTTAAATTCCTTTCGCAGCAATCTATATGGCGTATCACCTCCCTGTAAGCCGAAACCATTAAGGACATCCGCATGTAATCACAAAACTTCACCGAAACACCACTATTGTCACAATACTTTCAGGTGAATACTTTTCATCAAACGTCCACCGGGTTCACAACGCCTTAAACAACCAATCGACGCTCTGTCACACTCCTTAAGAAGGTCTTCTTTTTCTTCATGACATCGAGCATACATTCTTGTTTCCGATTTTGGAGAGTTACACGATCATGGAATTGAATGTTACAACCTCCCAGCGTATAGTTTTTTAACTTCCCAAAGTAACTGAAGTACAATAACTTCATCTTCAATGGTTGACGACGGTGTCTCATTATTGTTCTGTACTGTACGCTTAACGTTCACGCATCTTTGTCAGTGTTTGGATTTAGTTTTCCCCTGCCATTTTCACAGCAAACTCTTTAAAATACGTATGCGTGCATGTAACTTCTGTTAAACCAATCGAACTGTAGTACAAATTTGGTGCCTACGATCGTGCACCATCATTATTAATTCACTTCGAGCCTTAACTCGTGCTAAAATAACATTTCGTCAGTGCTACTTTGTTTATGAACCAGGTCAAACACAGTAAAATCGCTTGAGTGCCTAAAGCCGTTTGATCTGAAAAGACTGAAAATGTCTCTTCACATTTATCTACTCTGGAGTCAAAACCAGCAATGGCGATTAGTATTCATTTTTAACAAAATTACGTCATCTATATCTACATCTACGTGGATACTCTGCATATAACATTTAAGTGCCTGGCAGAGGGTTCATCGAACCACCTTCACAATATTCTATTATTCCAATCTTGTATGGCGCACGGAGAGAACTATCACCTATATGTTTCCGTAAGAGCTTTGATTTCCCTTATTTTATCGTGGTGATCGTTCCTCACTATGTAGGTCGGCGTCAACAAAATATTTTCGCATTCGAAGGAAAAAGTTGGTGATTTGAATTTCGTGATACAATTCCGCCGCAACGAGAAACGCCTTCGCTTTATGTCCACCCCCAAATCCTGTGTCATGTCAGTGACATCCTCTCCCCAATTTTGCGATAATGCAAAACGTGCTGCCCATCTCTGAACTTTTTCCATGTATTCCGTCAATCCTATCTGCTAAGGATCCCACACTGTGCAGCAGTATTCTAAAAGAGGATGGACAAGCGTAGTGTAGGCAGTCCCCTTAGTAGATCTGTTACATTTTCTAAGTGTCCTGCCAATAAAAACAATCTTTGGTTCGCCTACCCAGCAACATTTTCCTTGTGTTCCTTCCAGTTTAAGTTGTTCGTAATTGTAATTCCCAGGTATTTAGTAGAATTTACGCCTTTAGGTTGGACTGAATTATCGTGTGACCAAATTTTAGGGGATTCCTTCTAGCGCTCATGTGGATGACCTCACACTTTTCGTTATTTAGGGTGAACTGCCAATTTTCGCACCATACAGATATCTTTTCTAAAACGTTTGGCAATTTTTTTCTTCTTCTGATGACTTTACTAGTCGACAAACGACAGCATTATCTGCAAGCAACCTAAGACGGCTGCTCAGAGTATCTCCCAAATCATTTATATAGATAAGGAACAGCAAAGGGCCTATAACACTTCCTTGGGGAACGACAGAAATCACTTCTGTGTTATTCGATGACTTTCCGTCAATAACTACGAACTGTGACCACACTGACAGGAAATCAGGAATGCAATTACATAACTGAGACGATATTGCATAAGCAAGCAATTTCACTTCAAGCCGCTTGTGAGGTACCATGTCAAAGGCCTTCCGGAAATCCAGAAATACCGAGTCAGTTTGAAATCCCTTGTCAACAGCACACAACACTTCATGAGAATAAAGAGCTAGTTGTGTGTTACAAGAACGATGTTTGCTAAAACCGTGTTGACTATGTGTCAATTCACCGTTTTCTTCGAGGTAATTCATAATGTTCGAACACAATATATGTTCCAAAATCCTGCTGCATATCGACGTTAATGATAATATGGACCCGTAATTTAGTGGATTACTCCCATCAACTTTCTTGAATATTGGTGTGACCTGTGCAACTTTCCAGTCTTTGGGTACAAATCTTTCGTCGAACGAAAGGTTTTATATGATTGTTAAGTATGGAGCTATTGCATTAGCATACTCTGAAAGGAACGTAATTGGTATACAGTCTGGATCAGAAGACTTGTTTTTATTAAGTGATTTAAGTTGCTTCACTACTCCGAAGATATCTACTTCTACGTTACTCATGTTGGCAGCTGTTCTTGATTCAAATTCTGAAATATTTACTTCGTGAAGACATTTCGGAAGGCTGTGTTTAGTAACTCTGCTTTGGCAGCACAGTCCTATATAGTATCTCCATTGCTATCGCGCAGAGAAGGCATTGAATGTGTCTTGCCGCTAGCATGCTTCACATATGACCAAAATCTCTTTGAATTTTCTGCCACTATTCCAGACAAAGTTTCGTTGTGGAAACTGTTATAAGCTTCTCGCATTGAAGTCCGCTCTAAATTTCGAGCTTCAGAAAGAGTTTCCTAATGTTGGAGGTTTTGCGTCTGTTTAAATTTGGTAGGTTTTGTTCGTTGTTCCTGCAACAGTGTTCTGACCCGTTTTGTGTACCAAGTAGAATCAGCTCCGTCGCTCGTTAATTTATTTTATATAAATCTCTCAATTCCTGCCGATAATGTTATTAATGGTAATTTCCCTCAAATACTTTTGCAAACCATCTGTTTGAAACCTCTTTCATATCATACATCGTTACGCGATTTGCTAATCACTCGCATGGTTCAAGGATAGTATATTCAGTCCTCTCGTTTGCTAGAGAAGTCATATCTTTCTTGGCATAGTACATGGGCTTTGAGCCCGGCAACCTGCAGGCCAATCAGGTGGCCAGGGGGTCAGATACAGTTCGACTTGAGCCATGCGGCCAACACCATTGCTCTGATTTGTCCCGCGGCTGCCTCCAGCGTAAGCTGCCATTGTTCTGCTTGTTAAGCTCGGATATTTTTGTCTTTTACGCTGCTGAGATGAACATTCACAAGCTCAGCACTCAAAATTTAACTTGAGGATGTTGCTTCCTAATTTTGCATTGGATTAATTCTATAATACATGTTTTTTTCCCCACGTTGCAGATGTTTTTTTCACTGTAAGCAAGGTTAGGCGTTTGTCCTGTATGCGCTTTTGTCTGATGTTGTAAGTATTAGTGTCTATATTTTGTCCATCCATCTGCAGATATTAACCGCATTCCGTTTCACTACCTCACTCACTACTAAATACACTACTGGCCATTAAAATTGCTACACCAAGAAGAAATGCAGGTGATAAACAGGTATTCATTGGACAAATATATTATACTAGAACTGACATGTGATTACATTTTCCGCAATTTGCTTGCATAGATCCTGAGAAATCAGTACCCAGAACTGCCACCTCTGGCCGTAATAACGGCCTTGATACACCTGGGCATTGAGTCAAACAGAGCTTGGATGGCGTGTACAGGTACAGCTGCCAATGCAGCTTCAACACGATACCGCCAACCTTGTGTGAATGCTCTGAAAAGCTAATCATTTGCATATCACAGCATCTTCTTCCTGTCGGTTAAATTTCGCGTCTGTAGCACGTCATCTTCGTGGTGTAGCAATTTTAATGGCCAGTAATGTAGTATTACGGAGACTTGATAGCAATGGGGTAAATTTTCTGGTATTGAGAATATGTCCTACTGTATTCCTAGGTGGTCTCTTGGAGGACAAATGTATCTACTGTTCGTGAACTATCGCGGTTATTCATTGAACAATAATTGAAATTAATCTGAGATCATTTCTCAGTTATACCACTTTTGTATTCAGTCGACAGCCTTTATACGCTTCATTAGCCGATAGCAGTACTGCTTATTGGAAATAAGCTGCCTTCAGCAGAGTTCATAGTATTATATACCGCTTTCAAAAGGCAGCATATTTTCTTCTTTGTGTAAAATTTTTAGCCAATATAAGATAGGGTTGAGCTGCAGAGAACTTCGAGACATGTGTTGCAGTCATGAATACGTTGCGAATTCGCTTGTTTACTGTTCATGCTTTATACTGTTAGGTGTTAGACAATATGTGGTGAACTTTACAACGGCATTACATGCGTTTTCTCTACAACAGAAGGCGCAACTATACTTCTAGGTTGTATTAGAATGGTTGAGGATCTTGATTATAATTTTCATTACTTATTACATGTTAGAGACACCTTCATATATTCCGTTGCGCTATGTAACTTTTTCCACTACATAATGTTTCATTAAGAGTTGTTAGATCGTCTTGTTGTTAATTCATTGGTTCAAAAGTCGTACAAGAAAGGGCTACAGTAGTACCAAAGTCATCACCACTACGCATTCAGATTAAAGTCTAACGGAGAGTGGCCAGCCTTCAGTTTGTTATGACATTTTGAGCATCCACGAATCAATCTGCACGAGGCAAGTAGTTCAATAAATTATCTACCTTGTATTCTGTATTGCATGCGTAATATAAACGTTCTCCACTGCTACTAACATATTGCTTTACGTGCTCCTAATTACGGTCAACGATTTTTCATCAGATCTACGTAAGCATTCGAGCTGATGTTCTCAACAGTATTGAAATAATTTGTAAAATTTGTGGAAGTTTTTTGGTGTTACCATTAATCCAGGTGCCATTCCAGGTGATCCCATGCCCATATTCTTCGCGTACCACGATGCTGGTTTAGGATCTGGGGGTTTTATTGTTCTTCGTGACGGACGGCGTAGGGCCCAATTTGTCATTTCGTACTGTCTGCGTCGACCTAAAACTGACCTGCACTAGGCTAAACTACTATAAAAAATCAGATCCGAGTTTCTAACGTAGCACACAACATTCAGACAACTTACAGGATGCAGCCGGGTGAGGTCATCGACAGCCGCCGATATTTAAACAGGGGCACAATACGTCATTTCAAGGCAAGATTGCAGCAAATAAGCGTGGTGCAAGATAATTTAAAACTTTGATTTGAAGAGCAATTCCGAAAAGATACACACACACGCGCACGCACGTACGCACGCACACACACACACACACATTGTAAATCCTAGCGCCACTACGCGCCAAAGACGATCGATGTCAGAAGCTAGCGACAGTGAAAATTAATAACCAACGGGTGATGTAACATTAACTCCGTCCCTCTGCTTTTCGACAAGAGAGAGATCAAGATTGCAGACATAATTTCAGCAGAAGAATCCATCTCTATGGCTGGCCTGTTAATTCCAATTGCTTCCTTATAACACTATCCCAGCCTCTGGAAGTGCATGACAGAATCTCCATATTGTTATATTCCATGGAATGACAGGTCCGAAGACAATGTTCTGCAACGGCAGATTCGCTCGGCTGTTGTAAGCGTGTGTGACGCTTACGGTCAATACACCAGTTCCCACAGTGCGGATTGTCTGAACAATATATGACGTACCGGAACTGCAAGCAGTATGGTAGAACGTGCCATGCGTAAACCAAGATCATCCTTTACGCATTCCAAAACGACCATAATCTCATATGCTGTTCCACAAAGAGATTTCCTATGTTATTTTCGAAAAATATGACCAAACCTGTTGGAAATGCTCCCTGTGTAAGGCGAAAAGGCCTTAGACTTTGGTGCCATGTCGGTATTCTGATCAATCACCCGGCACGTGGTTGGTTGAGTCAGCGTGACGCACGTCTGGTATGTCTGTCACTATAACCATTCTGACAATTTTTTTTTTTAGACCTCAACATGGGATAACTCAGCTGGCGAACTCTCTGGGTCTGAAAAGCGCCGACCGCATCAAGCAGGGCACGACGTACCCCTTCATGCTGAGCCGTGTGGCGACAAATACAGCCCGGAGGTACAAGCCCTACAAACAGTAAGTCCCAACGTACCAGTAAGCTTCCTCCTGACCAACACATCAAGGAAGGGGGGAGGGGGCCAACAACATATTGGAACTAATATTGGGGTAGATTGAATTCAGATGTTCTAAAACGTCGTTCAAATTCTTACTGCCATGAGGCTAAATAACAAAAGTATCGTATACCTACCTGAAAAAACTCACAGGCCTCAAGGCCCCCTAATCTGAGGCACGTCACTCGAAATCTTCCGTAAACTAATAGGCAATAATAGGTGACAAAGGGAAACTCCATCTGTCTGCTCATAGCAATGGTCATTGAATAAAAAGTAAGTTGACGTCAACACGAACAGGTTCGTTAGTTCGACACCAAATCTATCCTCAGTTAAAGGCGACAAATCAGACACAGGAACGCGAGTGAAGAGAGGGACCACATCATAACTTGCTACAATGTCAGAATCAGTCAAACGAATTGCCTCTAATTCTAACGCCTTGTAAGAAATCCGCGTGGATCTTAATGTGATGCTCACGCAGACCCACTACTAGGCTAAACAGGGTAGCAAGGTATTTTGCGACCGACGTACTGGAGCACCAGTGTTACTGCCAATCGGAAGGAGAGGAACCCCGTCCTTGGGGAGCTTCTGAAGGCTACATTAACTAGCGGTAACAGAACAATAAGAATTAAGACTCTCCATAGTCTCGTACGTCAAGCAGATTTTCTTGAGGACGCTTTTAGTCTTTCATAACAAACGAATTTCTCTCAACAGTTGCTGTCGAGTCAGCATCGACCTTGTGATAAGTTGAATCTGATAGTGAACACTGCACATTCTGAACGTAATTCTGTTTGTCCAAAGCAAATGTCGCATAGCCCTTGTGCGCGGGCAAAATAACAATATCCAGATCAGCCATTAGTGAACGTAAAACAGCCCTCTCTGCCACTGTGATATTACATGCCTGCCGCGTAGCCTCTTCTGCAGCCTCAGACGGTATGTTTAAAAACAGCATATTCAACAGAACTCATAAAATCAACTACTGGCAAACGCCTGGGCGTCTGTTCAGAGCATAAACCTTTCCCTAGCTTGGATAAAGCGGCATCGTCGAAAGTTTTCTCCGCGAGATGTATCACTGATCGTCCAGATATGATACTAGTATTAGCCTCCTAGCCAATGAAACGTTCGTCAAATGTCGGGCAGCTAGAGAGTGGAATTTCCAGTCACACTGTGAACGTGCACCACGATCCATCTAACCCGAAGAAAATGTCGAAAGATTGGAACCAATGTGTAATTGAAGCCGAACAATTGGTTCAAAGGGCTCTGAGCACTATGGGACCTAACATCTGAGGTCATCAGTCCCCCAGAACTTAGAACTACTTAAACCTAACCAACCTAAGGACATCACCATTTGATTTTTGTTACTTTACCTCTTCGATGTCTTGTTATTCTACACTGGGTTACATTAATGTGTAAACTCTGTTTGTTCCTTATGTAATAAAATACTTCGGAAGGAAATCCGTATAATGATGCTACAACACTTGTTGCCAAAGACATTACTAAGCAGACGGCAACATTTATTTCTGGAATTATTTATTGTAATTGATGCAATACACATTCAGTAAATATGATAAAGTGACGATTTATAATGGAAAAAAGCGTCTGATAATCTAAAAATTTATGTTTGTGATCTTCACAGAAACTAAAAATAACGGAAGTGTTCGGGGAATTGAAGAGTAACACCAAATATTATTCGTTGTGGCGCCCGTATCAATAGGTTACCTCTACAGTAAATGACTGCGTGACTCTAGTCTGACACATGTGATAACCGTACTTCTAAGGATCTAGCTCTGTCTGCCGCCATCAGCAGCCATGATGGTGGTGTATGCCTGAAGCTGGTCCGAGGTAAGGGCTGAAATTGGCTGCCAAAAAATAAAAAGATCTGGTAACGCAATCGACAAAGTTTTTATTGATTTTTTAATATTTTATAACGATCGCTGTGCTCCAGTCATGAACGTTTTCTAAAATTTTGCTTTTGACTGCTGTTCATTATAGACATGTACTGCCATTACGTGTGTGATTCTGCAACAGGTGAGCTTCCAGATGAGGACAGGTAACAGGAAACAACTGTAAATTATCATTAAATAAAGTCACGAAATTACGTTTGACGTGAAAACAATTTTTTAACTCGCAACTAACATTATTTCGTTCTAGATGACAAGCTGCAGAGCAATATATATAAGATCCTAAACTATCACACATTCTAGACAGTAAGGCAATTATCACGAGAAAAAATGTTCCTAGGCCTTATTTTCACTCCAATAATTATTATTTACGAGCTGTACATTGTACAATTCTGAATGAAAGTGCCCACTGACGATGGGACAGTGGCGGTGAGACATGTAGTAAAAAGAATAGCTGTTTGCACAATAGCGGACCCGAGTTCAAATAATTTAGGCTGCAAACATGGCTGCAGTTAGAGCTTCAAAACCAAACAATGATGAATAACGATACATTTCATAATACATTAACTAAAACGTAGTACTCCTCGGGTATGCTCCAGACACCTTGTTTGTTCTCCTGAACCACACGAGCCACCCATAGCAATTAATTCGCTCTGTAGTGTTACTTAACACAATTTGTGGCCAAATATTTTGTAATGCAATCAACATATTTTGAGTGTGTCAATCTGATGAAATAGTCCATTGGATATGGCTCTTACTTTTACAGAGAATTCGTTTACAAGAATACCATTGAGCGGATATGAGCAGAATGAACGGGAGTAAACCCGCACTATGCAGATTATAACTTGTCGGCATTGGCTTAAATTCAGATTAAAATCGTGTGCTTTAAACAAACACGTTGGAGTAAGGTGGTTCCATTGCAGCCCGGCGTAAACAACCCGATAAAAAGGGGGATTACGCTTTAAAGGCGGGGAAAGTGGGGTTAGATAAGCTAAGATAAACGGGAGGTGGAAATGAGGTTCCTGGTACCACCCGATGTCTGGGATGAAACGGAGGTAGGCCTTCATGTAATTCCCGGTCCGTAATCAAATACTACGGCGCTGAGATGTGGCGCGTCTAGCTTCCTCGCCTCAGGGAGATCGATCCAGCCTATTTCCTAAGCTCATATCGCTCCTTCCCCGAAAACCGTAAGGCGCCGTTTTCATAGACATGAGCGTGTCTGGCACTAACGTATTATGTGGTGAGGTCGATCAGAGATGATATTGTGTACGAACACGAAGATAAACTAAGGTGGAGCTTTCGGGCGCTCAACACCGAGGTTATCGGTGAAGATACACTCA